>NW_028262349.1:3192084-3830500 GCF_047370975.1 Nipponia nippon
TTCAGAAGGGCATCTTGGAAGAGAGCTGATAAAACAAAGCTCCAAGACACTCTCAGAAAAATAACCGTTTCCTTTCCACCTTAGCACGAAAAACACTGTAAAAACTCCTCTTTATTGCATAGCATCAGTGCTTCGTGGCGAGTAAGGTATTAGGGATGTTTACAAATAACACACAAAAAAAAAAAGCACAAAAAAGGTGGAAGATTTTGTACAAGAGCAATTTTTGAATCTGTCTTACAAAAATAAACTACGGAAATGGTTTTCCTTACTAGCTTTTTTTTTTTTTTTTAAAGTATTCTGAGCTTAAAAGGTCTAATTAGAGTCGGTTAAGGCATACATACAAAGTACTGCAAAAATGCAATTCTGATCTCCCTTATTTCAGAGACCAATTTTACAGTATTACCAGTTCCTGCAAAAACCTCATTAATTTTATTTTCTTGGAAAACAGGGGCATGTTTTAAGAGAAAACCTACTAACATCTGAATAGTAAGAAGGAAGCTTCAATTTTACAACAGAAATTATATGCTGGACAACTTTAAATCACAAATACTCCAACTGTAAATTTGAGATATGTTATTTCAATATTATACCAAAAAAACACCACAGCAGGAAAGGGTTCAGAAGCAATAAGCTATGTAAAAGACCACAGTCTGAGATCCAAAGGGCCCCTCTCTCCAAGATGCCTTTATATATCAGTAAAACCCAAACAGGAGTCTTACTTGTGCCTCCTTCCCCCCAGAGAAATGACTCGGCAGCAGAGCAGGATCGGACCACACCGGAGCGGAGGCCTGTATGGGAATACTGCCCAGGGGGAGATGAGGGCTGCTTATTTCAGAACGTAAAATGTAGGATTTGGGAAGGAAGGGCAACTTGACCCCATTTTACATGGAGATAGATAATTTCAGCACTATCTCTGGAGTAAACAGGAGATAAAATGAAGGTATGAAAATGTCAGCCGATAGTAACACAGACGTTATCATCCAGGAGTGTCTGCTATTAATATAAAGGAAAGTGCAAGAAATTGTTCCCCTCCCATCCACTTATTTCCAGGCCAGTTTGCAAAAGAAATAGAAAAGCCGACCTGTGAGGTACGTTGGAATTTCTTATAAAATTGTACACGCTGAAAGTGCCTTTTTGAATATCAGGAGACTTACAGGCCACCTTGACTTCAGGAAGGACGCTTTACTAAAACACTTGGCTTTAAAAGGGTTGTTTAGTCAAACACACAGCTAATAAGCCCCCCTGTCTGTCGATGGCTGCATCCAAGAGTTCAGAAACAAAGCAAATCAAAACAGTAATGCAGGAAAAACTGCAGGCTCATGCAGCAAAACAAAGAGGAAAGAAAAATGATGGTAAGGAATGAAAATGATCATTCACTGCCCTTCATGCACCAGGCCTTCTTTGACAACGAAACAGAAAAAGGAACATGACAAAGAGTTAATGGAAAACAAATGACTGAAGAACTCTGGCTATGGAGTACGAAGGAAAATACTTCTCCCTAATTTTCTAGGCTCTGCCTATGCAGGTAAGCGTTAACTCCAGTACATACGAATAAAACCATCCCTACTCAACTGTATTATTCAATCACTAATGTTAAGGTCTAAAGCAGAGTATTCAGATTACAGCTGACTCCTGAGGTATTGTGCCAGTATCTCCAACACTACGAAAAACCTTTTTAACCCATTTCTTCTGGATCTCTTTTTACTTTGCACACTGTGACAGACTGATACGTTAGTCAAATAGGACTGTATCTTAAAAAGAGCATTCCCTGCCAGAGTCTGATCTGCAAAGAATGCTGAAATGAATTCCCATCACGTATTTGGAAAGACCTAGTGACAGCACACCGGGATTATCTATGGGAGCCCCAAGATTAACTGAAGGTCTCTCTCCCCCCCAGACAAGGAACTGACAGATGTGCTGTTCCACCACAGCTTTTCACACAGATTAGGTGGAATAGGCAAGCTGCGGTTGGCCTCAAAGTCACCTTGGATGGAAAGAAGTCAGCCGCAACACAAGGTTCCTCCAGGACAGATGGAGACGTGTACATTGACAATAAATGGGATAACAGTTAAAGAGCTGTTAATTCTTACACTTCTGGGCACAATGTCCAGCTGTAGGCAAGACATCTATTTCCCAGCGGTACACCACCACATAATTGAAGACATGAAGTAAAGGAGAATGTTATACCCTTCCTCTGAATCTAAGGAGACTGACACTTGCTAAGAACAGACAGCAATCAGTCCTGAGGATTTATACACATCATGAGAGGTGACACGAATTTTGTCTGTCACATACCAGCACTCAGCACTGAGGCTAGAGAAGCAATTATTAGAAGGATCAGCAAATCAGACTTAAGAGGCAAGCACCTGCTATAACTAAAAAGCTGAAACAACACCAGGGAAAACTTAAAGAGAGAAAGCAGAGAATTCTGCTGAACATTTGTGGTAACCCATGTGCCGAAAGCCATCAGCTCTCCGATTGCCCACCTGAGCCTGGGATATGCTAAACAGATACCGGAGACATCTGATACAGATGAAGACACAAATTTACCTCTGTGTACTGGCCCTATGTTCAGTTAATAAAGATGCTTTGGTCAGTATGTTCTTACAGTAAGAAGAGGCTATTTGTCAGCAGTGGTTACGACTTCCATCTAAAGACATGAAACCCAGCACCACACCCTAGCTACCGCTACACATACACCCTTCCAGTTCCTTCACATCAGCTCCTCCTAAGCAGTTCTGAAAGAGACTCCAAAACCTCCCACGAGGTTCTCAAAAAGCTTTGAACTGAACAGGACAGCTAGTTTATTCACTTGGGTATTCACCAAACCAACTTCCACTTGAATTTTTAAGCATCTGTTCATCCTGGTTACAAGTTTACACAGATACAAGCATATTTACCCACTATTAGTTTCCTACATAACTCTGCAGCCATTGCCCTTTTTTTTTTTTTTTGCTCATGCTGATGCTTGTTCTACAATTAGAGCAGAACCAGCATCTAAGAAGCTGATCTTTAAACTTCAGTCTGGTTATTATGTATTTTTTACAGCCTAAGCAGGTTCTGCTGTGGTTAGCAGAACATTTCATCCATCTGGCAGGCAATTAGCACGGCTCTGTCTGTGTTTCTCCGAGGTGAGCCATTACCTTCCTATGTGAGCTCTCTCTTGTGCTATGCCATTGACATACATCGCTCTCAGTGGAGCAGAATCCAAATTTCATCCCCAGGATAATGTCCAGGAGAACGTTACAACTGGCTAATTTTGAACCTTAACTTGTCACCAGTCTCACGAGTACCGGTAGGACAAGACAGCTGTATTGCTAACCTGAGGAAAGGAGAAGAATCGCCTTCCAGCCAACTGGTTTCAGTGCAGTGTGAGTATACACCTGCAGAGCGCCGCCCAGTCTAGAGTTTCCAAGAACTTTATAAATGAGTACGTGACAAGAAAAAAAACCAAACCTGCTCGGATGTGGGCAAGGATAATCTAATTGTGCCTGAGAGCACAGAAAGCAACACAACCATTTTTTAAATTTAGTAAACCTGCAGTAGTTATCCAAGACTCACACGCTCCAGGATGTCTCTCTCCACAAATTCTCTCTCCACAAACGTGCAGGCAGGGCGGGTGTACACAGTCAGCTGATATTTCATTAAGTCCCTGTTTAACTTAAAATGAGATTTAAACAAACCTTTTGCCCTTACAGTGTAACAGCATTCATACCTCATCTGGAACCTGATAGTAAGGTACCTAAGGGTTAATTAACATGTATGCAGTGCGTGGTTTAGGCAATATTAAATGGAAATCTCTGAACAGACAAGTGTCACTGAGTGCAATGGAAATAAATTGGGCGTCTCCTTCCACACTTCAACTTTCTCTCCCTAGATTTGCTCAGAGCTCTCTATGCTGCTTGTTCAGTAATTTCACGCTACGCTGCTTAACAATGTAAGCATGGAGGCTCAATCTAAAACTGCACTTCCCAAATGTCACTTGTTTGTGAACACATGGCTGAACCCAAAATTGCTTTTAATATTAGAGTGGTGCCTGCTGGCACTGCTGTAGTTAAGGGTCTGTCAGAATTTCCACCATAAACCCCATTTTCTAGGGTGTAATACCATGACCATTTGCTACAGATAAACCTGGTATACAAGGTCACAGCAGACAAACACGATTTTTAAAATTTTCAAACAAAGTTTGCTTGGCTATTTTTGAGTTTAAGACACTTAACACTGATTTGAGGCCTCTTACGGTTTTAGGTTTTTCTTACCATCCCTCCCCATCCAGAACAAATTCAAATGTACGACTCCCACTCCAGCCTCCACCTGGCCCTGGAGCCCGATTATGGCCGCAGGGTCTGGCCTACAGCCTTGGTGGGACATGAAGAGATCACAAACACCAACGCAGGGTTCGCTACTTGAACGTTGGTGGGGGACGGAGAGGACAAATACACAACTTTTCAGCATGAGGATTTCACCATTACGAGAATCATTTCAGTTGCCATTGCCAGCAATTTTGAGGTGTTACCGCACTGGCACAGCGAGTTTGTGTATTTTATATTTCACGACACTGCCACTAGCGTGCCTAACAGAAGATGCTTTTACATCACTGTAGTTTCAGAAATGAAACAATAAAATCTATTTGTTTCTTTCAGAAAAGGAGAGTGCTCAGATCCCAAACTTGCTGCTTAATGGCAGACTCCTTGAAACTATGGGATGGATATTACCGAAAAAAATAAAGACGACAGACATTTCACCTTTCAGGAACCCTAAAGGGCTGAGCTTGCTTTCTGTGGGATGAACTCAGACACAAAGCATGGTGCCACTGGGTAGCTGAAGGCTGCCTGCCTGCAGTTGCTGAGGGAGGATATAGAATACCAAAGAGGGGAAAAAGCAGGAAAAAAAGCTCCTGTAGGGTGACAACCATCTTCCTTATCTAGTTGGGTTAATGATGTTCACTTATTAAAAAAGAAAAATAAGAAGAAACAGCATGGGTTTTTTTGTGATTCTACGTGATCCCTTGAAGCCTGCAGTGCCAGAAACAGCACCAGCCTCCAGAAGCAAAAAAGTGACTCACGTTAGTCACAAAGCAGCCACTGAGGCTGATTAACACACAACATTGATTGCTACCGAATATAATTCTGTGCAGAAAGTTTCAGCCTGGCTCAGAAATGGCTGAAGGCATTACAGCAAAAAGGTGGGGGGTGAAAAAGGACGCTGTCAAGGACCCTAGGATCCCAAAGCTGAGAAGAGAATGACACCATGCAGTAATCATCTACCTTTTGCTACTCTCAGAATATAAACCTTGGTAAAGGAAAAACAGACATCACTACATTGTTCCACAGACTGAGACACGGACGTACTCGCAGTTCATTTTGAACAGTTGGTCTTGCCCAGAACAAAGCATTAGGATGCACTACAAAAGTTACAGAGTCAAGCGGAGTGGATAGAAGAAAAATAAGCGAAGGAGATATTATTAATGCTATTCTAGAGTGAAAACTAAGTCTGCCTTTCTGGAAAGGAACATCTGAGGCAATTTTCAACTGCTACCCCACTGTAATCATTTCTCCTTTCCCCAAAGAGTTTGTGGAACTGAACCCCAATTTAAAAATCCAGTTAAGCTGAGCAGTTATACTTCACACTTAAAAACAAGAGAATGCAGTATGCGTGCTGCCATGAAAACCATCACTGACTTCAGAACTGTCAAAAGTAACAAAACATACAAGAAATTTGCCCTAATGAGAAACAGCCACACACAGCCATTCCAGCATGACTCTCCTCTTCAGACTTAACTGAGTGCTTTTGTACAGCGCACAAATTCAGATCTTTTCAGAAGGTTAACTACCATAGTCTTATTAAAACTTAAAAAAGTATTTCCAGTTTATTCCTTCCCCTTCAATGTGTACTTAATGAATTGTATTCAGTTACATCAGTCACCGTATTCACTGTGAAATGCGGTTTAGATGCATCGGAAAACTAATCCTAACTTACTAGTCTCAAAACCACCTCTACACAAGGTGTATGTAACATCTAGTATGAGAGAAAGTCCTTACTATGCCCTCAAAACGACACGAATTATGAACAGGCACAGAACAGCAACATGGCACACTGTCAAAACAATGGCACTTTCCATTTTGTTCTTTCGCATTCCTTTGTATTTCGTGAGCTAGTGGTTCTAAGTAACCCTTCATCCAAACAGACACCTACTTGGGTTGCCATTTTTCCGTAGTCAATCCATCGCAAAGTGGCAAAGTTGGTAGACTCAGCACAGTTGAAGCCATGATTGAAGCCAGCATGGTAACCGTAAGGAAATGTAATCATAAACTCTCCAGCTTCCTGGGTGATCTGAAAAACAGAAATAAAAGGAAGAGAGACCCCACAGATCAGTTGACACAGCACCTTGAGAACACAGACCTATAAAAAACTCCCGGGTTAAATCTCTCTCTCTCAACTGGACGGTAGGCAGAACAGTCATTGCCAACTCTTGGCCAAACCCAGAACAATTTCTTGTTAACCACAGAAATACTGAAATATTTCTATTAAGGAAAAGAGACAGTAAAATGGCTGGAAGGGGTCACAAGATCTGAAGTACTTAGACTCAGAAGCTCCAGTTACAAAAAAGGTCTGAGGCTGCAGCATTCTAAAAGATCAGTAAATCTGTAGATGGCGACTACTTTAGCTCATGGTAAGTCCAAATCTACACTCCCACCACCACGCCAGTGGAGCCAAGAAAACTGGATTCCTCTCCTAACACACACTGCACTGCAGGGTCCTACTGAAGTACATGCTGCCTTTCACTGTATTTATTTCCCCACTCACGTTACTCCCATTTGTCCGCCCATAAGTCAAACAACCTAAAAATTACAGCCCACCATTTGTCTACTTAAGTAAAATTAAAACAACAATAAGCATTATGGACATTATTAATATAAGGTTTAAAAACTCTGCAGATTACAGCTGTAATCAAAGGCCAATCAATTTGTGATGCTTCTAGAAAATCCTCTTTTTAAATCTTATGCAGAGAAGATATCGGGGAAAAAAGGAATTTAATTCTTAGAATATGGCACAGATCGTAAGAGCAACTGGCAGTGATACAGCGCACTTGGAGCAATCCTTCCAGTCCAGCTCTCTCGCTTCGCGAGCGTGCAACAGCACCTCCCTCCTATGGATTAGGAGGAAAATTTCGACCTTCCCTGTCTTTTCAACCCAGAAGTGCTGACAGACCTTTCCTAGCAGTCACGTGCCAAGCAACTCCATTTGGATTCCTTCCCACCAGCAGTAACTCACAACACAGCAGTTCAGACCCTACAGAGATTTCAAAGACCTTACACTTTTAAACGCAAGGATGGGTCCAAATAGAAAATGTCAACAGGCAGAAGTTCAAACATTTACCCAGTTGGCTGGACAAACACCTAAACTTGCTAATGTCATTAATTAAAAAAAAAAAAACAACAACAAAAAAACCCAAAGGAGAATAAAAGCTGCTATGATAATACAAGAAGCTTGTGCAGTATTTCTGGATGAGAGGTGCTGAAGTCCGGTCTGTACCCAGCTTCACAGAGCATCCTCCCATCCAGCCCCCTCCATAAATCAAAGCAGAGTGGTAGATTGCTAACTTCAGAAGACGGAAAGATTATGTTTCTGTCAGGAAATCTACATCCTGGTATCTTCATTTCAAGCCCACAGTGTATGTCCTCCATGTCACTGCTGTCAACATTATCCCTACAATAAATTAGAAAGCACTCAAGATGATGGATAGGCCATGCAGAAAAGTAATAACTATTGAAGGAAAGCCAGCACAAACTGCCACTCATGGAGAAAGCCCTAAATTTACTGACTTCTGCAAGCTCTTGAAGAATAAATGGAGAAATCAATAGGAGATTACAGAAATACACATTTTTAATTATTAAAAAGCCCTAGTATTGATCTGTTTCTCTTTTTCCAGAAGTAAATACCATTATAGAGATTTATAAATGCATGCCTATTCATTTCATTGAAATCTGCCAAGAATTTAGAGGAAGGGATCCTATCTCTGTTTCTAAAGAAAAATGGCACACGTTCACTGTTTCTGAATAATAGTGATCCTCCTTCAAAAGCTGCTATTTCAGGACAGGAGGTATTCAGATAGAGGCTGCTCAGACTAAAGAGCTGCTCCTCCTTTTTACATCCTTCCAGTGAGTGCCAGCGAGAAGAGAGAAGCTATCATAAAACCCACACTCCCCCCACACTTTGTAAATCAGGATTAGGAGTTATATTTAAGTAACGTGTTAATAATCCCCCTTCCTTTGAAAAGTTTGGTTTTGACAGTAACATAGTCCTCTGTCTACACTGGGCTCTTCTATTTTTTGTAAAAAACAGGGAGACAAAAATCAGGTTCTTAGCATTCAGATAGTGCATATTTTAAAGGTTTCTACCTATACTCAGTATGAAGGAGACACCAGACATCAATCTGCAAAAAACCTTCATGTCACAAATGATAGTGGGAAGATTCATAGTGAGAAGCCCAGCTAAGCACGTAAAGACTTTTTACCAAGCAATAAATTAGAAACTCCCTTATTTAAACCACTCTGTATCCCATCCCTATCACCATACAGCTCAGCAAAGCTGACCTGGGATAAGCTTGGAAGGAAAGTTTTCCTCTACTCCCTTTTTACAAAGTCCTTTGCTCCACTTGGCTGGTTATTGATCAGAAATCACTTAGTACATAATTACTAGTCAATGCCACTTTCCTTAAATAGATAAAAAAGCAAACATATAACAATGAATACATTGTTCTGGAGAAAAATATGCCCACCTACAACATTCAAAAATTTTAAAGTCCTGCAAAAATTTCCTTCTCTTTCTGACCTCTGGCAGACCCAAGAGCACTGCCCCAGCACGCTGCTTGAACGAAACGGCAGAAATTCCTTCCCAGTTCCTATTCTCCTCCATTCTGCAGGACGACTGCACGTCACCAGAGGATCACATGGCAAACTTCACTGAGAATGGCTAGTGTGCACCATCAGGTACTTTTTAAATTATTATTTTCAGCTGCTTCTTTAGATAAGCAGTGCACTCTTTTTAGGCTCTGTTCAGCCAATTATTGCACCACTTACGGCTTCTGGTTAAAACAACTTCATAAGGAAAACACCGCAAGAAGTAGCAAGACAGAGCATTCAACTGATACTGAAGCAGAAAGAAGCATAAGAAATCCTTAAACTTCACAGTTTAGGGCAATAAATAAAGATAAGGTCAGGCAGATTTTTCAGGAGCTTGCACTGGCTACAGATTTTGTACTCTTTTCTGAGTATGGTCGGGATGGAGAGCATCTTTTATCCTCTATCAAGTCATTTCTCAGAGGGGCATCTATGCATTAAACTGAGATGCCTCCCATATTCCAATCCACATATCCTTTCTCCTGAAATCTGTAAAGTGAAAACCCTTACCAAAAAATTCAGATCCCACAATTAGATATTTTCATTATTATTTTCAACCATGTGTAGCAGGTAGCTGTGTTTTCACACTTGGGAATTAGGTTCCACAGATAGAATTACAAGAAAAACGGTTTGTTGCTCTCTATGAACAATTTAGTATCAACCATCAGGTGCGAACTACGCCAAGTCCAGCCACTGATGTTGAACCATAAGCACCACATCGCTTCGTGCAAGTCTCCCCTGCACTGACAGCAAGCTCATCTGACATGCCAGATGATTACACTTCAAATTTCATTCATCATAGCCTTCCACTAGGAAAAATGAAACAGTCTCTGGAGCAGTAAATTGGATGAATTCATAGTTTTTATGCTATAAAAGAGCCAAGATCTTTTACTTCCATCTCAAAGAATCACCCGGCTCATCAAACAGGTGCTACACTTTGTCTCAGGTGGACTAACTCTAGCAAAACCATGCTTTAAAAACCCCAAAAGATCAGAACTTGAGAGTTCTTACTTAGAAAAAGATGGCCATAATATCTACAGACGATGGTGCAAGGGGGATGGGGAAGGATGCGATCAGTTTGCATCAGGCATTTTTTCGGTACTTCCCACTGGAGTTAAAGAGCCCTGGTGCCTCTAACTCAATTCCTTTCCCCACATCCAAAGGCTGCCCTGGGCCCTCCTGGCAGGACGGGCTCTGCGGGCCGGTAACACGCAGCAGCAGTAGCTGTTTGATGGATTCTGCACTAAACGTAAGCATGCTTGGCTGAGGAGATTTACTTCTTGCCAGAAGACTTTAAGAATAAGCATATTAAAATGATCATACCAAATAAACATGACGTCTCATTTCAAATAAGAGGACTTTCAAGAGATTCATGGATCCTTACTGGCTTAGCGTAGAAAGAACATTTACACAGCAGAGAACCAGCATGTCTAACTCCAGTTTTTGGTTCATACCGCATCCAGGAGAAAAAAAAGTCTGTGTTCAAGAATTACCAATGAGTTATGCTGCCTACAGATAAGCCACAGCATCTGTATTACAATTTGCCCCTCTCTACCTAGAGAGGCTCCCTAATTGACAAAGTTAGTTCTAGCGAAAGCTTTTGTGAAGAGAAGCACTTCACAGAAAGCGTCTTAGCCAAACCACAAATCCTCACTTAGAGGCAGCCACCTGGTTTAAACCGATAGGATACATTTAGCATAATAATGCATTTAGAAATTAAGCAAACTGCTCCCCAGCGGTTTGCAATGAATTGTTTCCTTAAAAGAGGGGTGTGGTGCTTTGTGCACCTCACAACTTGCTAGTGTCTTCAACGCATCCTTTGTACGTACCCGGTCAAAAGGAATACCATACTTCTTCAAGATTGAGGGTGAAATGAGGGTCATCTTGTGACGGAGGAAAGCATCACATCCCTGAGAGCTTCCTGGAAAAAATCCTGTAGAGAGATTAAAAAGAGGAGGATCACTATAGGAATACTATATCCAATCATTATTTAAGCAGAGACAAGCTGAGAAAATGAAAACCTGCCTCAATACTTTATATAGATCAAAACAATAGGCATACAACTGAAGGTGTCGGCAATTAGCACATCCCTCGTTGTTTAGAATACCAGATAAATTTTGTGACAAAAACTCCCATGTTCAGCATCTAAGCCATCTATGTCTGGGAATAAGCAACTTGGCCAAAATCTCAGTAAAACCCTAGCAAATTAAGAAACAGAACCTGTCTGTCTCAAGTTTTGGCTAGTACCCTAAACCCTGAGCCATCCTTTTGCTGAATACGGACAAGGAAAAAGTGACAAGCATACACCATCTACTCCGAACACCGCTATGTCCTTTTTACCCCTTCTCTGACGGGCAGCTATATTATTCCTGGGAAAGGAATACAACTCATAAGATTCCAGACCGATCTGCCCCACTTACCACCCCCTCAAGGAAAAAAAATAAGCGTGTAGATGTTAATATTCAGTCAAAAGAAAGGAAGGAAACAAAATGTATCCATCACAAGGCAGTGGAAGGAGGGACACTGATTCGCTGGCCACCCTGGTCACCAGCGACGCTGGCAGAGACAGCGTGATCCGACTCAGACAGTATCTCAGCGCTATGAAGTGTTAAGTTCTACCATAGCTACATGATCCACGCTGAGCTGGTAGAATAAATCACAATTAATAAAAAAAAAATACTAAAATTGTGGTGAAAACTGAACAAACCCCTTGACGTCAGCACTTCGCTCCCAGAAATGTCAGCTCAACCAATGTAATACCATTTCTTCAAGACCATGTGTTCCACTCCAAGTGGGTGATTCAATAACAAATTATGTGTTTATAGGGATTAAAAAACATCGCCATTTAGGAAAATAAATAACCCAAGCTCTGGAAACAAAACTAATTGATGAGACATAATGGAAGGGGTTTCAGAAAGTGAAAAGGATTACTGGATTCCAGATTTTCTTATATTTTTGTACTAAAAGCATTTCAATTAAAATTATGACTGTCTGCTACCCAGTCTGTCGTCCCTCTCTGCAGTTCCTCTTTTTAATGCACAGTTTAAGTGGCTCTCATTAAAGCTACTAATAAAGAAGCACATTTTAAGTGATTAGCACCAATAACATGGCAACACATTAACATTCTCTCCATGGGCTCCATAGCTCTCCCAGTGAGCCCATTTACAGCTCAGCTATTCATTTTCCATATTAATTGCATACTCATTTCTCCATAGTACACTTCTTCATAGTATAGACCACTGCTGCATAGGGCAGGGAGAATGCCCAAGCAGCAATACTGCTTCATTGTAGTTTCAAAACATTACCCAGTCCAACTTCCAAAAGGTACTAAGCAACAGAAAACTAAAATAACGACGAGATCATTGACAATTTCCTTCTGGTTGATACATTGCCAACCATCGATGTGTTCAAAAATTGATCATCAGTAAAATTAAGTTACAAACAGCAAGAGACTTAGTATTACTTATGTCAGACTTTGGTGTGGTATTTCAGATTCTACAGACATGGGTCATCTGGATTTACTGACTTTTTAATAGATGAAAAAGTAACTTTTATAAAACCTGGCAAATCACTAAGCTGAACTGTAGCTTTGAAATGCGACATTTCTGAGCAGCAATTTTCAATATTATTTGTATTTAGGGATCATGGCTCTCAGTGCACAGGAAAACAATACCACCATGCCCTAGGACATTTATACCCATTTATTCTACATTTATCCTACACAACCAGTTGCTCGCTCCCTTCAACACCCTCCCCTTTTTTATGCAAGTATGAAACAGTCAATAGAACGTCAGACTATCGGCAAGAAATGCCATTACTATGAATTTGCCTACTTTCTGCAAAAACAGTATCAGAACATTTTTTTATTTTGCCTCAGAATACAGTCTTCCATACGTTCCTGCCTGCTTTTGCTGCACTAACTTCAACAACAGATTTAAATCATTAAAGTATGCCTCGCTGAAGATGAACACGTAGATTTGCAGTTAATTATTCTGGGACAGGAGCTTTTTTTAGCTGGGCAGCGCTTAGAACATTTGCAAGTGAATAAAAATAGCAACAAAAAGCAAACACAACATCAACAAATTAAAAAATATATACTTCTGCAGTTAGACATCTTCCCTGAAGCTTCCAGCGTTACCAACTGGAAATCAGCAAAAATGCCAAGGACAGGACGTTGAAGCCTGCGCTCGCCGCTCACCAGACGACCTTGGCAGGCAGTCAGGCAAGAACTCATACACAAGGTTTTCAGCAGCTGAGGCTGGCACTTGTAAATTTTTGAGGCCAAAAATTTACAGACAGCCTGGTGAGAGGTGGAAGTTTACCACAGCTCGAGCTAGCCTTACTCTTTCTTTTTTTTCTTTTTTTAAGATGGCCTTTATTGCACTGCAAAGATGAAGGAGGATGAGGCTGGAATAAAAGGAAAGCCACCAAATACAGTGTGTATCACTATAGAGGGAAATGAGAACTCCACCAGCTATTCTTCACGAATGCTGTTGCTGAATTTGTAAGCACTTTCCTACTTAAGACTGATATTAATCAACACTAATACTGTATATTTACCATTTATAGTGTAGGAAGAAAGAACAGCTTCTACCACCCTTTTTCCCTGCAGAACACCTATCTAGGGGTATGAGGAAGACCCCCCAGGCTGCACACCACACAACTAGTTCTCACCTCACTGTGACAAACCTCATATTACACACAGAGATGCACGATGAGTCTCTTATTAAACCCATTTCCCAGAAATGGAAGCATCAGGTCTCAATGCCTCAAAATTCAAGGGGTTTTTCCATTAATTTTAGTTACGGTCGTGGCGTGTCAGAAGACTAAGGCTTTGAGAAAACAGTTGCACTAGTAGGAAAATTCACTGACAAGGGGACAAGGTTTCTGACTCTGAAGCTATTATACCAACGCAGGTTCATCAAGCAGCTCTTGCAAGAATAAATTATAGCAGCCAGTTCAACGTCAATTTTTTATCAATCTGTTCAAAAATGAAGGGTAGGATTCTCCCCTGGGACGCTTCAGTTTTCACCAAGAACACACCCACGTGTTTTTCCAAACACAGGAGGAAGCTTACCTTTCGCCAGGCGTTCCAGTCTCTTGCCATGTTCTGGAGGTATGGCATACCTAGGAGAAAGTTAACACAAGAATTAAAATCACACTAAAACCTGAAAACAGTAAAAGAAGGCTAGAAACAAGCGTGGTAATAACTTTTAGCCCAGCACACTTACAATTAACATCTGGAAATACAACCTGAAATTTAAGTCTGGAAGGTATCAGTAACACGTAATTATAACACATGGAGAAAGCCAGTATTTTAATGAGAGTCCTTAGGCATGTTGTATGATGTGCGTTGTTTTCCTGCAATTTTTTTAAACAGCATCACAGGACTTCACAAAGTGGAAGGAGAACCAAGAAGGCAAAGTGATGATACAGCAGTGGAAAAAACAGAAATAAATCAGTATAGGGAACAGCAGGCATATTTTCTGCAGGCAAGACACTAGCAAAATAAAGCCATGAGGCTGTGATAAAGATTAACACGCAAGAAATTCTGGATAGGCTAAGTTGCGGAGAAGGGTCCGTGTATATTGGCATATCTACAGAGAAGGAAGACAATTTTTTCCAAAGAAAACTCTGTGCAAGTCTTTCTGGTTTTATTCAAAAAAAGTAAATATTCTTCATAATAGCTGAAGTAGTCAATCCTTCTATCTATGCTGGACTGTGTTGTCTGATGTGAAATAACAGAATTAAACTATTTGATCATTTTCTTGATGAGGTGAATGAAAAAGCAGGGTGTTCTGAGGAAAACAACATTAAAGGGTATATGGAACAACTTCTACACTTTTTAAAGACAGTTTTGTATGATTAGGGGTAAAAAGAGTGCGAAAGAATTTGATTGAAATGGGTTTTTTCCCCACAAGTGCAAAGTATTGAACATAACTCTGGAAAAACAATCAACTGCCTAAGTCACACACAAGCCTAATTGCGATATCCTCCTGTGATCACTGGAAAACAGCAACGGAGTCCTACTCCTACAACAGTTTTGCCATGTGAAGAGATAATATGCCAGGCTATAGAAAAACAAAGACCATTCATTTCTACCACTCGAAGCCTTCCACTGAGCTCATTCGTGTGTGCAGCCGCTGATGACTGCTGTGTACGTGCTCAGTCTGCTTCCGAAAGTTAAGAACGAGAAACTTCTGTTTCCTTACAGGCAATTTGGACACTTCAATGTGCTTTAATGCAATGCAGACAGTAGAAACAACTTGAAAAAACTGGCAAAAAAGCTTCTAATAGTTGCAGAAACAGTGCTGTGTGTGATATTTATTTAAAAAAAAATCAGGAAAGTTTCAAACGCTTGGTTTTCTTCCCCGAAAGTTGTTAGTTACCTTACTGCTTTGAAGTTATACTACCCCAGTATTCACAGAAGCAAAAATCAGGTAACGATGATTTTGTGTTCAGGTTATAAGGAGGCAACTAACTTGATACACTTAAACACGTTTAACATGATGACACACATAGCAATGCCAATGGAATTTTGTAAATTATTGTTTACATACTGCATCAAATTAAATGCGGCTCACGTGCCATTTTTTTTGTAACAGAGAATTTTGGAAAATTTACATTTGTGAGAACGACGTTTATTGCCAGCTACAACTTTTGTTCAATGTGCATAATAAAAAATGCACTATTTTTGTTATTTTCAATAAAGATGTCAAAACCATCATGTCTCACTATAACAAGCTGAAAACAGGATATTGTAACAGGCAACCGCATGATCTCAACAACAGGTAAACAGTACTGCCGTACTTGTGATAGGATCTCTCAAAATACACCTGATTTCAGAGGACCTTCAGCCAGCCCCTTGCTCAGCCTCTCAATTTTCAAGTCTACAGTTTATCTACAATGTAAGGAGAAAGAGATGGAAGCCCTATCCCGTATTGCTTTTGCACAAAACCAGAATTTACCTATTGTGGTCTGGCAGGTTAGAAAGGATAACAACGGACAGAAATCATACATAGGATGCTTCAAGATTTAGACATTAAGCCGATTTAAACTGATGGCTTAAAAAAATCTAAGCAAAAACACTAGGTAGCACCTAATCTTGTAAAATAATAAATATAGCAATGGACTCCCAGCGTTCTCTGACCAAAGTTTGACAGTGCCTTAAACTGCACAATTATCAAACAATTCATTTGTCTGGGACAAAGCTAGTAGCTTTCATTTTACAAAGACCATTCATCACTTACATAAATGTGATAAAACTAATCCCGATCCAAAGCTCCTTTGTGGGATTAATGTCCCTTAAAACAGGGAAATGAGACATTCCATTTCTTCTGGGAAAAATGCTGAAGGATTGGGAAAGAACTAATTTATGGCTACAAGGCTGCCGATGATTAATGTAATATCCCCAGTCTACAATGCAACCTTCACTTAATTAGTGCCTGTAATTGGGAGTTGTAAAGATAAGATTAATTGAATCTTGAGGATGTTAAAAGTTTAATACATTGGAACATGGTTATTGTGTTATCGAAAACTGCAGACTGCAAGAAGCCAAGCTGAGCTTTAGAGAACAGTCCATGGAGAGACAAAGAAAAAGGACTTGCTTGGATAGAAACCAGCAACAGAGGAGGAATTTCCAGCTTACAAAAAAGAACTATATGTAATAACATACAAATCAGAATACCCTACCACAGAACAGCCTCTTGGTAACAGCTGACGCCAATTTTAGAAATTAACTTTTTTGTTTGGGCCAGTCTTTTAGGAAGCAGAGCCTATACATCCTTATACGTTTATTCTTAGGAATTCAAAAAATTAACTGCAGAAGAGAATTAGAAGTAGGTCAAATTCTGCTTTAAGTTACACTCACAAATCTGACTGATTTACATAAAGATAGGCAATAAAGAAAGAATTTGGGCTGCTATTTAAAACCAGTAAGAGAAACAGAAGGCTTCTGCAAGTATTGCACAGATTGCGCTAGCTCAATCTAGACATAAAATGATTGATTACAAGGTAGAATAACAATGGAGGCGACATGGATTGCTGCAATCAAAGGAGTACTGTTATTGAGCGTATAAACATCCACGAAGGGCTGGCTTTTGTGTACGACCTTATGGTACCATCCTCCTGCTTTCACTATGAAAAACGGCCAGGCACTTGTTGGGGACAAAAACCCTTGACAGAGGGAACTGACAAAATACTGTCATTCAGTACGATTTGTTACCATCCCTCTCGCACCCACAGGCTGGGGCTCAGATCAAAAGCAAAAGATCTTTAATTCCAGAGACAACTGACAAGATTATGCATGGCAAAGCGTCTCCAGTGATTTCCTTTCCTAAACGCACCACTTTGAATACTTGTTTCATCAAATAGCATGGTTCTTTTTCCTTTAGTACCCCAGCCCAAATACTGTATGTTGTAGGTTTCCTCTAGAAAAACACCAAAACCAAAAACCACCTTATCAAAATCTCAAAAAACAAACAAACAAACAAACAAACCAACCAACCACACATGTAAAGCTGCTTCCCTTCTCTGTCCCATTCAGGTCATAGTACAAATGCATTCCACAAAGACAAAGAAAGAGAAGAAAAAACCACAGAACAAGCAAAATACCACTTTTTTTTATCAACTGGCCAAAATAGACTATGGTATCCACGAAAGATCTTGAATTGGGCTGTGTTGAGACTATCGGACTGAGAACTGCCCGGTGCTTCACCCCTGCTGACAGGAGCAGTTTCGTGACATCCCTCTGCCTGGGGAAAACTGAATTAGGAGTAGAGCAGGACTAACTTTGATCCAACCTTGAGCAGACACTTCCTTTTAACCACAGCAAAGATGGAGCAAGGATTTTTCATTGCTCCAAACAACCTAAATTAATGAGAAGTGGTGGTGGCAGCATAAATATTTTAGCAGCCCTGCTTAAGAGCCATCTTTTGATAGACCACTACTGCTTCAGAGGAAACATCTGCAACAGCCAACAGAAAACACAACAGTGCCAAAAAAGCTGCCCTTGAGCCACTGCTTCAAGTGCAGAATCTGTCCCTTCTGGTTCAACCTGGTTCCCCAATAAAAGCGAAGTTACGTAAATAGTGCTAAACCAGCAACTGTTTTAAGATATATCGAACTTCCAAGAAACTGGGCTTGCAAACAAACCAAGAGACTAATGCCTTAAGTACGTACTTCCAAGGGTCTGCCTCGCAGTGGTTGACCAAGGCAAAGGGCCAAGCTTAACCTGAAAACCTGACACTCAGCAATTTGTCGGATTACAGCATGAATAATGTCTTGCTGCTTTGCCAGGGAACACAAGATTTACAGAACAGAAAAAAAAAATAATCTCAAGATAAAAGAAAAAGTTATAGGTATATAACTCAAATGTCATCTTACCCCGAAGTCAACAATCTGAAAGTAATACACTGATCCTTTTAAATTACCTTTTTCTACTCTTTCTACCAAAACAAAAGCAGGTCCCTGAAATGGATTAAGCATCACTTCTACAAATACGAACTTGCTGTTCTACCCGAGAGACTTTGAGCTTCCAAACTTGTTTGACAAAAGCCAATTCCAGCATTTCTGATCTCTACGTCTGTGTCATTTTCTGAGTTCTTGAGTATGCTTCAAAACTGATTCTGACTGTAATTAGCAGACATCAGGGTCACAGATCCAGAAGGTATTTGCCCCAAAGCTACAAATGCGTTAGATCCTCATTGCCCTATAGTGGTAGTTTGCTTTGGTTACCCAAAGTTTAACTGGACAGACCCCTTCTTATCCTTAACACAAAAGAAAGATCCTTCCTATTTGCCATAAAGGATGTCATTAATAGCGTAATTTTCTTGGTGTTTTGTTTATTCCCCTGGAATGGTTTGATGGATGCAGATAATTATCAGACTATAAAAGCCAGCAAATGTGCTATTTTCTATCGCTCTAAATCATCAAACAAATAAAGTGTGAAACAGCACTTTTGAATACAATTTTCCCCTCTAATGGCTTAGAATTATTATCAGGAACAATGGAAATAAATAAGCAAATGTCTTGTGAGTTAAGAATTAAATGAGTGTGTCAGTAAAAAAGAGCAGGCAGACCATCCTGCGATACAAGGACCAGTTTAGAAGCCATTAAGGGCTGACATAACAGGGAATTCACTACGGCAGCGACAGTTTCCAGCATCAGGTGCTCGTCAGGGACTTTCCAGCCTAGCTCAGACTCCGTCCTCACCACTGCTTCTTCAAAGGGGGTGCAATTCAATTTTGTCTTCTTGGCCACTGAAAGCTATTAAAAACTTTATCCATAACAAAGTCAATCCTCTGCTGGTCTCTCTCCGGTTAAGAAGAGCTGTTCTCACCTGAAGCTATCACTAGCTTTGGCAGAGGACCAGACCATTCCGTCCCTTAGTTCAACCTCCCCTCAAAGCTTCCGAGACCTTTTCTTGCTACAGTCGTCACACACACACACAGGAGTTTTTGATAGTTACAACACCTTGCCTCCCCACCTCATCACATGTCAGCCTCTCCTTGCACCAACACGGAGCAATTAAGCAGTGATTAGATTACTAAATCTCAGGCACCCACTCTCTACTAGGGACTGGGCACCACGGGCAGGAGGAGGTTCAACCACAAGGCTTTGGAAATGTCACTTCAGTCCGATTCATGTGAGAAGGTAAGAAAGTTAATTTCACAGTGTCTGCACAAGGTCTGGCCAAACAGGCCTCACACAGTTTAACATGCTATAATTACTGAAATAAGGAACAGAAACGAAGAGAACGGCACATTTAAAATGCCTGAGACCACGTGTCAAGCTGAGGGTTAGTTATCTGTCTTCAAAGCAGATTTAGTTGTGCCAAGAATACTGACCCGTTGAAGATTCAAATGCCAACCTACTCTCAGTCATGAAAGGCAAAATGGAAAGCTATTATTTCATTCTCTATACAACAAACTGTGTCCATAAATGCATAATCTGAACCCTGACCTTCAACATCTTTGACCCCCATGATAGCAGCAATGCCTCCAAAGAAAACCTCTCAGTCTATCAAGAATATTTATCACCCAATAGAAGCCATTAAGAACCACCACTACATACAGGGTAGTCCCTCATTTGCAAAGTTCATACCCTGCTTCGAAGGCCTAATTTTTCCACAAGGTAAAGTGGTTATAATACTACATCTCCCAGCAGTGTCAAAGTAAAGCTCAGAGAAACAGAAGTCTTTTTTCCACACTATTTTTAAGCTGTTTTGCAGCCTGTATGAAAAAAAAGGCGTTTCAGCAAGAAGAATGGATTGCTCCTTCATCGATAGGGCTGTCATCTCCCTCCCCTTCATGGTCACCTCTTTTTCCTCACCTTTACTTTCCTCCATGTTTAGCCTACCTTCATCCCTTTCTCCCTCCCAGTTTGTTAAAAGACAGAAATCAACTCCCTTTCTTCTTCTCCTCATCAGTATCTGAGGTTACCCCCCAGTGAATTTGCTCTAAGTATCCAGTTTCCCTTCTCAAGATCACCATCGGAAAGGAAAATCTCCAGCCTCCCTCATCTGTCCCCTTCTGTTGTGGCTCCTTTACATCAAGAATGCAAACACGTGCTCTGGAGATAAGATCGCACACGGATCAGAGAGCTCCTTGTTCCTAGGAAAGAACCTTTATCGAGTGTCTGCAGTTTTATCTTTAATGGATCATTTTACAGGACAATAGATGATGGAATTCAGTATCTTTAACCAGCAGTGTCAATGATTTCAAATAATGACGTTTTTATTGAAATACACATAGGTAGAAAGATAAACACAGAGGCTGGGGCGGATCTGCTCAGAAAGTCATAATAAGGAGTAAATAGGTAATGACAGAACAAGATTACAACGACACAAACACACCAAATCAACCTGTCTTCTGAAGCTCGGAGAAAAATGAGCTCTGCAGACAGCTGCTCAAATACAATCCTTTGGGAACCAGTGCAGGAAGAAAATCAGGACAAACCCTGCTCAGAAAGGGCCTGGGGAGCAGTAAGCATTCTCACACTTACACCACAGGGCCTATTTCACTCGGTAAGATCTCTTCTCCATGCGCAGAGCTGCCTAATTATCAACCCCATTGCCAAGCACAATAGAGAAACGGCAAGCAACTTTGCTGCGAACAGAACAGTAAGCAAGATGAGAAACTTCCTCCTTCCCTTAAGAAGCTAAAGTTTGTGCAAGTACAAACTCTCCATTTGTTTTCCAGTAACGATGGGCACAGTATCTCGGGTCACTCTGGAGCTGGGATCAAATCCTTATGGATTGACTGTTGGAAGATTAGAGTCAAGCCTAACTCGTGCCAATCACACACAGCTAAAAGACTCTTTAACCCTTAAAGTTGCCATGAGCTAGAAATAGTATTAGAGGCATTAGTTTCAAGAAGTGACATTAGGCAACAGCTTTTTAAAATTCTGATTTTAAAGCAATATGCATTTTCAAGAGGTACACCTGAACTCATAACTACAAGATTTGCACAAAATAACTGAGCAACTGGCTATTTCCAGTTTCACTAACCCAGAATTCAATGAATACAAAAAGGAGATTTTTTCCAGAACTCAAATGCAATTTTTAAATACTATTTTAAAACAGAGAGTTTAATATGAACAACCATCTGCTCTTGGAAAGACTGTCAATGTACCAGTCCAGTTAGCTTCACAGCAATGAACGCCAGGCACAAAGCACAAAATTACAAATCACATTGGACTGACTCTCCTTCCACGCGTACCAAATAAACCCATGGTCTGCTTCTGCATGCAGTGAATGAGCAGTATGAAGGGGGTATTTTACTAAGGAAAGGTGTTTTGGGAAAAACATTACGAAATCATTTATTCATTCAGTTTGGCCAAGAAGATAATTAGTATACAATTCAACAGAGATGAATGACTACAATATTCATCCCCTTGCCATTCTTTGTTATTTGTTTTGAAGAACCTGTTCACATCAGATTTATTTCCCAAAACTGGCAATCAGACTATTAATTACTGGTGGGTTTTTGTAGTGGATACTGTACGAATATAAAGAAAAGCGAAGATTATGCTTCAAAGACCTTATATTCTAAAGGAATACCTCATTGCAACTCAAGAAACAAGGAGAAAAAAAGGTAACCAGGGGAGATCACAGATGTTCCTATCTTGTACCAACTGGCCTGTGAGAGCTGCCTCCTTTACCGGGCACAGGCACACGTACGCTCCTGCTCACTGCTTTTGGAAAAACATACAGATAATTGCCTACAGCAGAACAAAAGAAATCTGCTCAGTAGCAACGAAAGGTATTTTTGGATTAGGAAATCCCTTGTGCTAGAGGTGCAATGCCTCTACGCACACTTTTCTTTTTTGAGGTAAAAAAAATATTCCAAAGGTTTAATGCTCCTCATCCATCAAGCTGCATTGTTTCAAACCACAGCTACTACTTTGAAGCTAGTCCCTATGATCTTGTCAGCATCAAAGCTAGAAGTGGTATGGCTAAGATTTGATAAAGATCAGTGACACAGTTTGTAAAGTTTCCTTTATTTCTTCTACTTGATCCCCTTTGTCATGTTGATTGGCCAGTTAGAAATGAAGCGGACAGAAACCCAGCACATGTATTACTTAGACCATTAACTAGTTAACAATTGCACAGCACTCAGACGACGCAGAGTGCTATTTAAGTACTGTCATTACTACAGGCTTCTGTTATTTTAAACTACACTTGTCCTGCACTTGGCATCACCCAACGTCAATTTTCTCTGCTGAGTAAAGAAAAAATCCCCGCTGATTTCTGCCAATGTGTTAACAAAACGTGAATAAAGACAAAGCCCTGCAGTACCACCGTTGGTTCCTTCTGGTCTTTCCAACCCCTGCTTTCAGCTCCATGCCAAGCCAGAATTCGCAAGCTCGTTCTCCCACAGGGCCCAAGTCAGATCAGGCTGAAAGAGTTGTACGAAGCACAGAAGCACATCTCCCTCCCATCTTGTCTCAGTGGCAGAGTGCCCTGTTCAAAAGCCTCAGTTATTAAAACCAATCTGTGATCCTGTCAGACTTCCATAGATCTTCATTTCAAATCAGGCCTGAGCTTTGAGCAGACACTTTCAAAACGCAAGAATGAGTTGCAGCAAGAGCCTTCTTGGATCAAAGACATGCTTCTCTCAATCCAGACTGGGACTACTGAGCTGTGATGAATTATTAGTGCTGGCGGAAACAGCAGTACACGCATTAAACACTGTGTCAGTGGAGTAGGAGCCCACTTGAAGACACCACTGTAAAAATGAGGATGTGATCACAGATCAGCATTACCACCGCCCAAGATCGCTATGGAAAGGTACAGAGACAGACAATAGATGGGAAGGATCTCCACTTTGCTAGGTTAGCTACAACAACTCACAGCTGAGCCCCAACCTCTAAGAGTTTATAATTTCAACAAATGAACTAAACAGGCCCAGTCAAGATGGACATAAAATGCACAGACTGAAAACTAAAATCACAGCAAAGTACATACTAATACCATGTCTTCTGCAGCGGATTTAGACAAGAATAAGAAACAGAAAGAGAAGAGGGCTTTGGAGGGGGAAGCACAGATACAGAACAGAGCTGAGTGAGAGGAAGAGGGAGCCGAATGGGCACGAGCAGCCAGCTGGCTGGCTGAGGTGCTTTCATCTGTTCTTACAGAGCAACAGTCCCTCCTCGGACAAGTTCCATAGCTGATCCGACCAGTCCCAGAGCCTGGCTTGATCTCCATGGCATTTCCTCTCAAAGTTAGACGACGGTGAATGAAGAAAGGCAACCCATGAGTCCCGCCTCCCCAGAACACCGTGCCTCCTCTGCATCAGAAAAATTATCTTCTAATAATCTGTCTACAACAGTGTAATAAAAAACAACAAAAATCTAAGTCTATTAAAAAGAAAAATCTCCACTATTCCAATTGCAGGCACCTGATTGGGAAGATAATGCACATAACAAGTTAGAGCTCATAACTCTTCATATAGTTTGGTTTGATGAGTTAACCACATTAAAACGACTCCAGTCGCCCAAGATTCAGTCTCTGCACAATACGCCGATCCCTTGGATTTTTAAAGCAGACTATCAGCTAGCATTGTTCCCTCTCTAATGAGATTTACATCATCCTTCACCCACAGCATCATCTCCAGGACAAACAGTACCCCTCAGACCTGAGGGGAGCCTGGAGGAAGGCTTGTTTGAATATTAGTAGCACAGTGTGGTTTGTATTGATTAACTAATGACTGCGGTATATGAAGCTTGAAAGGCTGTATTAATAACTCACTGCTGCACTGCTCTCATTTATCAGTGAATTACAGGGGGATGCAACTCTGCATCTCAATATATCACTCCTTTCACGAATCTCAGAGCAAATCAACATGCACACGGATTCTCAATGCAGAAAGCCTGTTCCAAAGCAGCTTTTGCCTAACAGTTTTGGAAGAGGTAGGAGAGTGAAAAGCTGTTCTGCCTGGCCATACTTTATCTCACTTTCCTTTTATTTCTTTTAATGAATATCACTGTTCCTTCCTCCGTCCCTTTTATCAACAGAAAAGGGTCTCGCTTTGCCAAATCTGCCTGAGAGCAAATGGTGTTGCAGTGAATCTATAAATCAACCATCACCATAAATTCTTCTCTTTCTCCATCCAAAACTGCAGAGCTGTAAAACAGATTACATGGGATAGCAGAGGCAGGAAGGAAATTTGTGAGCTGCAAGGAGCCCATCATGGCCAAATGGCCTTCCCCTGCCGCTCCTTCTCCCCCACTCCACCCCACCAAGCCTATAAATCCCTACTGTGAGGAGTGGAACACAAACCACAAACGTGTGCACACATTTAAGAGCAAGGCAACCCCACACACTTCGCATGCAAGGCTAATGCAGACCTTGGGGATCAAGGGAGGAAAGGCTGCAGAATCTTCTTCTGAATTCCCTAATGCCAAAAAATATGAAAAGTAAAACTCGGGGGAAAAAAAAAATCTCTGTATGGAGCAAAATGGAAAGCCACAGTGTAACAAATTCAGAGTCCTCAGTTCCCTCGAGGGCAAAACGCGTATGTGATTCCAGCTAATCTAGCTTTAAGAAACTCACAGGATCTCCAGGGTGCAAGGGTTACTGAGATCCCAATAATCAAGACTTATAATCCCATCTGATCAATTCAGCAATGCAACCGCCTTGTGCAATGGCCCCCTAAGGGAATGTAATAGTTAGAAGGCAATAAATGATGCAAGGGACAAGTGCCCTTCCCCCCTGCTGCCATACAATTCAGTATCAAACATTAAAGCCAGCTGCTTTAAATGAGATTACATCAAGCTCGCAACGAAGTGCAACATATGTGAGAGAGTGTTAAAGCAGAGGGATGGTGCAGAATACCACGTGGGGGAAACGGGGATGAGGACCCAGCATCCTGCACTGAAAATGATGAAGGAGAGAAGCTGGAAGAGTTAAGCTCCGTGACCGTATTAGGTCATTTTCTTCCCCCAAGATAGTTTTCCAGGGATTAACATTTTCTGTCCTGGGGGGAGGATCGGACAGCAGTTCTGACTAAGGCAGCTGCAATGCTCCCTAAGACAACAATGAAAAATAAAATCAGCAGTGAGATCCTCAGCACTTCATATCTGCTGCTGCTTTAGTATATGCTTTTAGCCAAGAATAAAGAGGGCTCCTTTTACAATCCTCTCCCGGGGAACAGTCATGTCTTGCTTTATAGCTCCCCATCATATCACCGTTAGAAGATGTAAAGCTTCCCTATTGGTGGTGGCGTCAGTTACAAATACTACAAATTTATTAAATTGTAGATGTTACAAGCAATTCCTCCCGTGGACTTGTTTTCCTCAATTCCTACAGACAGGCTTACCCTACACAGGGAACCTCGCTAAGCACCTGGAGGAAAGAAAGCAGAAATTCTAAAATACTTTAACCAACAAAGTTTTCAGGTAACTCTATGTCCTTTCAAGTAAGCAGTCTTAAGACTTTTACAAGACAGAATTCCACAAGTGTTTTTTAAAATGTAATTGTATCTGTGACCAGTGCTTTCAACTAATCATATTATTTTAAAGTTCCTTTGGTAATTTGTCCTTAATTCCACATAAACTGCTGTTCTGGCATAAAGTGTACTTTGTGTTATCAAAGTCAAACAGATTAGGCATGATCCACTTTCAGCAAGGGAACGTTTTGGAGAGGAGACCATATAACTTAAAAGCTACAGCTGGCTCCCTATTTTAATTAAAGGGGATTAAACATCCATCATGATAAGGGAACAGGGACATTTTATAAAAATCAATTACTGTCCTCAGTGCCACTCCGGTTTAACACCTGCGGTTTCTGAGAGAAAGAATACAGTATAGCATCCCATTAGACGTACAGAAGGTATGTTAAATATTGTTGCTATGCAGCAAGATCAGTCACAAAACATCTGAGCAATATAACCTCATTGCCCAGTCAGCTGTTACAGTGTTGACAAAACAAGATAGAGACATTACACCTCCAAAGTGTATCCATCAAATTCACATTATTGAGATTTAAAGTTTCCTTCAGCACTTCCCTACCACAGGAAGCCCTCAAGGTGGGCATTGCACATTCCTATAGAGACGGAACGAAGCGATGGTGGAGTATCGCAGTGTTTAAAAATAGGCTTTTGAAATTGCAAGGGCTGAGATGCATACGTTCCTCAATAAAAAGCCATAATAACCGTGAAGTATGAGGCTTGGCATTCAGTTTTGTTGCTTCTGTCATTATAAAAATCAGTCTTCTGTTAGCATCGTGTGACAATATGCTCTATTTTAGATCTCAGCGTATGAATGTATAAGGTAATTATACATAATATGTATAATTGATACAGTAAAAACTCCTACCACAAGAGGTTTAATATAAGGCTGCAAAATGAAACACATTCAAACTTTTGAAAAAAATGGAGACAGACTAGGAAAAGGTTGTAATTAAACTACTAATGGGAGAGGGACATTTTATTGTAATTTGAGAAACAAGAAAGCAAGAGCCCTAATCTGGCCGCTCCCTGCCTGAGAAGCTTCACATGAAGCTACACAACAGCTCCCGATGCCTGGTACGTTTGATGGGAAGAGCCCACACCTTCCATACCACCTCTGCGGTCTGTCAGGCTTATTTTCCAGTTAAAAACAACAACAGCGTGACTACAACGTAGAACAGATGCGTGCACCTGAGAAACAGCACATCAGAGAAGATGATCAACTTCAATATGAAGCAAGTATAACCTAAAAAGGGCAGTACGACTATCTTAGCAGCAGCAATCATCATGGCGGAAGACATGTAACAGTGCTCGTTCGTCTTGGTACAACGAGACAGAATTTAAGAAATAAATGTGTTGCAATCTACAGGCATAGATAAATCATTTAATGAGACTGGAAGCAGGAAAAAGCTGACTTCAATTACCCCCCTTCCTCTCCCTCATCACTGGATGACCCTTTATTCTCAAGTACTTAACGCTGAACAATTTTTTAACCTGCATCCCCAGCGACCCAACTCTGTACACCACTCCTATTGCTGCAGCCTGTTCTACTCTGCTTATGGAAAAGAAACAGTACGGGAAAGTGTTGGCAGCAGGACTTCTCTGCAGTGACAGAGACACACGTTAATCAAGGAGCTGCATGACCAAGCCGATGCTCATTAGGTTGTACAAAGAAGCCATCTTCAGTTGTTGAACCATAGACATTTAACTCTCATCCCAACAAACCCCAAAGCACCTGTTTTGTAAGAGGTATAACCCAAAATTTCAAAGACAGAAAGACACATACAAAATAATACTTCAGTAACCATCCTCCCTGACCCATGAGACAGGTTCCTTTCTCAGCTTAGCTTTGTCCACTGAGGTGGCTTCTCATGGTCTGAGCAGATCATCCAGACCTCCCCGAGAAGCTACTTCACCTCTTCCACAGCAAATAAACATAGAGATTTCTTGTAGAACCCACTTGAATGAGGTCTGGAAGGCAACCTCAATTGGCTCGATTTCCTTCTCACCTTGCCTTCACAAGGAAACAGAGCTGGTGGCTTCCCACTGCTCCTACGCACTACCCTGCAAAGCAAGGCTTTGGTTGCACAGCCCGGATTAAAGTAGCCTAAGATCATTTATGAGAGGCATGAAGAAAGAATTATGGTTTTTAACAGACAATTTTGAGGTAGAATACTATCAATATACAGAGTCCTTGGTTTCACTATATAAATATCTCTGACAGCCAAACAATAACTCTGCCTCTTATTTTAGAGCTCAACCCCAAACCGGTAGACTTCGTAACTCTCCACACTCCTGCTATTCCCCGAGGTGCTTCTAAGATGATCACTGTCAGAGTCAAAGAGTCTATAAAAAGGATGAAGGAAGCTGGGAAATTTCCACAGAGGTGGTGCCAGAAAAACAGAACTAACATTTTAGCCATCTTTGAGTAAAGCCAGGCTGCACCACTGGATTTCCTCACTGAAGTCCAAGAGCTCCCCCAGCTGAGCTCTGGGATGACTGCAATCCCAACCAGAAGATGGGTGATTGCTCGGGTACCTGGAAAGTTCCAGGTCTGCTCAAAGGGGGATTCAGAGTTACTCCTCAGAAGCCAACGCATGCTCACATCACAGAAGAGCTTGAGAACTCATTAACAGAAGCTGTCATAGCGAAGAACAAGGAAGAAATGACTTGGCCAAGTGGCATACTCTTGCCTTATGCTTAAGGGAATAGCAGGGGGCCTGCCAAACCAGCAGCGGCATCCTGTCACAATACATCTCGTTTTGCATTACACACTGTCATCTATATAAGAAAACTCAGTTGAACAGGAAAACGTTTTGCCCAAAACATGGTCTGTCCTCAAAATTCTTATTTTCCCCCAACCATGTAAGGTTTATAGAACTAGTTACTATAAAAGAACTATACAAACACAGAATGGCTGGATAAAAATCTTCCCTTCCTTTTTAAGTGAGGTAAAAGTACCTTTTTTTAAAAAAAAAACAAAACAAAACCACCAAACAAAGCAAAAAACAACCAGGTGCAAAGCATGTTCCTGCTTTGATTTTTAACTAGCAACACCTGAGCTCCTTTACAAGAAGATTTTATGATTTCTCTTCTCTGTTCCAGTTATAAGCAGTAGTGACTGAACTCTTCAACAACTGAAACCCCTCTTAGGGGAATATTAGGTGTTCCCCAGAATCTCCCCCAAATCCTCAGAAGATTAGGCAGAAATAAAAGCTACCAAGAACTTCTAAGATCTGGTATTTGCCAGATACAATTTTCCATCTACAATTTCCACTTCTTTCTGATTCTTAACCTCTTCACACAAACACGCTACACAAAGGTGTTTCAGGTTTTACTGTTTGGAGCTTTGTTTTGTTTCTCTACTATGCAATCCCCGTTTCCCACAGAAACAACATCAAACATAAGGACATAAGGAGAAACCACTGTTTAGTAAAGATGAGGCACCAGCTTCATGCAATGAGTTTATCTTCCTTATGATACACACAGTATGTGGATACCCACATATTGTATCTATAATACTCAAAAAAAAAAAAAATCAAAAAACTACCCACCAATAAGCCTCCACAAAACAAACAAACAAAAACACAAACCAAAATGAAACCTAAAAAAAAAAATAAAAAAAAATCAAACAACAGCATAAAGTTCCTAAGATGCAAGAAGAAAAACAGCTTAGGTTGGGCTACAAATACTTAGCGTAGACTTCATTTCACATCTGTTCTCTACCTTTTGCTCACAATGTGAGAGTTTGTGGAACAGCCATTATTTTCATGCTGTAACCAGCCTCTCTTTTCAAGGTAATCTGTTCTTATTTCTAGTTTTTGAAAGTGATAACCCTCTATTCTGGGCCCAGAACAAAAAACAAGCAGAAGACAGATGAGGCAGAACTGGTAACACGCAGGCATGAAAGGAGAGGTCAGAGACAGCTGTGACGGCATGACCCTAACACAAACCTCAGGACAGCCGCTGTACAACTCTTAAGAGCAGCCAACTTTTGTGCGCTGACGTGCTGAAACCTCCACCCTAACGAAGACAGCGGCTTTGCTGGTGGGCACTGCGCTGCGTGGGCAAAGGAGAGCAAGTGCTTCTCGTGTGTGCTGGTGGCACCACCTGCTGGAGATGGGGACCGAATAAAAAGGGGTTTCATGAACTGCTGCTGAAGATGGAGGAAAAAATTGACAGTATCTAAAACGAAAGCACGTCACATTTCATTCATAATCCAGAGATATGTTTCTTGAGATCAAGCTTGTTTAACAGAGGTATCATAAGAGATTCTGCAAAATCCTTGTGCGTCTGCCTGAAAGAGGGAGACTACGAATCAGGTGTGCTGGGGAAGCAGATTTTCTGACATGCTGGAAAGCTTTAAAAAATTCACATTAAGACTATAGCTGAATGTTACAGAGTCAGCCCCTCCTTCCACTCCTTTTCAAGACTGTAAAAGAACACTATAGCCATTCATTACAGCCCTTTTGCTGTTAGTAGCTTTTATATGCCCGCAGGCTCTAACAGCCTGGAGACGCTTGGTGTCACCGGGGGAGTCATATTGCAGAGGGATGGGAGGATCTTGTCTGCCACTGCCAGGGCAAAACGACAGCAGCTTCACAGTGACATTTAAGCTCTAATTTGCACGCAAATGTCAACATTAGTCACATCAAGATCTTCAGTAAAGCTCTTCTGAGTTGCTAAATCTCTCTGGTTATACTTTTAAACAGGAGACTTGAGGGGAAAAAAAACGACAGACTGGTTCTTGGTAACATATTCCAGATTTCCTAGCTTCTTAATTTCATCCTTATCTATCGATTATTTTTGTGGAAAGTTATTTCCAACCAGTCTATGCATCAACAGCGTTGAAAAATGCTTAACATTATTCTAAGAATTGACCATGAAAAAGTAACCCTTTGACCTACCTTGTCCCTAGAGTTGTAAACATATTTACATATTTAAATAATGGAAACTTTAAAGTAACAGATGTTTCCTGCCTACGGCACAATGCAAGAACAACAGTCTTTCACTATTAAAGTGCATCTGAAGCATCCACACATTCCCATCACCATTTGCTCTCCCACATTAGTGGGAGTGCTCTCCTGTGCATTCGTTTGCAAAAAGCCTGAAGTGCTGAAATCTGTTTTTACTTGTAATGTCAACAAGTCTTCCTAATTCTGCTACTTTTCTAGAAAGTCAGGAATTAGGCCTCCGAGCCAGTCAGCACAAAAGAAAGTAAAACTGCTTTCAAATGTAGAGTAGGAGAGGGGAAAAAATGGGAAGTGAGAGACTCGTTAGGCCTGATGGAATTAGGCAGACCTGAAGAAAAGGTTATTGCAGTGGTCTCTAAGTGAAGGTAAAGGTACTTAGCCACTATCTATTAGTACTCTATCACTTACCAAGATTTTGGCTCCCCAAAATGCAAGTAGTTGATACTGTAGAGATCCATATCCTCTGTATGCCAAGCAAATGTTGTCTTCCACATCCCAAAGTAGAGGTAGGGAGTGTTTACACCTTCTATGATAATGCCACACTCATGTTCCACCATGTCTAAGAGGGTGTTCAGATTGCCAATATTCCATTCTGCCACATCCTGTAATTCAAAAGAAACGTTTTGTACTGGAACGTATCAGGACTTGCTAAGCAGAATAATAGCCCACAGCTTCCTTCCAATTCCTTAAAATGTGGCGATCCTAGTGTTATCTGAATTAATTTAATTCCACCTTCTTCCAAAAAGCTCAATAACCATGAAAAGGATGCATTACCACTACTTTGTGGCAGTGGGATTGATTACTAGCTTCTCACTAAATGTGTTCTCTGAAGAAGCACTTGTACTATGTGATACTCTACCATTAAGTAACTGTTCTAATAAACGGAAGATAAACTAAGGGTAAAATACACTTCTCTCAATGACTATTCCATCCAGACGTTCTTCACCTGATGAACATCTACAGCTCATGAGAAACGCTAGACTTCAATGTGGCCAAAGTGGCGGAAGCCTCTACATCAGCTCAGTGCTTCAGATAAAGAATAGGGAAGACAGTTTTGTTATTATCAATATTTAAACAGAAAGAGCAATAAAAAGAAGCTCTAAATCTGATAGCTGGTTTTCTCTACTTCAATGTGAAATAGAAAAAGTCACATAAACCAGTACAAATCTTTCACCTTCAGATTGCCTGAAGAGTAATACAATCTCCAAAAGGAAAGGAACAGTTTCCTTCACACCGTTTTTCCCCAGTGTACTTAATATGCATGGAAGTAACTGATAGGTGTGCGAGCAATCCCAGCGTCATGCTGCTTGCTGGAGTAACTGCAAGACAGTGAAACTCGGGCTGTTCAATCTTGAAACTTTCTAAATCAACCTGAAAAAAACCCCACAGGGCCAGGGAGGAAAGAGCTGAAGAAAGGAAGCAGCTGAAAAGCGAGATGAAGAGGAGTGCAGAGGGAGGGTGTTTTTCGTGACTCTGAGACCTCAATGCTTGCAGCAGTGTCAGTAACCGGACAATAGGAAATGTTCTTTAGGTGTGACTGGTAATTCAATTTTTTCATTTCTGCTTATAGGAACTTGAAGGAAACTGAAGGAAACACAATGTATATTCAGTACACTGCAGAAGCTACTTCTCCTAAAGCTTGTGCTTGTGCCTGGTTATGTCACCTTCCCTGATCACACCATGGGCAAGAATGTGATACTCTCATCCAAGCACCAAATACTATGGATAACTTTGATGTCCATGGTTATGAAAGCCTCAGATATCTATGTTTATTCCAGTTAATTCCATATTAAACCATATTGATAATAAAAAGACACTTTTACATTAACATGCAGTTTATACTCCAGACAATCAGGCAACACTCCAAAAAAAGGCCACTTTCCACTCAAAAGAAAACTACAGAGAAGGGCACTGCTTTAGGTTAGCTGCCTAAACAGAGTAAGAAGATAAGCAACCTTTATCATTTACAGCAGAAGAAACCACAAAAGAATTACTTTAACCATAGGATGCAATTTCACCAAGGAAAAGCTTAAACAATTTGAATTGTAAAATAATTTAAATTATAAAAAAAATACAACACATGTGCATTGTATATAGCTGCCTACAAAGAAAAAATATTTTAGCTAAAGAATCAAAAAAAGTATTTTTGATGAAGCACCCAGTTCCTTGAAAGGCTGCTTTTTTCTGGCTCTCTAAGGTGCTTCAGCAGAAATCTCTACTTTATTCCCCTTAAAAAAAAAAAGGAAAAAACCACAAACCCTAACATGACAGAGATCAGGATCAGTAGCTTACTTTTAATTTACCTGCATACCATCACATATATCTGGGCATATCATTATGACACCAGTCCAGTTTTCTTTAACAACCTTTTCTGCAAGCTATACACAATTTTCGGCCAAACACTTCATAAGAACTCATTTAAATCACTTTTTTTCCTCATTTTTCTAGTAAAACTAAGCTTTTCACAGCTTCCATTGACTCTATTATCCTGCATCTCTGGGGAAGGTAGGAAGTTTAGTCACGCTTTTGTAAGGAGGGAAAAATAAAGATATTATTTGTGGTTTTTTAAGGTTGCTAAATCAAATAAATTCTGAATTACTGTTCCTTAATGGGAAAACAACAAGAAGGAAGTCAGTATCCATATTTAAAATAAATAAAAGAGGAGCATTTAACTTACTGCATCATATAGTGAGCCACTGATATCAGCCCCATAAATCGGTGAGACAAACGTGAGGTTCTTCCAGTACTTGCGCTCCAAGTCTTCAAAATCTTGATGGCGTGGAGTACAATACCTGGCAAGAACACGGACAAGATACGGATGTAAGAAGTCCTAAGGAACACTCATCACAGACAGATAAATGACTGAAAAGAAGCGTGCATTTCAAAGCAGGCACACTCAGGATATTACTGAAGGTGCATTTCATTTTTAATTCTACTCAGATTCATATAATTTACTGCCTTTTAAATCTTTCCACAAAGCCTCTTAGTGCATACTGACAAACAGGACGTGCACTTCTGTGAAGCACCAGATCCCCACCCTAAGGATGCAGGAGAAGTTATTACGCAGGGAGCTGAAGGCAGGTAAAGCACTCACGTATACGCTGTACGAGCAATATTTCAAAGTTGATTGCATGATGTCAGTAACGCTTGAGTCAAAACCCAAGGTACTCCAGAGCTCCAGGAAAGTGAGCCTGGAAAAAGGATGCAACTGCCGCTTGTATCAGTTGCCCTGTCCCAGCTAACTGAAGTGCTCCGCAAAGTCCCCAGTCACTTCGGAAGACACTTATCAATATTAGCTCAGGCGCTCCAAGATACTTGTATTTCTATCTCAGCAATGGAACACATTTTCCAGAATAACCACTAATACACCGAGAGCTCTTCTTTGAGGCCCAAGCCATTCTTTTCAGGCACATTCTTAGCCAAATACTGACTTCGAAGAATCTTTCTATACCAACTCCCAGAAAAAGACCTAAGATACACACCAAAAGCCACCAAGTTACAAACTTGTTTGAGTTTCTGCATGTAAGGTTTCAAGAAAAAGCTGTTTCCTCAAAAACGCTTCCTATTTCACAAGGCTGCATTTTCTTTTCAGCTTGTTTCTAGAAAGAAAAGCTTTCTGCACAACTCCCCATTCACAATGTAAGCGCATCACTTAACGCAAACATACTTCTCACTATTAGCCAGACGCCGGTATTCTCCCACAGTCATGGGTTTCTTCTGTATATTATACTGGGTGAATAACCCCGACTGTCCAGTAACCACCTGCTGAATAGGAGCTGGGATAACCATGTCATCTATGTCATCATAAGTTTTTCGGGGCTTCCATTCCTTGGGAGGAATCACCTGGAATTGGAAAAAAAACAAAACAATAAAAAAAAACCCACGTTCACAAAAACACAACCTCTACTGAAGAAAAAACTGTTGAAGTGGAAGGTATTTCATCCTGCTGCTGCAGGTTATCAGATAACAGCAGCATCTCAAATAACCAGCACATATGGCAAGACACCTGCTCCGCATCTGCTGAAGCGCAGGACTGGCTGACATGGTTAGAGGGCTGATAGCCTGCCTGCTAGCAGTCCCATCGGTAGTGTCACAGAAGATGGCCAGTGATGATAAAAAGATATATAGTTATGCCAAGGAAATACGCTGCATGCCAGAAGGGCTGGACATGCTTTTCCCCTCCAGAACGGCATTCCTCTCTCACCTACCATTCCACAAAGCTGCACAAAGACTCCAGCAGCTTTATCAGCACGTTGTATCTCTACAAGTCCATAACCTTTTATAGTAGTCCACACAATTACTCCCTCCAGAAGATCACTTACATTAGGGTTTTCTTGCGGGGGTAGGTTTTTTGTTTTGCTTTTTTGTTTGTTTTTTTTTTTAACCAGGAAGGCTCAAAATCCTGTTGCATTATTGCTGCTGATGTTTCTGTATTTGTAAGTGACACATTGGGGACTCCTTAAATGAAAAGGGGTACGGGGTAGAGAAGAACAAAAGAAAACTGTGGGGAATGCGTCCAGAACTCTTTCCTCACTCTTGAAGGCTGTGCAAAAAAACTGCTGCAAAGCAGTGCTGAATCGGGAAGAAAAAGCTGTAATTTTAAACAGAAGAGCTGCCAACAATTCTAGGCTCGAGATCAGAGAACAATCAGTAGGACATTCAGCGGGCATGTGGAATGAAAAATAAAATATCTGCAATCTAATTTGGTGTAAGGATTAACCAAAAAAAAGTTACGGGAACTGGAGGACAAGTTAATTGACTTCTGTGGGCATGGTTCCTCCAGGATATGATGAGCTCTACTTCCATTACAAGGCTCTGAACTGCAGTTGCAAGAGACACACACAAAAATTAACTTGGAATGCTCAGATTTAGTCCTACAAGTGGAGTAATTTCTTTACAACATCTGGAATTCACCAACAACCTTTATTAAAATAATCTACCCTAGCAAACTCACAGAACGTAATTGCTAGTACACTTGAGTGGACAAGGAAACATTTCACAGAGAGCTTTTTATCAATACCCAGCTCTATTTAGAACTGTAATAAAAACAGTAATTGACCTATGTTTTAGAAGAAATAAGAATTATTTCATGCCTAACAGCTTTATTTCTCTGCTGTGCTTTATTAAGTTCTGCTAAATACCATACATAACAACCACCTTGTCAGAACAAATGATCTCTCCCAGCCTGTGCAACAGGCTGTCATGTCTGTGCAACATGACACAGCCACAGAAATGCTCTTTCTAATCAGTTAGTCCTGATGTTTTCCAAGCAGTTGTATGTCAAGTACTGGAATTTAGAAGCTTCACATGAAGAGTTCTGATAATGTTTCATCAGTTTCAGTGGAAAGATGTGGATGGGAAGGAAGCAAAGAGACGTTTTAGAGCTGGCTGGAGAACTGCTTCCCGAAGGTCAAAAAGGCTGTCAGGTATTCTGGGAACCGCAGACGCATACAGGACATATTTGCAGCTCTACATTCAAGTCAGCTTAAGGTGGTAGCCCAAAACATTAAAAGGTAAGAGTAACAAGTCTGCACCCATTCATATAGATAGGATTTAGGTCCTCTTCCCCACCCAAACCTAAGCAGACTTCAAAAGCTTGATCCTTTACCCTGCACTCTGGGGGAGCTGAAAACATGATGCCTCCAGCCCTTGAGGACCATGGCTACCACTATCTATAGCCTCAGCAACAGAATCAGGACCTGGAAACACCCTTAACCCATCCCCGCAAGGGCTGGGAAGGTCCTTCTTTTCCATTTAGGGATCAGGAAGAGACATCCTTCTTTTCACTCTTATGAAAGGCCTGGAACTCCTCTGCCCTTCCTCTCTCACTAAACCGAAACAGAGATAGCAAGTACAATTTTCAAAAACACACTCTGCTTGACGAGATGAAAGCAAACTGCTTCTGAGTGATACAACTTCGTAGACTCCTTACCTAAAGCAGAGCCTTGGGAAGGCCACCTTCAGGAAGCTTTCAACTACCTAAGCTAGGGCAACTCACCTTGGCAAGCCCCGCTCGGTGAGCTCCTTGCGATTCAATGTAAGCAATGTATTTCCCAAAGTCCCGAAACTCTTCAAGCGTGGGACGAAAGGTCATGATCTTACAGCCAGGGTTCTGCGGACTTGGGTTTTCCGACCCCATATTTCTAGTTCGGCTGCAGCGCCTGAAGAGGGTAAACAAAAAGGGAGAAAGAAGTGAGAGGCAGAAAAAACATACTGGTTAAAAACCTTTGTTTTCTTTCTCCTTGCTTTAATGAATTTCACAGAAAGGCATGGATATATTTTTCATTTCTCTCCCCTATTCCCGCAAGAAAGTATTGGTAAGTACTATGCTCTAACATGGTTATGAAGAGCTACCAAAAATCCACTTAGTCTATTTGTTAGCAGGGCCCTAAGAAGGGTCAAGTATCAGGGAACTCCTGACACCAGTATCAGCCGAGAGATCGGATGGGGCCTAAATATAGATCATAGACTTAACATCGCCCCCTCCATTCATCGTAGAAGTTGTGTCACATCAGAATGGCGGTCACAAACAACAAACTTCTCACTATCTTCAGTGCGTGCGTGCGTGGAACTAGCCGCCTCTCAAACTCTTCCACCAGAATGCTTGATCCTTTTCTATGTTTAGTTACAAAAACAGCAGCTTTGGCCAATGTATTAGCTACTATTTCTTCTGTTTTTTCCATGTGCCAGGCTACATTAAAAATCATAAAACTAGTTTTTTAAAATGTAGCTTCATTACATTTTGGTTGTATTTGCAATGTACGTAGACAAAATAAATGGTTAGACAATTCTTAAAAGAAATGTAGATGCACAATTTCAAAACATCTTTCAATGTGAAAAGTAAAATTGCTCAATTTACTTCAAAATCTGCAAGGGGAAAAAAAAAAAAATCCAAAACCATTCAGGATGAAATCACAATTTTTAAAACAGACCTTCGTAAGATTATGCTGGAAACTTATAAGGCAAACAAAATGTTTTAACAACATTTCAGTTGCAAACATAACTACGAAAATATTCTCCATGTCAGAAAGGCAGCTACAGCACACACAATATGCTCAAGCTATCACGAGAGGGCAGTACGGGGCTTTTAAGGAATAAAAAGGCGCAGCAACACTATGTCAAATGTGACTTCTAAATCACAAGCAAAGCATGTTTGGATTTAAACTGATTTTGAACTAGCCAAGAAGTATTCCAGATGCTACTAAAAGTATTCTTTGTGTTAGCAAAAACAAAACAAAACAGAGAAATACTGCTATATCAGTGTTTTATTCAGTGTGCACGGCACAAAAGTCACACTTCTCCAGAGAGACAGCAGATACTCTCGCTTGCCTCCTACAATGGAAAACAACATCACACACTGATTTGGACAGACTCAACACCCAGCTCGCCCAAGACACCGAGGCTTCCTTTACTATTTTAACTGGGTAAAACAGGTTTTTTTCACTTCAAAGGCAAATGAACAGTTTTGACTCGAAATTTTAGAAAATAGAAAATTTTAGAAATTTTCAGAGTAACTTTTATGTAAAATTTATTTCAAAACAGTGGTCCACAAGTCTAAGCCCTTCCCCAATGCAGCCTTTAAAGGAATTCCATGCATAAAATCGCAGCCTCTCACATGCTCGCCCTAACCTCTAGCATCTGCCTGCTGCCTCCTCAACCGCAGCGTCACTGCACCCCTAAACTAAAGGCGATGCCAGAAGAGCTCTTCCCAAGCCAGGAGCCAGAGATGCAAGGCGCGCTCCATAATAAAATCAAACTATAAACCCCAATATTGCACAATATCCCAGAGCAAAACCAGCTGAGGAAAAAGATATTGTTTCACTCCCTTCACCCCGACAGATACTTCTAACAACTGCATTTCTAACAGAAATTGTCACAGTCTCAAAAAAAAAAAAAAAAAAAGGCCCTATAATCAGCCCCTCCCATCTTCAGGGTGGCCCTGCCCAAAGGGATTTCCAGCCTTGCCATACAAAAAAAAAATATTCGCTACGTTTCAGGGTCAGCACTTTCAGATAAGAAACATACTTTGTCTATATCCATAAGAACAATTTACTACACAAATGTTTTGCAGAAATACAAAAAGAGGAAACAGCATCTCCCGTCCCCGAGATGAACCACAGGAGCTGATAAGCTCCGGGCATCCATCTGCCGGAGGTTTCCTCCAAACTACTGAAGAAAAACATTGTTCACTAAGAAAATATGGCTGATCCTGGTGAAGAGTTGGGGGGAAAAAAAAAGTGACTGTTAGAGAAGCGGGACACAGACAAAAACCATCCCCAAACTTCTTTTCCAACACAATCGTACTGAGATTACTTCTGCTATTTTTAAACTGAGTCTAGAAATGCCACGAAAGTTCAGCCGAGCGGGAAGCACCAGGTCACGCTCTGCAGCAGCACTGCGCACCGGCTGATCGGGAGGATCTGGCTCAGGGAAAGGAACTTGAATTCCATCCTGAGCAGGATCCGTGCCAGCACCATCTGCTCCAGGGATGCCTTCCCAGTATTTGCAGCTTTACCCACAACCAAGGGAAAAAAAATAATCAAAGCCAGGTTTTATCCTATCTTTTCCTCAAGATCATCTCCAGCAATTCCATTTTTTATTCTATGAATTGGGAGCAAATAGTCAAAATACATGCTCCAACAACGGGGAGCGGGGGGGTGGGGGGGTATGTTCGGGTGGAACTTCATGCAAAGCTTAATCAATTAATTAAAGGGTCTGCCTGCCTCAATACAAGCAATATCGCTCAGCACAGAGCAGCGTTAACGTATTTTGGATAAATAGTGGCAGTATTTACTGTTACCTCCTTCCCAGCTCCGGGTATCACAGGGACAAGAGGCCAAGGCAGTGGGACAAGCCCAGTGGGACAAGCCACGCTGCAGCTTCCTTACGGGATTTTCAGGAGACAGCCTCAATAAAACAGTGCTGGAACAAGCTCGCCAGCATCACTGAGGAGGATTTCACAGCAGAATCTGACTGTTCTGAGAACACTGAAAGCATTTTTCTTTCACGGCTCTGCCATGCAGCGGGGTGGATGGTGACAACGTGAACAAACTCTTCTCTCTTCACTATTAATAGCGAAAAGGATGATTTTGCAGAAAGAGTCTAAGCCCCCTATTAGTTCTTGAAAAGAAGTATTAAAGTATTTTTCTCAGCTGGGTGCATTCTGTTTCTTTGTAAGAAAGAGTAACAAATGTTACGAAAACCTACTAATTTGCAACCGCAGTAAGGAAACACTAAAACTTGTCTCCAGAGGGATGATCTCGGTGGACACAAACAGCTGAGTTTTTAATTTCAATGACATTTACATGAGACTTTTCCCTCTCAAATTGATGCGAACCAAGACACTTTTGTGACTGAAATCCTACACCTGTTGATTGAAACCTTTGTAAGGCAGAGAAAAAGCCCGAGAAACCCAGCTGAGATCAATGACTTGTGCTTGCTAAAGGACTTACAGGACTGGGAATCCTTCCTCCAGGGAAAGGCTTGGGACTTCCAAGTAGTTTCCCGCTGCTCCCCTGCTATTGATCTCAGAGGAGTGGATAACGCCAGCTCATTCTCCTCCGCTTTTGAGTCAGGGGTAACTTGGACTAAAGGTAGTGACTGTTAGGGGAAACAAACCTGCCTTTAGGCACCAGCGCTGGAGCTAAATACTGTACCTACACCCAGGGCGTACACCTGAAAACATAAAGCAAACCAGTCCTGCTGGTTTGCTATAAACCCTCCGTTATCAATCTGGATTTGAACAGTAAAAACACAGCAGAATTTATGAGAAGACTCACTTTGTTTATACAGTAACACTAGAGGACCATCTTTAATCTTACTAAACAAACTTCATATGGTCTCTGGGATTATCAGTTTCTTTGATCAACCAGAACGCGTGTCCCTTCAGAGCCCTTTAAAGAAGGCACCAGGTCTAAAGGTAAACTTCTACCCAAGTGATGTGTGCCCTTACTACCATGCACGTTACCCTGTATACAACTGGCAAAACCACTTTTGAACGACCTCCCGCCTTTCCAAAGGTGCAGTTTTCCACCATCAGCCCCACAAAAACCCCTGCTAGCTTTTTCCCAAAGGCCTTGAAGCCAGACAAGATGAAGGAAAATATCCTTTGGAACATATGCCTATAGCAAAAAAGGAGAAAGTAGGCGTTCAAAATCTGGTAGACAAAACCATTGCACAGAAGCCACAGGCAGCAAAAATAACTTTGTGAGAAGAGGATATATAGCATCCACAGCGACTCCACAAGACTTCTTTTGGGTTGTGTTGGAAAGGACTGGAAAGACACACGGAAATATCCTCCCGAGCGCACCCTGCAACCTGCTGCCAACTCAGAGCAGAAAATACACACGTTGGCCTGCGTGCACTGGTGGTGGGCACACACGCTGGCACCAGTATCGCACCCTGCTGAAGGAAAAAGAACCACAGCCATCAAAATCTCACAGAATAAACAAAGCGCTGGCCACGGTTTGAAGCAAGAGGAAATTTCACAGCAGTACCAACTTGGATAGCTACTGAGCTCCCATCCACGGCCATTTGTTCTTCTCCTGTGCCAAATATGATGATTTGTGGTGCCACAGTGCAAAATGGTCAGGGAGCTGACTCTGGTTACATGGCTGTGCTTTAAAATAAGCGTATAGTTGCAGAGGTAGGACTTTCATGGCAATAGTGCGAAGCCACCATCTCAAACCACAGCCTCAGCATGCGACAAAGAGTTTCAAATATCTGAAACAGTTATACGGAAAGTCTTAGTGGATTAAACTTTTCTAGAAGGCACACTTATAACAAATGCTCCTCCTACAACATAGTCTCCCTTCCCCAAACAGGAGAGCTTGTTATCTCCTACATAAATTGGAGTTTGTACAGGCCTAAAAACGGATTGAGGGTTACTGATGCTCTTCAATCGAATTGCCCTTTTATTACAGAGCACTGAACCTACTAACTCTTAATCTAATCAATGCAGACCACAAACATCACTGCACTTGTGTAACACCAGTAAAACTGCTGTTAGCTGTTAAGAAAATTAAGTTCCACAGCTCATTACACTATGTAAGGACAGTGAATTATACACCCTTGCAGGAGACCATCTAAGGACAAAGCACGCCAAACCAAGGCGGGAAAGTGTAATAAGTCCCAGATACTGAGGAGGGAAAAAAAGAGGACATATAATGAGAAGATCTAAATGAGGCACATCTAAATAGCTTAGATAATTGAAGACATAAAGAAGATGTATCCAGCACAAAGCACAAAAATCATTAATATATAACAAGTTATTCATTTCAATGCTGAAAACATAGCAGCTCACTCTTTCGGGAAGAAATTCTGAGTGCATTCTACTCCTGAGTGGAGGAAGCTGCTATCAGGTAAATAATTTACTGTTTTAATACTTTAGAAAGATAAAGAGAGATGCCATATCTTAAGCAAGGTTTTTAGATCATAACAACAAAATCTTAAAGCCTCCCTTGCCCTCCATTTTTCACTATAACTCTCCAGCTGTGTCAGAGCACCATCAAAGCCTGGCAGTACTGCGTAACGCAACGGGAAACCAAGTATCAATGGTAACAAATTCTCTAATCCTGTTTCAACATCCAAATTGTTCAGCCTTCTGTCTTCTTGCCTTACCTGGCAATTTCCCTTGAAAACTCATGTCTGTTGATCCAAATACATCTACTAAACCTCCCCTGCCCTTCCAATAACTAGAAAAAGAGAGGTTTGACTCATCCTAGGATTCCCCATCCTAGGGCAGGCTGGACAGCGTATTAAGAATTCCTCATTACCTGGACATGGTCCCCACCAGCCAACACGACGTGGCTTACTTCACCGTCACCGAGAAGCAAGCTACCACGCATTTACCACCGCTCTCTGGAAACTCGCGCAGAATGTTCAATGCCCTGGAAATCCATCCTTACCTCATCGCTTACCTCACAGTGCCCTGTCCCTGCAGCTCTATCCAGAGCACCTCTTTCAAGTGAGACCACCCTGGTAGGGCATGGTAGTTTTCCCCACAGGCATGGGCAAAACGTTAACACCACTACTTCTGTTAGTGCTTGGAAAACTGAAAAACTGAACAAAAGACTTAAGCATGGCCATTTCTCTCATTGTCCTCAATTAAACTGTCAATCGGGTTGGTTTTATGCCCATTTTCAGGGAGATGAGGCCAAGCGGGGCACTGATGGAGTGTGGGAGGAGGCAGAGCAGCCTCCCTCGCCTGCAGTAACGCACACTGTTCTCAGCAAAACCCAAACCATGTTGTACAGAGTCGATCAGATCAGACAGCCAAGAAGCATCACAGGAAATCAGGAATCACAGCCTTGTTGCAAGGTTTCACCTCCCTCTGCTCTCTGCCAGCAGGGCTCTGAGAAATGCTTGCAGGGGAACTTCTGCCTTAGGAACCACAGCCCCAGGCTCGGACCTGTACCTGGGCTTGTGCCCCAGGCTCCCTTCAGGATTAAAAAATAGGAAAGCTTGCGGTCTGTGAATTTTGCCCAAGTCTACTTCAAGTCCCTGGCAAACTTGAAATGAAAATAAGTTCAGTTTAAGGGAAAAAAAAAAAACAGCTGACTCTCAACTGAAAATACTGTAAAGTTACAAAATGAAACAAAAACCCAACAAAATACAGATTTCAAGTGCGCCTGAATTAACTTCTTGTTCTGACTTGCTTAGTACTTCTGAGGCATTTCACATACAATAAGGTAAGAACTCTGTTCATGAAAAAATTCTTTAAATTCACTTTTAAGTCATTATTTGACTACAAAGTACTGAGCGTAAATATTAATGGAAACCTCATGTGTTTGTTTGAAATGGCATTTTTTTGATTAATTGGGCTGGAACTTAGAGGGCAGATTCTTCTATTTCCACCTACTTCCTTTCTCAGTAAGCCAACTAATTATACTCAAATTTACATCTAGATTCTCATGGATCAGGCACTATCAAAAGTTTCTTAGTAGAACGAAAAACAAACTTTTGCAAAACATCAAGACTATACAAAACAGGCAATTATATATCACTAGTTTTAGAGAAGTTATGTGTTGCAAGCATAGCTGGGACAGCTTTCCTTTCTTCCCGAGAATCAATTACAGCATTTAGACAGTGTGAGTTTGTAAGTTTGCAGTTCATGGTGGTGCTGCTCAGCCCAGTTTTAAATGACTGTAAGATTACAGCAAGAATTTAAAACTAACACCTTTTCCAAAAAATTATTTATATATTCAATTCTTTACATTTTTAACCTCCAAATTGCTTTGAGCTTTGTATATCCTTCATAAGGCCTAAGTAAATAGAAGATTTAAGAAAGAGGAACAGAGAGACAACATTCCCATACAGGCACGGCGAGTACCCACCAGCCAAGCGGATGGAGATCTACAGTGCTTGGGACGTGACAAATTAGTTATCTTCTATTAAATTTTACACTCCACAAGGCTTCTCCAGAATTCCAGATTCTCCTGTACTTGAAATCAAGCAGCATATGTAGCTCATTAAAGCAAAATAAAATTTTCCCTCAAAACATCCTCATAGCTATACAAACGTACGGTTACTCATACATTTCTTCAAACTGCAGCAAAATTATTTAGTCACAAACAGCATTTAAAAGCAGAAAAAGTGTTTAGATTTAAGAGCAAGAAATCTGTAAGAAATTAAAACAGTTCACTATTGCCTGAAGCAAAGTAGTCAACAGCCTTCTGTAATGTTTATTTCTGACTAAATTCAGAATCAGTACCCAACTGTCTTCCCCCTCAAATTCAATGTTTTACTGAATATGCAAGACAAACTCGTACTAAAAACACACAAATCGGCATACCACTACTGAGACAGAATCTATAACCAGGTTATCTTACAAACTTCAGTTTACTGCATGACACAATTGTTATCCTTGCTGTCTTTTTATTATCTTCACTGTATTTACTGCAAGGCCACAGGTTTAAAAAAAAAAAAAAAAAAAAAGGGCATTTCATCTGGACTGGTTCTTCTCAGGAGCTCTACTGGGACTTTGGATCTTTGATGCCAGGTACACAAAACTGCTTTGGGTTCACTGTGCTAGAACGTGAAGAACGGCATTTAGGAGCTCACCATTTCGAACCGCAAGACTGCAGTGAAAGGAGAAACCTGCTGCCCAGACCTGGAGCAGTTGAGGAAAAAAAAAAGTACCTCTTTTTTATGTATTCCTGTTCAGTCTGAACAAGAGTTCAAAGTTTCAACCCACAACACCTGAATCCAAGGGAGCAGTGCTGCAAACCTTAAAATCCTGTAAAGTAACCCATAGTCTATTATTATTATTATCAGAAAGCGTATGCGTTTCAGAAAACTTGACTACTGCACCGCTTTGTACAAAAAGGTAATTCCTCTATCAGATTAATACCTTAATGAGGACTAATTCCCAAGTCTTCCTTCAGCAAACCTGCCAGAAACTACAAGCCTGCAGCAATGTTCTCAGTAACTTGCTCAACTTCTTCTCTAGGTTGCTTCAGCTTTTTATACAACAGAATTCAACAAATGTGATTGTTGTAAGTGCTTTTGACTATTTTGCCAACGTAAAATCAAAATCCTGGTTGCATTTTTTTGCACAAGGTGCTTTAGGTCCTGCCTAGAGTGGGTGCGACACACTGACCCAGATTCCAGGCTTAAGAGCAGCTGCATTGCCAGAAAATTATCTACTCAGGAAGAGACTGAGCAAGAGGCAAAGCCAGCAGGCGGAAGAACAGGACCAAGAAGCATAACGTAGCTCACGCAGCTCCAGAAGTGCCCTTTAGCAGGAACACCTATCCTCAGCTGCACCGGTAAAGGATTTAAAATCCTCATCATCACAGAGAGAAGTGGAGGGAACCCCACAGCCTTCCGTTAGGCATTTCATATCTCATTTCATATCCATTTCACGCTTCTTAACCGAAATTGCAACTGAAAGGAGGGACAATTTAAAACCTAAATTGAAGCAAAACCTGGGATTAAACCAAGCTAGTTTCACATCAGCTTCGAGGGAACATCAGACAATTTTAATCTCTCCCAGCTCAATTTTATCCAGTTCTCTCTGGCAGCTATAGCTCCAAACCTTAACACACACATCACAGCCAAAGCTGCACTGCTTGTTTTGCCAACACCGAACTAAGAACAAATATGGCAAACTTCATATAAACTTATCTACACACAGAAAAATAAAACCACAGAGGCTCACCAAAATCCTCCCCACTACTCTGCATGCGTATCAGAAATTGTAAAGGAATATCAGAACACATCAGGAAATCATCTTAACACACCACCAACTTCCAACATTGTCTTCTTAGGCCATATTCAAATACAGTATTTTTATCAAATAGATTTAGGAAACAAAAGAACAACCCTATATTTTCCAAGAAATTGGGAATTGTGGCTTGTTCATGAGCCTTCTGAAACAGCAAAGAAAAAAAAAAAAAAGACTTAAGTTGCAGGTCATTTTTGCCACGGCTGAGGCACACACAGACTAAGTAAGGATCTTACACTACACAAAAATCTTACAACAGAATACAAATGCGTTCTCCCATGTTAGCAGCCATCCAGTAAGGACATAATTGAGGAACTCCTTAATTTATAAAAGAGAATCATGTACCCCATGAAAATATAAATGAAAATAAGTACCTTAATTAAGCCACGGTAATAAGTGACTATATCCATAAGTTGTGACAAGACAGAACATATTTGGTCCAAAACAAAGATTAAAAAAAAAAAACAAAACAACTTACTAAGCAGTGATCAGTTTGCTGAAAAATACTGAAAATGGAAAAATGCCCTTCTTATCCCACACTGATTTTATACTGAGAACGATAACACAACATTAATATCACTAAATCTATATACGACGACAAGATTTCTGCCCATCTCTCACAGTACTCAAGGATTTCGGTTTGCTAGTGCATCAGATAAACCATCTTTTGATTCTTAAATAGATGACAAATAATTACTTCAAACAGTGCCTTGCACAGCCGCAGAGAATCCTGATGGCATCCACATATATTAAGCAAATCCCTCACTTGCAGTGACATATTTAGCTGCCATCCATCTTTGATATTAACAGATGCTATATTGCAAGTAACGCTGCGTATAGCACAAGCAGACAACAAACGGACAGACAGTAACAGGCGTTGCAAATCCTTTTCAACAGCACACGGTAAAACATTAAAAAGTGAGTCAGAAAGGGTGGAAAATTCACCGGTCCGCAGTTCTTCTATATTGCCTAGAATTAATCAAAAGGAAATAAAGTTTCTAATTCTTATGACTGCAAAGAGATTTTCATAACGTGTTAACTGATGCATGGTTGTCTCAGCCTGCAGCAAGACAGAGCTATTATTTCTACTTACATGTGAACTTACCTATTCATCGAAATTAGATGTAATCTTTGAAGACTAATTACAGCTACCTGAATGTCAACACATTATTGTTTTACAGCTGGACATCCCGGTAGAAAATAAGAATACGTAACTCTTGATAAATGTACAAAAACCCCATATAGCGAACATGCTTATCCAGCACGTCTGGACAAACTGGCTTTCCCAACTCTTATAAAATTTCTTGAGACCTCTTATATGGAAATAGTTCAAAGTTTTCAGAAGTTGCCTGTATTTGTGATCATTTAAAACGCCTAGTGCCTGCAGATCTGTAAAACAACCATTCTACTACATCTGCTAAATGACAGGAGTTGATGGTATCACTAGAAATAGTTTTCACTTCATTTTGCTCCAACAGTTGAGTTTAACAGGCCGGTAAGTAGTTCCAAGTACCGTGTTTGCCTCAGACCAATAACCAGCATTATCTAAAGGAAATAGGTGGGATTCTCCCTGAAAGTGCATTTCGCTGTCAACTTCCCATCAAAAGCTGATGAAACCTCTTTACTACCTAAGGTCTTACTTGCAAAAGCTCATGTTCACCCTAACATCAAGCTCTGAATGTCAGACCCCTGTACTTTGTTTTTTCACCCATGTGTTCTAACGTACTGAGAAAACTAACATCTAATGTATAAGACCACGTATATCCTGGTCCCACTGGATCGGTTAAGTGAATTAGCTCTTTTCAAGGAGCAACAAAAAGGAGAAAGAATAATACATTACTGAGCGTCGGACAGCATTTTTCTGCCAAAAGATGTTTCAGTGAGCGTCTTACACATGAGCAGGAGCTCTGTAACAAGGAATCAAGTATATCCACCTACATGTACTTTGCATAGGAGCTAACTCCTGCCGCTAACGAGGAAGAAACAGCCAGCGATTCCTTTTGGCACTGGAGGAATCCATCTACCTGCCTCAACTTCTTTCAATTACAAGGGAACCTAAGAATTAGGAACTTACTATCAAAAAGCAATTACCCCTACATACTCCAACGGTTGTTTTATGTAATTGATGAAATGTAACTGTAAGTTTTAAATTCTAGTCTTAAGATTCCTAGTGATTACATGAATTTTAACAAAGCAGGAAAAGGAAACAGAAAAAAGGAAAAGTTGGTAAGAAAGAAGTGACTTATTGCGTGTGAAAATGGAAAAAAAAAATACTATTAGGTTTCTGATAGACAGGGTTCAATCAAATGGACTCCTTTCGGTTAAAGGAAACTTAACTTTGGAAGGGTCAAGCTTGATACAACACAATAAGGTATTTACACTGCCCCAGCACAAAGACAACTGAGTCACATAGCAAAACTCCAATTTCTAGGCCTTAACAGCAACGCAAAACCAGTTCTGTGCCCCTGCGCAGCACCCGCTCTCTACAGCAGCTTTTATTAAAAACCATGAAAGTTAAAGAACATGTATAAAATCAAATCTGATTTGTGACTTTAACCCTTTAAAACAAAGGGGTCCAAAAGAGTATTTCTGCAATATACCCATCTCCTAAGCAGCCATACGTCCTGCCTCCAAGAACAAGAATCAAAGCCAGCTTTCAAGGAAAGCCAAGTACCACCTTCAGATGAAGGGCTTCCTGAACAGTTTCCCCTTCCACCACACACTACATCCCAAAAGGGCCTAATACATCTATTTATTTCTTTAAAAAAAAAGGGCAAACTGAGCAGCTAAAACCCAGGGCAAGTCACCAAAGCGTGACCGAACAAACAATTTCTGCGGACCACAAGTGTTTCAGAGCCGGTCATCTCACTTTTTCATGCTGGAAGGTTTGTGCTGAAGGCTGCTTGGCCAGGGCCGAGAGGAAGGACCTCTGCGTGTAACCACAGGGGTTTCTATTCATGTCACGCTTGTGACAAAAAAAAAAAAAAGAAAGAAAAAACTAGTTTTGGCCCTAGACTTTGACAGTCTCGGGGGGGGGGGGGGACGACGACAAAAAAAAGAAGAGAGGAAAAAAAATGCCGGTGTCATATTCTTGCCACCAGGTTTTCCCACAGCCGGGCCTGCTGCGCACCGCCGTGAGATGAAACACAGAACCACAGACCCATCGGCAGCTTTCAGTCACCAACATCCCGCTTCACCCAGCGGAACCCCCGCTGTACATCGCCGATTTATTTATGATCCATCGTACAAGTAAACCCCCGATCGCGGTGAACAACGGCCGCGAACGCAACCGCCGTCGAGACGGCGCCCGCTGCCGGTACCCCGGGGCGGGGGGGGGTAAGGGACCACCCGGGGCCGCCCCCATCCTCCACACCGAAACCCCTGCGCTGAAACACCGCGCTCAGAGGCGGAACCTTCCGCGGACACCGGGCCGGGGCCCGAGGCACCGGGGGCGGGCGGGCGGCGGGGGGACACGGCGGGGCGCGGGTACGGGGGCGGCGGGGGGGAGGGGGGGGAGGGCTCCCACTGCGCCGCCCCAAGACAAAGCGAGCGGCGGGGCCGGGAGGAGCGGGCCGCGACGGGCCCGTCCCGTCCCCTGGCCGCACAGGCCGGTCCCCCCGGGGCCCGGCGGCGGCCGAGGGCCGGGCCGCGAGAAGGAGGGCCGGCCGGCCGGCAGAGAGAGGCGCGGCGGGCCGCCGTCCGGAAACGAGAGGCGAAGCCGGGGCCCACCGCTGAGGAGAGGCGGTGGGGAGGGGGAAGGCCGGCGGGACGGAGCCCGGCGCCCCGGGGGGTTGGGCAGCACCGAGCTGCAGGGGGCTCCGGCGCCGCGGTCCCGGGGGTGGAGCCGCAGGCGGCGGCAGGCCCCCGCCGCGGGGAAGGAGGGAAGGAGAGAGACAGAGGGGCAGGCGCCGGCCGCCCCCGTACCTGAGCCCGCGGGCGGTCCCCCTCGGCGGCGGCGGCGGCCCCGGGCTGCCCGTCAGCGGAGCGCCGAGCGGCCCGGCGCGGGGGGCAGAGCGGAAGGGGGGCTGTGAGGAGAGCGCAGCACCCCGCGGCCAGCACCTGCCGCCCGCCTTCTCGCCCCGCTCGTTGGCTGCGGCCGGCACCGCCTTCGCGGCGATTGGGCGCATCGCCTGTGAGAGGCGGCGGGTGCTGCCCATGGCGAAGCCGGTCAGCGAACAACAAGGCGAGCGCAGCCGTTGATTGGCTGATTGCCCTGGGCAACGGCCCACCCACCAACAGGCGGGGCGACCGCTCGCTCTCCCGTCGCTCAGCGGCCTTTCGCCAATAGGACACGGCCTTTGGGAGACGGCGGCCCGCCCTCGGTTGCTATTGGGCGAGATAGGAGTGAGGCGGGCTTCGATAGGCGGCGCGGGGTGCCCGTCACCGCCCCGCGGCGCTGCGCTCCGGCGGGGGCGCGGGGCGGTGAGTACGTGAGGAGCCGCACAGCAGCGCGCGGGGGGGCTGCGGCCGCCCTGCGCCAATGGGGCGGGGAGGGACCGCCCCCCCCCCCCCCCGCCTGTGGCGGCCTCATGGCGGCCGGCAGCGGGGTCCGGCCAGGCCCGGGGGTCCGGCGTTAACCTTCCCCTGCTCCCCCAGCCCATCCCCGCCCCGCCGGGGCCGAGCCCCGGGTCCATGGCACCGCAGCCTGAGGGGGGTCGGACCCGCGCAGGGCTCTGGCCGTGGCCCTCGGCGCTCTGCCCCCGAGGAAGGGCTGGAGCGCGGGTACCACAACGGTGCTAAAGATGGCAAGATGGCATACGTACATTTCACAGCAAGACAGTCACTCTCCAGCAGCGCCTGGGCTTTCCTCAGCAAGCTCATCACCAGCCCCGGCCCCGCACCGCCCCTGCTGCCTGCCACCATCAGCCCTGAAGGGACCTGAGGAACCGCAGCACCTGACGAGCAAAATGAACATAAAAATGATGTTAGATGCTCTCACAGTATTGAGGTAGTAGTTTTAGGCTCCCCATCTCTCATGACTCCAGCAGCTAGAGCTTTAAAAAAAAAACAAAAAAACCATCTGCACCCCCCTTTCCCCACCAGTTCACTCTTGCAAAGCAGTAGGGTTTACCCACCCCTTGTCCCAGTTTCCCCCACAGACGGAGCAGCACCGTGCTATTGTGGCAACCCGCCCGGGCGGGCGGCCTCCCCCTGCCAGAGGACCTGTCCCGGAGGCTGCGGAGATGCCACAGGTGGCGGTGAGTACCTGCTCCCCTACCCCGCGCTCCTCTCCTCGCACCCCCGTCTCCAGCAGCCGCCATCGCCGCACAACTCTTCTCAAACTGGCTGCAATTACGGGACCGTGGAAGCCTGCCAGGATGAAGAACTATCAGGGGCATTTTTTAATTTGTGCTCAATTAAACTGTGCAGACCATAGATTCTGTACACTTGCTGGGAAGCAAGATGGGAATTCCCAAAATAGCAGAAAGATCCTTGCGTGTTTTTTTTCGCAACATTGTTATTCTTGCTTCCCAATTCCTTATCCACAAAACACTTCTTTTACCAAATCACATATTGGATATTTACTCCAGAATTTCACAACACAAATGTACACAAATATGCACGGGAAAGGAAGCATCATCCTGCCACTGATCTCTCCCGTTAAAACACAATCCGTCCGTACCCAAAGCCACACACCAGCTCACTTTATAGCACAGTAATTTTCCTGGTAGAGCTTCACCTTGAGATCTGCAAGCCCCAAATTATAAAGTGTCTAATTTGCAGAGGAATTCTAATTCATGCTAAGTAAACACTACACGGAACAGTAAACACACACAGAACAGTACACTGAAACCTGTGTAGGAAAATGAAGTTTGTTTTCCAAATTCCAAATAACAACAACAAAAATATACTAAGAAAGTCATTGCAATAGGTTCTTTCAATTTAAATACACACACATTTCCTCAGTTTCCCCCACTCACCCCAAATTCTTCTCATCACAATATAGAATAGAAGTGGAAGGCCATTTTCAATGAAATTTAAATCCCTGAAATTGGAAGTGTTTAATGTTAACACTAACCTTAAAGAAAACTTACTTTAAAGAGGGCAGATTAAGCAGCAGTTGCACAATTTCACAGCTTTTGTTTTCCACATCGTAAATGCCTGTATGTTTTCTTCTTTTACTTCATCTGCATTTGTTTATGAAAACCTCAGTGTTTTAATTTATGTCTCTGGTTTGATAAGTTGATGAAGAGGCTCACACTACTTGCTATAAACACCTCCAATATAATGTACGACATGGCAGTTGTAACAATTTTGGTCTTATTCATTAAATGTGCAGGCAATTCCAATTGCCAGTTCATATTTGGATTTTAGTACTGTGGGAATCTAACATACGTTATGCCCCAAAGAGAGAGACATTTTGGGAATCTTTGGGTGTTTTTTTTAATTGAACATAACATATGCCTTTCACTAGTGCCTAGAAGCAAATATTTTGAAGACAGAAATATCAAATTAGTATTTTCCCAATTTCTTTGTAGTGAAAAACCATAATGAAAATAATAGGCATGAGAAAATAAAAGGCTTAGCATAAATGGAACATAACTACAAATTCCTGCATAAGCAATTAGGTCTGGAAACCTGCTTCAGATAAAAAGAATTAAAAGAAAACAGTCACCACTTTCATCTGAAAAGATATTTATTTTGAGAACTTCAACTTGCACATTGTACAAAAAATTGACAAATTCAGCAAAAATCCTATAAAATGTTTTGTTTTTGTTTTCCTAACATATTAACATTATAATTTTAAAGAGGGTAAGAGTTAAGAAAACCAAAAATAGCACATTTGTTCCAGTCTGTCTGCAGTAAAGTGTGATTAAAAACATCCCTGTCTTGTTGAGGTATTAAACTGCAAACTTTGGTAATGTTAGAAAGAGACAACCCATTCACAAAAAAGTAAGCCTTCTCGGTGTCATGTACAATAAACAAAATGTTCTGTAAAAAAGTCAGAATTGGTTATTCTCCATTTCCAGGTAGAAATGCAGCGAAACAAAGGAAAAAACGTCATGTTACCATAATACACCTAGCATTAGGAGGAAACCTGAAAGTCTGCAAATCCATGCTAATCATATACAGCTACAGTGTTATATTTTATCCAAAGAATAAAATCCGGTTGGGCAAGTTTAAACAATTCAGTGCTTATGAAAAATATATATATGGTGGTTCAGAGCCCAGTCTTTCAGAAAAGGACAAAAGGCACTTAAGAATGGCTTTACAATATTCCACAATGGCATTTCTGGATAGAAGACAGCACCTGGCTGAACAAATAGTTCCCTAATAAGAAAGAAGTCCAACTGAGGTAGTACTTCATATCGCTCCAACCACTTGGCTATACGCAAGCAGCTTTGTTTTTTTGATATACAAAATTAGCAGGAAATGGCTTTTGATAGGTTTGTCAAATGTATAAAAAAGTTCTTTAAAAAAAAAAAAATAGCAAATACCCACTTGTGGTAAGAAGATCATAAGCCAGGAACTATCTTGTACAAATTGAGCATCAAAATGCTGCCAAGGTGATGCACAAGTCTACCTTTATGGCCAAATCCCCAAACATTGAAGATTGTTCTAGCAACCAAGCCATTTTTTTGAATTAAAAAAAAAATTTAAAAATAAAGAAAAAAAAAGAAAGAGGGGGCACAGGGGGCACTCTAAGAACTTTCAAAATCATTAGCAGCCTTACCGGAAGCACTTTGTAAGTCCATTAAAAAAAAACAATTCTGTGCTGATGAATGGCAGTTTGGGGCGGGGGGGGGGGACACACTGCAAAGTTCAACATTTAGAACAAAAACAAAACCCACAAACATACAAAAGGATATTCCTTGAAGTTTATAGTTTTTTTAAAAACAAGGAGGACTTTAAACTTTTTTAGGGGTCTGGGAGAACACAGACTACTTTTTTTTTTTAAATTAAGCCCATTGAAAACCCATTAATACGTTTGAACAAAAGAAAATTAGAAGTGCTTTACAGAATCACCGTCCATTGCCGTATCCAGGAAAGAGCTGAGTTAGGATGGTCTGCAGTGTTTCATTCACTTGCATGGTATAATTTTTGCCAAGATCGTAGCGGCAGGCTGGACAACTGTACACGTCAGCTTTGAAGGATCTATCCAAACAATCCTGGTGAAGGACAAAAAAAAAAAAAATTCATTGGTTAAGAGATGTGCAGTTTCACTTATTCTACAGAGCCCCCACTGGAGAGAATGAGATTCCTTTTATATCCTAGTTCACCCAGGCATTGACAGGAGCTGAGAAAGGCCAAGAGCAATGCAAGGCTGCAGCTGGAGAGAAAACTGCCTTCGTTACGTGCAATAGCACGTGCGCTTCCCCAGAGCACGTTCGTCACGGACGCAGTATTTGGGTATATGGTAGAGATATCTCATTCAATTACATTTCTAAAGACTAAGATTAACTCTCTTGCAGCTGTTAAAGACTCTTGGAGCTTCTGCAAAAACACTTCACATCATTCTTCAAAAAAACCAACCCAAACCCCATACGCTCTGTGACGCTGCCGAATCCATCAGTGTCACCGAGCCCGCGGAGAAGCTCTCAGCATCTTTTGAAAGAACCGGACAGTGGCAATGCAATAGTGGAACCATCTTTAAAGCACAGATTCTTCTATGCTGAAGAACTTTCGTCCAATCATAAAGTTTTCACATATAAACCCAGCCGAAACCAGGACAAAGAGTAACTACTGGCAAAAAAAACAACCCAACCCACCCCCCCAGACCCCACCACCACTCAACGAGTCAGCTCAAGGCTCGGTGGCTCAGCGGAACTCGACGCAAGAGCGGTATCGATTACTCACCTTGCACACGTTGTGCTGGCATACAGTTGTGACTGGCCGAAACACAACCTCCTGGCAGCAAATACACAGGAAGGCCTCTTCAACTTTATTTAGAAATTTCTGTAAAGAGAACATTTGAATCAGCTTATTGCTGCCACCCTCTGAAAGATACAGCAAGGGAAAAAAACCCACGCCACATTAAATGCAAGGGATTGCTTTAGTCATAGAAAGTTTTTCTACAAAGCTCAACGAGAAAAAAAAGTTACATTAAACAAGTTCTGACAACTGTCTTCTGACTGACCTCAGGTACAGTGCTTTAAAGTTATGCTGTGGATGTCTACACTAAAAAAAACCAAAACGCTATAGGTCTGAGGCTGTTACTTTAATGCAGCCAAGAGGTTTGTGCCTAGGGACAGTACAAGAGTTAGTTGTCACTTTATTACTAGGGGGGGAAAGCGTGGTATACCGGTCCATCTTTGAGAGCTTCTAGTACTTCATTCCACAGTTTTTCATTGGCTTCATCACTTTTTATAAGAGATTTTTGCTGAGATGTCAGCTTGTATGGCTCAACTTTAGTTTTCTTTGGAGTCCCTGTAGGAGAGGTAATGAGTTTTTCCTCCCCACCTGAAAGAAAACAGAACAACTTTTTAAGCTGACAAACAAAAAGCAACCAGAAGAGAGTAGCGAGGTAAAATGCACGAAGACCTACAAGGCTTTCTATATCCACTTGCCTACTCCACAAACCTGCTGATTTCCTTTTCCTCTTTCCTTTCCCCGGGGTATCAAACTCATCATCTCCATTATTTTCTTTTTCCTTATCTTTGTTTGCAACAGCTTCCAAATACCCTTCAGGATACTACAGGAAAACACAAAACAAAAAGCATCCAATGCAAACACGGCAGTTCATGGACTTACAGACTACTACAGGTCGGAAGAATGACTTCTGGAGTACTGCTCCAGGGGTTCTCTGTTTTGAGCAATAGCTCCCTGCTCTGGCAAAGCACTTATGCAGACTATAGAAAGTCTATACAAGAAAGTGAGTTTTGTCCATTTAGCCTCCTGATGTAAAAAGAAAACCACCAACCCACAAGACTGAAAGCACTTGTGTCCCCCCTCAGTCTACGGGGGGGCTGTCTCGATTCTTACGCAGGCATCATCCTCAATAAGAACACGTAATAGAAAAAATCCTGCTATCCATCAAGTTCATTGCCCAGCATCACCCTGATGAAAGAGTACCTGCATTGTTAGGCCAAGCTTTTTCATCCTGTCCTTTCCTTCTTTGGTCCAAGGAGCAGGTTCTTCATCATCCCTCCTAAGTAAGTAACGCCACACTAAAAATCCAGATTTCCCTGTCTCGGGCCAGTATTTCACAACCTAAAAGAGTCAGATGCGAGTCCATCATATGCTATAAAAACCCCTTGGCCATAACCAAATTATCTTTCCCTGATTCAGTAGGCAAATTCAAATCCTTCTTACCTTATATATTCCATCGTATCTGTTCCCTTCTACAGGAGCGTATTTACTGTGTTTGCCTCCTTTCACGTTCCTCACCACTCGGACGGGCTTCCCAGCTCTCCAGTCCTTGGCTTCAGCTCCGTTTTTGTCGTTGATGGGGGCACTGCAGTTCAGAGCCAGAGCTCTGTAAAAGAAAGTCCAAGCAACTTAGTGGATTTACCAGGCAGAACTCTTCAGAATCAGAGAGAAGATAAAGCAAAGCAAAGCTTGCACGGTAAACCAGCTACTAAGAAGTAATATATTTAAACTATAGTATTTTACTCAGAGCAATGCATTGATACAGCTAAGTACGATGCTAAGAGCAGCAGCATATTGGCATTGTGCTGAACCACAGCAATGGCTACCAAAAAACGGGAAGCCACTGCCTCTTTGCAGATACAGAAAGAGCCCCCTCTGAATCTCTTCCGAGGAAAAAGGATGTAGCCAGGCTTTTGTTTGTTTGTTTGTCTTAAATGGTAACACTTTAAAGTATCTTGTATAACACTAAGAACTCTGGGAGATAGTAATTAAGCCTCCTGACTGGGGCCCACATTTTAAATACGCTGATTATTCATGACATTACCCTGATGTAATTGCAGGGACCAGCTCCTCCACTCAAGCGCACACTTATCTCTAAGAGTGACAGCTGCGAATTACAAGTGACCCGGCTTCCCAAGGTGACCGGTGGCTGCAAAGGTCTTCAGGAGAGAGCACGAAAACTTGTACACTAATTTACTACTCCGTTCCTCAAGTTTCAGTCAATATTAAGTGTGAGACTAATACCATTTACAATTCTGTTTCATTTACAGTGCACTGTAAGAAGCATCTCCATCGTGCAACCGATGTGCAGCCTACAACACCGTCAAAACCTAAGTTTGACAGTTTTCCACTTAGCCGGTTTCTTTTGATACAAATAGGACAAACAATTTTTCAGGTTGAGAGATTGCCAGCTACTAAGGTTAGGAATGGAGCGCGAATGTTGCCGACCTGTTCATATTGGTGAGTTTTTGATCACAAGACTGTTCCGCCGTGCGCTTGTTTCCAGAAAGATCACGCCCTCCGCTCCCTGTATATGTGAAGGAATTTCCATGATCCTGAAACGTATATGGATGGTTTCAACACGTTCACAAAAATAATTCAATAAAAGCAGAAGAGTCTTTTAATTAAGTAGCTTTAATACAGCATTCTGAAAAAAAGGAAAGATGCTTCCTCCATCTAAGCTCCCAGCCTCGGCCTGTGGCCCTCTCCTGTACTGCCAAGGGAGAAGAGCCAGGGTGACAACCGTTGCCTTGTCACACACCCTAAGAGCGCGGAGACCTCTGCCAAGAGAGCGGCAAACCGCTCGCACAGGATCTGCTTGGAAGTGCAGGGGCACCTTCCAGATAAGGATAACGGAACCTGTGCCTCAGTACTTACACCGTTACATGACCTTGCAGTCAGAATTAAGACTTAGAACGATGACTGAGATTTGTGGCTACCTGTTTTACCTGAGTCCTAACAGGCTTTCAGGGCAAGGGGGCGCGGGCTAGTAATGCGCTGGTGAGCTGCAAGAAGAATGAGCAGCAGAGCCTGGTGCAGCCTAGCACGGGTTAGGTTTGGCGGGCAGAACCAAACGGTATATTCAGAAGTAGGACCTCTGTCCCTAGTTGTGTCCTGAACGCTCTTCCGACACAGGAAGATCTGGCAGTGTTCACCGTGAGATGCTGTTCAAACCGTGGATGTGATGGAGGCCCTGAAAAGGCAGCTAAGGACTCTTGGATTAAGAGCTGACATATAGCTATTAAACTTGATATTAAACTTAATTTAGATGAGCCTGTTTCTCAGGCTGGCACACATTACTGGATTGCAGTCTTCCTTTGCCTAGTTTTCTTCTGAAGAACATAAGTATCGTCAAGACGGGGAAACGTCTGATATAGAGTGTAAAAAGTAACTACGGCCAAGTCTTTCTTTTAACTACAAGGTAGATTGGTTCTCAGGCATAAGTAATCAAGATTCACTTACTATGTCATCTTCATAGCCCCCTGCCAGAACCAAGGAATAGGCGCCATCGTTACTTCTGCCATGTATTCCTGCCACGTGCGGCCTGTGAACACCGGATTCGCTCACCTGAAAAAAAAAAAAAAAGTTTGCTAGGCAACTGCTGTCAACAGGCTACGAACAATACGACTGCCCGGTGGTCCTGGAACTAAATTAACTAACGGTGCTATTTCAGATTTGGTTTGCGTGCATTACAGGGTGAAACTGTGTTCTCACCATTATCCTCCAAAAAGCTCCAGGTAGAGGAAAGAAAAAGAAAAACGCTTTTAAAAAATAAGCCATTGAGTATTTCAGTAAATTGAACAAATGAATATTTTTTATTATGTGAATTTAGAAATTTGGATCTTTCTCACCAAGATTGCTTATTAAAAAGCTCCAGGAATTTAAGAATAATATAGATATTAAAATTAATTGTTTGTATAAGGGGATTAGTTTTGAAAGACTTGCAATAGCAGCCTTCAGCTAATACTTGAAAACAAGACCTGGATAGGTCAGTGCTTTTTCTTCCCCAACTTTCTAACAGGATGAGAAAACCTTCTGTTTAATATATCCAGGTATTCGAGAGAGACCCTTACCAGGAGAACAAGCAGGATGTACTACATGTCTCCAGGACAAACTGCTGGAAACAAATACGTTTGGTTTGGGGTTTTTGAGTTACCAAAAAAAGCACTAAAGAGAAAAAAAAAAACCACCACACTTGAAATGCCTGGACAATGCAGCATTAGTTCTGGAACACTTGATCTAGACAAAGCCAGAATGCTTTCCTTTCTGCACTTATATATCCAGTGACATACGCTCCAAGATTAACTGTTTCGGGTTTCTTGTAAGAGCTGGATCATTCCCATTTTTCCCTACAGTGGCTCAGGCTGGGATTCAGCTTCATACCTGAACTCTGAACTTCCACATGGTGCCAACAGGAATCCCAGGAATTGGTCCGTAGTGGTTCGAGGGGACAATGGTGCATTCCTTTGTGCGACCAACACATGCCATGCCCTGTTTCAAAGAGCAAGACCGATCAGCCAAGAATTACAGAGAACTAACACACACTATTCTTCAAAATAAAACGACTTTTGAACTGACCTTGCCCCAGTCTCTCCGCGAGGATGAATTAGCAGATGCCATCTTTTGTTTCTTTTTACTTTCTTTTAATTTCTCTCCTGCTAAAACCACCTCACTTGCATCATTTCGACATTCAGGGCAATACCTAAAGTCACCAGTCAATGAAAATTAACTAGCAGCAAAGCCTTAAATTAAAAGAGAATTTCCTCAACACATACTGAGTTACAGTTTTCCCACATGAAACTAGACAGAACACTGAAACAACTCTCCATACTGGAATTAGGCCTGTATTAGCTAGTGTCCTTGCACAGTCTCCTAAGCCATTGCAGATGTGTCAGGAAGTCAGCTGTACCATAAAAATCATTGTATAAAATATTGAAACAGGACACAAGGAATAAAACAGTATATTTCACTATCTATATATATATGTAGATGGATACATTTCACTATCTCTATGTATCTATCACCATATATATATTTCATATATAAAACAGTATATATCGCCAGCCTAATATGGTGATGGGGCCTGTGGACTACCTGTAAGCGACCCATAAAACCATTACATGAGTTAAGCCTCCTGGCATCAGGTTTGTGTTTGGTTTATAGGTAGCTCCAGTTCTCTTTGAATAGGCATATAGATCCCAAAACTAGGAAGAGAAGTTTGAAAGCCACTGGCTTAAAACATACTCTCACTAAACTGACACTCCAGAAAAGCTACAAAGTTCTAAAAACCAAAAACCCCAAAACCACACAAACATCTCTTCACCTCGTACAGTCACGATATTGCCACTTAAGGACAGCGTGAAGTCCTAGACCTCGCTTTCTGCTCCTAATTAGATGGTAATTGCGATACCACACACGCATACTTAGAACTTACCAATCCTCATCATCTGGTATACTACTAAGGGGAGGGTTGAGGCAGTAGATGTGGAAAGCCATATCACACTCATCACACATTAGCTGTTTATCTGGATCTTGTTTACCTCCACAGATATGGCAAGCACAAATTCGGCAGGTCTTGTTCGGGTTGTCCTTACAAGCTTTACACACAGGTCCATTTTGTCCTGTTCGCAAAAAGAAACCACAGTCTACTTCAGACTCTAGAAAGTGCCAAGATACGCTGGAAGCGGTCAAAGGAGTCACAACTACGAGTGCCTTGGAACTCTTAGATCCTCACAAAGCCAATTAGCAGAACATCACAAGGGAAGACTGAGACATGCAAGAACTATGCAACAGACTCACGTTTTAATGGACTGGCACTAATTGGACAAGCACTGCCTGGTTCTTCAATTTTATAAATTTCATCCACTAATGTAATTCTGCAGTCATTCAAGGAATCCCCAGCATCCCTATAAGGAGAAGTTGATAAAAGTCAAAAAGATCGTACTTGGAAAGTATCATACAGCATGAATTCACAGCTGTGCTTGTGTGTCAGTAATGCAGACGGGTCTGGTTCAGTCCTGCACCACAAGAAACCTGTTAGAGCATCGCACAATCTGGGACAGTGGCATGACAGCGTCACTACAAATCACATCATTTTCATGCAATTGAAGCGTAGCCCCTCTTGTCTCAGTGAGAATCCAGGCACTTGTAGCATTCAATTGGTCATGAGTAACTGTTCTCCCTCTTTCAGACTAACTCTTCTCGTATTTCATAGTGAAAAACTCAAAATCACTGTGGTGAGAGGAAAAAGGGGGAATATTCTGGCAACCCTGTGAAACTTTTATCTGAAACTTAAAAAAAAAAAAAATACATATATATATATACACACACGCACTATTTTTTCCCTGAAGTTGAGAGTCCCTCATACATAGGCTCATTTTCTCCTTTAGGAGAGAACCGGAGTAATTTTTCATCATCTTTATAAAGTGAGGGTTCAGTCTACATTATCGTATCTAGCATAAATATTACACTGAAGTTTTTGTAAACCTGTTATGGACAGTTAACACAGCAAACAATTCTTCGCCTCTTAGCAAACACGGGGCTTCGCAGCCTCCCAGCGTTATGCGAATCCGCAGATCAGCGTGCCCTGTGATTCCTTAAAGCCTCCGATTCCTCCAGCGGAAGTTCATCAAAAGCGCAGTGTGACGAAGTCAATGCCCCAGCAAGGGCAGCCCAGCTCTCCTCGCTCCCCAGCACTTCAGTTGCGCCATTTTTGTTGCATCATTTTTTTCAGCAGAGTCACTCAGACCTCATGAAAATTTAAGCAGAGTTGGGGAATTCAATTTATTCCACATTACGAATTTGCTTACCCAAGTAAGATCTTTGCATTTATCTCCTTGATCATTTTCGTTTCCCTTTTTTGCAGAATCTCCGCATCGTACCAAAAACCTCTCTCTTTTGGTTCGTCGGGATTATAGTTGACCATCACCACCTGTCCTACTTCTAGCTGGTGCCACTTCAAAATAGTCCGTGCACGAGCCCGTACGTCATTCGAACTCAATTCTACGACTCCGTTCTCTGGATAACTTGAAGCAGAAGGGAGGCGTGGAGGGACAAAGAAGAAAAATCAGATTCAGCATCACTTGTTACAAGTGATAGATTTTATCCAGACAGGTTGATTTAAGAACCGATGCCGCGTCACATACAGGAATACCATCAAGAATAAAATCTCCTTCTCCCACACAGACACAGCCAGAATCGGGCAGCCTAACTTTGCTACTATTGTATCCCATTTAAAACTTGGATAACGGCATTTTGTATTTCTAAAAACATGATTCCAGCCCACTGGGATTCCAACTGGAATACAGTCAGAATTCCAACTGTAAGACAAACTTACAGTTAACAGGGCTCAGTAATGTAACTGCTGTGTCGGCCCAGTTCTGTTCTACCTTATGGATCTCTACAATAAAATTTCCCATCAACATCGTGATCCAAACGACTTCGTTAGCCAAGAAGGTGACAAAACTCACTCTTCATATTTCACGTGGTATATTACATCCTCTTCAGGAATGGTTGTCGGCTGATCAGGATCTGTGCAACTGTCAGCCGATTCATTTGTAGGTTTTTTTCTGGTTACATTTACAACCTGGGCTTCAAACCATGCTCCCATATTCATATCTCGAGCATCGACCAAGTCATTGATCTACAGAAAGCAAAGCATACAGCTCAGCAAAATGGATTTTCAAATTAAGCATTAATTTCCAAGTCTACTTGAAGATTTGACCATCTCATGAACTTCACCATTATCAAGATAATTTTTAAGACTATCTGTTCAATTAGATTTCCTTTGCCTTCCTGATCCCATTGTGCACCCCAATGGTCTTCTCAGGTTGAACCTCTAAGGCTAAAAACCCATTCTACACCAACGTGTGTACAAACAGCTTTCTTATCTAGTACAAACCATTATTGGTTAGTCTAGAACAGACTTTCAGAACTGTCTTGCTCATAGTCTGGCAAAGAGATCCCTAGATCTGTAATAAAATCCATGGAAACAGACAAGTAAAATGATTCTGAACAGCTGGTTGAGGTTTTCTTTTGTTCATTCAAGAAAGTTTCGCTTTGACAAATGCAGTGACTCCAAGCAAAAATATTGGGCAAGTTTTTTAAATCAAAACAGGCACTCTGAATGTCTTTTTTTTTTTTAATCAATTAGTGTATTGTAGTTTTAGTTAAAAGGATAAAATGAATAATAAAATATTTTGATCTACAACATGTTGCATTTAATTGCTTTGTGGGTTGGTTGGTATTTTTTGGTTTGTTGTTGGAGCGTTTAAGAGAAAAAAAAGAAATACCCACACAACTGGGGCATGAAAGACTTTCAGAAATTCTCAACTACAGAGAAACAATTCCCCTCTTGAAGGGCAGTTTTAAGTAATCTCAGTTTTTGAATGACTCACCTTATAGAGGCCAAATCCGGGGTCAGTCCAGTCAGGCTGCGCCGCTGTGCTCGGCTGTCCCTCCAGTTCCATGGCACCTTCTCCATTGTGAGAGCTTTTGTCAGATTCGCTTTGGCCTGAGCCACAGCCAGAGTCTGTGTCGGAGAGTTCAGAATCCTTTTCCTTACTAACAGCAGGAAGCACTGCTGGGCTTTGTCTGACCAAGAGTTGAACAATATCATTGAGTCCGACGCTGTAATCGAAAAGGGAGTGACCGTCTTCCATCTACAGGGAAAGCATCAAAATAATCTGGTTATTTAATTCAACGGAGGTTTTCCAATTCAAAACCACCCATCATGCTGTAATTGTCACTATGTGCCAAGAAAGACCACATTGCTTGAAAACCATTAACAATCAAGGAACTTGGCAGTTCTTCAGCATCGCAGTTACTTATAGACTGTTATTCTTACTATTTAAAACGTTCTTTTTTCAACGGACTCCACAAGCTAGAGGAACAAGACTTCTCCCATGCTGCGGCGGACCCGCTACCCAGATTGAGCCACTGCGTTCTAGGAGATCTGGAGAGGTTTGCGGTACATTCCCTAGAAATATCCATTCTGGGAAGAAGGACTTCAAGAACTACAGATCCCCTATGTTCCTATCAGGAGTTAAAGATAATTCCACATTACCTACAAACTCAAAAGTTCTTTCTTCCTTAATTCAGACACATTCCATAACACAAACATTAACACAAACTCGTCTTTATATTCTAATTGTGTATGTTCCAGATTATTGTTACAGCATCTCTCTGTTAAGCGTGGTGTTGAGGAGAAGCCAAAGAGTTAATAGCCTGCTTTTCTCTGGGCAAACACACAATTTTTCCATTGAAAGTAAAATCAAAAAAGACTCAATTCAACTTGAAACTACCCAATCACTTTTTAGCATAGCCAGGCACATCCTAATTTCACACCCTCTCTAACTTTAAGAGTTTATTTTGCAAGTCTGGCATCGCATGTAGTCAAATCAAGATCCTTCCCCTGCAAAAAGGAAAAGAAGTGCAGAGGACGAAATAGGGCTCTCCATTACCTTTCAAGAACTCTGAGGAGCGCTACCATTTTAGAGTTAAAAATGTAGTACTCGAGACCACAGTGCAGTTCGAAGTTTAGACAAGCTTCACCACATATTTAAGGTCTGACTAAGAAATTATACAGGAAATGATCATCCCCTTCCAGCCCAAACCACCAGAAAAAGCAATCCCCAGAGCTTTGTTCTCTATCAGTGGGAAACAGAGCAAAACCACAAAAATTTACACTTCACAGGAATCACTATGATAATTCAATTCTGATTTATGGCATAAAATGGCTACGGAACAATCCCTGGAAATCTGACTGTACAGGAAGCGATCTGGACTTTTTCTGGTTTAGAGATGAAAACTCATCAAGATACCAAACCAGAGATCGGCTGTTTCTTCTTAACAAAGAGACAGTATCACAAACAGGGTATCGCTATCAACAGCGGTTATCACAGAGAACACCAGTGACAACAGGTGCCAACAGAAATGGAAAAGCGGAGAACACGAACAGGACACGAAACCACAGGAGTTCAAAGGACAGGCTGAAAGGAGCACCAGCATCTGAAGATGTACCGCTAACAAAGGAGGCAGGGGTTTTAGTCAACGAGGCTTTTTCCTAACACCATTTTAGAATTTTAACTCATAAGAACGTGAACATTTCTAATGACTCAAAAGCCAGACAAAGCACAAATGAGGGCAGCAGGGGAACGATGACTAGGAGAGCTCACATCGCACTGGATGTCTAAAAACCACGCCTAACCTAAGAACTACTGGAATTACACAGAGAGGAATTATCTCTGTAAGGCAAGTGCATCCTTACTGAAAAAAAGTTATCACTTCTACTGAAAATCTGTTTAACCTTAGTTAACTGCACACGCTTCAGCATAAGTAAGGCTGACAGTCGGTAGCACCCTGGACCAGTCCTCCCTTATCGCTTTATCTACAACCACAAATGGGTAATTACTGCACCCGAATCTACACCAACACGAGAGCAAGGAGGCGGCACAAGCCCTTCAGAGGTGCTACCCAGTCCTTTGTGTACAAACCTCTTTTTTTTACTACTACGGTACCCAAGCTTGTTAGATTAAAGCTACTCCAGGTGTATTTCCACATCCTACCGTCACACCTGCTAATTCTAACGTACAGCTAGCTCTCGTCATCCCAAAATGGAGGGAAAGGTGGAAAAAAGCGACTAGAAGAAATTGTCTAACTCCACCCATCTCACAGCATTGCAACTGCAGCCTGAAGTAGCCCGCTATTTCCAAAATGAATTCCTTGCAACAACCAACCACCGATTCAGAAGTTTCTTTAGCACGAAGGTTTAGCGGCGCAGGACTACACAGGAGATGGAAAAAGTATTTGAAAACAGTTTCAGTTGTCTTTAGTACTAATTTAGATACTTTATTAACTCATGTGGAAGAAAGTAGTTGTCGTACAACCGCGACCATAAACATACTGTCGAGACCATAAGGTACTACTGAGCCACTCAAGGTTTTACAGCGAGTTCTGTACCGAGTGAGATTCCGATAAAAGCGCAGAAGAACCTCAACCCCACGGGCTGTTATCCCAATTTACAAAGAAAAAAAACGGGAAACGGGATCTTTACGGCGTTCAGAGCAGCAAAACCCGCAAGGCTCGAAAAGTTGAAGACCGCAAAACCCTTGGTAATATCTGGATTTTCAGAGACTTCGCAAAGGCGGTGCCAAGATGGAAAAGCAAGACGCTAGGTGAAAAATAATAAGGTAAAAAAAAAAAAAACCCTTTGCGAGTTAAAAAAGCCGAGCTTTGCTGCCTCTCCTCTCCTTGCAGAGCCAGCAGCACGGAAGGGAGCCCGGGAGTCACTAGATGGCAGCAAAACAAGCCATTTTCGAGCAATTAAGAAAAAAATAAATTAAAATCTCCCTCCCCAGCTGGCGGGGGACAGGGTTGGGGGGGCGGGGGCGGGCGGGGGGGGGCCCGCAGCCGCCTCAGCGGCTGCGGGCCCCCCTCGCCCGCCCTCGCCCCCCGCTGCTGAGGGACCGATGCTGTCAAACGTCCCCCCGCCTCGTCGGTACCTGCTTGCCGCGGTAGAAGAGCCGTTGCCGGTGAGGTTCGACACCGAAAACCTCGTGTATCCGTAGACGCAACCCCTCCACCTTGGTGAGTTTGGAAAGGGAATCCACGCGGTGGGTCTCCTTCCCGTCCATGGTGCGTACCTGGATCCACATGGCGCCGGTCCTGGTCACAACCGGGAGAGAACGAACGGTGTTTTTAAACGACGGTACCCGCCGAGACGGGCACCCTATCAATGAGACCGCTCAACCTACCGCGCCGTCCCGGCCCCGCCGCCCGGCCCGCCAGCCAACCGGCCGGCCCGCCCTCCCTTCTAACCCCCTCCACCCTATTGGTCGACAACCCGGCCGGTTCCGACATCCATTGGTTAACTGGCAGCTTAGTCCCGCCCACTCCCACGCTGAGCCTAACGGCTTTGGTTGCGCCTGTGGCTCTCTGCCGCCTCGCGGGCGGGCGGCGCGCGCCAACTGTATCTCGCGCCACAATTGAAACGCTCCCTCCGCTCTCGCGGGGGACTCCCCCCCCCCCGCCGCCGCCACCGCAAGTCTCGCGAGATTATGCAAATGAGACCGGGAGGTCTTAAAGGGGCCGTCACCAGCCGGCGGCCCCCACCCTCCCACCGCGGCCCGGTGGGAGGTCCCGGGGCGGGGGGGTGCATCGGGGACAGCGGGGCTGCCCATCGCGCCGCGGAGGGCACCGGCGCCCGCAGCCCCGCGACCCGCACACTCCCCCCGCGGCGGGGGACGCACACACACGGGGATCGCTGTCGTTCCGACGGCGGAACAAACGGGGGGTGTCAGCGGCGCCCGCCGCCCCCGGCCCCGGCCCGGGCGCCGCCCGCCCCGGCCGCATCAGCCCCGAAAGCCAAGCGGGGCGATGCCGCCGCTCACCGGCGCCGCCGGTCACAGCCCCCCTCCGCGGTCCCGGGGCGGGGGGTCGGTCCCGCTGCCACAGCCCCCGAGCGGCGCGTCCCGCCAAGCGGCACCGGAGCGCTCACCCCCGGGGAGACCCGGGCCGGGGGGGGAGCCGCGGAGCCGCGCCCCGGCAGCTGTCACCGGCCCGGGCGCCGCGCCGCGCCCCGCAACGCCCCCTGCACGGACACGGCGGGGACCCCCGCCGCCCCCCCGCCGTCCTCCCCCTCCCGGCACCACCGGCCGCTCCCCGCCCCGCGGCGGGATGGGGCTGCGGGGGCGGCCCGGGGCACTCACCGGCGTGGCGGTGCTGGAGGCCGCCGCCCGCGCTCTCCCCGGGCTTTGGAGTTTGGCGCGGAAAAGCCCCGTGCGCGGCGGGCGCCCGCCCATTGGCCGCCGCTGGCGGGAACGAGCGGGCGGGGCGGGGCCGCCGCCGCCTCCCGGGTGGCGGGGCCGGGGGGGGGGGGACGCGGGGCCGGGGCAGCCGCCGGAACTGGCGCTCCCCGGGGGCGGCACCGGGGATCCCCGGCGGGCAGCCCGGCCCGGCGCCCCCCGCTCCGCTGCCGGGGGCGGGCGGGGGGCGCAACCCCCCCGCTCCCCAAATCCCCGAGGCGCCCGCCACCGGGAAAGCCCCTCACCCTCCGGGACCACGGCCTCGGTGCCGGTTATTGTGCTAAAAGCGGGCCACGGAGAGCCCTGCGGGAGAGGAGACCCGAACGGTTCCCCCTCTGACAGCCGCCCTCCCAACGCACCTCCTCACCGAGGGGCCCGTCCGCCCGGGGGCTCCGGGCCCTGCTGTGATGCGAATAATCCGAATAATCCACGAAATCCGCAAGAGGCCTCTAACTCCCCAGGCCGTTAGCTCCGGGCCGCTTCTGGGGTTCCTGTACGGCCCCGCTCGTGAAAACGTGGCCTGGGTGACACGGCAGGGCCGCGCGCGTGGCTGCGTGAGCCGACAACAAGGGCTGCTCCGGGAGGGTGTTTTTCCCCCAAACTACTAACGCCACGAGGAAATTAAAAATGATAAAGTTTGCTTAAGGCGGCCATCGGATGGAGTAAACTGTAAGTAGGGGATTACCGAGAGGTTTCTGAGAAGAGTCAGCTTCAAAAGAAGGATAAAAGCATGAAAATTGGTGGTTGGCGGGGAGCGACCCCGCGGTGGGAAAGCGGGAATGGCGGCGGGTTCGGCGCTGCCAGAACGGCTCCACCGACACTGCAACCTGCCGAGGCCCCGCAGAGCCGCTGTCCTGCCTCTGCAGACAAAGAGAACACGAGGCGCGCTGAAGATACATGCAAAACAGTATTTCCCCTGTTATACCCCCCCTGCAACCACAGAGCTAACCTCTCACGTTAAGAAATACGAAATCCGAGGGACGTAGCACCCTCCCAACCCCCCTGATTTGCAGCCTGCTGTAGAGAATGCACACAGCCCGCGAAAGCCTCCTAAGCGGCGTGCGCCTCTTCCTCATTCCCCTCCTTTCTCAGGATCTGCCGGGGATCCCACAGCTAAGCCACCGATGGCAGATTGGAAGTCGCTGGCCTAGATTAGGTTAGTACCAAAGGTTAGGCATGTGTCAGTGCACAAAAGCCTTGAATCTGACCTGCGACCTGCAGCAGTCGGGCTTCATTTCCTCCCGGATCCGAAGGCTTTGCCTTGCCAAAAAGTCATTTTTTCCCCCTGTAGATGCACTGGAGTCTTAACCTTGACCTACCACAGCAGCAAGCCCTTCCCACAGCTGAGCGGGTTCTCAGACGCTACAGACCTGGCAGGGAGCAGGAGGAAAGGCTGAGTATCGGAAAAACTATTTTCACCTGTATAAGGACAGGTCGCATGTCTAAAGCAGCTTGGGTTTGGATCTCCTAGCCTAAAGTTCAAATTAGCGTGGCTTACCAGCCCACCTGGATCCGTATTCTGCCACCCACCTAAGTTCCATTTCCAGAGGAGCGCAGAACCCACATCCCTCATGGCTGCCAGACGCAGGACAGTTTAACGACAGCCTTTCACCACCCTCTTTCAGACTTTTTTTCAGCATCGCTTACATCTCTACAGAAGTGCCATAAAAAGCTCAAAAAAAGCCACTTTAAGACACAGAGCTGACCCTTCTTTCTCTGAGTGCTCTGTGTCCCATTAAGCTGGTGTACAAGGACGGTATATTTGAACAGTTAGCTATTCATCTCACACACGCTCGGATGCTAAATATGGTTCTGATAGCGCCTTATTGCCTCGCATTTGACCCTACCATATGCCCCATTAAGGTCCCACCTCATGTCCATTTAAGAATTATATATACATGTATCCAAGCGCGTAATGGACGTGCGTCCTTTTACCCTCGGCAGTTCCTATCGCAGCGCAGGGACGCGCTCTTACTGTAAGACAGGGACTGTTCAAGGAAAAGGCTCCAGCGAGTCGCTGCATATGACTAGTAGCATCCCTAGGACTACCAGAGTCAGAAAACAAGAAGCCCACTTTCTAGAGAAACTTTTACTCATTCAGTGAATCCACAAACTGCAAAAACTGTGCAGCATCCTACACACTGTTCAGCTGGGTCTACAAATCACTTAAGAGAAGGCTCAATTCTAGATCATTCTAGTAGCGGAACATTGATTTCATTAGAGGCTAAATTATATATGCTCTCCTTTTCAGGTCCTCTCTTCTACTAAAACAAGGACATTGCCAGAGTAACTTACAGAGAACTTGGCGTCAGTGAGATAAAGCCCTGGCAGCATCAGGTTTCCATAGGCTGTCAGAAAAAAGAAGATGACTTGGTCACACTGCAGTTATCTAAGAGGCTGATGAGTTTTAGTTTCCTCCCTTTCAGATTGTTTGAGGCATTTCTTTCCTTTGGAGTCACAATTCTGATTGAAAACACTTCTGCCATCTGGTAAACGCCCCATGCTGTGAGGAAACAATATCTCGGTTCTCCTGCCAGCAGGGATATCCAGCTCCGTTTATGAAAACTTAAAGCATTGTTGAATTCATCTGCAAAAAGATGCAGTTAGCAAGACAAAACTCTAACAGTCTCCCAGCCCATGGAAATACTGTTCAAAGAGAAGTTTTCGCACAAGGTTTTAGGAGAAATGAAAGTCCAGGCGTGTACATAAGACCTAGCAGCTGATAAACATCATTAAAACGAGCCTTGGATGAAGAAGCTGGTCTTACCAATTCCAAGGGGGCCAAATGTATCCTTGGGTAGGCAGCACGGTCTCCCCGTTACAGTTACTATGATTCAAAGCCCATCCCTTACAATGCCTTTACAGCACTTTCTGGGAAAAATAGCAGGGGGGCTGGTCCCATAAAGCCACAAGAAGCATCACAAGAGGTACAAACACCCTAAATGGCTCACGGTAACAGCAAGTCGCTCAGCTTGCAGAAGGCCGGCTGGGCCCAGGAACGTGCGCCTTTGACTTCTCCCTCAGCTCACCTCCCTGGCTCCCCTCCACGCTCACCAGCTAAAGAGGCCACATCTGCTTTGTCCAAGGGACTCGCCGTGGCTCTGAAATCATCCCAGCTACAGAGAAGACGCATTTACTGTTGCAAGAATCCCTTGGCAATCATGGAGGACGCATGCAAGACCCGGCAAGGGAAACAGACTGTTCTGTCTGGCACAGGTGGAAAAACTGCCGAGACCTGACCCTTTGCCCCAGCTGGCTAGTCAATGGCTCGCCCGTCACTAATGGTCCTCGTAAAAAAATCATTGTTTGATGTGCAAATAACTTAATTCTGTCTTTCACCTTTTCCAATAGTTTGGTTTTTGTGGAGCTTGGAAATCAATGCTCAGATGTGGAAACCAGTGCAGGAAAACATTTGGGACCCAAAGCAAAACTATCTGAGCTGGGGATGCAGAGGCTCACGTTCTCATCTGGGGCCTTAACTTCCCACTACTCAACATCCACAAACTTCCATCACTTTGCTGAACCTTCCTCCTCTCAGTGTTCAAGTGATACCTTAACTCAATTCTGCCGTCTCTGTCCTGGGGTTTGCACTGTTTCTCTTCTAGCACGTGATGCACTGTATGGCTTAACCCCGAGCCATAGGAAGTGCTCTGAGAGCCAGGACTCCCTGAACTGGGACAGCAGCTCAGAGAAAATCAAGATAGCTAGAACATACTGCTTTTAACCATTTTTTGGCCTTCCTTGCAGGTGCTAACATTTATGCTTTTACATGTGCAAATATGTATTCTTTGTGTAGCTGCTTACAGGGACCCGTGATGATTCAGTCGTGTCACATGCAACACAGCGAGAGACTTTCCCCTAGGTTAAACAGCAGGGCCAAGCGGTCTCAGCGGGTGCAGTGGGGTGACACAGAGTCATGCTGCATCCAGCAACAGGAACTCACCAGATTTCGTTTTCCTCTCCCTTCATGCAAGGCTCTTTGGTGATGGAAGCTGAACAAGAAGCAGTTTCTCTCTGCTGCTTCATATTTGCCCTTGGTGAAACCACTGTCTGCACAATCGATACTGACAACAGGTTAAGCAAATACATTTAGAACATGTTATTTATTTTGCACTCAGTTGTCCTGCATGAGATCTTCACCACTTCTCGAAAGACCAAAATGAAAGACATGATGCTGGATTCCAGGATAAATGCTGCCCTCCTTAATGCTCCTACAGTTTCCAAAATAATGGGGGTAAAGCTAGCCAGACTCCAAGACCGGGGAGCGCAAAGGAAGCCTGTGTTTCTGATTACTGGGGAAGCAAGAGCAGGGGTCTCAGCAATAGCCTGAGATGGAGAGGACACACTTAGCAGGCCCAGATGACATCCGCCCTCTCATCTATCGAAGAACAACCAGCATTATGTTAACCCACCCCACCTCTGCCTAAGGCAGGAGGCAAGAGTGCAGCAGCAGAGGGAGAAGCAGACAGGTATGTAGAAAACCAGCCTGCGGTCTGAAAACCAGCAGAAAGGTGAACTGGAAGACTGGGAGAGCAGCCAAGAACCCATCAGGCTGTTCCCTGCAGTGAGGGCAAAGCCGGCTGGGGCTCAGGGCAGGAACCTGCCTGAGCTGCCGCCGCCTGCCCCTGTGCTAGGGGAGGTAAGCTGCTGGAAGGGAAGCAGGCGCTGGGAAACCCTCAAGGTGAGACGGGCAGGCAGGCAGCAGGAGACAGGCAAGTCCTGTTTCTGCTGATGCAGGGTGAGGGCAGCAGAGAGCTGCAGCGTGCCCTGAACTAGGAAAGCTCTTTGAAGACTTGGAGAGACACAGGGGGTTGGTTGGGAGGCAAGAGCTAGGCTGAAGGTTTTGGTACCTCACCGGAGATTGTTTTCAGAAGGCCACAGCACTTTGAAGACCATTATCTTTGGAGATTGTCATGCAAAGACTGGTGACAGAGACTAACGGATGGGCAGGGTAGGACAGTATCCATCAAGGAGTCTTCTGCCACGGCCCTGCCTCCATCACTCTGCTCTGGATCCAGACACCCGGCGCTGAAGGACCAGCTCAAGGACACCCAACGTTCCTTCAGACTGTGGCCTTGGACAAGGCTGCTGTGAGGAGCACCGACAACTGCTGTAGCTGACTGGAAGCCGGAGCGTGAGGGGGAAAGAGTGCTTTGAGTTGATGTGACCAGCTCAAACTCTTTCTGCCAGTGCTACCCCAAGGACCACTCACTCCCAGCAAAGGGAAGTGGTGGAGGAGAGGAAGACAGGAGCATGAGAAAGCAGGGTCTCCGAGAAGTGGAGACAGACGGGGCTGTCAGCAGACATCTTGTGGACCTTGCACAGCAACGAATGGCAAAGACCACAGGCTGATTTGTCCCCTCAGTGGGCTCCAGACAACACTGTGCTGCACCTCGTAAAAGAGGAACACCTGAGCTCAACAGTACGGAGCTTCTCAAGCAGTTTGCTGGAAGCCCAAGGGCTTTGCTTGACTTAACCGAGGAACAGAAATCAAAGCAACTCATGCCTCACCCTTGAATCATCTTTTCCCGTGCCTGTGTCTGCCCCGGGGAAGGTGACCATGGCATCATGGCAGGTTACTAATGGAGTAAATGCCATGGAAGATCAACAAGATCATTTCCTTTGCAGTAGATGAACACTTGCAGATGGGGCGCTTCAGTGTCACATGTGGCCTCTGGTCCCCAGCGAGACGATGCTGAGCTGTGGCGCAGCACAGAGCAGGGAAGGGAATTGGGCCTAACAGCGGGGACTCAACATAAGGGCCTGATCCTCCAAATGCTCCACATACCGGCATGCTTTCCTCTCAACAGAAATCCCAAAAGGACTGGGACAACTGAGAAGCATGTAGCTGGCGAGGCCTCGTCCACATACAGGCCCCAGGAGATGGCTGAAACGAGAGCTGTAAGCTAGCAGCAGGGTGGCAGAGGAGCAGGGTGTCCTGGCTGCCGACGGACACGGGAGACGGGGTTTGCGTCTAGGGATCACCAGAAGGATTCTGCCCCATGTCTTGATGATGCAGCATTTGCAGAAAGGCCTCAGTCACTGACGCAATGCTGCCTTTTGTGAGAAGCGCTGCCCAGTGCCACAGGGCTTGTTCACTCCAGCCAACGCTCCCTTTCTCTTCCCCAAACATGTTTCTCTGCTTCCTCCTACACCCTTCCCACGCCCACCAAACCTCTTAGAACTGATTTCATCTCAGCTTTAAGTATGTGGCATTTATACAGTAACAAGAATCAAAGAAATGATCATGCAAACCTTTGCCCTGAAATTGCAATCTCCAAATCTTCCATGTTCTGACATTGCAGACAGGTCTACCACTGAGCAGGAGCTCCAAGCATGGCCTAGTATCTAAAGCCACGCTTTAGACATTAAACATTGGCTCGTTAATTATAATGACCGGTTATCTCATGCAAACCACTTGCCACTTCTGCTCACGCTTGTCTGTGCCACATTATAAGCCATATGGAGGTGTACTGTGCAGATAGTGCTGTTTTACCCACTTAGGTGATGAAATATAACCTGCCTCATGAGACTTTCACCATCGCCACCACAACTGGCCTGGCCTACTCAGGCACTTCGCACCCATGAACTAACTGACTATTTGCATCACTGACACTTTACCTGAGGACGCAGCCACTGTCCGTATACAGGCCAAGATTCAGAAGAACATAGGACTAATTTCTTGATTCCTGGTTCCTGCGAAAAAAAAGAAGATTTCATCAAATATTCAGAGGACAGACAAGAGCATCCATTCTTTCCCCTACACACATCACAACCTATAAAAGCCACCATGTGACACCTGCTAATCAGCTTAAGTTTTAGTACAAGACACTGAACACTTCAAAACTGCAATTTACCCCGTGAAGGGAACGAGATCAAAGGAGGGACCGTGCACTGCCAGGGGGTTTGTTAGATAAAAGGTTCCCAGGTGATGCTAGAATATGAAGTTTATGTCACACAGACAAATAGGCAAAAAGTCGTCTCAGCAGTGCACGTGGTAAAACAAAAGGCAAAAGCCACAATTGGTAGCTGGGGAAGTTCAGAGTGGACATTAGGAACTGCTTCTTCGGTAGGAGCATAATGTGATACCGGATCCAATACCCAGCAAGGCTGTGCGAGATCTCCATCCCTGGGAGTTTTCCAAGACTCAGCTCAACAAAGCCCACGGCTGACCTGGCCTGGCATTGCTAATAGTCCTGTCTCAAGCAGCGGGTTGGACTACCTGAGCTCCAGAGGTCTTTTCAGCCAACGACTCCATGGTAAGTCTTACTCAAGTAAGGAGGGGGATTCCTTTTAACCTCAAAGCTGAGAAGTGATAATTGTCTACATTTTTGTCAGCTTGACAGCACATTTTCAAAAACCATTGGCAACCTCCTGCTCCCACTGCCTTCACGGCTCTCTGTGGGCAATACAGAAATGAGACCCAAGGTCTCCTACGTTCACTGGCCAAAAACAAGGTGACTCAATCAGTTTAATAGCTTTAGAAGACTTCAGATAATTCTTACCTATGCCTCAGTTTCCTCCCCCACTGATCTTGAAAACAGACAACAGGAAGCATAATTGATGGTTTCAAACCAGCTTTTGCGATCTGACGATGAAAAGGCACAAATGGAAAAGCAAAGCATTAACTAAAATTTTCGTTACTTGTTATTGCTATTAAAGAGCCCAAACTTCCCCCAGCCAGGCTGAGTCCTGCATTGCTGGGTCCTCTGCAAGTATAACAATAAAAGGCAACCCTTGTCTTGAAAATCATGGAAAACTTGAGAAGCAGCACGTTTCACCATCATGTATTTGCTGCAGCCAGGCAAGGGCTGAGAGCGGGAGAACATGTCTTACTCCTCGGGTAGTTACAGCACCCATGCTGCAGGGTAGGAGAGATTTGCCAAGAAGACATCAGGGCTGAGTGATGTTTTCACACCACAGACCCCACGTCCTGCTTCTCTGGGGCTTCTTGACAACGTCTGCGATGCCATGCAAGGAGCAGCCCAAGAGCAGGCGTAAGCGTGCTGAGCCCCACCACCCATGCACGGACTTTCCAACTGTGCTACAGGCTGCTAACGCAGCCGCTCTTTGGGAAAAGCCGAGCGCAAGCTGGCTGCTGGCGCTGGCTGACCCTGCACGTGCCCACGTGGGGAACAGGCCCCCTGCCCTGGGGAACAGGGGCCGAACTCCTGCCCCAGCACCCTCCTTCCAACCAGCTCCGGTGCTACGGCTAAACCCAGGCTGAGGATGGGTTTCACAGCCACACCACGGATGGCGGGCAAGGCCCGTGCTTCCATCCGCGTCCCTAGTAGCACAGACATACCTTCGTGAGCAGGGCTTTGCTACAGAGTTTGCAGGAATGGCTCAGTCTTTGGCCAGGCCCTTCTTGGCTCCCAGAAGCAAGGCAGTGCATTTGGGCCAACGTGGTGGAAAGCAGGATCGCCCGGCTCAGAGATTTAGGCATGCAAGGGCACGGGAACAGGAGCGGTGCCTGCAGGCTGATGGGCTGAGCCCATTTCGCAAGCACGGGGCAGATCCCCATAGACTTCCAGTGCCTGTGTCCCTCAGCACCCCGCCATGCCGGGGGGTGCATCCCTGTCCACAGCCGCTGGGGAGCAAGGCACGGCATGGCCCCGAGGCCAAAGCGCTGGGGGATGGACGCCCTCCGAGGTGCCCCGGCAGGTACGTCCCTCCTGGGGGGGACAAAGAGCAGCACCCCCACCCCATGGCCATCAGGTCCCTGAGGGATCCCCAAGCCCCTCACCTGCCTCCCTCACCCCGCCCCACACACGCCTCCCACCCCTCCCTCTCCCCATTGGCCAGCCCAGCACCTGCAGCGTCCCAATTGGCTCCCTCAGTTGCTCATCAGGCCTCTGGGGTATTTATGCGGGGTGCGGCCCAGCACCCTGTGTCTTGTCAGTGCTGGGGAGCAGAGGAGCCAGGTAAGGCAGGGCTGGGGGAAGGTGTTTATGGGGTTTGTGGCTTGGCTTGGGGCCGGAGGCTGCCCCTTGCCTCGGGTGGCTCTTTGCAGCCCTCCCAGGGATGGAGGGTAGAGGCTGGGCTCGGAGCTGGCTCCATCCTTGGAGCCCTTGGCTCCTGGCCCTGGGGAGCCCTGAGGCTAAAATGTACCTGCTGAGGGGCTGTGTTCCCCCAGCTGTGCCCATGGGGCTTCTCCAGCTCCCTGGGAAAGCACAGAGCTGTGTGCTGTCTCTCTGCTGCTTTTCCCCATCTGTGGGTGGGGTGTCTTGGCTTTCTGAGGCCAAAGGTGACATCTTATGGTGTCATGCTGCATCTGCTGTGCCTTGGGGAAGAGCTGAAAGCCTTCAAAGCCCTCTCTAAAGGCTTCTTCCTAGCCCTGAGATGATGACTTGGTAACACTATGGGTCTCCGATTTGTGATTGAGCAGCTTTGGGTCTGAAAGCTCTTTTCAGCTTACTGCCCGAAGACGATCAAAGCTGCCTGAGGGGGTCCACAGGAGGTGGCTCTCCCACCCAGCCACGCAGGGACAGCGCGTGATGTGCACCCCGGGCATCACCGCCGACTTGCGTTGACGCTGGGGGCAGCGGTACGTGCCTCGGGAGGCAGACGGATCAGCTGGGCATTCCCTTCCTGTTGACAGTGCTGCCAGACCTGCCTGTAGCTATTTCACATGATCATTTGGTGTAGGCATGATAATAGCGTTAACGAAGGGGGCAGCTTGAGTGACAAGGTAACTTCTCTCTTGCTCAAGAGCACCGTGTCTCTGCAGACAGAGGCTGCAGCCATGGACAGCTCTGCCAGCTTGCTGGAGGGAGCGCTTGGCAAACTAGCTTTGTGCTTCTCAAGACTAACAGGGTTCTTAAATGTGGTTGTGACTACCTGAAACTGTACAGCTGGGAAGGACTTCAATTACTAAAGCTGGTTCTGCTGAAACTTCCAGACAAAAACACGCATTAAAGACGCTGCAGCATGCTGCTTGCTCTGCAAGTTACAGCTTCTGTCTGAAACTGAGAGGTCTGTCCTCACAGCAAAATAGGTAAATGGAAAGTACTCGAAAGCTGAGAAGCTGTTTTAATTAAACTCCCTCCCCTCTCTCCTAAAACATCTCCAAATTCTAGTAGCTTGGATAGCATATACACTCACTGTCCCAAGGAGTTACTGACCTAGTAACAGCCACTGGCTGTGGTGCTTAATTTCCACTGGATGCAGGGGGGAAACCCCTGCCTCCGTCTGCAAAAGTGGTTTTAATCTTTGAGGTCCCCTAATGCTGATGGCTTCTCCAGAAAGGTTAGATGGGCACCTCTGCCAGCAATTCTGAAACTAATGTCCTAAGGTCAAAGCTGAAAATCATCTGATCCTCCTCCTAAAACTAACTCTGCCCTCGGAGCATTTGCAAACGACTCCCTCGGTTGCGGGCAGCGCCGTTCCCCACTGCAGCAGGCATCCTGTGACCCAGTTCTGTGTTTATGGTAACTGGGGTATCGGTGGCGAATCTCGAAAAGAATGTAAATAAGTGCTTTAACCACAAGTTAATACCTCTGCCCTGATTAGCCCTCCCTGCTCATATCTAAAATACTAAATTTAGTTCTGTTTTCCTAAATGGTCATTAAGGAATTGCCAGTTAAGCTATTGAACCAGGCACGCTAGCTATGGCTCAATCTGTCTTCCTAAGGCAAAGCATGTTTGGAGGGGAGAAAAGCTTCCTGAACAACAAGATCCTACCTCTCTGTCTGCAGGACAACATAACAGCAGGCTGTCTTCATGGGGCAGAGCTTCCTTCCACAGGAAAAATAAAAACCTTACACAAGTTAAAGAACTACTTTTATGTATGCTGGTCACTGTCAGAGCGACAGGAATCAAGGGAGGTGCTTACCCCAGCAGGAAAGTACTCGCTCTTCTGCCAGGCTAGCGTGTTGCACTGGCTGTGACAGTCTGACCGAGGCAGGGAAAACGGAGAGCAGCTTGGCAGTTCTGGTGCCGTTGCCCTTCACTGAGTCCAGACTTGTGCCAAATTGGGCAACGATCAGCAGTTAAGCGATTGTGCCACGCTAGAAATGTGCACTGAAGAGTTTCATCTTTCTGAAACTACCTGTTTCAAGAACTTTCTCCAGCAGTGACCTAGTATTTCTGATGTAGCAATGGTGTGAAATCATCAGATCATCACTTTCATGCAAAGCAAACCAGAAACAGCATCACTGTTTGCTTTGGTTACGATCTTCTGCCTGGTGATTCCCGTGCATGGGGTCTGCCTGCTGGGACTCCGACTTGCAACTACCCTGGCTTGAAGCTGTGCCTTTCTCCAAAGGATTCTGAAACAACTGACGCAGAGTTGCTAAGCAATGTGCTTTCCTGCAGTCTCTGAAGTAAAACAAGGTCTGCTCAGCACTTTTGCAGGGGAGAGACTACAAAGAGAAAATAAAACCATGCTGTGGGCTCCTAAAGACTTGCCACACCACAAATACCGGTGTTGCAACACACCCCGATTCCTCCTACACAGAGGAGAGCAAGCCTTGTTCTGACATGACTGTGCTGCAAGGATTGCCACTGACACAGCCGCATCTGTAATTAAGATGGGCTCCTAGGACTTCAGAAGTTGATTCTAACCTTGTACTAGTTTTCACATCAGCCAAGGAGTTACTCCTGACTTTGCCAGCAACTAGAGTCCTCTCTTTTTTTGCTGCAGCATCTGTGTGCTAACCCTGATACCAACGCCACTAAGATACTCCGCAGTTTGAGGTTTTTCCTACCTATCTAGAAGTAAAACAACTGACCAAAGAGGTTGTTTGTAATGGTGTTGAAATAGTTGGGCTTTGCCCTGTGACAGGGCTGCGGACTGATTCAGCCTACTTGGCTTCAAAAAAACAAAAAAAAAACCCAAAAACAAAAAACCAAACTAACAAACTTGCCCTAAAGCAGTGCGAGAAGAATAACCACTAACTGAGCAAACCCTGTGGACTTTGGGACTGAGGCTTTATGTTCAAGCCCCGCTTTTGTTTGGAGCAGTTTTCCAGAAGTTCTCCCAGGCTGGTAAAGTTCAAGCTGTATTTTTGCTGTGCTGTCACATTAGGCAGCCCCCTGGGCAGGGTGGTTACCAGGAATGTGCAGAAGAGCACTGGCTCTGGGCTTTTTGAGAGGCTGGAGGTCCCAACTTTTGCTGTAGACGTGTAGCACTCTGCATCCCTGCCTTGCTTGAATCTTACTAAAATGCCGACTAATTGCACAGTTAATACAGCGATATTTGCCATCCTGCCAAGTTACCTCCTAGCTCTATCCATAGTTAGTCCAGGGCTAACAAATGCTTGTTCCACTGCTGCTTCCCCAGCTCTCTGTTCCTATTTCCACAGCAAAATAAAAACCTTACACAAGTTAAAGAACACAAGAAACCAGACAATGGTCTCTGTCACAAATCAGATGGAAGTTTTTTGGGGCAGAGTCTGCCAGTGAGCCTGGAGCAGTGCCTGGCTTGGGAATCCAGTTTGTGAGGAATTTTGGTTTGAGGGTTTTCTATTGGAAAATGCCACAGCAATTGTAAGAATAGGCACTGACTGGCAAGGGAGAGAGAAGCGGATGCTGCACTGAAGAACAAACACGCTGAAGTCCCTGCTGGGCCTGACTAAGGCTGGGAAGTAATCCTGGATTTATCGCACAACACTGGAGTGTCCAGATACCAACCTAGGTCTAGGCTAGGGAAGCCAATACATGTTCAAGATATTGCGTAACTCTTATACTGGAGCTTCGTTAATCCCATTGTGTAACGAGAATACGGCTGAGACTTGGTTTCACAGGAAGCGAGGAGAGATTCGGTCAGCAGGATGGGAACGCAAGTTTCAAGGTAGCCAGCCTGAATGCTGCAGCTGCGAAACCTGGCTGGCTCTTTGAGGGATTTTCATATCCTTCCCAGAGCTGCGAGAGTGCTGGTGTTGCTGGAGTTGGCAGTGGCGGGGAAGTTGATAAAAGTTCCCCACGATGAACACGGGCATAGTGGGACTACTCTAAAATGACTCTCATCTCGATGTCCTTTGCGAAGGATACTCCAGAACGAGCCTTTAGAGGAAAGGCGCTATGAACACTGAACGCTTTTTAAGAAGGTAAAATATGCGTATTGCTGTTTCAGCATCTCTGTTGAGTCTGGCCCTGACACTCTGCTGGAGGGGAGCTGAAGTCCTGCCAGTATCTCTTTTTTTTTTTTTTTTCTTCCTTTTTCCCTCCCAAAGAGGAAAATGGATTAATCCATTGTAAAACCCATCTCTACTTCAGACAAAGTGGGGGAAATCTGCGGGCTTTTCCCCCTTAAAGGATATTAAGCAAGTTCAGACACTCTCTTTTCAAAATAAATATTTCTGGTTTTAAACTCCACTATGAAACTGTTGGAGCTTGCCACATTTTGAAAATTAAAACTAAAAAATTACTTATACTACTGTCCTAACAAGCCCTGCTGCAGCTGCATTTCAGCAGGGCTTGTCAGAAGGACAGTAATCTGCCATGATCCAGTGAGAGAGACAGCGTTCAATGATTCCCACCATTAGCCTCACTTCTGCAGGGTGCATCATTCCTTCCAGCGTTCCAGTCCCGCGCCAGCAAAGGGCCCGTGCAGTGGGAAGGTGAAGCAGAAGCATCTCTAGCAGAGAAAATGCACAACAGATGAGAGAGTCATCGCCTACTTCTAACCTGCAATTTTGAAGCCAGTCAAATGTTATCAGCAATGAAATAAGTAGGATGGTTGGTTAGTTTAAAGTATTTGGCTGTTTGGGGATTGAGGGAGGTGACTGAGTATAGTCTTTGTCCTACATAAATATTTGCACATCATAAATCATGGAGCCTCTCAAATATCTTCACACCTTTGCAAGAAAGATTAGTGATGCCACACTGATGTTCCTAGGACATGCGGAATGATGCATCCCAACTTTGCCCTCTGCTTTTCACCAGTTTTGCTAAGACTTCAATTCACTGGAGGAAATTAAGTTGTACTCATGCTGTTATACTCTTGTTTTTCCTTTCAGCTGCAGTTGAATTCAGTATGGCATCAGAAAAGACCACAAAAAAAGATCTGCTGAAGGCTGAGGAACAGCAGCAAGCGGTAGGTGCCAGGGCAGCCAGTACTCTAACACGCAACAGTTAAACTACCGGCTGGTAAACTAACTTCTGTCAGCACCTCAAAACCAGGCTGGGAGTAGCAGAAAGATTAACCATATGAAGCTGTGGCTAAATCTAAACTCAATTAATACAGAAGCTAACTTTTTTTTGCTCAAGAGAACTTCAGGGCTGGCTCAAGTAATGCAAGTAATTCTGAAACGTGAGCTGTTATAGGTCCTATTTCCACATCTGGGTTTGGTGCTGAAACCCGGTGTGACTCAGAATCGATGAGCCCAGAGCTCGGACTTTCAATCCTGGCTTGTCGCTGACTTGCTAGCGGTCTTTGGATGAGTCCCTTCAACTCTGGCTTTAAGAAGGATGAGGAGATGGACTGGGTGTCCCCTTAGGACCCTTCTGGATAGACACAAGGCTCGTATTCACTCACCAGCTTGAGGCTGGGCCTCTAATGTCACTTATTTCTCTTGGGTTTTAGAGCGCTGTTAATCGGGTAACCAGCTTGCCCTTGCTCAACTCCGCATTCAACCTGGTCTCATCTGCCTACAACTACACCAAGGAGACGCATCCTTACCTCAGTGGTGTCTGCAACATGGCCGAGACTGTGGCTGCTGTCGCAGTAGGTAGCGTGGTTGGTGGGGCGCAGCCCATCCTGAACCAACTTGAGCCACAAAGTAAGTGAAGAGGCTAGAGTGACCCTTTCTACGCAGAGGAATAGGTGGGGAGGGGAGTTTCGTGTGCCTGTTGGGTGATATCCATCACCTACAGCACGGTGTTCTAGTTAATTGTAGCACTGAGTCTTCCACTTAGCAGCTCCCAGCGGCTCAATGAACCCGCTGAATTTCATGGACCTCAAACTGTTACTAGCAGAAACAAAGTTTGGCCTCTTGCCTGTGGTTTCTTTAAGTCACTAAGCAAAAACTCCCTGCTTTTTCTCTATCACTCCAAGTTATGAGCATCCCAGCTGGCAGCAGCAGTGTCCGTCTTGGATATAGCTCAGTCTGTCTCATCCCAACACTTTTCAACCCTTTAAACCAATCGCTCTACGCACCAGGGACAAGTATTACATTCCAGTTGGAGCGATGTGCTGCCAATAGCTAGAAAGCTGGGAAGGCAAAATGGAGACTATTTGAACCTGCCAAATTGTAGGGTTCGTCCCCTTTTTAACAAGGCACCCACACACGCACACCATTCCAGAGCAGTAATTTTTTTTGGCTTGCTTTCATGAGTGTGTCCTGAATTGGACACTGTAGGGTCAAAAACCCCTCTCCAAATTGAAGAATAAACTGGTACCTGTTGTCTTGTCTAGTTGCACTTGTAAATGAATACGCCTGTAAAGGACTGGATCAGCTGGAGGAGAACTTGCCTTTTCTTCAACAGCCAGCAGATAAGGTAAGGTAAAGGCTTTTCCTGAGGAAGCCATGACTTGATCTCCTGCTTGATGGAACTGTTACGGGTACAGAAGAATATGGGGAAATAAACTTCAGCAGCACTGCTTTGTCAGGTCAGTCCTGGTACAGGCTAGAGGAGGCACTGCTAGCTGATGAAAGCTGGAGAGAGGCCTTCAGCATGTGGAAGTGAAGATGCCCATGTAAATACAGGTGTACTGACTTCCCCAGCTCTCCCACAAGACTGCAAGCATTATTTAGCCATAAGGAAAAGCTTCAGGGAGGGAAAACCTATCTCAGGAAAAAAAAGTCTCTTTCTCTGCCTCTCCCTGTTGTAGGTAATCTCAGACACCAAGCAGCTGGTTTCTACCAAAGTGATGTCTGCTATGGATGCTGCCTGTGAGGCAAAAGAAGCAATGGCTGATAAAGTGACTGAAGTTGTGGACCTCACTAAAAATGTTGTTGGGGACAGCGTGAAGCTGACTAGGTCAATGGTCACCTCCACCGTCAACAGTGCTGTGGAGGCTGCCCAGGGTGCCAAGGACCTTGTGACTAACAAGGTGACAGAGGCAGTAGACCTCACTAAACACATGGTGGAGGACAGCGTTGGACTGACCAAGTCTGCAGTTGCTTCTACTATTGTCAATGCTGTGGAGGCTGCCCAAGGTGCCAAGGACCTTGTGACAAACAAGGTGACCGAAGCCGTGGACCTCAGTAAACACATAGTGGAGGACAGCGTTGGACTGACCAAGGCTGCAGTTGCTTCTACTATTGTCAACGCTGTGGAAGCTGCCCAAGGTGCCAAGGACCTTGTGACGAACAAGGTGACAGAGGCAGTGGACCTAACCAAAGGGGCTGTTCAGGATGGTGTCGAGAAGACCAAATCAGTGGTCACTTCTACAGTCAATACAGCTCTGGATGCTGCATATGGCACCATAGCTAGCAAAATAAATACAGCGCTGGAGCAGAGCAGAGAGGCTATCCAGGAGGGTGTGGAGATGACTAATTCAGTGGTCACCAACAGCATAAGCAAAGCCAAGGCAGTGAGCCAAGCAGTGGCAGGTGGTGTGGAATCTGTCCTGGGTATATCAGAAGATCTGGTGGATCACTACCTCCCGATGACAGAGGAGGAACTAGGTGAGAAAATGCTTAGCTGGCGATTGTAAATGCAAATCCTTTCCCACATGACTAGAGAGCACCTGATGCTGCAAAACACATCTTCCAAAGTAGACAGGTAGCTCTGAATGTCACCAAGTTGGCTCTCTGTTAACGCTGACTTGCCACATTGTATGGGACAGAGTTCAAGCATTTTCTAGCTGGTCATTGCCTGTCAGCATCAAGGCAAATAAACACGTGGGTGCATGGTTCAACCTATTTGTCAAGTCTGCTTATCTGAAGAGAACACGTTGAGCAGGGACTAGCCTACCTTTAACATCTGAGCAACTACAAACCTCTACTGGTTCCACAGCAAGCTTCAGCCTTCATGTTTTCCAATAGGTGATCTTACCTCTTCCCCTCACTTACAGCTTGGGGAGTGGAGCACAGCCATCTCTGTTCTTGTTTCCTCCAGGTAAACTGGCCACTGCCGTGGAGGGATTTGGTATGGCTTCTGTGGAGGAGCAGAAACAGCAACGGAGTTACTTTGTGCGTCTGGGCTCCCTCTCTAACAAAGTCCGCCACCGAGCCTACCAGCACTCCCTGAACAAACTGGAGCGCGTTAAGCAAAGCACCCAGGATACTCTCTCACGACTACAGCAGGCAATAAAACTGGTACAAACATGCTTTTTCCTTTTTCCTCCTGTCTGTAGTCTTCCTGCCCTACTATCCAGATGGAAGCTCTTCCTCCATCCTGCACCAGCTGCATTGCATCTTGGATCCCTCCCTGGGAGGGAAGCACTCATGCTTCTCTGATTGTGTGTGCTTGCAATACAGCTCTTCCTTTCATTTTTCCCATCAGATTGAATCTGTGAAACAAGAGGTTGGCCAGAAGCCTCTGCATGGGCAGGAGAAGCTCCATCAGCTGTGGGTGGACTGGAGCCTGACCCAACCCAAAGGAAACCAAGTTAAAACCGCCTCCCATCCAGAGGTATCCCTAGAAGGGCGTATTTAATCAGGCCTCTGGTGGATGGTGTACATCTCATCTGCTCTGGTAACTGAGCTATATCTCTCTCCCAGCAGGTAGAGTCACGGACTCTAGCTATGCTGCATATCATCACCCAGCAGCTACAACCTGTTTATGAGAACCTGAAAGCCAGCATCCAAGGCCTCCCCAGCAACATCCAAGAAGCTGTGTATCAGGCCACTCGAAATATCCACAAGCTCCACAGCTCTTTTGCCAGTGCTATGTCTTTCCAGGACCTCTCCAGCACCACCCTGACCCAGAGCCAGGTCCGCGTGGCAGAAGCCCAAAGGTCCCTAGATGACCTGCTTGAGTACGTAACTCAGAACACCCCGCTGAACTGGCTTGTGGGTCCCTTCAGGGCGATAGCTAAAGTGTCACAGGATAGCAGAAAGCAGAAGAAGAAAGATAAGGTGACTGATATAAAATCACCCATGTTGGAAAAGGCTACACCATCAAAGGAGGTGGCTAAGACACCCGAAGAACCAAAGGGAGCAAATGGGATTCCAGGGGAAGGGTGTGAAGTGCTAGAGAAGCTGGAAGAGAAGGCAGAGAAAGATGCAGAGGTGGCACTGGCTGCAGAGGAGAACAAAACCAATGCAGAGGAGAACAAAACCAATGCACCAGGGGAAGATCTCTGAAAAAGTCCCGCTCTTCTGGCCAGGCCTCCCTGGCTAGAACAGCACTTTCTCTTTTAATCACGTGTCCAGCTGCCAGTCGTGCTAAGAGTGCCTCCTGCTCGCTCACCGGCCCAGACTGAGTTTACAGTAAGATGTAGTTTGCAAGGAGACTTGATACCCAAGGTGGGGTGATTCCGTGTCGTGATTTACTGTCTTTTAAGTCATGCTGCTGCACTGAAAGGGAAGATGGGGATCTGTATTTCAGCTTTCTAAGTCAGCCCAGCTGTATGTGTGAACGGCTAATTCTTGCTGAGACGAGTTGTGGGAGAGAAGAAGTGGTCTCAACTTATTTTTAACGTTGGATTTGTTTTTAATTCATCCCAGCTACACAGATCTTGAGAGGATGATGCACTTGGCCTTTGATACCGTTTCCCTCCTTCTACAAATTTAAAAATATGTGTTACAGACAGAACTTCCTTTCTTCCTGTTGTGGTTCCGGAGAGGCTCAGCCCTGCAGCAGACCAGGAACAGCTGGGGGCAAGAGGCTGCTTCTTAAAAAGAGATTTCTCTTTATGGATCAGCCAAACACTTTTACTTTCACAGAGAAACACTTAGCAAGGTTGGGCTTTTCTTTTAAACATGCCAATTTGCAGTGGGATTATCTTTCCTAGTCCTATAAATGACTTCAGGGATTATCTGTTGGTGTGTAACTCCATGCATGAAACCTCTTGCCGCCATTAAGAAGCCAGCAAATGAGGCAGCTTTTGCCAGGAGTTACTCTGCCAAGGTGACAGGACGCCCTGTTGTTAAAATAGGGGGGGGAGAGAGAGAGAGAGGTGCTGGTTATTTTCCTGGCAAACAGCGCTTTGTAGTCATTCCTAATGTAACTTATTTTGGTAACTTCTGTCCTGGCATGGTCCCTGTGCTAAGGCTGGAATAATGGCAAGCAGACTTCAGAATAAAGCGTGACCTGCGTTCAAAGGAATACCTGTCTCCTGTGTGTATCTAAAGCTGCAACGTTAAGTTGTCCCTTTAGCCTGAGTTGGTAAGAAGCTTGTATTTAACAAATCATTTCTCTGGGCAACTTGCATGTTCCCTGATCTTGCTGGAGGAAGAAAAATACATTATTTTAGCAGGTCCCATGTTCTGCCCCACTCTTCTGTAGGAAAATGTCTTCGGTATCTGGTCCCTAAGACCAAATATCAAAATACCACAGGCCTAAGCCTGTGCCCCGAGGCTGAGCTGCCTCAGTTCCACTCCCGCTCTCCAGCTCCACCCTGCCCCCGGGTCTGCCCCACTCCGTACCTGGCTGCCCTCACCTCACGGGGGTAAAGCCACCAGCCCCTCCCTAGAGGGAAACGTCGGTCCCTAGGCCGAGTCTGCCCTCACCAGCTCGGCTTCAGCGCCTTCAGGTGCTCATGTGGAGGCACCTGGGGCCGGGGCCTGTGCACGGCCGGGCCCTCCTCTGCCGGGAGGGCCCCGGGCACGTACCGGGGAGCGGGAGCCTTCCCACGGGGAGGGAGCTGGCAGCGCCCCCGGGCCGAGACGCTCCGGCCACGGACACCCGCGTACCGCTGCGGGCCGGCCCCGGCCCCGGCCCCGGCCCCGCTCGGCCCCGGCCCCGCTCCGCCCCGGCCGTGCCCCGCTCCGCTCCGCCCCGCCGCTCCCGGGCCGCGCCGCTTCCTCCTGTGCCCGCGGGCTCCGGCGGGGCGGCCGGGAGGGGGCTCCCCGCGGCCCCGCGTCCGCCTGCCCCCGGCCCCGGCGGGAAGCGCCGCCCGGCCCGGGCCCCGGGGCGAACCGGCCCCGCCGCACCAAGCCCTCCCGCGGGGAGGCCGGAGCAGGACCGGCCGGAGGTAGGCTGGCCCCTTCCCTCCCCCGCCGAGGGGAGGCGGAGGAGCGGGGGAAGCCGTTCCCGCGGGGCCCCGGCCCCGCTGCCGGCTGCAGGGCGGCCGGGGAGAGGCGGCAGAAAGCGGGGCGAGGAGCGGGGCGCGGGGGGGAGTCAGCGGCGGAAGGGCAGCGCCGGGCCGCCCAGGCCGCGGCCGTTTCGGGCGCCTGCCCTCGCCGCCCCGGCCCTCGCCGCCCTTTCGCTGCATCAGAGGGTTTCACGGGAAGAGCCGGCAACTTCCTCAGGTCCGGCTCCAGCTCGATCATTAGGCAATTAGAGGATTTTTATGAGATAGGAAAAAAAAACAATTTGAAATTATAAACTTTCCCCAGTTGAGAGCTCTTTTGGGGCATTCACTGGTGCTCCCTTTAAATAGGGACGCCTTTCCAGCAGGCTCAGTCGGTGCCTGTGAGCAGTGTCCCGCCCGGCTGCCGTGGGCCCTCCGGCCGCCCGCTCCGGACACGTTCAGCTTCGGTGAGTGCGAGGGTTTAAGCAGGGCTCAGGGATTAGGTGTGGACGTCCACAGTTACGTTAGGCAGCCTGACACTGGGTGCGTGTGGGTCAGATCAACCCTCCTGGCATAAGCAATTTGAAAGGGCTTCCTCTAAACGCGCTTTATTCCTCGACTGCCCATGGCAAGGAGCCTGCGAGGCAGCTGGAACCAGCTGCCGGGAGGAGACAGACACTTGGGTTTACCTAAATACATTATTAGTTCAGCAGTTATTTTAATACAGTTGTAATTAACGTGAAATGAATGCAAAGAACTTGCTCGTTGCTTAATAATGGAGTTGGAATACTGCATGGAGCGCTGGCAGACCTGCAAGCACTGAATAGATGCAAAAATACTCGAGAGCTGTGAGGGAGAGCCTGGGAGCTCCGCAAGCCTTGCGAGGGCCCCCCAGCTCCCCACATCGCTATTTCTGAACGTCGTCCTGTGTTCTTCCCGCAGGGTCCTCAGGACGGAGATATCCCGGTTCGGAGACGAGCCCCTGAGCAGCAAAGAGGTATTGCTCGTAGGGTCTGGGAAGCACGACCAGGGCGTCACAGAGCACCGCAAGGAAACAAACCTTCGCTCCAAGCGCCATAATATGCTTTTTCCATCCATGCTGCTTCAGTCCGTTGTCTGGGCCACCAGCTGATGAGATGGCACAGAGCGCTGAGCTCCAGCCAAGCTTCGAGGACGTTTTTAATATTCTATCCCAGATCCCACAAGATAAACTCCTTAGCCTCAAATATAAACTGAAGCACTTGATATTTGGGCCCAGCAGCAAATTACTGCAAGCCATGGTCCTGCTTACTCTGGGGCAAGAAGCGGATGCAAGAATTTGTTTGGATGCCTTGAGAGATAACCGGGCAGCCCAGTACGTCCACCAGACCAAACTGGGCGCTGCAGGAGTGCAGGCAGATGGGGAGGATTTGCAGCCTCCCCAGCTGGATGCAGGTGCCATGGCGCTTTTGGCACAGATCTACTCAGTGCTGGAGAAGGAAAAACTGTGCAGCCACGAAGCCACAGACAGAGCCTGCCAGGCTGCCACCAGAGCCTGCAACGCCAGCAAGGAAACTCAGGGAGACACGCTCAACAGCATCCCAGCAGAGGACCAGGAAGAACACGACTCTGCTATCAGCATAGGCCCAGGTGACAAATTTCAGACGCTGAGATCTGATGAGGCCCTAAGATTTCTCCAGACGGCCAGCCCAACCTACGTGGTGAGAAGCTCCCCAGTGCAGATTGGAGGCAACTCAGACCTTTCAGGTCCACGGACCTTGTGCTCCTCGGGGAATCCCTCTCTCCCCAGTCACTTTGAGGTCAGTGCGTCGCCAACAGTTGTTTTTCACACCCAGCCTTCTTCCCACAAGCGTGTCCCCCAGCCCAGCCGGCTGTGCGAAGGGAGCACCAGCGGTGCTGGACAGCCTGACGGGGACAGACAGAGCCACGGCCTGCAGGAAACAAGCTGGGACAGCAGATCCAGCTCTCATCCCGGGCAGGACACTGGTGCCCAAGTGCCCCAGCCGGAGAAGGTTCTGCAGGTCAGTTCACGTCCTCCAGCTCTCCCTATTCCTGAAACGCAGCTGCCCACGCTGGGTGCTCTGAACCAACCTGCCGAAAGCAGTGATGTCTCCAGCACAGTGGCAGCAGAACCTCACACACCAGAAGAAAACACAGACAAAAAGCGAGATGAAAAGCGATCAGCTACAGGTGTTCCTGCCTCAAGGGCTACAGTGGATACTGCTCCTGCCCACAAGTCCATGAAGGACTCCGAGGTTCCAGCAGGCATTCCTTCTAACTCTGCATCTGCTTCCATTTCAACCTCTTCCCTTCCTCCTCCTCCCTATTCCTCCTCCTCAACCCTTCCCCCTCCTCCTCAGGGAGTTCCTTCCAGCTTCTCATATCCCCCTCCCCTCCATGGATCCCCCTCTCCAGCCTGGCCTCCTCCTCTCCAGACTGTAGAATCAGTGCCCACGTCAGAGCCAGACAGTGGGAAGTTCTTCACTTTTGTTGTCCTGCACGCTAGTGAAGATGAGATTATTGCCCATCGAGTCAAGGACCTGCTGGAGAAGATGGGGGTTCCCAACGGGGCCACACTCTGCGAGGACTTCTCCATTGCCGGACGCAGCCATCTGACTTGCTTCCAGGATGCTATGGAAAACTCTGCTTTCATCATCCTGCTGCTGACCAAGAACTTCCTGTGCAACCTGTGTATGTTTCAGACAAACACCGCTCTGATGGAGTCCATCCTGAAACCATCCAAGCGCGACTCAGTCATCCCTTTTGTGCCCAAGGAGAACCCGCTGGAGCGGAGTCAGCTTCCCAGCACGCTCGGCGGGCTGATGCCCTTGGATGAGAACTCTCCTGGGTTCTCCAGGATAGTGCAGAACACCTTTACCACCAGCAGGATCAACCAGAGGAAAGCCATGTGGGAGCTGATGCAGAGAAGGAAACTCCAGGAACGGTATCAAACCCTGCAGAACTTCGCTGCTCTGAACCTCGGCTCCCTTCCCCAGATGCCTCCATCAGCAACGCGGCCACAGCTGCTGGAACAGCCACCCCGACAGTGGTGCCCCCCGGCTTCGACTGTCCCTCCTGCCGCGTACCCACCTCCCGCCGCTGACCACCCCATGCCTGCTCAGATGGGTCCCTCTCCTTTCCAACTTCATCTCCCACCAGGCCACTACATGATGCCAGGTCCAGGAAGCATCCCGCCCCTCATCATTCAGCATGCTCGAATGGTTCAGATTGGGAACCACAATGTGATGCAGGTAGAAACTGTCACACCGGGGCCGCAGGACAGCGAGGCAGAAACCAGGTAGAATGCCTGAACAGAGATGCAGCAGGTCAGCCAAGGCCAGAGACGCTCACACTTCATTCAAACCCGAGATTATAGTGATTCTGCTGGGATCGCGACTATTCTTATTTCACTGTGGGTAAAAGGTGCCACTTTCTTCGAGCACAGGAGAAAATTACCTTCTTTTTTGTTGGGCAAAAAGGGTTGCAATCTCCTGCGACTGTTCTCCTTGTGCTTATTTTCAAGTAACTGAGAAAACTCTTTTCCTGATTTTGAGGCCACTGGAAGGTTTTATAAATAAATTTTAATTAATTTATTTGTGTTTCTCTGGTTCTTTCCTGTAGAATTAGCAAAGCGGATTACCAGGAAAACTGTTCTGCACGTCTCTACCTCTGCGGCGGAGCGGGCTGGGAGATGGCGCACCGGGGTTCTGCTTCATCCACTGCTGACCAAATCATTTGAGGCAAAATCTTCAGGGGATGCTCTGGGGAGTCGCTGTGGCCTCCTGTCAAGGTGCTAAGCACCAGGAGGTCCCACCGTTTTCTCCCAGTCCTCTTTGCTCAGGGTTGCACAGTATCCTCTCGGCCTTTCACGCCAACGCCGGCTCTGCGTGCGCGGCCCGCTCCCCTTGCTGCAGCGCCCCAGCAGCGCCATTTCCCCCCCGGCCTCTCGCATCAGCCCCAGGAAGGTGCAGGAAACCAGCGTCGCAGCCTTCTGAGAAGCTGCAGGCCTCTGGGCTGAGACATCAAAAGATCACTTTTCCCAGTTCCCCTCTGAAACTGCAGAGAGAGAAGTTTTTTTGTTTGTGAAAGACAAGATTCCCATATGGCCCTGGAGGCACAGCTTGAGGGGAAGTATTTTTGTGTTTAAGAAAACTGTTGAAGAACTGAGATTACACACCAGACAGAAGGCTAAACAAGAATCTTTACAGTAAAGCTGTGTTTGGGAAACAAAAATTACCTAATGAAGGTGGAATGAGAGGGGGCAAATGCAGAGAAAGTCCGAGGAGGCAGAAGCTGAGTGTTTGCTCTTCCATTCTTACCTGCTTGTAAAGGTCAGAGGTGGGACCAGGGCCCTGTCAGACTGGCTGTTGCACAGAGGATGTTCCCTACGGAGATTACCCACCTCTTTATGTTATTGCCCTTGCAGAAAAAGTTTGACAGAAAAACAAAAGCATCGAGCAGAGCGTTACAGAAGGGGTGGAGAAAGGCCAGAAGAGGGGAGGTGTTCTGCAGGAGCTGGGTGAGGCCTACACCAGGCAGATCTCTACTGAGCTATTAACACAAGCAGGGCACCTGAAGCAAAGCCCCAGACCCTACGCTCTTCCTCCGACGACTTCTGTCGTGGCCGTTTGCCTGCTCTGTCAGCAGAGGTCAGCCCAAAGCCACCAGACGATTAGAAATGGGACTCCTCGCTCTGCGGACCAGAGCCCAGCCAACAGCACCCAGCTCTAGAGTCAACTCACCCTGCGCCGGGGCCTCTGCGAGCCGCAGGCAGCGCTCGCCCTACTCCTCGCCCCAGGAAGGAGCCCGAGAGCTGCCAAGCCCTCATTAAGCTGGACCTCGAGGGCCGGCGCGATTGATACAGGGGAGGTGACCCCGTTTTGGGTATTTCTGCAGATGTGCGTGAGTTCGGGTTGCTCTGAATAGCTGTCCCAGTGCGTTTCAAATCGAGAGGAGCCAGCAGGCTCTGGCAGTCAAAGCGCAGGACTCCCACAGGCCATCCTGGACCTGGGACTACCCAAGCTGGGCACTCACAGTGCCTAATTCTGGATTACAGTCTTTGTCCAAGAACCATCCAAGCCCTACAACCAACACCTCCATTAGAAAGACATCAATAAGTCCTTGGAGAAGACCGTTCAGCTGACATTAATGCCCTCTCGGGGAGCACTCTGCTCACCAGGCTTAACACCATCCAATTCTCACTCTTCCTCTCTGGCTCAATTTACCGCAAGCTCGTTCGACACAAAGCAGGCCCTCCCGAACAAGTACCAGCCGACTGAATAAAGCTCACTGCTGAGACGTGGATCCCCAGCACGGAGGAGAGAGCAGAATGGGAGTCCCTCCTTAGTCCTGGCTCCTCAGACGATAGCAGGTAACAGTATAAAGGAGGACAGTCCCCTCCACCTGCCCTGTGCTGAGAGCTGCGACTGCCGCCTTTTTATTTTTGAGCAGCTTATGCGCCTCGAGAGGGGCCAAGGATGTCTGCAGGATGATGCTGGAGAGCCTGGGCACTGACCAAACTTCAGCGCAAGCTCTGGAGCTCCTGGGCACCACCAGATGTAGGAGCTGAGAGCTGACGTGTCCCTACTCTCAAACTGCAACAGCGCAGTGGCCGTCACAGGTTTGGATTTAAATCCCACAGAATTTCCTCTTAAGAGGCCACAGGTCCTTTCTCACGGATCTGGCCACGGAAGGTCTCGCTGCCTCCCTCCCCGCCGCCTCAAGGAGGCTTAGCTCCTCCTGGACCTCCTTGGCTGAGAACTAGCACAAGACACCAGGCTTAGACAAATCAAAGCCCTCTCTGTCCTGACCAGAACAGGAACCACATAAAAGCATTGCTATTTAAAAGCTGCCATCAGTTGTTGGCTTCCAGCTTTGAAACAGTTTGGCTTTTAACTTCGAAGGACCCAGTGACAATGGATTAACTCATTTACTCTTCAGAGTCTGCTGGAACCCTCCAAGTGCTTGGATACCTTCTGTTTCCCTATTTTCTCTCCTCTATGTCACCTTTGTGCAAATAGGTGTTGTGTTACTGCAATTCCTGTCACACTGCAGTGGCTGCGCAGCCACCGGGACAGCCCCTCCCCTTGGGAGAAAGCACATCTATCACTCCTTCCCCAGCTCTTCTGCTTTCTATAAATAAACGTCATGCAAACCTAGTCAACTGGAAGCTGCTCTAGCTTGTAAACAACCTCAACAGAGTCACATCAAGTTTGCTTGGACCAGGGAGAGGGAAGATATGGCAGCAGACTGTAAAACATTGCAGGGTTGGGATTTTTTTTTAAGCTTAGTGTGTGGAGGGCCAAGGCTCAAAGGTTATTGGGAGCAACTTCCACTTACGAGCCACAGCCCCGTTTTAACCGCGGCAGGAGGTTCGCTCTTCCCACATTGTCAGGGCCCTCTGCTGTTGCTCACCCTGGAAAGGGAGCTTTGCCACCAGGGCCTTGTTTTCACCAGGAGAATCCACGTGTCTGCGAGCCCCCCGTTCTTCCCCAGTTTCTCTGGGAACCTGGGAAATGCTGACCCGGTATCCCTGTCTTTATGCTCTAGGCCACTTTCTTTGTAAACGCTGATCTTACGGCATTAGGAGGCTCCAAAGTCCATAGAAGGGCACCAGCAACTGGCTCCAGGAAAACCCCTGCGCATTTCTCACCACTTTCACATTTCTAAAGAAACCTGTACGGGAGGCTTTATTGTCAAGAGGGCCAATTACCAGCGTTAGAGAGAGAAAAGCACATCTTAGGTTTTAAGAAAGGAATAAAAGGCAGCCGTTTTGTTCGTGGCAGCGTACCGAAGGGCTCCTGGAGAGCAGTGTGCTACAGGAGGGTCTGTAGCCACCCCAGGGAAAAAACCTCCACTCTCTGTCCAAGATAATCACTCAGATAACAAAAGCATCGCTGAAACATTGCACTGCTCCCCACAACTCCTCATTTTGCCGCACATACTGGAGCTGGCCCAGACCACACCTACAATAAATAAGGACTGTTCATTGTAATTACCCCTAAATTCACGCAGTGATTTCTCCCACCCAGTAATTATTATCAACATTTAATTGCTGGGTCCTTACTATGTAATTACAGATTATTTATGTGTTAAAAAAGAAAAAAATTAAAGCCCTTTTCTATCACACACAGTGTTCTCCCCCTTGAGGCTTCTGTTCACAACTGGATCCCCCAGCTACCTGATCACAAGCTCGCGGCTCCAGAGCAGCTTCCCCACCCCAGCTGCGGCAGAACTCCCTCCTCCTCTCTCCTCCCAGCAGCTCTCGGGACGGGACTGCAGTCAGAGAGCACCGCAGGCAGGAACGATCGGCCGCGGCCCCAGCCCCGAGGTATCTGGTTCCTGGCTATCCGGTTCCCTGCACCTGCGGTGGCAGCCGCTCACCTACGTACCTGCAGATCCCCTATGGCACAGCAGTAGTATTTTGATGGGAGAAGCGTGCCCCACAGAACTGCAGACACTGCTTTAATGTCGTGTCTAGCACTTTCAAAGGAAAGAGAAGGCAGGAACATTGTTCAAACCATCAAGAATTATTTTTGAGGATGGAGCAATCAATGAAGGGACAACCATTCACATATTTTATCCATCTGCTCCCATCCTCCTTGGGGAAGGCCGAGCATTTTTTTGAAATCCAAATTCTTGTGCGGAACTAACTCCAGTACCTTTAATTCCTCTGTCTGCTTTTGACCTCCCACTGACAGCTCTGGGGTTGAGAAACACAAACTGATGACAGCCACACTGCATCCCTCCTCCTGCTTGCTGTGCCCAAGTCCCAGCTGTAGGTAAGGCAGGCAACATCCCAGTCAACGGAGCAGCATCCTTTCACAGTTTCATTTACATCAAAAGATAAGGCAAAGTATAGAAAGAGAGGTGTCGCTTCAGGGTCAGTGTTATCCTTTTTCAGGGGAAATGTTTGCAATTGCAGTACAGATTAGCTTTTCCCAGGAGTAAATTCAGATGAAATGAAACAATCAATCTGTTGATTGCAAACGCCCAGTATTTCCGTACCCGCTAGTGTACCAGCCCTAGGAAACAAGCTGAAAATAAAGGCTTACCAGCAAGAAGTCCAAGGCACTTGCATTCTAGCAGCCATTTTTTGTTTTATTATTTAAAGTTAAGAGCGCTCATCAGCTCACAAATTAACAAATTCCATTCCTGCAGTTTAGTTCAGGTTTCAGCCAAAAGGAAAAAAAAAAAATAGAATGTAGCTAAACTAACTCTGCAATTTACATCTCAATAAAAGTTAAACCTCCTTGCTTTATAAATAAATGTTATAGTTAACACTGCAAAAATGTAATGGCGGATCTACAATATCTTTAAGGGGCAGAGAGCATTGGATTATTGAGGCATACGGATATGCTGGCTTATAAATACAAGTAGAGAAGCTTCAGTAGCATATAGTGCATGGTTGTTTATCAGGGTTCTGCTCTCCCAGTCTTGACCTTTCCCAAATCTCAGAGGCAGCTGCTTCACCCCCAACTGTGCTTTCCACTCTGCCCGGGGCCAAGAAATGAGCCACAGGCTGCCAAAGCCCCGTCACTCCCCCTGCGAGAAGATAAACTGCTGGAACAGCATCGTGTTTACCAACACTGACTGTTTACCACCAAGGAGGGTTCTGCTAACCCAGGCAAATACCTACCCTGAGACTCTGCACTTAAAGAGAAAGAGCAAGTTGTGTGCAGATCCTAATTAAAGAAAGGAGCTTGCCCAAAGAGTAGCCAAATGAGATTTCAAATTCAATCTTTGAAACAGCACCATCCTCAGTAAAGTTGCAAAAAGAATCAAAAGCCAAAACCAGATGCTAACAACGCGCTCCACGTAGGTTTTCAGAATGGGATAATTAAGAGAGCCCAATCGGTTGATACTAATAAACCTCAGAAGAACAAGAAGGCACCTTTAACTTTCATTTCTTTCTTGCTTCTTCCTTCAGCCCACCCTCACGCAAACACGCCACCAACACTCACTTGCTTTAATAACCCCGCAAGCACCACCCACGCTACAAGAACCTCCCGTCCTAGAGGGCTTGCAAGAGCACATCCTCAGAGATGGCTCGAAGTGCACCGGTTTGGCTCGGAAACCTGGCCATATCCACCCTGTACAGCTCAATCCCTGCCGACCTCTGGAGCTCGAGGACCTCCGCGCGGGGAGGGGAGCGGACGTGTGCAGAATGGGCGAGCTAGGGGCCTGAACGCCACATTAGGATTTTGGTTTTAAGGTAGCAGCTTTTCCTCCCCATTCATAAAAACCAACATCTATTGATGAAACTGTATAACCAGAACTGACCTTACTATATCTTACAGGATTGAAGAAGTCTTGCAGCATAGATAGGGCCTGGCTCTAAAAGAGAAAAAATAACCCAGCTTTATGCACCATCGTTGAAATCTCAGGCCTTTAACACCACTTGCTACTTGGCCAACCAAGGGAGAATAAAACCCGTCCTCAGCATACCCAGCCCTACTGCCATGCAAGGCAACTACCTCAGCAGAGCACAAGCCCCTCGGCTGTTAGACTCGTACTGTACCGAATCTGAGAAGGGGGTGGGGGGAGAATTAGTTGGAAGATTATTTTATTCCTCACTTGCATTTCTATCTGTTTGGTATTTGGGATGGGAAGGGCTAGAGCACGTATGTGATGTGTAGCTGCTCCAAAGCTTAACGCTGAGTTAATCCAGCACTAATGGGAGAGGCAGCAGGTCCCAGGGATCTCCATTTTCCTTCCTTCTCAGGACAAGACGGTTGGCATGGGAAAGGGCAGGGGCTGCGGCCTTCTCTGGATACAGTGCACTGGAGATATCTGGTACCTGAAGGTGACAACAATGAGGGACAGCCATGAGCTCTCGAGCCTCCTCCTCCCCTACCCCTGCGCACACCAGCCTGATGGTGACAGATGAGGACAAAGCTCGCAGCCCGTCTCAGCGTGGCGACGGCCTTCGGCACCGAGGCAAGGATGGCCTGGGATCTCAGGCTGCACTACCTCTGCGGGGTGAAAGAGGTGATGCGAAAGGCTGGGGACTTCAGCTCTCCCGCCCTAGTGCAGTTCAATGAAGGCTTCCAGCTCCTCGGGGATGAAACCCTTGTAGGGAATCTTGTGCTTGTCCAGGGCTCGAGCAGCAAGGCACTGGAGGGTGATATAGTTGAAGGGCTGCATCATGCTCTTGGTGAGCAGCTTCTCATCCAGCAGCTCATAAGCAGTCTGCTTGAAGGCATTGGTGGCGTCCATATGGGCTCCAGCCTCCATCAGGGCACTCATGATCAGCGGGCAGTTGTTGCGGGCAGCAACGTGCAGCGGGGTGTTGTTGTCATAGTCACGGCTATCCGGGTCAGCCCCGCACTCCAGAAGCAAGTTCACAACGTGGAGCGATGGGAACTTGCCCACGGGATAACGTCCCACTGTTGTGGTATCTTTGTCCACAGCCATATGCAAAGGAGTGAAGCCATTCTTGGCCCGGGGGCTGCACTTTAGCAGGCGGTAGATAGTCTGGCGCTTCTGGTGTTCCTGCTCCGGGGTGCACTCCACCTTCTCCAGCAAGAAGACGAGGTGGAGGATAATGGCCAGCGTCTTGGTGAACTGCGCCGAGTCAACTACAGGGTCCTTGCCATGCACGAGCGCCCTCTCCACCTCCCGGACCCCTTTGCTCAGTACTCCCATGAGGTCAGAGAAGCCCAAGTGAGTCGCTAAAGTGCCTTTGGAGCGGTCCTGAAGCACGTAAGAGAAAAGCTCAGCAAAGGAAAGGAAACTGCTGGCAGTCATCGGGCTGAGAGGCTCCAGGTTGCCTTGCTGCATGTCCAGAGCATACTTCCACAGGTTAATGCAGCGTTCGAAGTTGCCGGAGTCGGCATAGACTGCCCCTCGGTAACGGATGTAATAGGAAGTGTCTGGGTGGGAAGGCCCCAAGATGCGCTCTCTAATCAGCAGCGCCTGCATGCGCATCTCATCCGGATCAGTAATCAAGGCTTCCAGTTCCTCCAGCGAACTCACTTCCCGGGAATAGTCGTAGGCCAACACCAGCTGCCGGGGCTCAGGTTTAGGCAGGTACTGCCCGCCCTCACACCGAAGCTCCATCGCCCTTCGCCAGTACTTGTGGGCTCCCAAAAGGTCACGTTTCTTATCCACAAATGTCGCACCCAGCAACTCCAGCGCTTCCACAGCAGCCTCTCGAGTGCAGAACACGTTAGGGACCTGCTGCTCATCCTGACTGGAAGCTGAGGCACAACATCTCTCGCACCCCTCTTCATCGCAGCCCTGAGGAGTTTCCTTGTCAGTGCTGCAGCACCTCTGATGGCTCCCACCTGATGCACAGGTCCCATTTTGGTTCCCTGCAACCTCCTCCTCCTCCTCCTGCTGCAGCCCTCCTTGGATGAGGTACTCCACGATGTTGGTGTGACCAGTGACGCTGGCAGCTAGCAGAGGAGTCATGCCATAGCCATCTTTCTCCATGCGGGCCTTGGAGCGGAGCAATAGCTGCAGGATCTCCAGGCTGCCGGACTCAGCGCAGTCATGCAGGGCCGTATTCCCCTTCACGCTCCGGCGGTTGACATCAGCCCCTTTCTCTAGCAAGTAACGTGCGATTTCCCGGTGCCCTTTGTAGCAAGAAATCATCAAACAAGTGTGTCCGTGCCGGTTGGCTACTTCCAGGTCAGCCCCGCGCTCCCCAACTAAGTAGCGCACAATCTCCAGGTGCCCATCGAAACAAGCAGCCCGCAGCGGCGTGGAGTTGGTCAGCGTGGTCTGGTTCACCGAGGCGCCGTGATCCAGGAGGCTGCGCACCACCCCCAGGTGCCCGGCAGCGGAGGCCGCCCAGAGCGGCGGGGCCCCCTCGATGGTCTCCCCATCGAAGTTGACCGAGCCCCCCTCCTCCACGCGGGCCCCGCAGTGATCCAGCAGGTACTCCACCACCTCCAGGTGCCCGTGCCGGGCCGCGATCAGCAACGGGGTGCTCCCTCCCCCGGGGCCGTCGCCCCCGCCGGGCCCCGCCGTCAGCGCCTCCAGCTCCTCCCGGCTCCGGCTGCCCAGCAGCTTCTGCAGCAGCTTCAGCTTCCCATCGCGGGCCGCGTTGTACACGGCCGTGCGCAGGTCCATGGCGACGGGGGCCGCGGCGACCGCACCGGCCACCTCCTGGCCATGGACCGGCCGCTCCTCCGCGCCCCCAGCTCGGCCCGGGGCAGCGGGTGGGCGAGGGCGGCCCCCCGGCGGGGAGGAGCCCTGCGGGGCCGGAGGCGCCCGGCGAGACAGCCCTCACCTCCGCACGGCAACCTTCAGTCTCTCCGCCCGGCCGCCATCTTAGGTTGTAACGCGAAACAAAATGGCGCCCGGAGGGACGCAGAGGCGGGGCGGGAGGAGGACGATGGGAAGTGTAGTCTGGCGCCCGGCCCGGCCCCGTGGGAGCCGCTCCCCGGGGACTCGGTTTCCCGGCAGGCAGCGGGAAGGGGGCGGTGGCCGGAGCCCCCCGGTCCGGCGCGGGGCACCCTGGGCAGTGTAGTCCCGCTGCGCCCCCGCCGGCGGCCGCTCTCCGGGGACCGCGGCGCCGCCGAGCCTGCGTTTCCCAGCGCGCCCCGCGCCGCGTCCGCGCAAGGGCTGCCGGGGCGGGGGGCGGGGTGGCGCCGTGCGGCGGCGCCGGGGGTGGGGCCCGGGGCTCGCCTCCTCCCCTGCCCCGCTCGTCCCGGAGCGGCCGCGGCTCTCGCAGGGGAGCAAGACCGGGCCGGACCCGGGGTCTGGCTGCCCCCGGGGCGGCGCCGCGGACCCTGGGGGACTCGGGCCCGGGGCGGGATGGGGCCCGGGGGGGGAAGGACCCCTGTGCCGGGGCGGCCGCACAGCCCGGGCGAGGGGCCCGGGGCCTCCCGGTCTGCGCGAACAGATGCGACCCGGGCTGTCAAAGTTCTTCTGTAACTTTGCCGCGTGTGCGAATTTCATGGGAGGTTTTATTTCTGTTCAATTCCCGGAACCCGTTGCAGTTCAAAATACAATAGCTACGCAGCGTGCTGCACAGCGTTAGTCTGACGCGGTTTTAATTGTAGCGAATCATTTGGGTTTGGTAGAGCAAGTATAATATAGAAATAAAATATATAATTTGAAGTACAGCTTTTCTGCCTGGGAGAAGACAGTCCGGAGGTCGCCAAGCCTCCTCCGTAACGGCAAAGACAGATCTGTTCCCGTTGGTCCCTGCCATCGGACGAGATGTACGGCTTTCTCCGTTCCTGAATGGTAATACATGGCTGGAGCGAGGGAAAAGTATTCAAGGCAATAAATAGCCCAGCTTAGATGAGCGAAGCTTTAGTTACCAGGACCTATTTTTAGGGTGTAAGTTGAATTTAAGTGGCTCTGATCTTGATATGGCGAATTGGCACAGGGTTTCTCCTGTTGTATTTTATTTATATATATTTATATATATATTTCTTCTCCTTTCCAGGGAAATAAGATTGGCCTCATTATTTCCATTATTATTATTCTCTCTGTCATTATTATTATTCAGTCCATCCATCCATCCACCCATTTAGGTCTTGTCTGGAATCACCTAGGATTATCCTGCTAATGCATGTTGCCTTCACACAGAATATAATTTTTGTTGCTAAGAAACTGCTTTTGCATAACAGACAGCGTGGGCCTAATTTTCACTTCAGCAGCTGTTAAAGTCAACGGGAGCAGCAGGTGCTCAGCGCTCCTGAGAGCTGGAGCCAAAGTGTCCGTGGCAGGATTCCCGCACGAGGGCCGGCTGTGCGTGCGAGCGTGTCGTCTACGCGTGCGATGTGCTCGGGGACGCAGCGGCTTCGCGCTTGATAAGAAAAGGAGCAAAGGTGTTTTTGAGCGTCTCCCGTCTGTCCACGCTGCGCGAGTGCAGTTCCCCGCACGCCGGGACAGGAGGAGCGGCTGCGTGCGCTGGAATATTTGCTGGGTGGGAGCGTTCCCGTGTCCCCTCTGCACGCACGTATGGATACACACCTATGGTCACAAGCTAAAAATTGGGTTCCCGTAAGTAAATAGCTGTCAGCAAGGAGCGTGGGCACATGTGGTCTGTTTTAATATTAACGTGTCAGCCTTCATGCGCGTGTCTGCGTGCACCAGCTCAGCTGTGTGCGAATACTTAACGGCTGAACGCATGAGCGGGCTGCGTGCGTGCGGGGCCGTGTACCTGCGCGCGTCTGTGTCCCCGCTTGCGAACATCCATGTGTGAAATCCGCAGCACTTAGGCTGTTTATGCTGCGGGTCAAGGCACAGACACGGTGACATTTCCTCTCCCTGCTGGCTCTTTCATGTTGCTATGGTGATCAGATGCACTCGCACTTTTATCTGAAGTATCTAGTAACTAAAGCTTCCTATTAATTTCCTCTCCGTAGAATGCATATGGAATTCACCGGAACACCAGGTAGGCTTTTTAGGTCCCGAATTTACATCAGAGCCCGCCCCCAGTTCTCGGGTGGGCTGTCAGAACCATCACAGGGTAGAAGTGCAGCTGATGAAAATGCTTTTTCCACGAATAAAGAAATTGCTTAGTAATGAGAAAGAGAATAAAGAGCCCAAGGAGCAGTGTCCCAGCAGCCCCTTCCTGCAGGTCCCTGAATACAAAAGGTGCTCGAGCCTCGGTACCTCGCCCCCGGCCTGGCTGTAAATGGATTATTTGGTCTGGGGAGTCAAAGAGAGCGGAAGGTGGGGGCGGCCGCGCTGCTCGCCCGGCGCGGAGGGGCTGCAACTGCATGGGGCTGCTCGGAAGGGTCTGGGGCGGGATTTTGACTCTGCGAGGGGCAGAAACCATTCCTTTGTCACCTTGGCTCTCCTGCATCCTCGGGCTTCTCTTATTGAGGTCACCACCGAAAATTAGTGTCCCAAACCAGGGCACCAGGGTGATGGAGACGTCACCCGAAGGCGGGGGCTCTCCTGAACCAGATTGCCCTCAGAGGCGCAGCTCCCCCTTCCATTGACAGGGCAACGGGGAATAAAAGCTCTGCCAGCGCGTAACACCCCACCTGAAAGCGTGGCTGAGCGACGCAGCGCTGCGACGGGCGAGTGAGCGCAGGGGCGCTTCCCGCGTCCTCCCGCAGAGCTGGAGCTGCTGCTGCTGTCAGGGAAGCTGCCGGGAACCTTCCTCTGCAAGTGACAGCTACAAGGAATGGGGGGGATCTGAACACCTGGGGTAGAAATGAAGGGCTCAAAACTATCGCGTCCTTCATCTACAGAACACGTCCTCCGCAAGGCCCTGGAGACTCCTGTGAAGGTTTTGCAGGGTAATGCAGATAAAGTCCCAGCCGGTATTTTGAGAATATAGAGGGAAATTAAATACCCACCAGAGGAAGAGAAGATAAAAAATGAGACGTTTTGACAGGGCTGCCAGATTGTGTGGCAGGAGGGTTAATTTTTTTTGAAACTGCCATTTCATATTCCCTTTCAGACAAGCTGAATTACACAGTACTGGCTGCTGGAGGAGTTGCATAATTTTCTTCACAGAAATAATGACAGGGTACTTAAAAAGCAAGTGAATGGATGGCTGAAGTATTGGGCAGAGACTTAAGAAATCTGGGCTGAGACCCCACCTTTGCTAGAGACTCTTTTTGTGACCTTGGGCTGGTCGTTTAATCTTTCTGTGTCTTATTTCCCTGCCAATAACACGGGAATAATAACTCGTCTTTGTCAGTCTTGCTTATTTAGACTGCAAACTCGGAATTTACAGGTTGCATCTCCTGTGCTTATAGGGCAACCAAAGCCAAAGAGCCTCAATCTGCGCTAAGGTGTCTGAGACAACCATAATATACAAAGTAGATGACAAGAAAAGAGCTTGGATATAGAGTTTGGAACCTTTTAGGCATGAAAAGCTCAAAAGTCCCTAATCCATTGTGCCACGTCTCTTCCCTCAAAATGTGGAGAGGTTTGGATCTGTGCTAGGGGTTCCAAAAACATATAAATAATTTAGGAACTAAGCCCATGCTGATTTACTGAATCCCCAAGTTACCTCTGAAACTGTGAGCGGATAATTTAGATGCCTGCAAAATTTTCTGCAAGGTCTTTGTGCTCAGTCTGTCACTGCATTAAGGGTTAGCAGCAGACTGAGTCGAGATCCTCATTTTTTCAAAGTTTAAATTCAGGTTTGCAGGCGGCTGTGTACCAAGTTTTTATCAATCTCTTCAGCTTTTAGGGGTTTGTCTGATTTCCAGAAGTCAGAGGAAGGTGGCTTCTTGCTACTAGGTCCAGTGAAGACAAGATCTTCTGTGTAGTTAAGCAACTACATGAGAAATTTGCTGTACAAAGGGAACAATTCGAAAAATAGCAAGAAATGGCACCATGACATTAGCAGGAACAATGACCCAATACCCAACTTGCTGCAGGGGCTTTTGTCCTATAACTACCTTCATCATTAAGGCCTGTGATGACATTATTTTCTGTGCTTATATAGGGCATAAGGCCACAGCTACCTGGAAGGAAGGATTTTGATCAGACTGCAGAAGATGAACAAGCAGGAGAGGCACGTTGGGTAACACTAAATCAATGTAGTTTCATTTACATTAGACACCAGCCCGGCAATTTCAACATTAATGGGTGCACTGCTGCCCTCTGAATTTTAGTAGATTTAATATATCAGTGGGGGAGTAAAAGAGAGGGGGAGTGTGAGTCGTTCTTGCTTATGATACATGGATCTTTTCTTTCAGGCATCATCAAAGGACAGCAATTTGTACAGTTGTTAAATTCTTTTGGCAATACGTTTCCTGGGATAAGCATTGCTCTGCTCCTGCCTCACAGATTATCTAAGACGATAATAGCAGTAGTATCTTTGGATCCCTCCCTCTCCCGAACGGAAAGGACAAAGGACTGGCTCTGAGGCAAACGGCAAGGTAGCAAGAGCATCAGATTTGGACCTAAGCCTTAGGCTCGGTTTGCTTTTGCGGAGCCACCAGTTTCCTTTGTGTCTTTTGGCAAGTTATCACCTCTGTCCCCGCCGCAGTTCTCCTGTGTAGCGCACGGCTACCTCGCAGGAGTCGCGATGGAATAAAGCGCTCAAATACAAAAGCGATGAGGGACATACGGACTTCTAGATAGACGGAGAACTAAGTTAGCCATCTTCCTAACAGGCAGGAATCACTGCCTCCTTTTACGGAGGCACCAAGCGAGGCAGGGACTGGCCTAAGAAGTTGCAACAGGTCAATAGACTCATAGGAAACAGAGCCCGTTCAATACCAGCTGCAAAGAAAGAAGTATTAGGACCCACTAAGAACCTGGATGCTATCGACTGGCTTCAAGGGCTGTAAAGTATGTTTGTAAACTACAAAGCACAGAGATTTGGAGGTCAGTGGACATCTGCTGCAGTATGCTCTGCTGCTCTGCTGCACCAGCTCTACAGATAATTGCCCAGGTAGGGTTTTGTTTTCAACCCAAGTGACCGAGTTGAAGGTAAAGCCGAAAGGACTTGAGTTCCTAAATCACATATGCCATAAGGACAATCACAAGTGTGCAATGCTGAGCATATCCTGGTTAGGTTAAAAAAAAAGAGAGAAGGAAAATGCTCGATGGCACCAGCAACCCAAATTATTAAAGACATTTCAGTATACCTACTTTTTACCACTGGCCTTGGCAGGATTCATTTTCACACCTAAATACCTTTGAGAAGAGAGGCTCTGGGTGGTATTGAAAATTTGCTCTTTTCATGTTTTAAAACCCAGTTGGAAGCGAAAGTCTAGACTTGCAAAACAATCCTCTCCGGGCATCGAGGTACAAGCGGGGTCTCTGAGTGCCCAGCAGACCTCCGTGCTCTCGGCAGCTGGTGTTTGAATCCTAACGCTGCCACAGATTTGTTCTGGGGTCTTTGAGCGAGACACTTAACTTAATGATAGTTGATTTCTATGTGAAATTGCGTTGAAGTTAAAGCCATGCTGACGGGGGCTGCTCAGGGCTGCGGGACGAGCCCCACGGCTTGGTTCTTCACAGACACTTCTGTGGCTCCAATCAGAGCCCAAATTTGGTTAACTTCAAGGGGATGGGAAACGAGGAGCAGAGTAAGTCACGATACGGCCTCCACCACACCAAAGCACTTAAATACGTACTTAACTTTCGGGTCCGGAGCGGCTGCAGCGCAGACAGGGCTCTCCGTGGGCAGCGGACCGCTGCTCTGTGGCCCAGCCCGTCCCCTGCCAGCGAGGGCACGGGTCTGTGCTGTATGGCAGGCTATGATTTGTTGTCGCCTTTATAAATCAGAACAACAAAATCACTAGTCTTCCACACAGAGCCAGACCACCGAGAGCAGCGCACGTCCTCCTTCATGTCTTCTTCTGTTCTCCTCCCTCAGTTGTTCCCATTCTTTCCACACACGTTTCTCATTTCAGGGATGGATCTGCCCTTTGCAGTGCAAAAACACCCGGTGTTCTTTGTGAGACTGTGTCAAATCTCACTGTAATCGCCTGTCCAATTTTGTGACTGTAGCTGTGAGTTTCTGCTCCATTTTCTCACTCAGGAGACTATATTTGGCTATAAAAATTTGGATAACGTTTTTTTCAGGGATGTCGGGACTCAGCAGGGTCTCCTTTTTCCTTACCCTATGATAAACTTCTCCAGGAGTGCTCTGTCAACCTGTCTATCTCTCAACTGTATTTTGGTCTGACTAAAATAAGCAAATGCAATATATACTCGGGAATGCTAGAGAAAAGGAATCGGTTAGCAAAGAAAAAGATAATGATAGTGCTGAGTTTCCTGGAATCCTACTGAGAGACTGATTTAAGCAAGAAAAACAAAACCTTTTTGCTGTTTCCTTCTCTCTGAATTTGTTGATGAGCAATCTTTATTTCACCCCAGGTTTAGCTTTGCTTCCACTACCCAGCTTTTTTCTGTTAATACCTCGCATATGGCATGAATAAGGTGTGAAAGGACAATGCTGGCTCACATCCATGGAAAGGATCTTTATTCCTTTCCACCGCCGTTGTCCGAGTGAGGCTTACTTACCTCAGCCGCCAAAATCAAACAAGGGACAGCATCCTTCCCGTCTTCAACCCAAGCCTGTTAAATGTACTTTTGTAAGCATTGTTAAAAAAAAAAAGGGACAGAAACAAAAGTGTCCTTCAACAGTCTCGGCTCTGCAGAGCTGCTGTGGTGAAAGGCTCCTTTCACAGGAGAAAGCGTTCAGCAAGAGGAGAGGGTTTGCTGCTGCTGACAGGGGTTGTGCCCCGCGCCAGCTCGCAGAGAGCGGGCCAGTCCCTCCCTCCCTCTCTCTGTGGTTTTTTTTTTTTTTTAACATATGTGCTTTCTACCGACACTTTAATCAAACTCCAGATGGGTTGTTTCAATCTGGGGATTTGTGCTGCTCGGGAGATAACAGTCCATTGTGCTAGCCTAGGTGTGTTTGTGATAGCTGGAGCTGATACCAGGAGATGTCCAGGTGGTCTTATTTAACAGGGGTATTAGTGATACCGCCATTGTCCAGGAAATCAGATAAAACTGCGGTCCAGGTGTTACCCTACACCGTGTTTGTGTAATGACATTGCCAGCTGCCGATCCCTACCTACATTAAAATAGAGACCAAACACTGCAGAAGGGTGATATTTTCTCGTACAAGATTGCCGTCACCCCCCAACTCCCCGGGGTGCTCCGTTTAAAGTGCAAAATTTAATGTGAATACAAACTGTAACAGTAGTGAGCACGCACCCCTTGCTCACGCTGAATACAGCTTTACTCTGATGCTTGCCTGTTCCTGGCCTGGGCTTGGATTTCCTAAACTAAGGTATTTCCTCTAAACCGTCGCATATTTCCCTCCCTGCCCTACCGCAGAGTGTTCTCAAATGAAAACGATTTGGGGGGCAAGACAATTTTTAGAAATAAGCTGCCCAGGACAATTCCATGTTCTGCCAAGGATAATTAGAAGAGAGAATGAATTGTAAAGATGGATGACCTTGAGAGAGAGAAGATAGTTTGGGAAGTGCTAACCTGGGCTGTAATTTCAGGTGACAAGAACACTTTACAGTCCTTGTTCTGGAACGACGCTGCCCAGCACAGTGATACGCCAGGTCCAGGAAGGGCTTTGCCACCAATTACCGCCAGACAATCACCTAATAATCAAGCCAGCAGAAATAACTGCTCAGCTTGAGCAAGGGATGAGGTCCTCTGCTGGTTTTACACACAGGCATTCCCTTTCTGGAGCAAGGTATTTAGTAGAAAACATAAATTCCAGGCTCAGAGGTGTGCGAGACTTTCGTCTAGACTTCAGATAGCGTGATCTGTCTCTGTAGGGCCATATTTCTCAATGTGATATTTTTCAGGATGGGATCTGCCACTTCTAGTTTGTCCCAGAGATTTCAGCAATGTGGAAGCTTATGGCTCCTTGTAACCATGGCAGATGAACCCCATGGCGCTGAGAGGCCGCTGTTGTTTCTTCGTAATTGTTTATATAGATAGGATCTAAACTTAGCTACAGAACATGGTGAAAAAAAGCCTGGTTAGAAAGAGTGGGGACTCAAGAGCTTAGCCTCCAGCTATCTTAGAAGAGGCTGGCCCATCACGGAGAGATCCCCAGCTGCACTTCCAGGCTGTAAATTAAACAAACAGTATTTCCTATATACCAGACCACAGGGATGGCAGAAAGAACAGTGTGGCCTTATTGCTGTTATTTCCTTTGGTTTCAATCTCTGTCCTCTGCCCCCCACCTCTTTCTCAGGCTGGTGGTGCCCACTTTACCCAATTTGTTGTTTATTACAATGGTTTAAAGAGAGGCAGGGGGAAAAATGCTCAGTGCAAATTATATTTTGAGCTGTTGTGCTTTGCCTCTTTGGCGGATAATAAATCTCTCTGGCAATGCTCCTCTGTATAGGATTTGTCATTAAATGCAATTAAACAAACCCTGCAGGTGTCCATGATCAGGCCTGCAGCAGCCCATTCACAACTGCAATGTTATTATCATCCTGACAACAAAACACCAGATATTTCCTGAGCTCCTCTGATCGATGAGCTTGCCTGACTTGGAACTGGAGGGAGGAGAGAAGGGGGGAAGAGTGGTTCAAATGCTCTTTAGACTTATTGAAGGAAAAGTCAAAAAGCTGCTCAGCAATCAGAGAGAAGGTGGAAAGAGAAAAAGGCAGAGGAACGGGAGGGCTGAAAGGGAAAAATGAGAGGAGTGTTTGGGAGCAAGAAGACAGAAATGAGGCAGTATATCACATGGTATCCATCTACCCAATGATTTTGTTAATGCACAAGACTAGAATTTAGGAGGCAAGCGAGGTATTTTAGGTATGATTCTTCTCATGTAACTTTAGCCTGTTCACAGTTAGGCTTTTAGTGTTAAGTGAGTCATGTAGGCTCCCTTTGCAGTCAGTGCAAAAATTAATCTCGCCCTAAGACAGGACTTGACTGGCAGGTTGACTTGTTGTCCAGAGATATCCGTCTGTCTCCTTTCACTGTAGCTGAATGGTTGGATCCGATACCCAACTAATTGCAAATCCCACCCATAATAGCCAAAGGAATTGGCTTTTGCTGAACACATGTTCCGTTCTATCTTCATTCACGAGGCGGCATTTCCTGGCACAGCTATCAGGAGAGCGCGCTACGGAGGCATTGCTAACAGTATTTGGAGAAAGCTGTCCTGGTTTCAGCTGGGATAGAGTTCATTTTCTTCCTAGTAGCTGGTGTAGTGCCGTGGTTTGGTTTTCGGATGAGAATAATGTTGATAACACAGTGAGGTTTTAGTTGTTGCTAAGCAGTGCTTACACCAGTCAAGGACTTTTCAGCTTCCCCTGCTCTGCCAGGGGCACAAGAGGCTGGGAGGGCGCACAGCCAGGGCAGCTGGCCCAGACTGGCCCCAGGGCTATTCCATACCATATGGCGTCATGCCCAGTATATGAACGGGGGGGAGTTGGCCGGGGGACAGCGGTCGCTGCTCGGGGACTGGCTGGGCATCGGTCAGCGGGTGGTGAGCAATTGCATTGTGCATCACTTGTTGTGTATATTCCTTTATCATTATTATTATTATTATTATTATTATTATTGTTGTTGTTGTTGTTGTTGTTGTTGTTGTTATTATTATTATTATTATTATTATTATTATTATTATTATTATTATTATTATTATTATATTATCTTCCTCTGCTGTCCTATTAAACTGTTTTTATCTCAACCCACAGTTTTAACTTTTTTTTCTGATTCTCTCCCCCATCCCACCCGGGGGGGAGGGGGAGCGGGCGGCTGTGTGGTGCTCAGTTGCCGACTGGGGTTAAACCACGACAAAAGCAGATGCAACAACATTTACACCTGAATTGTTGTGTGCTCTGACAATCGGGGAACAGGAAAAAAAGTCCCGTGGTGTATGTCAGCCATCCCAGGCAGCCTGCGGAGTGTGAAGGTCAGAGATTCACAGGGGACTAGCTGCCATCAGGTCCAGTGAGACAGAAAATTTTGCAAGCACCAGTCAAATTATTCTGCCTGAATCGTTTGCTCAGCTCAGCCTCAGGGTGCTCTCAGGATGAACCTCTTTCCTCTTCTATTCTCACCCCAGGAATCCTAGTTTAGTCCAGTTGATTGCTGGGGCATGTATAGAATTGCAGCGACAAGGGATAGTTTATATTACTCTAGCGCCTTTGCAAACGCATAGTACCACAGAAAGGAAGCCATTTTTAGGTTGGATAAAGAGAATTAAATGAGTGGGCTTCAGTAGTGCGTGTGCATATGTAGAGTGTAAGGGATGATTTTTTACTTCTACAAAAAAACCCCTATTGTCAGGGCCTTTGACTAAGTTTTTATAGCCTCATCTGAAATGCCCAGTAGGGCAAACAGCATGGAACCCTGTTTGCTGGCATCAGGGATGAAGTTGGGATTATGGCAGAAGGAGCTGGGATTTCTGCTGTCAGTCTGCAGGTCTCAGGATGACAGTTTCCCCAGACTAGGGGGATCTAGGTCGCTACGCGGTGCTGATCTCTGGCTCCACGGTTGCCAGGGCACTCCAGACTCCTGTACCAAAGAATGTTCCTCCTCTCCTCCTCAAACACTGGAGGATTTCCCTCTGCCACTTTGTGTGTCCTTCTTTTCACGTTGTATTACCACTTAATCTGCTGGTTTGTGCCATTAGCAAACCAACGTGCAATTATCTAGTGGCACAAGTCAGCGCTGGTCTATGGGAGCTGGCAGAAGTGCCCTGTTCCTGGGGTACCACAGAATTTGGCCCTCAAGTCTGTCGACGAAGCGTCAATTCACTGGACACACCAGGGTTTCACCAGTTGTGCTCCTTGGGTCAGTGGTGGTCTGCAAGGGCATGGAAAGATCCACAGCTACCAGTAATATTTATGAATAAGTCCATTTTGCATGGCTTCACCTATAGATCTTGGGGACATTTGAGGTGACACTGGGTCAGAACATCTAGGAGCCATGCACGTATGCAAAACCAGCGGCCTTACTGGTAACACGGCATTGCGCCTCTCTAGTTTCTTCTATTTCCCTCAGTTTCTGCCTAGACTCTGCTCTCAGACACGTCTGCCGAAATCTAGAAACATCTCTGATTTACTCCTCCCAGATGCTGTAGGGTTTGCAGTGGGGTGACAAAGCCGACACAAAGGGATGTGCTCTCTTCTAGGGAAAAAAGACAAGAACTGGCATGTCCCGGCTGCCAGTCTGGGGAGCCCGGTGACTGCTAATGAGTGTCACTGGGACAGATCTTCAGCTGGCGTAAATGAGCACTAGCTGATTGTAAGTCCACAAGGACTTTAGTGAAACTCTGTTGATTCACACCAGAAGAGCAGCTGGGCCAGGGCTCAGGCTGGCTGGGGAAAACCCCCCGGAGTTTCCATCAGTGGGTGTGAGAGTGGGGTAGGAGCCGGCTGCGTGTGCGAAGGGACGCAGAAAGCAAATAAAGGGAAGAATGGGAAAAGCACATCTTATCGGATTGACTTCTCCAACAAACACTTTTTTTTTTTTCCCCCCTTCTTTCCACTTCCCTTCTTCCCCACCTCCAGCAGCTCCTCTCTCCCGCGCTCCCTCGGCGCTGCTCATCTCCCTTTGTGCACCTCTTACCCACACTCTCCTCTCTAAACAGGTGCAGTTGCCACTCAATAGACTTTAATTACCACTTCAAGGGCTCTCACCAGGCTCTGTTGGGAGGGTGGAGATGAATTTTCCTGAGGATTATGCGTATGTCTGAGTTCTCTTTAGTCAGATGGCAATATTGCTGTCAGTCTGTATCCTTCGAGAGATTGTTTCTTCATGTTCTCTCCGCTTGTGTTAACAAAAAGCAAAACTGCTGATGAAGGAAGAAACCCCGGCCATTAGCTAGATTAATTATCAGGACAGCAAATGGGTCTAGACAAAAATATTATGGACAGTTTTAAAACAACCAGGAGCCTCAGCTGGGCTTCTAAAACATTATTTCTGCTTGCAAATGAGAGGCCCGATTTTCAGAAGTGGAGAGCTCAGCATCTCCAAAGATTTCTGTGGGAGACTGGGGTCTAAAAATACAAGTTGTTTTTAACCACTTTACCTTCTTTTTTGCTCCGTGCTCTTCCCATCACAGCTCACCGGAGAAATGCGCTGTTAATGCATTCTGCTGGTACCCCGGGGGATTCCTCCAGAGTGAACATGTCAGCTGATTTCTGTCTTCAGTATAGTTTGCCTATGATGGAGAGTTATTCCCAATGTTTAACTAGTAACATAACATTATTTTTATTATTAAGATCCTCTTCAAAAGACAATCCTGGAGAATGCAGAGCAGAAGCTTACGTCTGTCGGGTCTGCTTGAAATTGTTTGCACAGCATGTGAGCATGCACTGGTGTATAGATGGAGATGCACACAGAAATGTATATACATGCTTATATGTGCCGATGCATGCACCACCAGAAAAGATAGGAGCTGGAAGTATAACAGTGTCTTTTGGGACAGGGAAGATTTCCAAATATTTAAAAAATAATTTTGCTTTTGTTCAACATTAACATTTTTAATTTTTTCATAAAATGAAAAGCAGGGAGGAGATTGTTTTATAGCAAATTAAGCAACATTTTCTTCTGCCAAAATTAGGTTTGTTTTCCTAACAATTCAGCAAATTGGGGAAATAGTGTAACCAGATCTGCATTTTTGCATACGTGTTTTCCATGAAACATTTTGCCTAGCTCCAAAACAGCTGGGCGTATGCAACATCTGGGCTTCTGTTTGGCACTGGCTTCTGTACTGGACCCCGTGCATGCACCAGTGTCCATGCCGGAGGGGAATACAGGGCCGTGCTCTGCAGGAGGCAGCCTCTGCTGAGCTCTTCTGCATTCACGCCACTGAGCCAGCTTGCATTTCTGGGTTAGCATCCAGGCTCCTCTTACCCCTTGGCCATTAGTAACCATGCAATGAGACTCGGACGCTGGGCTGAGGTTCTTACGTGTAGTCATGTCTCTGCACTCGAATGGCATTTGTTTCCCATCCAACGCTGCCTCTGTGCACTCCTGTCCACTCCCAGCTCTGGGCTTGTGTTGGTACCTGCAGCAGAAAGACGGAAGAGATGAAGGAAGGACAGATGGACAACACCGACGGGAATCTGCTGGTAAAAAAGCAGAGCAATCGTAATTGCCCTTCTGTCCTAAAACATCACTTTAGTCCCCGTCTGGGAATGTTCTGTTCCTCCTTCCTTAGGCTCGGAGTGCAACCGTGACCTGATAAAGGAACGAGGGGCATGACACCGTGGGCTGGGTCTGGGACAACACTGCCCGCTGGTACAGGGTCCGTGATGGGAAAAGGAAGAGGCATGGTGATGCGCCTACAAGAGAGGTCTCCCTGTGCAAGCACCACATGTCTGTGCCACTTTCTCTGGACTTTCTCCTCACTCAGGGAAGTTCCCCTCTTCTTCCTGCACTTCTCCACCAGGAATCCTGCAGTCCCTTCCTCTCCTGTTCCTGCCCTCCCCAGCCTCTGGAGATCTGCCAGCCCTCCTGACGTTCCCACTCTCATTTCTCAGGTTGTGTCCTTCTACTTCTCACTGTAGCTCTTTCTTTCAGCTTCTGGGATTTTAAAATCCTTCTGTCTTCACCGCCTCTTCCTCCTCCCCTTCCTTTTCTTGTCCATTTTGCTTTCCAGGCCCATCTACCACATGTTCTCCTGCCATTTATGTGGGACTAGGATGAACATTGATCACAGCCGCCTCAAACCCCTCTCTCTCCGTTCCCAAAGAGCCAATGAAAATGTCACCCATGAGATAATCATCATGTTGCTCACGTCCCTTAATTGCTCTCAAAGTACACATTGAGACTGCAGAGCCTCTTTGAAAGGCAGGTTCTGGCCTTTGGCACATTATTGACAGGCTGTTGATAGGCCCCTTTGTTGAGGAGCAATTTTGTCCCTTTTGCTGTACAATTTTTTGTTTTTTTTTAAAGACAGCCCTTTCAGAGAGAGTAGATTTTAAAAATAGAGCTGAGCTTTGAATGAACAGGCACCAGACTTATTCCTGAGAAGCCGTGGCATACATGTGAGATGAGAGCTACCTGCATGTTTCATGCAAGCCTCCATACAAGAAATCAAAGCTACGATGACTGATAGCTTCATCCTAGTTCCTTTTTATTCCTTCCCCTCTTAGACCTGGTAATTAGGTGTTTACTTGCAGTGTATTACTAAACCATTAGATGTCTTGTGTGTGCCGGTGCACGGTCCCTGGTAAACAAGTAAGAGAAAGTTGACACTCAAGCTGTGCGGCAACCCATTTGTATCTATTAGTGGTAATTCTTTTGTTTATTTAATACCTGCTGATTAAAATGGACTAAGATTTCCTCATCACAGCAGCCCTTCACCATCTCAAAAGCTGTACAGGTCTGGGGCAATTGCTGGCGTGCCTGCTGAAAGGGAATATTGAGAGCAGAACAAAGCACACTTGCTCTCCCATTACCGTCATGGGCAGAGATCCTCCATTAGCAGTGCGGAGTCTGTGACACATAGCTGAGCAATTCTCACATCAGCTACTGACTCCTGTAGTACACACACGCTTTAAAGCCACCTCTTTAATACAAGTTTATTTTAACGTGCCCCCATGTGAGCTGGGGTCCCGCTGTGGTAGATGCTGCGTGTCCATCTCAAGTTAACCCTACTAAAGCCTTCAGCATGGCTGCACAACCAAGCTCCAGTCTCCAACTAAGTAGACTTTCCACACAACCCTTAGCAAAACCTCCAGGCTATATGCAACTAAAAACCAATCCTGACAGAAATGAAATTCTTTCCTCTCTGAAACAATGTCCCTTGGAATGATTTGGCTGTTAATGAACCCCGACTGAGCTGCTGTATTTTGGAGCCACTGGTGTGCATTTTAACAAGGAGCTCTCTACGTGTGGATGTGCATCAACATAGCCAGCCCCCATAATGGAAGTCTGTTCAGCATTGTAAGTCCCGCATTAGGCTGTGCCTGTAGGAACCCTGGGACGTTCCACTGAGACTGCCTGAAGGTAATCATCTCTCCCAGCCTCCTGGCTGTCCCTAACCCAGTGCTCAGCTTGCATCTATTCCAGGAAACAGCTCTGGAGATTATAAAGTTTAGACCCTAATGCATTCACTAGCAACAAGGGGGGGAAAGTGCCGTTTGATTATAGATGAAAAGGAAAAAGGCAAGGGGCTTTGGTATTCAGAAAAATCTCCAGCATGCTGTGATTTGGTTGTTGAACCCTGTAAGGGACTGGAAGCCCTTGAACTTCATTGTTTTCTCTGAGTCACTTCAGCCAAATCATAAGCAATACTTGAAAAACATAGTCCACCTCGAACTTATCTTAGAATCCTGCATGATTAAAATGATGCATCCCCGTACTTCCCATCACAGAAACCTATTTCATACATTACATCCCCTTAAATACATATTTTTCATGTGCGTGTGTATCAAGCACACACGTCACAGGGAGCAGAACACATATGCATTATTTAGATCAGTGTACGTTACACAGAATCGAGTCCATTCTGTCAAAATTCAGGAAAAGGAGTTCTTTCAAACCCGTTCCCTCATTGATAGGCCAGCAGAAAAATATAATGCCTGTCTTCTAGAAAAAAAAAAAATCAGCTAATTTATTTTTAAAAGTTGTGAACTCATTAGTTGGCATCTATTGTTCTACCTACCTGTGTTGTACCTTGTCAGGTTATGTAAAATCTGCACGTACCTCTGTTGCCAAACACACCTTCATCAGCCTGTAGCGAGAACTGTGCTAAAATAAAATGTTGGCTGAATGAGATGGAGCAGATTAGAAAGATGATAAAAGATAAGCTAGGAGAAAATAAGACGATAAATAGGTCTGGTAAGATAGATGGATAATCTTCCTCCCAGGCCAAACATGACAAGATAATAGCCTTTTTCTTTTCTCTAGTTCCATTTGCTCTTGGATCTCCAGAGCTTTACGAATATCATTTAATTTGGTCCTCTGCTACCTGTGAAATGGGTATCACAATGTCCATTTTTACAGAAAAGGGATCTGAGGTGCATTACTTAGGAAGAGGTTTAAGTTTAAGATGAGGATTGCAAAAATCAACCAAACAACTGTTCTCTTTTGCTGGTTTGCTTCTCAGCTAGCCAAGATACTGCACTGTGCCTCGGGCAGGGCGGTACACTGAAGACAAGCTGGCAAAATCAGAGCGCTACAGCCGTGTTTTCACAGCTTGCCTCCGCCACGCTGTTTGCGCAGCCAAGCCGGAGCAGGAACGAGTCTTGTCCTCTGCTTCAGAGTGTGTCCCTGTTCCCGTCACCAGCTGGGGACCGCGACTGCCGCAAGAGCCAGGCAGCGTTCAGGGCTGGGTGCTGCTGCCCTGACGGCGCAGCTCTCCTGCTCCCGCATCGTCTTGTGATCTGGAGAGCAGAGGTTGCACCCGGCGATGGGGTCAGGGTAACTTTCCTATGCTTTCAGAATATAGATTCGTTCTGAGCAAATCTAAACAACCTATATGAGCAACTGATAAGCTCATTAAACGTCCAGGACTATGACGGCGCTTTCTGAATTCAGGGAAGGCTTGTCTGAACTGTCCTTTGCTCTCCTTGCTCAGGAGAAATTCCCTAGAATTGCTAGATTCAGTGCAAGGTCTGAGTCTGCAGCCTGCAAAGCACAGAGCCCTTTTCTGGAGCCTTTGCCTTCCAGAGGGTGACATCTTAACCGAGTGGGAGGTCCCAAGTAAAGTTTTCTATCGCTTTGTGTCATTGATTTCTCCAGGTACATTCAACTGGCAACACGGAGCAACGGAATATTTGATTAGACAGAATTACAGACCACAACATTAATAATTTTGTGTGTTTAACTGAAAAGATTTGCAATTGTTCTCCCTGGGAACTGTACAATTTTCTCCTTCTTCTTAAGAGAAACTCTCCTTTTTACTTTAATGGCAGGGTGTATTGTCATCTTACGGTAGCAGGGACTGACTATTGCTTCTGATTCGGGGGGCTTGAATCCACGCAATTTTCATCTGGGCTGGAATCTTGTAGGTGGACTGTTCATGATGGCTCTGGATTTTCAAAAGAAGTTGGCAATTTTGGATACCTTCTATTTGTGTTTGAAACACTTTGAAAGGGGACCCATTACGAGAGAGGCAGGTGCTTAGCAGTCCCTGAAAATCAGGACTAATTGAAATGTGTCATGGTGGGCACCTGAAAACAGTAAATGCTTTGGAAAATCATGGTGGGGTGCGCTGATTCTGAACATGACTTGGGAAGACCGTACAGCCTTAAGTAACACAGGATAAAAATAAGATCTTTGCATAACATTATGGAAACATCCTTTAATCCTCAGTTCAGCCAAGTGCTTAACTTTAGGCATGTATTTGGTTCCTGTGGGAGCTAACTGCTGAAGTTTCTGCAAGCGCATTTGTATTTTCCTGAAGCGGGGCCTGGTACTGTGTGAGTTACTGTAGGTTTGTTTTATGAAAATTCCTGAGTCGGTCTCCAAATGAAAATAAAACAAAAGGCAGAATTCTCCCCTCTATCCTGAAGTGTGATGCTGAGTAGGACACGGAGGGGTCGCTGACTTTCTGCACGTCTGTGCATTCGCATGCGGAGCCACAGACTGTACCATGAAATGTTCATTCTTTGCACTTCATAAAAACCCAAAGCCTGACTCACAGGCTGTGTTAAGCAAACACAGAACAAAGTGTCCAGGCCCCAAAGAGATCACAGTCTCCTGCGGCGGGGCTGCCCACCATGGTGATGCAGCTGTAGGGCTTGAATTAATGCAAGATTCTGCATGGCTGCAAACACACACTTGAAAAGCAAACAAGTGATCATGCAAACAAAACCCACCCAGCTCCTCCCCTGTCAATCAGCAACCCATCTGAAAAATCCTTGCTTGGCAACACTTGTTAGAGCCTCCCCTTACAGCTCGGAGGCTGCTGAAGGCAAAATCTTGGTACTGACCTTTCGCTGCACTACTACGCACACAACCGTGCGGTCTGTTTATAAACACGGTAAAACTAAAACCTCCGTACTCATTATACGCCAGGAAGGGGGCCATATCTCACAATCGAAACTCGCAGGAGCCATCTGGTCTCTGTAAATAAGGGCTACTGGAGTCAGGGCGTGAGCGTGTAATGATTGTAGAATGTGAATAGCCCTATTCATGCGAGTAGTATAACAAGAACTAAGCTAGTAGCATGCTTAAGGCTCTGCTGAGTCAAATAAAAATGTGGCTGAGGGTTTTTTTCCTGTTGCAGGGTCAAACCTATAACTACAGGACTGAGCTTCTTTTAAGGCAGGGTTGGAGGCTTTCTGTGCATACAGGAGCGGGGATGACGCGTGCTCAGTCCTCATTTGTCAGCAGTGAACTATGGCTGGGATTTTCAAAGCTGCTTGGAGGGCAATTCCTTTTCATCTCAGCGAGTGCTGAAGACTCCAGATATCCTGGGCAGCCTTAGGATATGCAAACACAAATATCAGTATTGAATATTGTATTAACTGTTTCTTAGCTATTTTTTTTTCTTTTCCTATTTCGTCTCCGGGCTTAAATTTAGGAAATTTTATTAAATTAATATCCCAGTACCTATTTCACTAAGGAAACGATTTACAAAGATATTTCAGCATCTAAAGACAGATCATTTTAACAGAATTTACCAAGGAATTTGGAACCCCACTCCTACTTATTTTCAGGTGAGGTGTATGCTGACTCCTTTTACAAATCCCACCAGGATGCTAACGTTTGTTCTAAACTCATTCAGATTTAAAGAGGTGTTAAACAATGACACGCTTTGAGGCCAGGCAAGGATCAGAACAGCCTTTGAGGGAAGGCCTGCCTATGCAGGCTGTCTACACCGATTTTATCACCTGCTTTTCACCTCTTCTGTGCTTTGGGTCCTGGTCAGGACCTTAGGGTAGTTCCACAGGAGGTTTATTTCTTTTGCTTTCCTAGTAATGGGTTGCTCTGGAGGGGTCTGAATTTAGTGTCTTAACGGAGGCAACTCCCTTTGATTTCAGTGAGCAGAAAAGCCAAATTTTTTGCTCAGAGTTGTTCCTTGAGATCTCGTTCTGGCCCTGATTTCTTGGATACCTAAATCCTGCTGAACTGGGGGCGGATGCAGGTGCTTAAACTGAAGCGTGTGCTTAAATGCCTGGTTGAGCCAGGCCCCTTGTCTCCTGTTGTCCAGCGGAGAGAATCGGGTTAGGTAGGACCACACTTGTGTCGCAGTGCAGTAGTGGCATATTTAATGCGCATGAACGCAGGTGTTCGAAAGAGACTGAATGTAAAATTGCATGAGAAGGCAGGTGTCTGGAGCAGGCGTGGTGCCTAGGTCTGCATGCCAAGTTCAGGTGTCTGGGGCAGAACAAATCTCTGCCAAGGAGCGAAGAACCTCGACGTGTTTATCCAAGCTCAAAAGCTGTTGCAGATATTGCGTCTGCAATCCACTCTCTCTTTCCTGCTGAGATTCCCAAGCACCTCCCAGTCTCCCAGCTCCTCACAGCCTGAAACCCTACCAGATGCCATGATTGCAGTGGAAAAGCAGCTCATTACTGGAGTGGCAGGCGACGCACAGACAAATATTTGTGCAAGGCATACAGAGCCCAGAGACTGGAACACATTGTCTCTCTGATGGGAGGAGGAAAGGGGAAGGAGGATCTTGCCTTCAGCAAAATTAAATAACAAAAATCTATACGGCGTTTATTTCTAGTAAAACTTAAAATGTTTCCTTCTAGCAGGCAATGCGGTAGCCTCCTGCCAGATTGATTTCCAGTTTACGCATTTCACTAAATACTTTAAGGATCAGGAATGAAATTGAATTAAGTTCAGATCTTACCCTGAATCCCCTGTTCTTCAGAGACCTCTGTGTTAGGATTTCTCAGAAAAGAGACAGGATTGTATCCTTCTACGAGATGTGTTTGTTTTGATATCTACAGAAAATTGCTAGGGAAAAAAAAGTGACAAAATATGCCCTAAACAAATTGAAATGTGACTTTGATTAAGCGATACACTCTGCACAATACAAAAGTTAGTTAGCTTTGAGGACACGATATCATCCGTCCTAATATTTTTTTATATTAAATATGAAATCTGATTAGGCAATTTCCCAGAATGCGGAGATGCACCCCTAAAAGCAGGAACAGGTATTTGGTGCAATATAATTTTCTGGCTTCTCCTCAAGTTCTTTTGCATGTCTGTGGTGGGGCAGGAGATCAAGAACACGATTTCTTGCACTTATTTTACAGCTGAACTTCAAAGGGAAAAGACCTTATATTGATGTTGTAAGAGACAAGGCATTACTAAAACTGAACCTCAGCGTTATGTTGCACCGAAGAAAGATCACAAACTGAGTCACTGTGCAGACACAGAACTGATGGAAGATGTTAAAAGATTTACAGGTGGATAACAGAAAGATACCTCTCCATTCAAATTCCACAGGCAAGCATTTCCACCGGTAGTATGTCCAGTGTATATAAGGTCTGTCTCTGAAGGCTGTGTGTATATTCAAGGCCTTAAAGGAAATATCAACTTTCTTTTCAAGTGTGTTTCTTTTTTCCCAAATATTTAATTCTGAAACAGCAAACAGGGCTTTCCTTAAAATGGAGAACAGCTTGTTTGCTTTTCCTCTCGGAGACCAACATCACTTAAGAAAAATACAGGTGTAAAGACAGGAGACGGGGGCAGTCTGAGCCTGGGATTATGTTGCCTTGTTGAGCCTCTGTTTAGCAAAGTATTTAAACATCTGTTTATCAGAGCTGGGTGAGAATTTTCAATGAATAGGGATTCATTTAATGAATAGTCTCAGCTTCCAAAAATGGAGATAAAACAAATGCAGCAAATCACTTCCTCTGACAATAGCGGTATGAAATGCTTTATTCCCAAAGTGCTCAAACACTTTACTTTTCACATTTTATATTTTTTATTTTCTAAATTATATCTGTGGTTTAATAATCTAGACAGGAAAAAAATGTTTTATTTCAGCTTTGTTCAAATTTCTGAGTTGAGCCAGGGTTAAATATTATGTTGTTTTAATTTTGTCAAAAATAAAAAAGAAAAACTTTGTTGAATTTGATCCCACTCGATTTTTTTTTTTTTTTTGGGGGGGGGGGTAAGCATTTTGTGAAAAAATCCACTATGATATAGCCAGTGAGCACTTAAATATAACACAATCTCTCAATGGACCCTAAATGTACCACTAAAGCAAGACAAATTTTGCGTACTCAGATAGAATAAACTACTGAGGAAAAATATTTTCAAATAGCTGTTCATTGAAGAATTTCCTCCCAACAGCATGTTGGTGAAATATCCTATTTCTCCTATAAACTAGAGAATTCTAAGAGCAACTTTATACACCAGTCAGCCACATTTTCAAAACAATAATTTTGAGTTTTTCAGCTTTGATATTGGAGTCGGTGGACAGTGTAGATTTCATTCAGGTTCATATAGTCATTCTTGGCTTCCTGAATTATTTTAGTCCCTGCCCTACCCCAAACCTGAAGCTGTGGGTGTAGCTTACCTGGGGCTCTCAGGGCTATTCGGGAAAATGCAGCTGGATCTTTTCCAGTCTCCCTTCCCACCACATTCAGCCCTTGGCTCTGGGTCAGATCCCAACTTTCCCGATTGCAGCCTCCCCGATGCCCCTTCCCGGTGCAGTGGAGCGATCTTCTAGCGTTTGTGTCTACCTGCCCGGGCAGCCGCCGGACCGTGAAAGGGCACGGCCGTTTCTGCCCCGGCACCGGGCATCCCGCGGGCAGACCGGGGCTGTGCCCGCCCTCCCTTCCAGCTCGCCCTGCTTCTCCCCCCAGAGACCCCTCGCTGTTGTCCCCTCCGGGACCGGACTCACCCTGGCCCCGGTGAGCGGTCCAGCGTCGCTTCGCAGGCTCTGGGAGGGGGACCGGGCGTCGCTCCCCCCGGGGCAGCGCTGCCCCGACCCGCCGGGCCAGGGGCCGGTGCTCGGGGCCGGTGCTCGGGGCCCGGTACCGGTGCCCGGTGCCCGCCCCGGCGGCGGGCGGGACGCGCCGCTCGGGCCCTGTCCGTGGTGCTGACCGGCGGCCGGGCCGCCCCGCCTCCCCTCCCGCTCCCCTTCCCCGCTGCCCCCGAGGCCAGGGCCGGGGGAGGCCGGACCCTTCCCCTGAGCATCCCCCGGGCACCGCAGCCCCCCAGGACCCTGGCCGGGGTCCCTCTGCCGAAGCCACCGCTGGAGGAGTTGGCCGGCTCCCTGGCAGAGCTGGGACCGGCTCCACAGGTGGCCAGGGTGCCCCTCGCCTTCCCCCGGCGCACCGGCAGCATCCCCGGCTCAGCCCAGCCCTCTCCGCCCTCGGCCGAGCCTGCCTCCGCACCCTCGCCGGAGCTCACCTGTCCCTGGGTCACCTTTGGAAGCCGAGGGGCTGGGAAAGCTGCCCTGCCTCTGCCTCGGGGCTTTTATGAGCCACCGGGGGGGCGGCGGGAGGAGCACCCAGGCGGGGACTCTTCGCTTTGGCCAACGGGAGGCTGCTTTTCCTTGCAAATGCACAGATTGCACAGATTACATCATGGAGACCTGCCTGCGCTTCAGTGTAAGAGTCTCCTCCTCGCGTAAAGGCGGGTCGGAGGAGGGATGGCAGATAGCAACAGGTCTGTCGGTCGGGGTAGGACGCCTGGACCCCTTGGAAAGAGGGCAGTGGCGGGGAAGCGGGTGACGGAGCTGTCCCCGAGAGGGACACACGCCTTGCGTGTGCACGGGTGGGACAGCTCGCTGGCAGAGCCGACGAGAGTCTGCCTGTGCTTCAGTCTGAGCAAGGACCTGCGTGTTGGGCTTTGTGGTTGTAAGGTGCTCAGTATCTCCCAGGATCCAACCCTAACCAGCCCGTTCTTTCCATCCTGCCATCGTGTCCCTCAGCCTTTGCTGCTCGTGCCCTCTGATTTCCCAGCCCGATGGACGAGCCAAGTTTCACCCCAAACTTCTCAGCCTTTATCATCCTGGTTTTGGAGCTTACACAAAAACCCAGCCCTCCATTTCTTCCCAGAGATACCAAGCTGAATTGCAGAGTCAGATCTGAGCATCTAGCATCCATTTGGTTCTCTTATTTTCCTAGAGCAAGGAGGTCAGACCGTTATTCCCTCGAGCGTGCCAAAGAACAAATTGTTCGCCAGTGAAAACAAATTTATTTCCTAACCCTTACACCCAGGAACACGCACGTGTTTCTGACTTTGACTGGAGGGTGTCAGCTGGGACGGGTTTGTGTTGCGCCTCTTAGATTGCAAATACAGAGGTTGCAGGCATCAGTTCTTCAAGATTGCCCTAGACTGTCCTAGATGGTCGGTACGTTGAGGTAAAGCTTTGTCTTCTGGTATATCCTGTGCACAGGATATATTATCACATCATACCAAAGGAAAAATAACAAGGGATTGTAACATTAATTAGGTAGAAATCAAAATGGTCCAAAGTTAAAGGCTTGGTCTGGGTAATACTTGAGATCCCCATTCAGATCTGCTTTGGGGAAATTGCTGCCTGCTACGAACGGATCTCCTGCGGGTAAATACTGGGCTCTTAAGATCTGGATCTGAAAGCAGATGACATGAAGGGAGCCCATTTTCAAGTGGCATTGGATGCTATTCAAATTACAGCATGATTAGAATAAAGCCAGGCACTCTGTTTCCAACTCTTTTTTTTTTTTTTTTTTCTGGTCTTCAGTACCATTGAGGCTGATGGGCCAAATCCTTTGGCTGGCTTACTCAGCTGAGAATCTGACCAGCCACTGTGACATTTTTGCTGTTGCCTAAGATAAAAGATGGTTTTGAGCAGAATATACCTGTGTTCGACATGAATCAGTGAATATCCTGGGAGGCTCAAACGCTGATCTCTTGAAGGAGGAGATGGAGATTGAGCAGTACCCGATGACCTTGCAATGCATTAGTCACAGCATGAAGAATGTAGACTGGTGCACGGGTAAAAGAAGGTGTTACAGTCTTGCTAGTGCCTGGCCTTGAACGTGTGTCTGAGAGAGATTTTCATTCAGGAGCCAAATCTGGAAGCCTTTGCTCTGGCTTTATCCAGGCAAAGCAGGAATTTGGGGGAAATGTGAAAAGGACGGGAGCTGAAACTGTAAATGGCATCTTATGGAAAATGCTGAGGGGTGCCTAAGTCCCTCCAGAGCACACATCGAAAGGAGAGCGAGGCTTGGGTACCTAATTCCCTCAGAAAATCCTACTAGGCAGGAAACCCAGAGTTAGGGATCGAGGCCAGTGCTTACGGCTGTTATTACCCCAGCTGGATCTCTTCATCCTTAATTTTCCCTTTGCCTTATTTGCTCACCAGGACTCTCCCCATTTTCTCTCAGTTCAGTCTTAATGTGGTAACTGCTGCTATCCCCTGGCCCAGAGCTGCAGCGACAAAACCATCTTTGATTTTCCTTCAGCTTCTGCCTTTGAGTCCTCTGTTCTTGAGTCAAATGGAGAAAGACCCCACTGGGGTTAAGGAAATGGGCCACAAGGAACGATGAAGGATAAACCCTCCAGCTGCGTATCTACGAAGGACAGCCATTTTGCAGCCGTGGTGAGTCCACAAGCAACAACTGTACAGGCACTGTCTGTTTTCCTGAGAGCTGTAGCCTCTTCTTTTAGATGTAACGGGCAGGAATTTGTACTCAAGTCCTCTCTGTGCCATCTAACCAGCAATTTTGGCCAGCAATTTCAGTTGAGACTTCAGAAACTTGATTTTCAAAGGGATCCGAGTTGTGAACATGAGGTGTACCTGAGTCCAGCCCAAACTGGCTCAAGCCTGAGCTCCTCATTCAAAAGATGCATTTGAAATGTAGGGCTCATTGCGAGAAGAGACCTGGAAACGCACTGTGTCTGCGGCAGATTCATTCTCTCTGGCTTTTCCACCTTGGGAGACTCCCCTGCCTCACTCATTTGCATTCTAGGTTCGTTTCAGTGGAAGAGAGGATTGGATAGATTTTTCTCATGGAGAAAGTGAACTTAGAAGCCACAACAGGAAAGGTCACTGTTTTATTTAATTATTTCAAGTTGTTTTCCACCCCCTACTCAGAGCAGCCCTCGCAGCTTGGTAATTAGCAATGAAGTGAAGGGGGAGCGAGCTGGACTTTGGCCCCAACTGACCTGATTCATACAACATGTCTGATTAATGCACCTGGTCACATGGCAGCTGCCAGCGACTTGTTGCTGGGCATCCAGAGGTTTCCAAGGGAACCGCTCCTTCTCCTGCCGATGCTCCTCAACAAGTGCGGGAGAGCCGCAGTTCGGAGGGCCTGACGCCCAGCCGGGCGGAAGACGGGAGCAGAGGTGTATGGAGAAACACCCAAAATAGAAAGCGCCTGCACTGAATTTAGTGCTCCGCAGCAGAGCAGCTCGGACAAAGCCCTCTGGGCAGAGCCCTGCGGTGCATGCTCAAATCCCCGAGCCACGGGACTGCCTCTGCTCAGCCCTCCCTGCCGTCCTCTCCCGCACACCCTCCCTTGTGCACACAGCCGTAGCTGCTGCACACCTATCCCAGCCCACGCACGCATCGCTCATGCACAATCCTACATACGCCCCATCAAACCAAAGACACATCGCAAACAAAACAACAGCTACGTGCTAACAGAGACACGCTCCCAGCCCCCGTGTGTTTTCCTCTTTTCGCAGAGGAGCTCTAGCACACGTTTGAGACCCCTTTCCTGAGGTGTGTTTAAAAACTCTCATATTACAGAGACCTTTACGGACAGAGATCCAATCCCCTAGAAAGCTTTCCACCGCTGCACGCACAGATCCAGCCTACCTATGTGGACTGGCACAGAGCTCCCATGTAGACCAACCTCACCTCCCTCCCCCAAATCCCTCTCCCCACACAGGCAGCCAGAGTGCTGCCTACGCACAGGCGTGGCGGCTTCCACACACACAGCCGCTCTTCACACCTCCCCGCTAGACACACGTCCTTACACATGCACACACTCCCCACTACCTGCAGGCATCTCCCTCTGCGCACACACTTCTGCAGACTTACTTACACTTGCATCCTTGTTTGTAGGTGTTCCTGCTTGTTTGCACACAGACGGAGACACCCTTATGCATGCACACACACACTCACACTTTTATTCCACGCTCCCCGCAATCTGCACACTCACCCTCAGCACGCAGCCAGTGATGCACATCTCAGGATGGCTTTCTGTGCGTGCCCCCGTAATTATACATTCAGTGTCCACCAGCACACCCCGACACCTCTGACAGGGCCTTCTGCTAGCGTGCACCCCCTCATCCCTTCTCCCCTTCCTTGTAGCTGCAGGGCTTGCATTGTCTCACAAGCCTACCATGTGCTATACACATGTACGCAGGCCAGCAGTTCTTGGCAGTAAAAATAAAATCCCTGAACCAGCAAACACAGTTGACTTGGCAAGTAGCTCTGTTCTGTAATGCCAGTTTTCCAAATATATTGGGCAGTCTTACAACAGCCTGTCTTTCCTCTTTTCCCTTTCACTATGATGCAGGGTCTACATCTGCACTGTGCCCTCTAACAGTAACTTCCCAAGCTTGTTAATGCTGCTCCAGTTTTGTTAGTCATGGGGTAAGCATTAGCCGCAATGAGGCTCCAGAGGTTGTTAGTGCTGTGCCAGGAGACCTTCCATTCAAATCTCACCTACACCTGATCCTTGGCAGCAGAAAGTCAGCTTCATTCAACTGATTTTTGTAGAGCAACACTGATTTATCCCTGCTGACACAATGGTTTGCATTGCTGAAGGACATGAACACTCAGGGAAACATGTCTCAAACATGCTTGGTTTCCTCGCACCCCTTACCTTCCAAAAGCTTTCTCCTTTTCTCAGGAAGGTAATGCATCCTTGCTAACTCTCTGGATCAAACTGCTTTCAGGAGGTGCTTATCCACTATCTTTTATCTTATCTTCCAGACTAGAGCATGTGCCTGCAAGAATGTACGTGTGAATGGCTTCAGGTAGCAAACTGGATTTACATGATGGAGGATAAAGATTCAGAGGGTCTGGTTCCTCTGCCTCTTAACTCAGTTTTACACCACATCAGAACTTTTGATACAGGAGGTGTATCAGACTGAGAAGAAATGTTATTTGGACTAAGCTCAAAGGCTTAAGCAAGAGGAGGCATGTTCAAAACTGCATATAAGACAGCGCAAGTTAGCAACGCAACCAGGAAGATACAACGCCATGGAGGGCAGAAAAGGCTGCGAATGAACAACGGCTTGTTAGAGCCAAGGTCTCTGCATGGGCGTACGTAAGGAATCGGACATATTTGTGTCAGGGTGAGCTGTCTCTCACCGTGTTCAAATTATGTGTGTGAGCATGCATGCCTGCGAAAGTACAAGGGCATGTTTATGTGTAATGAACATACTTTTAATGAGGTGTCTGCAAAAGGCACAATCAAGTAGCGGCAGAGTATGTTCATGCCTCAGGGGAGAGTGTGGAAATCTATCTCCCTGCCTTTATCTCTGTGTTGTATTAAACCCCATGTGCATGTACTTGAACTTGTGACATTGAGACCATCACAAATATAATGAGGAGAAAGAGGTCATTCAGAAAAACTTGCCTGTCCTTGGTTGAGTTTGTCTCGAGCAACAGACTCTCAGCTGCTGAAGCAGTTAAAAGGAGAATATTGTAAAAAATAAAGCCCATGCTAACTGAGTAAACAAGAAGCTTGAGAACGGGATCTGTCAGGGGCTAGAGCAGCTTGTAAGCAGAGGTTAAAGGAAAAAATAAAATAAATAAAAACAAGCTGAAGAGCAAACAAGAGCACTGGAGGCAATATTTTCATAAGCATTAAAAGTAGAACCTATGCTCCATTTTCAGAAGTGGTTTTAACACTTAGAAGTCAAAATCACATGACCTTTCAATAAAATCTGGGATTCTATGTCCCTTAGACATTTTAGATGCTGTTTCTCACAATACGAGAAGTTGGTGCCCCAGTGAAATTACCAGGCAAGTTTAAATCAAACAAAAAGAAGTGCTTTTTCACACAACACATAATTAAATTTTGGAGCTCATTTGCCACAGGATATTGTGTAGACTGAAAGTATAAATAGGTTCAAAAGGTTTTAGACAAGTTTATGGAGGTTTGGTCTATCAGTGGCGATTAAACTTAATAGTCTGGATGCAATGTCCAGGCAGTCCTTGCAGATTGCTGGAAGCTACAAAACTACAGGTAGGAGAGGACTTGTTCTTTATATACCCTCGTACACTGTCCGAAATATCTTCCTCTACTTACTACCAGGGCCAGGACACTGGGATAAGGACTGGTCTGCTGTGGATCAGTCAGACCACGTTTATATTCCTAAACATACTGTGAATCACCAATTTAGGCTTTCAGAGGGATCTTAATAATCAGTCGTTCAGGAACCCTGATCCCTAGTGATCCTCGTCTCATTTATTCTGCTACAAATTAGATGCTGTTGCCCCGAGACCCTAACAGAATTACGCCTCCGTGGAACTCACCTCATATGGTGAATTCCAAACAGTTAATTTAGGGTCATTCGACACTGGATCTGAACCCAGTGTCCCCTCTGCAAAGAGATTCCAGAAGAAGGTGGTGAAAACAAGGCTTTAGTTGGCATAAGAGCACATATTACTGCGTAACAAAGTCTGATTCAGATCCCACTGCACTGGTTAGAAGCAAATTCAGAAAACGTGGTCATTGTGCTTCGAAGAGATTTTTCAGGCAATGCTGCTCCACGTGCCCATCCCAGAAGAAAAGTAAACTGCGTATGAGGAAAGGTGTAGAGGCAAATTCTGCTCTCACACGCAGCCGTGTCAGTACGGAGTATCTCCAACAAGCTGACAGATGCTTAACTAGTGCAGAATTAGGCTGGCAATTAGTGAGCACAGTGCTGATCAGAGAGGCTAAGTCCTGAGAAACTCTACTGATGTGGGCAGAATTACCATAAACTGATACTAGTTCTGAACTGACTGGGACTACAGAAGCAAACGGCAATGCTTGGTCATGGAATATCTAAATAACAGAGAACAGCGACCCGTTGATGTCCGTATGTCTTGTAGTACTCCACTTCTGGCAGTGAGCAATGATGCTTCCAAAGAAAATCGTGTCCCTTCCAGTATACCAGATCAAATGTCTGGTAATTGTTCCCTCTGTGTGTATGTGTGAGTTCCTCTTATTGGGGTTCCTGGAGACCATATTGGTCCAAACCACAGCATGCCTGTTCTGCCTTTATTCATGGCCCTTCTTCATTTCTCTTCCCCTTCTACTCTCATCCATATTTCTTCTCTTCTGCCCTTCTCCTCCCCTCTGTCTCTGTCCTGCCCTCCCTACACCCCACTCCAACTCAAACACCCAAGCCTTTTTTTTGGATGAAAATGATGAAAAATAAACCCCTTGTGAGGAGCTGCAGTGTGTGCTCTGCCAGAGAGCGGTCTTATTCATTAAGGTAATGGTCTTGTATGCATTTGGGCATGTTATCAGTAACACTCCAAAGGGAAATGGACTACTTAAACCTATTATATCACTGCTTTATTCACCATGTGCTGCCATTTACCTCCTACATGACGCTGGGTTCTAATAGCACCAGTTCTGAGAAACCCTGCGCATTAGCCACAAGCAGCTCATTAATCCAGTGTTTTCATTCTTGCAAAAAAATGGGCTCCAACCACATGAGAGCTCAGATGCCAAACGCTCAGCCAAAAACAAAACAGCTTTGTTGTGCCAGCAGCTCTGAGGTAGCCCCAAACAGAACAGCTCTTTCTGCTGATGGGGCACAGAGGGGGTCCTAGGGTTTGGGGGACAAGGATGTCATCGGGGAGTGGGACAAAGCTGTCAGCCAGCAGCTGCTGCAGGGAGACTTGGAGAATCCGTGTCTCAGAGGCTCCAAGCCAGGCCCGTGTAGCCTTCGCTAGAACCAGGTCCTGGCCGTTGATGCAGCTCCGTCCCAGGATATCAATTGTCCCAGACAGAAGAAAGAAAATGGAAGGCATCTCTTGAACTCCAGCATGGGGAGTCTGTGATTAGACCGGAGATTGGCAGAATTAATTCTAAGCAGGTACAATGAGATCTTCCTTGAGAGCCCTTGAAGAAAATGAAAGGCCCCGTGTCCCAGCCCCGAGCCACAAATCTGTGAGCCTTTTTGCTTCTTTGCAAACACACAGCGGTTGTGGCATAAAAAAGCAGGCACATCTGCTTCATCAAAGAGAAGAGCCCTGCTAAGGGCGCAGGCTTTCTCTCCCTTGTCCCCTGCTTGCACCATGCTGAGGAGGCAAGCTGCTCCATCTCCTGGCTGACCGGGCTCCTTGTCCAAGCCCCTCTTTATCTCAGGGCAGAGCTCGCTGGAGAATGGTGCAGGTGTCTCCAAACATGATTATTTCTGCTGAAATCTCCAAGGCTGACAAACAAACCCTTCTAACCAGAAGATGCGCGGTTTGTGGACAGGAGCTCACATAAAAACAACTGCTCATCCCTGTGGGAATAATAGAACATCTGTGTCCACAAACTAGGCATGGACCAGAAACAAGAGGCAACACTTTTTCATGAGTGGGATTTCAGGAATCTGGGATCTGTTCTTCTGGGACCTCTTGGTCACTTTTTCCTGCCTTATTTATTGAAATAGCTGCTGCTCCCCCGCTTTCCTACAGAACAAAGAGAAATAGAAAGGCAAGAGGATCTGACCAGGATCACTGGTGGAAACAGGAGCAGAATCCAGGAGCTACTGCAGTATTTCACAACCCCGCTCTGAGTCCTGCCTTCTATTTCAGTAATTCTAGTTCAACTACAAACTCAGTCACAGCTCTGCTATGTCATGGCCGTCGTCAAACCTTCAGCTCTCCTTTTCAATCTTATGGAAAGCTGTTACAGAGGCAGTGAGAACTAGAGATGCAAATGTTGGTCTTTATGACCTACAGCATCTTGTTAACACCTGCGCTCCCCTCCTAGCCAGAGATCCCTTTCCCAGCTGGAAAGAAGGGTAGAGATGCTGCTACGCACAGAGGAAGGGGAGCTGGATGCAAGATTCAGCTCTGGAGATACTGTGGGGCAGAATTAACCACAGAGACAGTCATCAAATGATGGATCTTTTCTGATTTAAGATCCCAGCTGCTGCTTCTGGTCACCGAGCAAACCTCCAACCACTACCAGATGTGCCCAGCTCTGTCCCACTCCCAAAGCCCTCCCAAAGTCACTGGGGTGCACGTGTTGCTTTATTTGAGATGGCTTAGTGAAAAATCTAAGCAGGGAAATAGGGCTTAGAGGTGTGCAGTTGAACTCATTTCTGCTCTTGGGTGAGGACATGAATGAAATGGGAGGCGAGGGGTAGAGGGCTGCTACTGGTGGAAGAATTCCAGGCTGGCTGGGCTACGAGGTCTGCTCGGGACAGCCTACAGCCAGACCGTTCAAACTGCCCAGGGAGACCAAGGCTGATAAAATACCTACTGCCAAAACGAAATGTGATTGCAGGCCTGATCCCGTGCCCTGCCTGCTTCAATGTGTCTATGCAGAATGGCTCACATTGAGTGCAAAGCTGAGAGGCACTTACCGAGGCATTTAGTCTAACACAAAACATTCTCTTGGGGTACAAGGAGGATGGAGCAAGGCTGGGCGGACTCCTCTCCATTGAGCTCAGCTTCACTGAAATCAATACGTTATTATGGTAGTGACTCCAGCCCTTAATATTCTACCTCTGAACAGTATCGTGTTTGTGTTGAACAAGGAAGATTTAGGCTAGACATCAGGCAAAATTCTTTGCAGTGATAGGAACAATTAAGTCCTGGAACAGAGCACTGGGAAGGGGATAGAGTTTCCAGTGCACAAGGTTTTTAAAAAGAAATTCAGACAAAATTCTTCCAGAAGGGATGTGAGGCAGGGAGGGAGCCTTAGGGCAGCCGGATGGGACTTCTGCTCAAACCTATTTCTGGTCTTGTGAAACAGAGTTAGGGCAGGTTTTACAGAGCTGCATGATCTCCTGACAGCTCTCTGAACAATACGGGTGCCAGGTCCTAGCTTCAGGCTGTCTCTTTGCCCCTCTTTTCCTCCCTCTCTCGTCCAGTCCTTAGCTGAAGCTTACCTGCTAGCTGACATGTAAAACAAAGCTGCAAATCCCCTCTCCCCCACCTCTCGCGTGTCTCTGCCTCTCACTGCCCCACCTGAGGCCTGTTTTCTCTTTTGATGCTTCTAATGAAACTAAGTGGCTGCAACCAGAAAGTTTCCACTTTCTGCCTCTGGGCTGATTACTGTGGAGCTGACACAGGCAGCAACCTGCACCGGAGCCTCTACGGATGGGAACCCTCGGGGGAGGGGATAAAGTAATGCTCCGTGCCCTCTGCTCATCAAGCACCATTAGAGTACTGACTGCCTAACCTGGCAACCTGAGAGAGCAGGACCTCACCAGCCTGACTTCTGGGGACAAGGTCTCTGGAAAACATGCGCTAGTGCACGGATGCATGATATCCTCTGCAGTCCTTGATGCTGGGCTTCAGAAAAGAATAAGTAAAATTCTTTTATCAGCCATTCTGCAGCAAACTTGGCTGGTGCTGCTAAAAGGGAGCTGGTCTCGCTTGCTATTTTTGTGTGTACTTAATGCTGTCTAGAGACACTTCTCCACATCCCTGGCGGATGGAGACTGTTTGTGCCCTGAGCGGGGACAGATGGAGCAGTTGTAAGGTACTGGCCCACCTCTCCAACCCCTTCTGCCTAGCCAGCCTCACCTTCGAGAGCTGGCGAGGGAAGAGTCCAGCATGAGGGCCAGCTCAGGCCCTGGCTGTCCTGCTGACAAGGATTTCTGCTAGAGATTTCCGAGCATTAAGGCTGAGCTTTTCCAGAGCAGCTGCTAGCTTTCTGTCTGGCCAGAAACTCTGAGGCTGAGTAAGCTGAGCTCACTGGGATTTCCAGATGACCAAGACAACCTGAAAATCACACTTACTTGGGTCTTAGAAGGCAGGCTGCTGCCTTGTGATTCCCTCTCCGTTCAGGAACCGTGAATGCATGCTCAGAACTTTGCTCCAGGTAAGGTCAGTGCCAAAGACCTCCACCAAACGCACTGCGTGTTTGTCAGCGGTCTGAGCACTAACCAATTCATCATGGACAAGGCTCACATGCCTGTTGCTCCTGGCACCTCTCCTGCAGGCTGCCCCTTGTGAAACTTTACTCTGGATTTCTCCTTTAGCTCCCGTGCTTTCTTCCTGCACGTGAATCAAGGGCTTCCCAAACAACATCCTGACCCCTTGCAACCACAGCCCTGTTCTCGGGCTGACCTCTGAGTTAGATCAGGGCTGGTTGTTGCCACGTTGCCGGGCCTCTCAAAGATGGCTCTTGGGTTGGTTACACTCTTGCACCTTTGAGTCCCCGGCCACTCCTGGAAACCCAGGCCTGTAACAGCAGGGCTCAGTTACCCTATGTATCACCTTGCTGACATGAGGGGAAAGTTAACAAGATTCTGCTCAGCACTGCAGAGACCAACTGCTCCAGTGTTGCCTGGCAGATGGGGCCCAAGAGGGAGACCATCTGTTCCTCAGCGAGGCCCTAAATTTCTCCCTAGGAGATCCTGGGCTGAAGATATCCAACAGAGTTCAATGGGCGCAGAGGCACAGGGGAGCAGCCATGACCTTGATCACTACTTCAGTCCTTGGTGACTGGGCATCCTGCAGAGCTGAGCCAGCGCTCAGACCTCGAATCTGTGGGCCTTTGGATGCCTGCAGCATTCCTATTCCCTACATTATTTTTTTTTCCTCTCCACATCTCCACCTTCTTTTCCTCTCTGCGGTCCTTCCCACACGTGTGCAATGCTTTGGTACAGGATGCGTTCCCTGTTGCAGAACTGGGCAGAGGCTGCGTCGTTCCCTTGCAGCCCTCAGCCACCGCTAACTCTGCCCTCCACTCACCCTGCTCCCCTCATCCGAAAAAGCACAACTGCCCACTGCAAAGGCCATTTGCCTGATACCTGGCTGTCAACAGTTCACCTGGCTCCTCCAGCACTTTCTGGTGACACTGGAGGGGGTTAAAAAGAGGCACACTGGGGAGGCTGCAGAAATGCTGTTAGAGCTCAGGGAAGAGGCTGGCATCTCAGAGAGAGAGAGGGAGAGAAGGGGATGATATCCAGGGAAGGCTGGAGAAGGAAAGAGCAATCTGCTGATAGTCAGCACATCTGAGAAGCTGGGAACATATTGCATTAAACCGATAATAACACCTTGAACAGCAGGGTGGTAGTTTCCATCTGGCCTCGTGCTGAGCTTGGTCTCTCTCATTTCTCCCCCCCTGCAGCTGGGGAATCTGAGGCACAGGGTTGGCCATGGGTCACCCAGCAAGGCTGTGGCAGAGCAAGGATGAAACAGAAGAGCTTTATAGTGAGAGCAGGGTGCTGAGAAGCAGCAGCGCAGCCTCTTGACTCTCCTTTCGCCCCAGCTAGATCCTCCTTAGGCTTGGGAGGTGGGAAGGCACTAGAGCTCTTTGCTTAATTAGTAGCAACAGCTGAAGCACTTGAGAAACAAAAGCTCCTCTCTCTCTCTGCCCCACTTTTACTTGGGAGCCAGGGGTGGGGAGCAAATTGCTTAGAAGCCAGAAAGCGCCCTGGATCTTGTCACCATGGCTGCACAGACACAGCCTCCTGTTATCTCCAGAGGAACAAAACCCTCCTCCCACCCTCTCCTCTCTCAGCTGGAGCTGATAAAAGAAGAAGAAATAAACAAAACAAATAATAATAATAGCAACAAAAAAATACCCCAACCCAAACCAGCAAATAAATATCCAGGGAATAAACCAGCCTTCTGCAAAACATATTTGTTTCTGCAGTGGTTTTTGGGTTGCTGAAGGACTGAAGGACGCAAATGAGCATTTCAGGTTACAGAGTCCATCTCAGTGATACTGGGATTTACAAAATCGCAACTCAGGAACATCCCAGATCATGCCATTTGCTTGAGAATAATGACCTCTAGCTATATATATACCTAACTCTATAGTTCTGATTTTCTTATAGATATGGATGTGTGTACTGTTAACATGATTACATATAATTTTTATGTCTTCTTGTTTGGAACACACAGGGATCACATCTGTAAGCTTTCTGTAAGAGCGGGAGTCTTGCCTCTTCTGTCTCCGTCTTGCACCATGTGCAGGGAGAGGCACCAGAGGTAGCAGCAAGTGAGCGGAGTGAAGTAGCAGAACTAATCAGCCAACACAGATCGTTGTGCTGCCACAATTAAACTGCTCTTGGTATCTGGGCACCTCCAGTCTTCATTGCAGTGTGGACAGGGGCTTTAGAAAGGACACCAAAATGAAAAACAAGTGGGACTTTGTTGTTGTGTTGTTTGTGTTCTCACAACTAAAAGGCTAAAAATATGCCAAATAGCATAGCAGTAAAGCAGTGAAAACTAGCAACCATATATTTGTATTTTGAGAGAAATTAGGGCTGTTATGGTTGCTCCAGACGGGTTTCCTACATAAACTGGGTAGATGATTTCACTTGGTGCTTCATGCATCAAAGCTCTGACCATCTGGCTGAACGCGAACATACCTTTTAGCAACATTCTCATTTTGGCTCGATGCCTTCGGGGCCACCTCCCTACAACAGACACTATTTCAGTGCTTAATTACACTTACTGTTAAAAAAGGACAACTTATTTTAGCGTGTATCTTGCCAACATCAGCTTCTGGCCACTGAATATTCTACTGTCTGGGTATGCACGTAGGAAGCGGTATGTTTAAATCAACCTGTGAACTGCGTAGGCCATTGGGGGTCAGAGGATGGCCCACAGAATGACCCTGCGTTGACCTGGGTTTTAAAAAAAGTCATTCATATGTGAACAAGCAAATGAAGGAGAATAAGAATAACCGATAATTCGAAGTTTAACCTGGTTTTCTGCTTTTGGCACTGGCTGGCACACTCAGTTCTTTGGCTCACCTACTTTTTTACTATCAGTAGTTGAAATTATAATGCTTGTAGTTCTAGCAAGAAAATTATGACTTTATAATACAATAAATATTTTGTTTAAACAATAAGTATTGTCTTTGCTTACAACTTTTTCTTGCAACTGTCCAAGAATACCAAGTTGTCTTTTGGTTCAAAAAGGCCGAAGAACACATATTAAATGGCTGATTCTGTCTTTCAACTTTTCCACACCCATATTTTCTCCCATCAGTAGTTCTTTGGCCGACTGTAGCAAAGTGTTACCTGTAGAAGTCCAATCTGGGTGACAAAAGACCATTTAGTGAGAGACCTTTCTGCCTGGGCCACTTACGGGGGTGAACTCTCGTTTTTAAACTTACCTGACCTTCCTTTGCATGTGGACTTCCCTGGATAAACTCATTTAGACCATGGCAACAGCTTGCTCAGCCCGGCCTGAAAAGATCAGGCTCTTATTGATAGCTCTGAGCACACTGTTATTGCTAAAGAAAGCATGCTGCTCGCATGTTCTCCCATTGCCAGATAAACATGAACATCTGCATAACCATTGTAATAACAGCCATACTAATATTAATGACACCGCGGTGAGAACTGGGACTAGCGTCCAGCGATTATATTCTCCTGGGCAACTGTCTCCAGGCGCTCTCTCTGAGGGCAGGCAGACCCTCAGATGTCTTTCAGAACCCGGGTTAAGTGATCACTTTGAAGGAGTTGCTGATGTTTCCCCAAACCCATCAATCGATAAAGAAGCGAGTGTAGGATTTCATAGCGCATCAGGTGTTGGGGCTGGGTGTGGACTTTTGATGAACTTATGAGGGGAAAGAAATTGCAAACCCTGGTCAATGCTGGGGATTGCAACGCAGGTCTCTGGGGCTTCATCGTACCCTGCTGCATGCTCCAAAAAAACTACTGTCCCTTTGCAATTTGGGTTTTTTTTTTTTGCCAAGAGGAAGAGCAGTATCTCTGGGCCTGAGGTACAAGAAGTAAGTCCCTTAGTACAAAGGCCCCAGAGGGTCTCTGCCCCCTTTCCCCCCGTACGATCGACAGGGCTTGCGCTAGCGCTCAGGGAGGATGTTACACGTCAACATCACCGTCACCCCTTTGCCTCATAACCAGTTATGATTAAAGACCAATTTCCAAGGGTGCACGGCTGTGCTCTCGCACCCCTTGGTGTGACAGAACTAGCTGATAATTTTGTTTCTGCAGAGACAGTATTTGACCCCTCTGTCCCCTGCGCCCCCATTGCTGTATTAGCATCACGCGCCGGTTGGAGTGTCTGCCCCTCTGCTATCACTCGCGTACATACACCCCTCATCTCCCAGCACCCACCAACTCCCAGCATCTGTGCCACTTGCTTGGCCTCTTTTCCTTTATGCTGCTCCCCTCCACAGTCGTGTGACTGCTATTGTGTGGTCCCCGCCACACAAAAGCTAGCCTGACCTAATTTAAATCAGTGCTATTGAAGCCGTTCTTGTTTTATCTCCCAGCACAAGGGCTGTGCTCCCCATTTCAGAGGTAGCAGAAATGAATGGCTAATTGGGGGGGTATTGTGCAAAGCTGCGTTGTCTCCCAGCCCTGATTGTCAGCTCTCCTGCTCGACAGTGCTCCGAGCTCCCCTCTCTCATAACAGCCATGCAGGCTGTTGAGGGAGCGGAGGGAGGAACAGGGGAGAATGGGACTCCGCAGCCATCGTGGCGTGTCAGGCAAACAAAGCAGAGCATGGCCGCCTTCGGCACGCTGGTGGAAAGGCTGGCTGGGGGAGGGTTCCCTTGCTCAGAGAGGGCAGATGCTGGTGATAATAGTAGAGAATATCCATCCTTCACCTCCAGATAAGCCCCCTGCTTTCTTTTTCCTGGGTATTTATGTGACAGTCCGTCCTAGCGCTCTGGAGGCTGTCCTTGGGGAGGGGGAGAGAGGCGGGGGGGCTCCCGCACACACCAGCAGTGCCGCAGGGGTCGTAAAGTCTCGGGAGCAGAGCAAGTGGGATAGGTCAGGGGCTGGAGGGGAGACTGAAATGCTGCCAGTCTCTTTGTCCTGCAGGGTAAAGTTTGAGCTGTCACTGACAATGGATCTTTGTAAGAAAAGCGAGAACATCCCCGGGAGCCATTCCAGCAAGTGGCAACCAGCTTTGTCTGGGCCCTCAAAGCCAGAGTTGCCCATGCGAGGAGGATCTAGAGCCCACGACCCATCTACACAGTATATCTCAAGGCTACCAGAGTCCGGTGCTGCCTTAACGAAGGACCAGCGCAATATTTGGGAGTTAACAGGGGCAGCACAAGGTCTTTTGTCTAATTTCTGCCTCTGCCTCCCACAAGTACCTTCCAAGAGCTTCCTCCCTGGGGCTGTCTGGTCTGCAGCTCTCCTTTCTCCACCAGTCACCAGACTGAAAGAGGTCTGTGGAAGAAAACAAAACCCAAAGCATTTGAATCTTTCCATTGATGGTCTTGGGTCACTTACAGACCCACTTCCTCCTGCTCTAGGGAGAGGACTTTGCCCCCAGCTATTGATTAGGTTTGCCCCCAGCACACTCCGCCGATGCACAGTGCAAAGGTTGCTACCAGGGTCCTCTCCCGCCGGCTCTGCCAGCTGCAGGCAAAAAGAGTGCAACGCCGGGATGTTTAACAGCAACGTGAAGCAAATAAGTCCCAAGGCTTCAGGTTTGTCATGGACTTTAATGTAATGTTCTAATCCTTATCACGAGTCAGATCAGAACAAAGTACTGGCAAGTCCTGGAGTTCAAAGAGATGTGACAACCTCCTCTCTGTCCCCTCTGGCCCGAAATCAAGAGATGAGCTACAAAATTCTAAAATTAAGTTTTATTAAAAGTAAGATTTATTAAAAGTGAGGTTCCTTTCACTTTCATCTGGGTTTATGATTCACTTCTCCCTTCTAAGCTTTTCTCTGCAGCCAGCAGAGCATAAAACACACTTCAGCAAACAAAACAAAACAGGAAAAATAATTCTCACGTTACCACCTGAGGCTGAGGTTTTACCAAAAAAAGAACACTTGCCATGGGTGTATGAGTTGTTAACACTGCATTAAGATAAAAGAAGAGGAACTAGCATATCCCTAGAACCATCTGGGATCATCGACAGGGACTTTACCCGAAACCTCAGTGATGGGAAACTCGCTACGGTGTGATGCTGGCATCACGTCACCCTGCTCTGTCCCATCCTATCGCACAGCCTTGGAGAGACACCGGTGATGAGAACAGGGTCTGGCGCGTTGTGTGTTACAGAAGCTTCATTTGCAGGGAGCGGGGAGCTCCAAGGGTCTGTCCTTTTGCTCGGAAAACAGCCAGTCCTCTCCCAGCTCCTGTCCCCTGGGCTGGATCCTCTCCCTCCTGCGCAGCTCTGCAGGGAACTCCGCTCCCTGTTGCCACTATTCTACCGACATCTGGTGGCAGCTGCCTTAGGAAGAAAAGATGCTTCTTCCAAAGTGGCCCCAGCGCTGGCACGTCCTGCCCCCCTCCCCGACCTGCGCCCGGCCTCCCCGCCTGGCTTTGGGCTGGGCCGGTGAGCCCAGGGTCTGCGCCCAGGCTCGGAGGGTGAGGCCGGGCCCGGAGGGTGAGGCCAGTCCCGGGTCTCCCGGCAGGCCCCGTGGCTTGGAGCAGGGTGCAAGGCCGGGCCATGCTGGTTTGGGGTCAGCCCGTCCTGCTCCCCGCAGCGGGAAGCGGCAAGTTCCTTTTGGGGCTGTCCCCTGCCTGAGGGGAGCACCACCGACATGCAGCCGGGCATGGCCCAGGGACGCCCGCCTCAGCCGCCTTCTGAGGTGAGTGGGCCTCTGGAAGCACTAATTACTCATTAACGCTAATCACCTGGGATCCCGCACGGCGTTTGTTAGTGTTTGAGGCAGATTTTATTTGAAGGTGCCGTGAGGTGAGGGACGCGCCGCGGGGAGAGGCGGCCGCGCGGGAGGGCGCGAACATCACGCGCCGCCCGCAAAGGTACAGCAGCGCGGGTTTCCGTAGTGTAGCGGTTATCACGTTCGCCTCACACGCGAAAGGTCCCCGGTTCGATCCCGGGCGGAAACACCTGCAATGTTTTATGTTGTGTTTTCTTTTCTCTTTTTTCCCTTCGAAAATTCTTTATTTCCCTACCGCCCCCCGACGGCTCGGGGCCCCGCCGCGAGCTGGGAGAGAAGTAACGGCACCATGTGCCGTACCACCGGCCAGCGCCCGCGTCCTCGCCGCGCCGGCCTGGCGAGCGCCGGGTGGGTAAAAGGCAGCCGGGCGGGGTGCCGGGCGCGCAAAATTTGCTTTGGAATCGGTGGTGAGCGGGGGAGGAAAAAAAAAAAAAAAAAAGGGCAGTTGCGTTGGCCGGGAATCGAACCCGGGTCAACTGCTTGGAAGGCAGCTATGCTAACCACTATACCACCAACGCTCGGTGTGAGGAGTTTTCCCGGCCTCCCTCAGCAACCTCAGCCGCCTGGATTCAACCATCCTCCAGTGGCAGGGGGGACACGCAGCGAGCGCTGAGACTAGCGCCACAATTGCCCCGCGGCGGCAATAGGGGCTGAATTAGGGGCCCGTCTCGGAGGCCGGGCGGGGAAAGAATGTTCTCTTTGTGCTTTTTTTTTTACCCTCCGTCAGCCTCAATTCTCTCTCTACCCCCCCACTAGGAAGAATAGTTCCGCCCTCCCGCAGGCACCCCCCCTCCCACGCAGTGGTTCCTCCCAGCCGCCTCCCCCCCCCCTCCCCCCCACGACTTGGTCCTCCCCCCCCCGCCCCCCCCCCCGCCCGCCCCCGCCATCCCGCCCCGCCGCCTTCACGCCGCTTCCGCCGCCGGGTGAAAGGTCGCGCTGTGGCAGGCCGCCGCCTCCGCCGCCCCCCGCCCTCCCCCCCGCCCCGTTTCCGGGGCTGCCCAGTGTCCGGGACATGGAGCGGGAGTGACGGAGCCGCCGCCACCCTCCCGCTGAGGAGCCGCCCCCCCCGCCCGTCAGGGGGAGGTCGCCGCGCCCCGGGGTGAGTGAGGAGGGGACCGGCGGGGTTCCCCCCCGCCGCGGTACGGGCAGGGCTGGGCCGGGGGCCCATCCCCGGGGAAGGCGTGTGGGCCGCCTCCCCCCCTCCCCCGGGCCGGCGGGTGCCTTCGGGGGCGAGGGCTGTGTGTTCGGCCCCCCACGGCTTCCCTGCGTCCCCCCGGGCGTGGGGGGCGGCCGTTCTCCCCACCGTTTGCCCTCCAGGCGCGGGAGGGCCGCCGGGCCCCGAGGGGGGTTGTTTGCATTTCACCCCCCGCACCGTGCCCCCCAGGGATGGGGTGATGGGGCGGGACGCCTGGCCCTGGGAGGGGGGGGTTCCCCCCCCAGCAGCCTCTGCTCTGCCCGGGCGGGCGAGAAGCTGCTCCCTCGCTCCTCTCTTTCCACAGGCAAGGAGCCGCCTCCAGCGGGGCCCGGGGTGCTCCGGCTCCGGGCTCCCCCCTCTCCTGCCCACCCGTGGCCCGGCCTTCCCTCCGCAGCAAGGGCAGGAGCTCCCCGTCGGGGCTTTCAGCTTTGCAGCGATGGACACGGGCTGCTGGCAGCCTTTGCTAGAGCTCGTCCCTCTGTAGAGAAATCCCCACCGGTTTATTCCACCCTCAGTTGCTTTTATTTTTGGAGAAGGAGGTCTTAAAGCTCCCAGCCGTGACAGGGACACATTTATAGGGGTTTCTCTAGGTGACTGTGTTGCTTTGGCTCTTCTTGAATGCACCAGCAGGCCCCTCGGGGTCTCGCTGACAAATGATTCATGCCGGGTTTCTGATGTCTTGTGTCTGTTTTATTCAGTTTCTTTTTGTCTGGGTTCAGCATCGGAGGGTGTTATTGTTCCTTTTCTCTGTGTGAGCTGTGGCGGGTGGGATGAGGGTGAGGTGTTCCTCTGAATCATTAAAATCACAGAATAACTGAGATTGGAAGGGACCTCAGGAAGGCTCTGGTCCAACCCCCTGCTCCAAGCAGGGTCAGCTGTGAGATCAGACCAGGTTACTCAGCATTCCTGAGCATCGTTCCTGTTGCCCTTCATGCTTGCCTCGAAAATTGCCCTTAAATTACTGGTTGCTGCTACTTCGTCCCTCTCTGTTCTCCTCTGCAGTTTAGGAGCTTCACTGCTGGCGCTTCTTTGTGACACTTTGTCTCTCTTGATCCTCTGTGAGTGCAGTTTTGGTGGAGAAATGGGCTGTTTGGGCAGACCGGGGACCTCTGCAAAAGACAGTAGCAGGTGTCGGGTGTGTCTGTGATTCAGACACAGAAGAGGAGACAAAGATCTTTGTACTTTAGTCTACTTGGGTAGAGAGGACGATAGTGAAGGTAGCGCCTTCTTAGCTCGTGGAAAGCGGGCTTACGTGGTGAGCCAGCGTTCCTGCTCCTCAGGCTGAGGCAGAGGGAGGCAGCAGTCTGGCTTGGAAGACAAATGTGTTTTTTTATGTCCCAGGTGGGACTGTGACGCTGTTGGTAATGGGGCTGCTGACCCTCTGCCCGGCTCCTTATGGTGTCCTTTGTTAGACTCTTGCCTGTAAGTGTATGGACCAGACCTCTGTTTTCCTCAATTCTTAGTACCTGATACTTCAGAGAATTTAGGATTTTGGGAGGGGAATGAAAGGAAGGGTCAGTACAGAGGATTCTCAGGTTTTAAGAAGAATTTTGTAGGAAAGAAAGAGGCAGGCCACAGAGTTCACCAGGTCCCATTGTTCAGGCGAAGAGGTCTCTCTCAGATTTATCTGGGTTGTTAATATCCAGCCTGTGCTGGTGGAACAGATTTGGACTGTAAAGTGCAAACCAAGGATTTAATTTGTGCCGCTGCGCTCGGTTGGAAATGTGACCTATGGAGGATGCTTTTATACAGCCTTATTCCTGTGATGGGAGAAGCTGCAGTTATATGAAATTTGCTTTTTTCCTCTTCCTTCCTAGTTTCCTGTCCTGCCCAGCTCGCTGAGTAGTTAATGCAGAAGATAAAGAGGGTTCGTCTGGAAAACGAGACTGCAGGAAGTTGGAGAAGGTATGTGTCCCAGTTACTCCCAGGGCCTTTATTGACCTTTAGGTTGTGTGGGACAGAGAAATAAGCACTTGGAGCGAATGAAGTTTCTGAAGAATCCCAAGTATATAATTCTGCCTGGGGAGCTCTGTGTCAGGACCGGTGGGTCAGGAAGTGACTCAGGAAGATAGCTTGTTTCACGGACTTGCAATTCCAAGCTTTACAATTTTTTTCCTGTGCTGATGTCCCACCTGTGCTTGCTTGTTGTCTTCAGACTAACGCGTTCCCTCTGAAGGGAGGGCTTGGCGGTTGTGTGCCTGATCCATCTAACCTGGCCAGGCAGGGCAGAAAAAGCATGAAAAAGATGTCCAAGGGATAGCTAGATGGTTTGGGGAGTGGGGTTAGCAGTGCTTCTGCAACAGGGCTGAATCATCTAAATCAATGCCTCAGCATGAGGACTGTAAAGGACAGCCTTTTTCCAGGAAGGTGTAAATCTCAGATGCGCTCTATCGATGCCAAAGGTTCGAGACCATCTAAGAATAAGATGGTTAAAATTGGTGTCTTGATCCAACTCACCTTTGAAAAATTTAATCCCAAAATTCACTCTGTAATCTCAGTTAGATAAGTTACTCCTTATGCTTGTTTACTACATGTATGGTGTTGCCAGATACTTGTTACGTTTTGTCCAAGAGATGGCTGTAGCAACGGATGAAGCAATTGGATTTTCTTCTTACTCTGTATCGTGTCAGGACCTAAGTTTTGGGAGACTCCACCACACTCCAGCTATGGCAGTGGTATTTCCCAACACTTTCATGTAACTTTGTGTGATGGCTACTTTGCTTATCCCACTACTCCACTCTCTTCTAGTGTCAAAATCATTAGGATAAGAGCAGTACGAAACTAAAAGTTGTGCCTTTTACTTCCCTAGCGAGTCATAAAATCATGGCAATATAGTTTGGGAGGGATTCCAGCCTCCAGTTCAGTTTGGGACAGTTACCAGTATTGCATTCATGGACTGTTTTGAGCCCTTAAAGGTGCAACTTTCCCTCCTGAGGAGTCAAGCTGGCTGAGTAAGACAGTTTCACAAGCTGGGTGAGAGTAACCTAAAGGTCAGGCATCTTGAGCCAAAGCCAGATTATTTTAATTGGCTGACTTGACCTGCAGTGGGATCGGGTTGGGAGAATTGTACCCAGTTTATGGGCTTTTGTGGTCTTCCTGTCATGTGTTTCTGATAGGCAACAATTCTGCCTTCAGATGTGATTTTAGTTGCTGTAATGGAGACCCTGGATACAGGCAGTAGAGGCCGCAGACACACTCGCAGTCTTAGAACATCCCGTCACGTTCTCTTTTGTGGTTTCACTTGGGCTTCCTGCCTGGCTTTGATTGGAAAATACTCTTCTTTATTCATTTTCAAGCTGTGGATTTACTGCTGGGCAGTACCAGGAGTACCTACAGATTTATTTGAGGAGCTTGTTCTTGTGTTATTATTCACACATTTTGTCCAATTTAGGGACTTAGCAGTTTGAAGAGATGGTTATATTTACAGCCCTTGTACAGCGTGCCTGTAGTTTTAGGAAGTCCAAATGTACTTTGGTTTAGGTTTGCTCATCTCCTGTCGTAATTGCATAAGATGTCAAATGAGGTGAGGAGTTCCTTTTAGAGAGTTTGTTAGAAGGTGCAGGCTGGTGGGGAATCCTCAAGGAACACTCGGGGTGCTCCTGAAAAATATTCCTGGTAGAAAATGGGCAGAGGCGAGTGTTTCCTTGTGGTGATATAAATAACCATCCTTCTCCTTTCCCCTGATTCCCTCCACTGGGAAGGAACTCATTGTGCATCTTACTGAGGCTGAAGTCTTCAAGATTTGGTTTATGTGTAATTCTTGCTTAATCCTTCATCTCAGAAGCTGTTCTCCTGTCAGAATGCAGGTCGCTGTCCCAAATGACAGGCAGCATTCAAGAAACATCTAATTTGAAAATGTAAATTTTAGGGCTGCTGAGGACAAGGCCTTTTTTGGTGTAATCCTTAGTCACTGTTTTGCTCTTGACTCTGTGTCAAAGGTAGCGATTCTGTCTCCACAGAGCAAACTTCTCCGGCCTAATTTTTCAGTGAACTGAAGTTCTTCTGAAATTCTTTGTAACGTTCTTCCAGATACCCCCAAAACAACTAAAATGTCCTCATGGAGGGAAATCCAGCTTCTCAGAGTGCCAAAAACTGGTTTCCCTAGTCCTAGGCTCATTCCTGCTTTGCAATAGATTACATCATTGACCTTGGGCAAGTCTGTTAGTCCACCTCTCCTCAAATTAACGTTTGCTGTAGTTGCTTGTGGAGGCGTTTTTCGTAGACTCTCATTCAATAACTGCTAGCTTGGAAATGTATGAGGAATGCGTGCCACATTTTGCAGGATACAGCCAGGGTCTGTTACTGCTGTCTTCTTTCTGTTAGCAAAGACAATTGCGCTGTTTTCTTCCCATTTTGCCCTCTCTTCTACTTCATTCCTGGCTGCAATAGCTCTTCAGGTAAGTGAGGTGCTGGGCTTGGGCTTAAACCTCTCTGAGTGATGAGCAGGCTTTCCTTTAGGGCAGGAAGGAGACTTCACTTTTGTGGTCTTCCAGGGCAGGAGTTTATGTGCCTTTACGATAGGTCATAGCTTTCATGGCTTATCCATCCAAATTCCTGGGGTGGTTTTCCTTTGAGTCAAGCTGATTGTTTTCTGCACCAGAATCTGCTGCTTGTTCTTCCTTTAACAGCTTATTTCTAGAACTAGTCCTGGGAGAGTGAGTTTTCTGGGGTTAATATCTTCATTTACAGGACTCGATGCGGGATGGGAGATGGACTTTTCCTTTCAATACATCGATGTATGTTTAAAATGTAATCTTTGAGTGCAGAGAGTCCTAGGATCTGTAGTTTAAGGAGTGCCTGTTCTCTTAAGCTTGTTGCATGCTTAGAGCTTTCTCTAAGCAACAAAATGTGCCTGCTTGATTTTATGGCTTAATTCTCTCCCTCAACTCCTCCCTCAGTTTTTTGTCCAGTCCTGAAGGGGAAGAGAGGATGACTGCAGTGGACACGCTATCAGACAGTTCTGAAGTGGTCGAGATGGAGGATGTGCCTTCCCAATTCCAGGTGCAAAAGCATTCTTGGGATGGGCTGCGTGACATTATTCACAGCAGCAGGAAGTATTCGGGCATGATAGTGAACAAAGCTCCCCATGATTTCCAGTTTGTCCGGAAAACAGAAGAGTCCAGCCCACACTCTCATCGTCTTTATTACCTGGGTAAGCCAGCATGCCAGACACCGGGTATGAATATATTACAGGGGAGCTTCCAATCTAAACGGGCGAGGAAAAGGATGGGAGCTCTCTCCGTTTATGAGGTGGGGGAACTGAGATTAAGTAATGTTGCTCAAGGTTTGCACACTCGATCAATAGCGAAGCCTGGAACTGAGCAGAGACCTCTCCAGTCCCAGCCAAGCGCTTTAACCACAGCCTTTCTGCTTAGCGACACGGGGAAGCGTTGGCTAGCCAGACCTACCTCGTGACGGAGGCATGAATGCAGTGTTCTTTGCAACCCAGGTCAGTCCAGGTGATGAGGCAAGAGAAGGGATGTTCCTCAAACTCAGGACTGTCTTGTGCCTCTGTAACTTAGCAGAAATGGAATTTACTTGATTGATCAACCAGACTGACTTTCCAAGGAATTTGCTGTCAGTAATTACTAACTATATGTTGCAAGTTCTAGGTATTAATGGTGGGGTGGTGGTGTCTCCCTGCTTTATTAAGTACCATGCAGGTAGGATACTTCCAAGGGGGGGGAAGATTAGGTGGGAATGAAATATTAGTGGTATTCACAGGGAAATATCCTCTTCCTTACAGCAGGATTGAAAGACAGCAGAACGCTGTGCTGTACAGGTCCCTCATTACAGTTGGAGCCACAATGTAATTAGTGACAGAGCGGTTGGATTTTAGTAACCAGATAATTTTGTGGGTGGTAACATGGGAAGCTTTATAGACTATAAAGAGTTTGTTATGCCTTGGGGCATGAGCTGATCGTTACTGGGCCAGTAAAGAAATTGCCTGATGTGCAACTCCATACAGCGACTGCTTTCCTGAAGTGACCCTGCTTTTTTTTTCTTTTTTGAGTTGTTGAGTGTAGGTCACTGTAGGACATAGGGTGCTGCATTTGAGGGACTGATTTGTTTTGTCATCCAGCAGCTCCTGTGTGTCAGTGACTTGATTTGTTATAGTTCCTTATACATTCTTATGACACAAGTGCTACTATAAAGGGCAGTATCCAGAGTTAGCATATTTTTCTTGTTGAGTCTGAACAATGAGACTTGATTTAAAGCTGAATGTATTTCAAGGCCAAGTTGACTTTGATACAGTTTTTGATCTAGATGACTAAAGAACTAAGGGTCTAAGTGGCTAATTTAAAAAAAAAATAATAATGTTCTTCTATTATATGAAATGGCAACCAGACCAGCTACCGACTGGTTGGTGTTCTGCATGGCTGTGACTGTTACAGGAGCCAGAACCAGGAATAAAGATACACGAATGTCTTTTCAGTGTTTTCTTCCTTAAGGAAATGTACAGGGCGTAGAGCAGATTGATCCATCATTTAAGATCAGGATCCGCCAGGTAATACCGGGGTGCCTCTTCTCAGGCATTCCTAATAAAGGGTGAATGCTGATTCTTTCTATTGCCTTAATGAGCATCTTTTGAGTTGCTTGTGCTGTTAAATACTCAGAACCCATTTCAACAGTTCGTAAGTGTTTAACACCAGTGTGCTATTACTGTCCCAATGTTAAATAATGTTTTCAAGTTTTTATGTGAATACTGCTAGTGACTGTATGCCGAGGAGTAGGATGAAGAATTCTGAAGAACTTTGCTGTAGAAGTTGAATACTTTTCTTCACTTGTGAGCAAAGTATAATGTCTTTTGGGGAGGAAGGCAATATTTTTGTTGTAAATGCTGATTGACTGTAGGCAGCCTGAGGTCATTGTCGAAAGTGGTAATATAATAAGGAGAAAGGAAGTCCAGGTCGCAGTCGCATGAGTGTCAAATGTGTGTATATGTAGTCATTTGTTCCTATCTGCAGTTTTTTTTCTGTTTGGACATCTTAAATCATTCCTGGGCTGTCCCCGTAGAATTTTATGTTGTATTGTGGCAGATGCTGCTTATATTAAACACCACATGCTCAGCACTTTGGTGTTTCTATATCTCTGAGGATTATATGCTCACATATTGCTTTGCTTCCTGAGCACTTATTAATATTTAAGTTCTAATTTTAAGTAACTGTGCTGATGGGTCAAGCAGCTCAGAAATCTTTCTGTTCTGCCCAGAATATGTGCAGAGTAGAAAATATCAGGGCACATTTCTCTGTGCGAAATTCTGAACTAGGGAGTCTGTACAGCATACATAGAGGGCAAGGTCATGGTCTTTGATTTTGTTGAAACTGCCAAAATCGTGTGTCAGGATATTTTATTTTTCATGGTTGTTTTGGAAATTGGATGAAGGCCAACAGCTTATTTGATAACCACAGGCAAAGGCTCATGTGAAATGACAAGGTCTTTTGACTACGTGCTATACTGTTTCATATTTGAATGGGCTCTCTAGAGCTTCCAAGCTTTTTCTTCCAGCCCTTGCAGGCTGGTGTGTTGGCCTGAATGAGGTCCCCGTAGCAAATTTCTGGCTGAGAAATGTGGAGAGTAATGTTGAGTCACCCATTCAGGGAGTGGCTTTTTTAGAGTGGATCTAGGGCGTGGGTTGAACAGTCCACAGAGAGGAAAGTTGGATGTGACCAATTCTGAAGAGGTTGGTTAGTGTTAAATCTTGCTTAGGGAAATTTCTAAATAAATAAATATCTAAATTTAAATAATTTGGATATTATTCTGTGATTGAACTGAGAGCTGCTTGGGCATGACAGCTGGTAAAAGCCTCTGGACAGCCCCAACCCCTCTGTTATCAAAGACTTTTTTTTTTTCAATTTGCTCTTGGTCCTCTTTGTCATGGCTAACTAATCTTAAGTAGGATGATGCTTTTGTCCTCCTAATAGGAATGCCATATGGTAGCCGAGAGAATTCCCTTCTTTACTCAGAGATTCCCAAAAAGGTACGGAAGGAGGCCTTGCTACTCTTGTCATGGAAACAGATGCTGGATCACTTTCAGGTAAGCCAAAGTGTGAAGAGCCGGGCTTGACAGTGTTTGGGAAAACTGGCTGATGTTGTGAGGCTGGTATAGTGGGTACTACTCTGCTGAACCGCAGAGATAATAGCGTGGCAGCGTATAAGACACGGAGAATGGTATTGGTAAGAATGTTGTATCGAGAATTGCTTTGCTTCATAATGCAAGGTAGCCACTTGCACATGCAATGAAGCTGGCAGCGAGTGCAAAACAGCAGTTGATGTGGCAAGCAAAGGGCTGACCTAGCAGAGAGGAGCCTGTAAATTAGCGTGTAGTCTACCTCAGATTATAAGCTATCAGGACAGCGCACTTTTCTTCTGAGTGTCTTGTCTGGGCTCTTGCCATGCTCGTTGATGTGCTCAGTGGAATGCCTGTCTCATCTTTCCTGCTTTTAAGGAAGTCAGGGAAGTTGAATTTAAACTGCTGCTTCTGCCCTACGTTCTATCGTGAGTGAATGAGAAAGGGGGTGAATTTTCCCCTCCCTGATTTCAGTATCTTAATGTCCTTTGTCACTAGCAGCACTGATGAAGAGGAGAGTGGAGGGTGTTGGTCTTTCTTCCCTACTAAAAAGGTTCCTTGTGGAAAAGAATTTAGCTGTCTTGACCCCATTTGGATTGCTAGTCCCATTCGGGGTAATTCAAGATCCCCGGAAGAGCTTTTGTTTGCAGTGTCTGACATGGAAACTGTTTGTGAAGGCTGTAGATAATGTCATTAAGTTAATTGGTTACATCTGATTTGCATAAGCAGAGCAAGTGCAGCTGTCCTCAGTTCATGCTGAAGTGCCAACGGCAGAAATGACGCAATTCATCTCTCACGTAGAGGGAACTTTGGGGCATGCGGTTGGTTTAGTCCCCCTGGACCACACCTGTAGCCTAGAGCACAGTAGTTGTGGGCCTGTCTGGTAGGACTGCTGGCTGGTTTTGGCTGGCATGTTGTATTTTGGGCATTCACAGACTAGCTGGTGCCAGTCTTGGAGCATTCCTGTTCTGTGAAAGTTTCTCTCCTTGCAGATTCTTTCAGATTTTCCTTTCCTTCAATACTAGGCAACCCCTCACCATGGGATGTATTCTAGAGAAGAGGAACTCTTGAGGGAACGCAAGCGACTTGGTGTCTTTGGTATAACATCTTATGATTTCCACAGCGAGAGTGGCCTATTCCTCTTCCAGGCCAGCAACAGCCTCTTTCATTGTCGAGATGGGGGCAAGAATGGTTTCATGGTGAGTCTGCTAGTGATTTTATGAATATTACCTGAAACGGACTTAATGGGTTTGGTTGGAGATGGCTGCACGTCTGCAGCCGTTTGGTTATGGTCATTTCTCGTGTGTCCTGTCAGAGCTACATTTGCCATCATTTCGTGGGCTGTACTGCATCTGTGGTTTAGGCCTTTAAATATGAAGCTGGAAGCCGATTTGGTACAGAGCTGTTTGTGTGTCTGTTGCTGTAGGTGTCTCCAATGAAGCCTCTGGAGATCAAGACTCAGTGCACAGGGCCACGAATGGATCCCAAGATCTGCCCTGCCGACCCTGCCTTCTTTTCATTCATTAATAACAATGATCTGTGGGTAGCGAATATTGAGACGGGAGAGGAGAAGCGGATGACATACTGCCATAAAGGTAACTGGTGCTTCTTGCCAGATTCAAAAGGAAATTCCTTCTGACAGGTTCGAGCTGGAAGGGCTCATGTCTTCATGGCTTGCTTCTTACAAGTACATTCTTCTTTTGGACCCGCTTTTTCAAGGAGATGTAAATGCAGTCTCCCTGTTCCTCTCCAGGCTTGTCCAATGTTCTTGATGACCCCAAGTCTGCTGGTGTAGCCACTTTTGTCATTCAGGAGGAGTTTGATCGGTTCACGGGCTATTGGTGGTGTCCCACAGCTTCCACAGAAGGTCAGTGTTCTGCTTATCAAATTCCGATGCTGTAACTGCTGCCAGACCCTGCTATGAATGATATTTTGAGCAAGGTTTTCCTTTGGCCTGGGTTTGGTCTGTTTCTGGGGAGGCCGCCTGGAGGAACAAAGCACTGAGGGATTACAGTTGTGCTCTGAGGAGTATTTGCAGGTGGTCACTAGGAGCTGCGGCTATACAGGAGATGTACGCTCTGTTGCACCAGAGCATACTGCCGCAGTGCTCCAGGCAAGTCAGAAACAGCTTGAAAACACTCTAGCAAACACGCTTACTATCTGTCCTAGGTTCAGAGGATTTAAAAACACTGCGGATCTTGTATGAGGAAGTGGATGAGTCAGAGGTGGAGATAATTCATGTTCCTTCACCTGCCTTGGAGGAGAGAAAAACAGACTCCTATCGGTACCCCAGGACAGGTAAGTGAAATACCGCGGGGCTGCTAATGCAACTCTTGACTCCTGCTGGCAGAAGCAGTGGAATTTGTGCTATAAACTTTGCATGATTAATCTGGCTAGTTACTAGGATGTAGGAGCTGGTTGTAAATATCGAGGCCTAATTGAGTCTCTGAGCCCAAAATCTACTGCAAGAAAGGAATGGGATTTAAAGTTCAGCTTAAATGAAAGGATTGCTGAGAAAATGGAATATATCTGGTGGCATACGGTGGAATACATTTTGAATCCTGTCTTTGCTCTCCCTCCTGAGAACATGCACGGCCAACTAGGCCAGGCAAAAGCAAACTTTTCCCATACCCAGAACGACTCCTGTGATTACAGTGGTGTTTGCTCACATACATAATTTGGTGTTTGTACATTCACACACAGCCGTTTTAGTAAGACCAGGGTCAGTTCTTCTCGAGAAGCTGTGTTGTGTATAACCACGGGGTGTTCAAGTTGGTCATCTTGATATTCTTTCACTCCTTCTCTGCAGGCAGCAAAAACCCCAAGATTACATTAAAACTGGCCGAATTTAAAACAGACAGCAAGGGTAAGGTAAGTGCTAACGACTCAGAATGGGATATTGCGCAGGACGGTTGACTGCTTCCGAAGCTCCCTAGAATTAAGACAAGGTCACTAAGAATTCCTAAGTAGTGTTAGCCTTTGTTTTCATCCTCCTGTAACACCTGGTTCTATAATGTATTTATCCAAGAAACAGAAAAACTCTAAAATGCAGAAAAGTGGAGAGGCCGCTGGGAGAGGGGAGGGAAGCGGGAAGCAGGGTCAGCCTGGTATGCCACATTGTCAGTAGCAGAGCAGGAGGGATGAAGCCCGACCTAATCCTGGGCTTCAGTCCCTGGCTGTATCCTTTTCTGTGGCTGAATGCCAAAATCATTTTGCTTTGAAGCTTGTTTTTCCCTTCTCTTCCTGCCATTTGTAGAAAGGCTTGCTTCTCCTGGCCTGATCCTTGCTGATGCCAATAGTTAAACTTCCTGATTCTCCCATTCCACTGAGCTTCCCTAGGAGGAGGTGGGGAGGTCTGGTAGCAGTCTGGTTTGATATCGGACCTTCCTTTTGCTGCAGATCGTGTGTGCTCAGGACAAGGAGCTGGTGCAACCGTTCGCTGTGTTGTTTCCGACTGTGGAATACATTGCCCGCGCCGGATGGACCCGAGATGGCAAATAGTACATAAGTTTTTCGTCCAAACTAATGCTCCCAAGGGCTTCCCTGGCTGAACTATTGCAGGCCCTCGATGTGCTTTGTATTGTAGCCATGGCCTGGTTTTAAAGCCGTGACTGTCAGAAATGGCACATGAGTATTTGGCTTCTTCAGTGTTATAACATCCTAAAAGTAGGAATTAATCAAATGTAGACCAGAGTGACAAGCTGTGGGGTTTAAGTCACAACCACACAGTTAAATAACATTGATATATTAAGCGGGCAGTCCTAGGGAATTCTTTTGTGTTGAAGATGTTTAACACAAGTACAACATGCTTCCTGCTGAAAATGAGAACGTACTGTGAGCAGTTTTATCATTGTTCATCGGTCCAGTTTGTGATCGGTGCAAGTGTATCATGGGAAAGCGGGCAGTTTGCGTGGTGCTAAGTCCTTCCTGCAGTGTGTACATGGGGAAAGATTGCTCTGTGACCGGTGCGCTCCTGTAGCTTGCTATTGCTCTAAATGTGATACGCTCTTGTGCTGGCCAACCTTGCCTGAAGAGTTACAGAATTCACACCAATCTGATTGGTTTGAAATTTTAAAGCTCTTAATTTTTTCCCCTCAAAAGCTTGCTTGACTGTTAACTAGTTTCTGTCCAGATAAGGTGACTTAGCTGTCTTTGAAGATTGCATTCTGTAACATCATTAATTTTCTGCTCTGGAAACTAAATTCATACAGCTTTACAGAATGTAATCCCGTAGGTGATTCTTATGTTCTGCACCAGAGCTTAACTAAATGTGCTGAATATATCAGTTCATGAAATCCACAGTCACTGAGATGCTAGGGAGAACTGGCTCTTTTGAAAGTCTGTCTTAACGATAAAACTTCCCTTGATGCACTTCCAGGCCTTGGGGTAGCCGCACTATGCAGCGGTGGCTTGCCATCTGTCATGTTGAGAGGCCTGCAGTGCAGCACCACTTGAAATGACTCTCCTTGGAGAGGAACAAGGCTGAGACTGAAGCGACTCCTTCGCTTGGCAGTTGTCTTAGGTCTGTGCCTTTCCCTGCTAGTGCAGCGTGCAATGAGGAAGCTACAAATGGATCGCTTTAAGAGTGATGGCTTCGGCTCGTTAGGAGCTTGCTAGAAAACAAATAGTGCTTCCTGATGGAAGGGCTGTCCAAGGAAGAGTTACGTTCTGGAGACAGGGTTCTGTTAACAGTGCTCCCTTGGAATAGACACTCTGGCAAATCTGTTAGACATCTTGTCTGAACGATACCCCTGCGAAATACCAGAGATGTCTGGCAATACGTGTTTGTTGGCAAAGCTTCCAGGAGATTAGAAAGCAGCAATGACGAGAAAAGCTTTGCATTCAGATGCCTAAATCCTTTCTGCTAATGGGGGGAAAAAGGGTTGCATGTTCTGAGTGTTAGAAAGGGACATCTATTTTGTGGTACTGACATTCACCTCCAACTTCTTTCCCCAGTGCCTGGGCTATGTTCCTAGACAGACCTCAGCAGCGGCTGCAGCTAATCCTTTTGCCTCCAGCCCTCTTTATTCCAGTCCCAGAAAATGAGGAGCAGCGCGCTGAATTTGCCAAAACTGTGCCAGAAAATGTCCAGCCATTTGTGATCTATGAAGAAACCACTGATGTGTGGATAAATGTAAGAGGCTCGGGGTTGGGAGGAGAACACAGGCTGCCCCTTCCTTCCCCCCAGTTAACCGTTTTTGTGTTGGCTGCGTGTCCAGTTCAGTCCAGCAGACTGCTTTGCTACTCAGTAGTGCCAGATTTGGTGTTAATTCAGGGGGTTTGATAAAGCCATGAGAAGGACTTTCATGCAGTCAGCATTGAAAGAGATGAGGATCCTTCCATCTCCTTGCAGTTGGAGCTGTTCGTTTAATTCTCGCTAACATTCTCGGTGAACACAGGCATTTTGGACACTGACGCTTTTGGATGTAACACTGCCATTCTTTTGGGGGTATTTTATTACAGGATTAAATGGCTTCTTGAGGCATGAGCAACCCTAATCCCTGGAATTTGTACTTATTTAGATGGATAATGGACATAGGGGACAGGGAATAAACTTCAGTCTCTTAAGATTAAGCATATTGGTACTGAAGTGACAAAGGGGCCCGGAGTTCACACCATGGCATTCCTAAGGTGTTGGAATAACAACCACCCTGTGGGACTCGCGTAGCTGAAATGCCTAGCTCGGAGGCAAGGCTGGTGCTGGTTTCAGTGGTAGCCATGGAAAGCCCAGGGCATGTGGCCTTCTGCATGGGCCCAGAATTTCTTTGTGGTAGTAGGAAAGCAGGGAATGGCTTTTTCCCACTAGCCGCTCATCTGAGATATTTCTCCCCCCTCTCCGTTCCTTTGAAAGCCCAGTAGTTTAGCACTGACTCCCTTGGCCACGTCTCTGCTGTCACAATACAAATCACTCATGGGTCTTTTGCCTTGTGTGACAGGTTCACGATATCTTCTATCCTTTCATCCAGCCGGAGGGAGAGGAGGAAGAACTCTGCTTTATCCGAGCCAATGAATGCAAAACAGGTTTCTGTCACCTGTACAGAGTCACAGCAGTCCTAAAGCAAGGCAGCTATGACTGGGTGCAGCCATATGTCCATAGTGAGGGTAAGAGCTGCGCTTTGTCGGCGTTTCAGCTTTGGGAGCTCCCTCTCTCATTTGCTTGTGCTGTCTTTTGGGGAAGGCAGTGATTTTATTCTCATGTTATTTCTTCTAGATGATTTCAAGTGTCCTATCAAAGAGGAGATTGCCCTGACCGGTGGGGAATGGGAGGTGTTGGCGAGGCACGGATCGAAGGTAGTGGTTATTTTTATTCTGTCTTGCAGTGTTACAGCTCTGCATTGTCTGCCCACAGTTCTGGCCTACGCCCTCTGTTACGCCTGGGACCAGCTAGAACTACTTAAGCTTCATTTTGTTTCTCTTTTTATTGCTGCTTCTGCTTTCCCCAGAAGTGCTGTAGTCCAGCGCACATTGAACTGATTGCCTTTTTAATCAGACTTCAGATTGCTCCTGAGGTAAATCCCATGAGTGAGTCAGACCATAAAAAAGGACACAAGTCTGAGGTTCAAGAGCAACAAAGAACTGTTTTGTGGAGAAGCTTGGGATTGCTGCCTTTGCCGAAGCATTTTAACCCCAATGAGCAGTGGTGCATTGGAAATACGTTCTAGCGCTTAAAGTGAACTCCTGGTCTCCAGCTGATCCCTCAGTAGAGCCTTTGGGAAGAAGGCAGCTAGGGAGTATAAAGCGATTTAGAATATGGAGAAACTGTATCTGTTATTGGTTGCAGAATAGCCAGAAATGAATTTTTATTAATCTTGTAGAAACCTAGTTCCGTTTTTGCTTCAGGAATTAACTCTGAGTCTGATCTTTAATGCTCCCAGGTGATTTCTGTCAAAATAAAGACCTTGTCTGTTCATTTCCAATTAATCTGGATTTTCACTTCTCGCTTTTTAAAAGGCCTACAGCTCCATGCATTTGGTTTCTGCTGCTTTTCCTCAATCTGCAATTAACCTGCTGTCCCTCCCCATGTGAATTCTCACTGTACATGCTGTTGATTTTGGCCACAGCTCTTCCCTGCATGTGTTATGGCTAAAATTGTGTTAGCAGCCATTATTTTGATGCGTTTGTTGCTCCACAGGGCGCTGCCCGGTTTTCCTGGCCAATTGAGTTGGATATTTTTTTCCCTTTGCTGTCCACAGTGGTCTTCAAACTGTGGGTTAGCCAGAAATAGCATTTGGGCTTCAGCATTTGGAAACTGTAAGGTGGAAAACAGTTCAGTTACTGTTGCTGGATCAATGCAGTATTTAAAAGCTGTAGTCTCTATTGCTGGCTGGCCAGGTGGTTTTTAGAAGCAGCTTTATCTGGACATTAAAAACATATTTTAATGTGGCTTGAAGTTTGGTACTGTTAGAGCTATTAGTCTGATCCTTCCACAGATGGGAATTCATTATCATGATTGCTGGAAAAAAATATATGTGTACCCTTACAATCCAGGCATACTACAGGGAGATGACATATTTAAGCACGGAATCTTCCTAGCTTCACCTATGGGGAACAGAGCCCAACTTTTTATGCTCCTTAGTAAGCAAATGGTTTGAGTCTCTCAAAAAAGCTGAGTGACCGCTTTCTGTTACTTCTTTGGACTATATTCAGTTCTCCCTAAGTGCTGCGTATGTGTTTTCTAGCCTATGGTATCAACAGGCGTTGTGTACGGTCCCTAATGCCGTGAGCAGTCTGTCATGGTCTATTTGTGTTTTAAGCTGACTCTGCCTGGGGCCTGACTTTTTGAACTGGCAAAGAGCAGTAGTTGTCATCCTTCTGTCACTGAGCCCTCTCTCCTCCACACAGGTCTGGGTGAATGAGGCTACGAAGCTGGTGTATTTCCAAGGCACAAAGGACACCCCGTTGGAGCACCACCTCTACGTAGTCAGCTATGAGTCTCCTGGAGAAATCGTGCGACTCACCACTCCGGGCTTCTCCCACAGCTGCTCAATGAGCCAGGTTTGTTGTTTCCTAGATACAAGACAGCCTCGTCTCCTGACTGACAGGGATCCTAACTGGGAATGGTGATGAATCACAACCAGTAATGAGTCCGGAGGGCTTCTTTGTCTTGGTTGCTTGAAATGTGGGAGCTCTTGTCTGAGAACTGCATGGAGATTAGATGTGGAAAATGAAAGACCTCGTTCCCTTAACGCTTCTCTCTCCCATCTGTAGAACTTTGACATGTTCATCAGCCACTACAGCAGCGTGAGCACTCCGCCTTGTGTGCACGTCTACAAACTCAGTGGCTCCGACGATGACCCGCTCCACAAGCAGCCCAAGTTTTGGGCTAGCATGATGGAGGCAGCCAGTAAGTCCCGTGGAACGTGTCAGTGCTAGGTTATGTCTGCAATACTCTTCCTACCAGTGGTAGCCAAAGGTGATGGAGAGGGAAGTGGCCCAAGTAACTTCACTCTAAAGGAAAATGAATTGTGTTATCTTAGGGGGAGATATCTTTAGTGGGTAGCTCATCCAGGAAATGGTATATGGGCTTTTAAGATGATGATATTTCATGCTTTGGGTGAAAGCAGTGCACGAGGGTGCAGGGTTTAGATGGCTGTGGGTTTAGGGCTTTCTTTATTCATGATCTGTCTGAAGAGGGGCAAGTGTCTGGGATGCAGCGGCTACTTCATTCCAAGGCCTTTAAGGATTTAGGTACAGCTCACAGCAGCGCATGAACCCCTCCTGCAAATGTTTTCTCCATTTGACCTGTCCCTCTTCTTAACCTTCCGCATCTTGCTGTTGTGGCATAGCATGCCTTGTCTGAGGATACCCAGCTGATGATGTTTTCTTGGGTGATCCCTTCACTCTTTATTATATATTATTGGCCTATTGCCCTATGCAGGCAGATAGAGGCTGTTTGTTTCCCAGGGAGAGGCTTCTCTGAGAGGCATTGCTAAGGCTTGGTACGGTTTGGTATTGAGAGAGCCCTGACTAGGGTCGGAAGGAGCTAGTTCAGGCAGGGCCGGAGGCAGAGCCTGCTGCCAGTTACTGCAGTGCTAGTGTCTGAACTTCCTTCTGCAGGTTGTCCCCCAGATTACATCCCCCCTGAGATCTTTCACTTCCGCACTCAGTCAGATGTCGAGCTCTATGGAATGGTCTACAAACCTCACGATGTCCAGCCTGGGAAGAAGCATCCCACAGTGCTCTTTGTGTACGGAGGCCCTCAGGTAATCATCTGGATTGTGGAGTGCTGGTGTTGGCCATGGGATTGCTGTCCAGCGCAGAGCTCTGCGTAGCTCAGTCATGCATCAAGACTTATGCTTTGGTTAGCACTGAGCACTGGATCTCTATTCTGATCTCTGCTTCAAACCTCAGATGATTTTTCTGGCATTTAGTCTGCGTGCTGTGGCTCTGATAGCTCGGTCAGTGGCTGCTGTCTAGCTCAGGATCCTACAGAGTGGGACAGACAAAGGAAGGTACTGGAAGGCAGCTGCGTGGCTCTGAAAGTTTTCTTTCCTCCTCCTGCAGGTGCAGCTAGTGAATAACTCCTTCAAAGGAATCAAGTACTTACGGCTAAACACGCTAGCGTCCCTAGGCTATGCTGTGGTGGTGATTGATGGAAGGGGTTCGTGCCAGCGAGGACTCAAATTTGAAGGGGCCCTGAAAAACCAAATGGTAATGTACTACTTTTGTTGATGAATCACTGTTCGTGTGCTCTTTCTCAGGCTGCCTGGCTGCGTGTTTCCTGCATGAGTGTTGCTCTTGTCTTTTCTGTCTCAAGTTTCTAGATTTAGAAAGCCACTAACCTGAGCTTCTGTGTTGCCTTTTAGGGTCAGGTGGAGATAGAGGACCAGGTGGAAGGTTTACATTATGTAGCAGAAAAATACGGGTTCATCGACTTGAGTCGGGTAGCCATACATGGCTGGTCGTATGGGGGTTTTCTCTCCCTCATGGGTCTTATCTGTAAACCCAATGTCTTCAAGGTAAGTCTGGGCGTGGGGCTGTCATCCTGGGACACTTAGCTCTCAGCTTCTGTAGCTTGTGGCATCTGGAGTTGGCTTCTTTGCTTGATGTTTCCAATGGATGGGTGAAAATGTCCCTCAGTCCTGCCTGTAGCTCCTGGCTACAGTATGATTACAGATCATACCTGTCCGAGGCTTAATGAGGATGGGGTCATTCCCCAGGGACTGCCAGCGGAGGACTTAGCTAGCCTAGCATCCAATGAGATATTGATGTGCTATTCCTAATCCCTTTCCCAAGTCCCCGGCACGGTTTCTGGATCATTCCACAAGTCCTCCTTGAAAAGGGGAAGCCTTTAGTGCTGGTATGCAGGAATTTGCCCCGTTCTGAGGAATAGCAGGAGGAGGAATCTGGGTTTTATGTGGGTTTGCTGTAGAAGAATCCTGGTCTGAGTGACAGGACAGTCCAGAGCCTGTTTTTCCTGCCTCTTCAGGAAAACAGGGAACACTTGAACTCTTTAGCACATGATAATTGAGGCTGTCTCCTGCCACCTATTTGTTTGACAGATTGCTATAGCAGGTGCTCCTGTCACAGTCTGGATGGCATATGACACCGGGTATACTGAGCGGTACATGGATATCCCAGAAAACAACCAGCAAGGTTACGAGGCTGGCTCTGTGGCATTACACGTAGAGAAGCTTCCCAATGAGTGAGTACCGTGGGGCTGAGTGATCTGCTGAAAACCTGCTCCTGGGTCCTGCTTGGTGCCACCAGTTGCACCTTTGCTGAATCCCAAAGGAATGGATGGATTCTGATCCCATTTAATATTAACTCACGTGGCTGGTCGCTGCCTTCTGCAGCAAGCTGGGGCGTTGTACCCCCAGCCCCCTTTGCCAGGGAGCGGTTGAGGACCACGTCCGTGGCCTTACGCTACTCTGGCTGCCTGTCCATTGCTCAGTGTTGGCTTGCAGACTGGCAGCTCTTTGCTCAGACCCACCGCAGAGCTCTTTGTGTGGTTTCTCATCCTGTCTCTCATCCCACCTCCAGGCCAAATCGTTTGCTGATCCTCCATGGCTTTTTGGATGAAAATGTGCACTTTTTTCACACCAACTTCCTGGTATCACAGCTAATCCGGGCTGGAAAACCTTACCAGCTGCAGGTAGGAGGAACAAGAGTGAAGTGGGAAGGTCCCTTAAATCTGGAAAAAGTTTTCTGCTGTGTGTTCTGGGGGTGGGAGAAGGTGGAGGCAGATGCTCCCACATCTTGTTTGCAATGTAGATGACAGCAAATGCCTAGTTTGACTCCAAGAGGTGGCCGGGAGGTGGCACTGTGGCTGTTTCATGGCTGGCGGATGTGGCCTGTATCTAAAAGCATTTGCAAACAGGGCTCCTGCCCTCAGGCCTGGAACTTTCCTTCTCGGCTGAACTGTTGCTGTCTCACTGGGCTGGTGGCAGCAGAGGTGGCCGACTCGCTGAGCGGGCTGGCAGCGCACGCCAGCGCAGTGAGGGAGGGGAGCTGCTGTTCTAGACCTTCCCTGGCACCTCTTTGTCCCGACGGAGACTGGGTTGAAGGAAAAGGGCTGACGTGAGGGAGGCTTGTCTGTGCCGAATGAGCTGCTCCTGCCTAACTGCCCCGTCTCTCTGCTTCTGCACAGATCTACCCCAACGAGAGACACAGTATTCGGTGCCCTGAGTCAGGAGAGCACTATGAAATCACGCTGCTGCACTTTCTACAAGAATACCTCTGAGAGCACAAGCCTCTGCAAACTGGACACTGACAGCTCACCTTCCCCCTCCCGTGCCCTGCCACTGCCGCCTCCCTCGACAGCCATCTAACCCAGAGCACAAGCGGCTGAGTGCCCACGTCGGGCTGGGCGTCCCCACCCCGCGCGAGGGGGGAGCGTGGAGGGCACCTTCCCTTTGGACAGTGCCACCTTCTTTCACTTTCCAAGCTGGAGGTCTGCCCCTGCTCGGCTGCTCGTCCTGTTCCTCTCCTCCGGCCTGGCTGTTAACGCTTTTTTTGCTGCTACTCCCTCTATCCTGGGAATCAATGGACAGTGGTCTGTCTCCTGAGGCTGAGGTTTGTGTCCATCTCTCTCTCCCCCATCCTTTTCCCCTTCCGCTGCACCTCTGCAGTTCCCATACTCTTACCTGCAAGAACTCAGTGCCTGTGTTGGAAATGGAAGAGCCGAATCAGCAAGCTGCCTTAAGCCAGGAGTGGGAGGGAAGAGAGAACTACCTAATGTTAAGCCCCAGGGGAGCTGATCGCTGCTGCTGCTGTGTCCTGGCCCTGCTGCGACAATGTGGAGCCCTGGGATGTGAAGAGAGCTCTACAGAAGCATGCAACACTAGCCTTTTCTATTTTTCAGTTTAATTTTGCAGAGCAGATGGAGGAGGTGGCTGGGGTCGGTAACGGCGTCCTCTGATACCTTCCTCTAATGGCCGCTCACAAGCAGAGTTGTGCCAACAGGTAGCATGGCAGCTGAAGCAGCTGGCTACAACCAGAGATCATCTCTCCCGAGATCACAGCAGCGTTTGGGTTTTTGCAACACAAGATGGATGATATTTATGCAAATCCTCCCTCCCTCCATTCTCTGTGCTGCCTCCTGACCCCACCTTCTCCTTCCCCGACACCCTGGGCTTTCAGATGTGCACTGAAATTGGCTGTGCTTCAGTTCTCTGCGGGTCAGTGACTGTTCCCCTTGCCCGTCTACTCAGCAAATGCTCTCTTCTGGTTTTTATTTACCTGGTCAACAGGAACTGCAGTTCTGGGGAGGGGGGATTGAGCAATCGCACCTCAGGGGAGCACATACCCCCCTCAAGCCAAGGGTTCTGCCGGGGCAAAAAGAAAAAAAAAACAAAAAAAAAACAAAAAAAACACCCAAATGAACCACGTTGACTTGCCCTGGAGTATTTTAAGTGCGTATTATGAAAAGAAAATATTTTTATGGATTCTTATTCTTTTATAATTATGAGTGTAAGATGTAGCGATGCATTAAAATATTGGAAAGAGACATGCAGGCTGGCGTTTGTGCCTGTTGCGGAGTGCAGGAGAGGGCTGGGGAGGAAATGGCAGCTGGCTCACGATAGCCAAAGCCGCGTCTGTGGTAAAAGCACAGCGCTCCGTTCGGTTTCTGTGCCGAGCGGTGGAGAGAATATTAAATCCCTGATGTTCCTCGGGGGAAGCATGATCCAAGCAATTGAAGATGCAGGGTGGAGGGTTGGGAATCCTGGACCGTGTTCTTGGCTCCGCCGTTAAGGCGCTGCATGACCTTGAGCAAGTCGACGTCTCGTGTTTGCGAACGCCGGCCGCGGCGCTGGAGGTCGGTTCCGCGCCCGGCGCCCCGATTCCCTCCGATGACTTAGGGGGATGCAGCTGTGCTGATCCAAGCGCTTCCGAGTGCTCGCAGCTCTGATCCCACGCTAGGAGACACAGAGCTGCTTTTTGCAGGTGCTGGGCCTGCCTGTGCTCGCCCTCACAAAACCTGGCCTTGCTGTTTTCCTTTCCGTGCGGAGTCAGGCGTTAATTAAACTGCTGTTAATGCCCTGAGGATGCAAGCTGGAGGCTTCTGTTTTAAATGCAAAGCATCTTACAGCTGGAGCGTTTTGTTTTCTGAAGACGGTTGTGAGCGTATTTGTTGCTCCCTTCTCATCCCTGTGCCCGAATGATTGTCCCGACTGTCGCAGTTGTGTTGTAGCTTCTACCGCGCAGCCCCTGGAGCAAGCTCTGGTTGCAGCTTTTGAGGTCGGAGGGGCGGAAGGGGAGGTAATGGAGGAAGTTGCACATCTTGAGATAAATCTGCAGACAGAAAAGCTGCTCCCCTTTCCCCCTGCCTTCTTCAGAGCCGGGCGTGTGCCAGTGGATGGTAAGAAGCTTTATTTTGCAGGGTTTGTTTCTTTTCAGTCTTAAACTGCTTTTTCCTGTCCCAACAGAGCAAGTGTTTCCTAAAATGTCTGCAGCGCACTCTTGAAACGCTCTTGCCTAGAAGAGTTTACAAATCTGTCAGCTCCTTTGATCCTCCAAGCTTGCTTCTGAAGCCGTAGGATTATCTGACGCCATAAAACGGGGCTGGTTTTCTTCTTTTGAGGATTGAGAATCCTGAGCGGCATTAACTGGGAAATCACCCACCGCAATCCTGAGCTTTTCAATATGTAACAGGCTCTGCCGGGGACTGAAATACAAACGGTGTGGGAGGCCCCCACCCAGCTGTCCTGCGGGAGAGGTGATGGGCGCTCGGAGCACGGTGCAGCCGGGTTCCTGGTATCGCTTTCGGGTCGGGGATTTGCAGTTGAAGTTGAGTTCATTTCCTGAGCGAGCGGTAACGGCCGGAGGAAGCGGCAGGGTTGCAACAGGTGCTGGGGAAACCGGGCGAAAACGACTCTTCCTCAAAAACTGGGCCTAAGCGTGAGTGGCTTGGGAGGCATTTCTCCCACGAAAACACAACGTGTGGGGCTTTATTTTTAGGCGGAGGATGCAGAGGGAGAACAGATGTTCTTGATGACTTATTTTTAAAACAAAAACACTGCTCAAGCTACAAAATTGGCTCAGAAAAGCCACCGCTCGCCCTGAAAGATGCTCGAATGGAAAACTTTCCGACATCTCCCTTCCCAAAGCGTGTGGAATAAAGGTGCGACGCCGGCTCTCGCTCTTGGAAAGCCATGTCAGTGGAAACTGTGTTGGCTGCTTAGGGGTGTCTCGGGCATTTGATCTCTGTCCTCTGCCGAGGCCCGGCCGTGTGCTGCGTGGCTTTGCAGAGCAGCACCCCCAGAATAACTGAAGTTGCTCAGAAATACCAGGGTCCATCAAAGGACGCGCGGCGGCGATGTGAGGAAGACAAATGGCTGCGGCGGAGGGGGGCTGGCAGCGACGGGGGCCGGGGCTGGGGGAGGGCTGCGTGTGGATGCTGGTAAAAAGAAAGGGTGTAAATTGATATTGGAAAATCCTCACAGAGGGATTTTGGTGGAGCATGTACGCCCAGGCCTCCTGCCTTCGGGCCGGGACAGATGCAAGGTTTCAGTCATCGGCGTGGAGCAGCGGCTCCTCCACCTCCCCACCTCTGCAGAAAAACCTCTTCGCTCCGGCTCAAGCCCCTTGCTTGAGGGTGCAGATTTCTGCTGGTGCAGATTTCCGCTGGCTTTCAAGTGAAAACAGCTTTGTTCTGGCCCAGCGGCCGCGGCTTTTGCTCTGCTGGGCTTTTCTGCTTTGCCTCGCGTCCCAAAGCCGCGCTGGGTTGGAGCTCGGAGGCTGAGGTGTCTCCAGCCAACGGGCAAACCTGGCTCTGGAGGGGTGCAGATATGATCCTGCCTTCCCCGCTCATCCTTTTGCTTGGGGCTCGATCCTGCTGGGTGCTGAGACCCCGAGCAGGGGCGGTTAGCTGTGCTCCTTGGCGGCGGTGCAGGGAGAGCTGCTGGGGCCGGGGCTGCTGCTGTGGGAAGGGGAAGAGAGGGTTGGGCCGGTGGCAGAGAAAACCAGCGGCGTTTTGCAATTAAGAAGAGTGGGGAGAGGCGGTAGGAGCGCAGTGGGGCAGGGAGGGGGGAGAGCCAGCACCGTCCCCGCCGCTCTCCCTGCTCTTTCGTCTGCGTTTGTCTCCTTCTGCCGTCCGGGCTCTGCTCTCTCGTGAAGCTGCTTGTTCCTAGCCTAAAAAGGACAGTTAAATGCCACCCAAGGGATGGCTAAGACCTCCTAAAGCTCCTGCCAAACCAGCAGCGCAGCCACGCAAAAGCTGATCCAGCTGAAGGAGCCAACGTGGCTCGCTCTCCTCTGGCTTGGCCGCTCTGTTAGCATTTCTCTGCCCCCCCCCTAATTGGGGCTCGGAAAGACTCGTCCTGCTCCCAGCCCGTGGCCCCAGCTGGTAGCCATGGGGCTCAGCCCAGGGACCCCCCTGACCCCGCTCTCGCCGTTCCCCCCAGCCGGGTGCCATGGCCGTGCCGCTGGGGCTGCTGCTGGCCCTGCTGGGCTGCGCCGCCGCGCCGGATCCTGCCCTGGAGGAGGCCTGGGAAGGGTGGAAGAGCCTCTATGCCAAGGAGTACCCAGAGGTAGGTCCTGCTCCCCCGAGGCCTCCCGGCACTCGGGAGGGTCTCACCCAGAGCCACCCGTGTGCACCCACCCCGTCCCATGTCCCCATGCTCCAGGGGGACGTTTCTGATCCCGCTGCTGCTCTGCCCCGTGGCAGGAGGCCGAGGCCGCCCGCAGGGAGGTCTGGGAGAAGAACCTGCGGCGCATCCAACAGCACAACCGGGAGGAGTCGCAGGGGCAGCACGCCTTCCGCCTGGCCATGAACCACTACGGGGACCTGGTACCTGCTGACACGCCCGGCACCTTCCCTGGGGACCCCTCCCTGCACCCGGGGCCTGGGGACCCCTCGATGCACCCAGGGCTTGATCCGGGGATCGGGTACCCCCAGCCCGCTCCACTGGGAGCTGCAGGTGCCCCTGGGGCTGGGCTGCTTCCCGGGGGTCAGCCGGACGGTGGGGAGCCGCAGTGGTGCTGGACGGGCACTGGTGGCATCACACGAGTTTTCCCTTGGCAACCTGCAGACGGACGAGGAGTTTAACTGGCTCCTGAACGGCTTCACCCCGGCGCAGCGGGAGGAGCCGGCACCGCTCTTCCAGGCTTCGGCAGCCCTGGAGACCCCAGCGGAGGTGGACTGGCGGGTGAAGGGCTACGTGACGCCCGTGAAGAACCAGGTGGGCACGGGCGGGGGTCCGGCCGCGGCTGCGCAATGGGTGCCGGGAGTCTGGGCAGCAGAAACAAGCAGCAGCGTCCTCCCGAGCACCAAAACCTCTGGGCAACCCCAAGAAGCAGCTCCCAGTTTTGGCCGCTGCAGTTTTGCAGCTGAGGAGCTGGAGAGCAGCGCTGAGGGGGGCACAGCGTCCCTCTCCGGTGGGTTTTGGGGTGATGCCGTGACCCCCACGCTGTCCCCATCTCGCCCAGGGGCACTGTGGGTCGTGCTGGGCGTTCAGCGCCACGGGGGCCTTGGAGGGGCTCGTCTTCAACCGGACGGGGAAGCTGGCGGTGCTGAGCGAGCAGAACCTCATCGACTGCTCCCGAAAGCTGGGCAACAATGGCTGCCTCGGCGGCTACATGACCCGCGCCTTCCAGTACGTGCGCGACAACGGAGGCTTGAACTCGGAGCATGTCTACCCCTACGTGGCCACGGTAAGGGACGGCAGGCGGCCCTGGGGACACGACAGAGCAGTGCCGGCGGGTCCCAGCCCCAGCGTTGCTCACTCTCTCCTCTCAGGACACCTCCAGCTGCCGATACAACCCCCAGGACAGGGCGGCCAACTGCTCCACCATCTGGCTGGTGGCCCAGGGCAGCGAGGCGGCGCTGGAGCAGGCAGTGGCAGCTGTGGGCCCCGTGTCCGTGGCGGTAGATGCCAGCAGCTTCCACTTCCACTTCTACCAGTCGGGTACTGTCTCGCTCTTCGTGGCGTGGATGGGTAAACTGAGGCAGGGCTGCCTCATGGCAGGGTGGGCTGCTGACTCCCAGAGTTTTCCCAGGGCACCCAGCCCAGGGGAATAGGATCCCCACCCTGCTTTCACCCGGAGAAGACGCGATCGGGGCTGCCCCCGGCTCACTCCGGTTCTGCTCTTCCCAGGCATCTTCAGCAGCATGTTTTGCAGCCAGCGGGTGAACCATGGGATGCTGGCCGTGGGCTACGGCACGAGCCAGGAGAACGGGCGCAACGTGAGCTACTGGATCTTAAAGAACAGGTAGGGGCTGAGGGTGTCCCCCCAAACCTGCCACCCCTTCCACTCCTGCCGGGATCAGAGCTGCATGGCAGGAGCATCCCTGTCCCGAGCAGGGCCAGGTCTCCGTGTGTGTGGGAATGTGGATATGCTCATTCTCCGTCTCTTCCTGCAGCTGGTCGGAGGCGTGGGGTGAGCAGGGCTACATCCGTCTGCTGAAGGGTGCCAACAACCAGTGCGGGGTGGCCAACCAGGCCAGCTTCCCTGCGCTGTGAGCCAGGGCTGCGGCGGGAGAGGACGTCCCTCCCTCCTCGGGCATCTCTCCCTGCCCTGGCTGCGGATCCGGGGCTGTTTCCTTCTGGAAAAGGGCTTTTGTTCGCATGCAGTGAGAAGCTATTAAAAGTGGCATGGCTAATTGCTCTGCGCCTGCAAACGGTGGCCAGGCAGGGTTTGGTGGCTGAGGCACGGCTGATGCAGCCTGTCCTTTTCCTGGTGGGAAAAGCAAAGTTCCCTCCGCACGATGCTCGGCGAGAGGCTCCTTCTCCGCGCCTTTCCTCCCAGCCTGGCCATCTCTTTCCCTTCTTTCCCCTCCCGCGGCCCCTTTTCCTTCCAGCCGAATCCCAAAGGCCACCAGCCAGGGATGGGTTTTTCTGGCTGCGGCCGCAGCTCTGCCCGGCCCTGCGGGGGCTGAGCCAGCAATGCTGCCCCTGCGCACCCGGCTCGTTACAAAATAGGCCTTGACCCCATTAAACCGGTGTGACGAGGCACAAAACGCACCTTTCACCCCCTCCTGCTTTTTATTCCCCCCCTCCCCCCATCCTGAATAATTTGGGGGATTTAGCGCCAGGTGCAGCCCCGCAGCCCGAGCGGGGCCAGGCTGGGGTGCGAGGGGACGCGGGGCCCGTGGCAGCGTGGGCTCCCCAAAACGTCCCACAGTTGCCCCGCATCCCTCATGGGAGCAACCACAGAGCAAAGCACGGCCCCAGGAGCACTGGCTGCGGGGAGACTGCTGTCTCCATGGCCCCTTGTCCCATATCCCGCTGGCTTCTTGTCCCAGTGTCCCCACGCCCCTCGTCCCCGCGGTCTCTTGTCCCCACCGCGGCCCCCCAAGGGTTAACCCGCCCGGGCTCCCTGCCCACACCCAAGATGGCCGCCGGGGCGCCGGCTGAGCGGCCGCAGCCCGCATTGACCCCTCCCGCCCGCCGTAGTCCGGGCTTCCTTTCCAAGATGGCGGCGTCCAGCGGGAGGAGCGGCCGGAGGCTGTGGGCCGCCCTGGTGCCCGCCGCCCTGCTGTGCCTGGCGGCCCGGGCCGCCGAGGAACCGAGCACGGCCGAGTTCGACGTGCGGCCCGGCGGGGAGGTTCACTCCTTCTCCCGGAGCCTGGTGAGAGGCGAGGAGGGAGAGGGTGAGGAGAGGGTACGCGCCTCTCCCTGATTGGCTGCACGGCACGTCGCTCCGGCTTCCCGCCACGGGGATTGGCTGCCAGCCAGTGAGGGAAGGCGGGACGAGATGGGGGGGGATCCGGGCTCTGACGGGGGCAGGGGAGGGAGTCCCCGGGGGAGAGGGGTCCCCAAGGGGGGGTCTCCAAAGGCAGGAGGCTCCCAGGGAGAGGGGGGGTCCCCAAGGAGGGACGGGGTCCCCTAGGAGAAGGGGGTCGCCAAAAGGGGGGGTCTCCAGCAGAAGAAGGTCCCCAAGGAAAATGGCTCCCCAAGGTGGGGCAATCTCTGTGTCGAGGAGGTCCCCAGGGAGGGAGGCTTGCCGTGGAGAATGGCCCCCGAGGAGAAGGGGGTCCCCGGGGGAGGAGGTACCCCAAGGGGAGGGAGGGGTCGCCAGGGGGAAGGGGGTCTCGAAGAAAGAGGGTCCCCGTGGGAAGGAGGCACAGGAAGGGGAGGGGCCCTATGGAGAAGGGGGCCCCTAGAACACGGGTCCCCACCCCAGCCCCACGGGGTCCTGCTGGCCCCCCACGGGGGATGAGGGCTGCAAGGTCCCTGGTGCTGTCTGCGCTCCGACAGGGTGCGGACACGGCCGTTCTGCGTGCTCCTCCTCGGTCACCCCAGGGTGAGACCGCCGGGGGCTGCACCGTGCCGCAGCCCCGGTAATTCTGTCAGGTGTCCCCAGATCACAGAATCACAGAACGCTTTGGGACAGAAGGGACATTTAAAGGCCATCCAGTCCATCCCCCTGCAATGGGCAGGGATGCCTTCCACCCGATCGGGTTGCTCAGAGCCCCGTCCAGCCTGGCCTTGAATGTTTCCAAGGATGGGGCATCCACCACCTCTCTGGGCAACCCCTTCCAGTGTCTCACCACCCTCAGCGTGAAAAATTTTTTCCTGGCGTCATCGCCAAGAAGTGGCTGATGGTGAACAAAGAGAAGGTCCTGCTCGAGCAAGGCTGCTCATCGTCTTCTTCTCTTCTTCCAGGGGGATTACAGCTGCACTTTCACATACTCAGCTCAGGGAGGAACGAACGAGGTGAGTTGGGCAAAGCTTCAAGTGTTTCCCTTACACTCAGTCTTTACAGCTGCACAGAGTGAGAAGCTGTTCAGGACGATTTCGTTTGTGATGAGCTGATTCCAGGGACCGGGAGCTGTGAGGAAGGGTGGTGGCACCGTTTGCAAGGCTGCATGTTTGCAAAAGTAACTTATTGGATTTGCTCCCCGAATGGAAGCGTCCTTCGTGTGTTGCAATGATGCTGCGGTTCGCGAGGCCGTGACATTTGTAAGGCTTAACAAATCTCTGGGCTGGATGTCTCTGGAGAAGAGGGAGTGACATTTTCATACCCTGGTTGGTAGGAAGGACCTCGTAGGAGTAAATCCCGTGTTCTTTAGGAGGCTTGGAAGTTTTTGCGGCTCGTGTTGCTGCTGCAGTAAGCGCCGTGCAGATACACAGTTTGTACTTTCTTATCTGCAAGTCCTGTTAGAATTGTGTCCTTCTCTTTTAGTGCAAAGAGAAATGAGACTCTTTCATTAACTGTACTAATGAAATCGTGGAGAAGAGAGGGCAACCAGGCCTTGAGCTTTGTGCAACGCAAAGTAAAAGGGGCCATCAGCAAGCGTTGCGTAGTTAAGTTGTGTTATTTTGGAATGGTCGAAACTTGCCATGCCTGCAGCGGAGAGGGGAGGTGACTGGCCTCGGGGGTGAGCGGGAAGTCGGAGGCTCTTACCCGCGTTAACTCTTTGGGCCTTTCCCCTCTGCAGCAATGGCAGATGAACATTGGAGTCAGTGAAGACAACCTGCTCTTCTCCTGCTCTGTCTGGAGGTGTGTTCTTTAACCCCAAACTCTCTGAGGCAAAAGGGACAACAAGGCAGGTGGGATCTGGGCCAGGGACCCTGCCAGTGGCCGGGGACCCTGCCTCCCAGCAGGGTTTGCCTCTGCAGGGCAGCACCAGAGGGCTTTCCTCTCCCGAGAGATGCTGTGACTCTGGGTGGGCTCTTTAGCCAGGCGGTGTTTGATAAATGCCGTGTTCCTCTCTTCCCCCCTCTGCGCTGTGTGGAGCTACAAGAGAGCCAGAGGTGGCTGTGGAGGGAGGGAGCCATGAATCCTGAGCTCTTCTGCACCTCCACCCTCTCTGCCCATGTCAAAGACTCTACTCTCTTGTTTCAGGCCCCAAGGGAAGTCTTATCTCTTCTTTACCCAGTTTAAAGCTGAAGTGACGGGAGCCAAGATAGAGTATGCCATGGCTTATGTAAGTCCCAGCTGATCGCTTGGAAGCAGGTGTGTGGGAGGCTGCTATAACACGTGAATTGGACATGGAAACCATTTATTAGATATCTGTCCAATAAAATGCACTCCGTCACGTCCCTAATTAGAGCGTGGTGGCAGTCAGGAGAGAAGCCGCAGGTAGGCTCTCCTGCGCCATTTTATTTCTGCTCCCTCAACGCCATCGCGGTGCTGCTGGCTTTGCCAGCGTCGGTGATTCCAAAAGACACCAGCCTGCCAGGGCACACTGCACAAGGGGAGTCTCGGTTTGCCTCAACAAATTGCATGTGACAAAGTAAATAAAACCTCTGCTGGTGGTTTTGTTTGGTTATTTTTCCATTTCCCAGTCTTCAGTGGTGAGGCTTTCAGTCACCCGAAGGACACAAGTTTGTGGTTTAATAGGAAATGGAAAAAGAGCCAGAGATTTTCCTTCAGATTTCCGTTGTGGTTTTTATTCTTTCGCCCCACATTATTAAAACACAAGTTCATTCTTCAGAAAGTGCTGTTTGTTTGCTTGCTTGCTTGCTTTAAATACGGCAGCTTCTTGGATTGCCTCAGCTGCTTAAACCTTCTTCCTTCCCGTTTCAGTCTCAAGCTGCAGCGGGTGGACAAAGCGACGTCCCCTTAAAACAGGAAGAATTTGAAATCACCGAAACAACAGGTCTGTGACCGAGAGAACTACGTGAGAAAGGGGCTGGTGTGGGAGACGAGCCTGGCTGTCTACCAGGAGACAAGTACTTAAGCTTAATGCAGATAGGTGACAACGTATAGGACAGTGCGTGTTACGGAGTCGGGGGTAGAGTGCTCTTGATCCATAGCTGGCAGCAGGATTTTGTGGGTCCCGTTCCAGCGTAAATGTTAAATTAGCATGGGGGAAGAACGGGTTTATCGCAACATGCTTGTCGCGTGCAGAAAAAGGAAGTGCAATGCCCGACTTGCTGGCTTTATCGTCCTGGAAAGGAACCAGCAGGGCTGTTTTGTTCATGCCTTACCATCTGTTTATCCTGTGCTTGTTTTCTCTCTTTCTAGTGTCTCACAGGGAAGGCAAGTTCCGTTTTGAACTGTCCAAACTCATGATTGTAGCAAAAACACCCCGTGACGAGCTGTGACCCTAAGGCCGGTGTCGGGCAGGGCGTTTTGGCCAGAAGAGCATGGCAGATAAAGAGGATTACTTGTTAACGGCGGGGTTTTTTTGGTTGGCCAAACCTTTTTATGTTTTCCATATTGAAATGTGCTAGGGTCCAACACAAGTGGGACTTGGAGGTGTTAAGACAGATGCATTCTGTCTTGTGTCAGAGTAACAATGTGCTTTGCAGCTGGAAACCTCCTCTGAGACTCCTGATCTGCAGCCAGCCATTCTGTCGCCCACTTTCTGCTTGGTTGATCTGCTGAATATGGCAAAGCTCCCCTCGAACCGGGGCTCCTTATCTCCCTTGCTAGGGAGAGCAATGCAGAAAGATAAGTGGCTGGATTTAAACAGGGTTTGCTAAAAGAAAGTTGTTAACTCCGTAGTCTCTGGAGGGGAGACAGGATTTCTCTCTCCGCAAGCATGACAGGAGGAAATAATTAAATTGGGGGTGGGGGGAAGGAAGGGGTAGAGTTGGCCAAAGCTACCTGACTCCTCGTTGAGCGCGGCTGCCGAAGACGACCGCGGGCTTTGCTGGGGAGGGTGTTCTGGACCTGCCCTAGGGCAGAGCGTGGGTTGGGATAACTTGGCATGGCGAAGGCAGAGCTGCTTATTCTGACACAACCCAGGAATCAATCGTGTCTCAGTACAACTGCAGGACTATTTTCTACGTACAGAAGTGATTTTTTTCTTATCTAGAGTAATAACAGTGAGGGAATGTGGAATTCCTTTCCTGTGTAAATACAACACAAATAAAGAAATAAAGCATCGTGCTCTGGCCTGAGCTTGCTCTGCTCTGTGACTCCTGCCCCTTCCAACTGGATGCCCAGCGAGCGGCGTGACCTCCGGTGTTTGCTTGGCCAGGAGGAGCCAAGATGTCACACGGGAGTTTGGAGGCTGCAGAGGGTTTAGGGGGCTTCTGCCCACCCAAGAGGAGCCCCAGCACGGGAGAACGAGACTCCAGCTGTAAGTTTGCGTAAGCCAGCACTGTCGCGACGAGTGCTTTTGATGCCCCGTGATGGTTGTGGTCGTCGGTAGCTGCTTTGCCCATTTTGGGGGGAGTTTCCTGGTTTTTGGCAGTCTGAGGTGCTTTGCATTGGGGATTTTACAAGCTCTGTTTTCCAGGCTGTTCCTAAATGCTTCTTTTTCTGCTGTGCGGCTCCTTCTGGATCTGCAGATAACCTGTGGGGCCCAGGAGTGTCCCCAGTGTGCTCCTACCTGAGCTCCGAGCCGCATTTAGGGCGCTGATGTTGCAGGTCTGACCTTTCTCCCTCTGTAACCAGTTGCTTGGAGGGAACCGGACCAAAGGGGGTTGAAGGGACTCATTTCCCAGACTTGTACAGCCAGGGTTGGGATGGGAAACCCAGGCCACGAGATGGCTCTTCTAGCAGAGAGTGTGCTCTCCAGGGCTTCCCCGGGACAAAAAGGCAGGAGTTTGGGGACGAGGTGGGTGTTCGGTTGGGGGAGAAGTTTCGGCTTAGACACCTGTATGCCAGGAAAGCTGGTGCCATGCATTTGGTGGGTTAAGTGTGGTCCTGGCCTGTATGAAACCCTGGGGACAAAGGGAACAGCCGTGAGTCGGGGCTCATCTGAGCAGCGATGTTTCATGCAATTAAGGAGCATCTTGCAGCTGGTGCCGACACACACCTCGAGAACAGAACAGCGAAGCGTTTCTGGCTGTCAGCGCAGCAGCCGCCACCACCGCATCCATCAGCCCCGTTCCGCTTTGCCTGCTTGCCGCATCTGCCGATAGCTCCGCTGAGCCGTTTCCAGCTCCGGCTCCTCTTCAGCACATACCTGACAGCTGCCGCCAGCCCGGGGGGACGGGAACGGCTGCTCTCAAATGCCGCGTGCCAAAGGCCGACTTCACCCTGCCCTCCCCGAGGGACCAACACCTCGGTGGCTCTTGGCCGCGTTCTCCTCCACGCACACCTGTAAATGTGCTTCACCCCCCACCCCGAGCTGCGTCGCGCAATTAAATTAGCTGTGATAGCTGGAGCCAGGCCTGTGAAATGACAGAGATAGGGACTTTATTTTTTTTTATTTAATCTTTAAGGCTGAAAGTTATCAGTGCCTCGAGCCAGCGGTGGAAAGGGAGCAGCGAACAGGAGCTGTGGAGCCGCTCTCTGCCCACGAGCGTTGGCAGCCTCCTGTGCCTGGAGACATCCCATGGAACAGGAGGCACAAGAAGGTTGCGGAGATAAGGCCGGCTGTGATTGTGCAGCATCTTGTATGCTAAAAGGGCAATTTTCGGTGTTCAAAGCCGAGATCAGCGCGTTGGAAGCAGGCCACGGCTGGGGCATCCATGCTCTGAGAGCACGACGCTTTTACAACACGCCTGTATTAAATTCTGCAAAGTTGCCCCTTGCTTTCTGCTATCAGGGCTGTGCTTTTTTAGCTCCTGTGCAGCGAGGGGATGCAGGGATGCAGAGGAGCACGTGTGAGTGTGTATGGGAGCAGGATTTGCTCCCCCCAGGACCCCAGACCTTTGCTATGGGTTTGCGCGGGGGGTTTTGCACCACGTTTCCTCCCACCGCTTCAGCGCTGGCTGTGCAAAGCCCGGAGCTGCTGTGCCACGGAGCAGAGGCAGGCTGGCCGGTAGCGATGCCAGGGGATGGAGATTAAAAACCCCAGGTCGCAGAGAGCAATCACCATTTAAAAGACAAAACCGACTGCCCCCGGCACGCATTTTATCACTGTCAACTGCCTTTGTATCAACCGCATGGAGCACCCAGGCCAAACAGGTGAGTTTATTTAAATAACTCATCAGGGCTACAGAGTTTGCTAAAAAATAACAACCATAACTCAGTCGAGGACACGTAAAAGGTCTGAAATCCTAGGAAAAGCTTTGCACAACCACCGAGGAAGGCGTCGGAGCCATCACAGTGGTACTGTCGCAGGAGGCTGGTGGGGCAGTTGGGTCTTGGATGAAGGGCTGTACCTGGGATGCAGGGACAGACCGGGTCCCTCCAGCTCCCTCCCTGCCCCAAGGGCCAGCCGCTCGCCCAGGCGAGGTGGGATCCTTCTGGTCTCAAGGGCTTGTCTTTTAGGAGGCCAAAGCCCACGCTAGCCTCCAAGGTGCAGAAGCACCTTCCTACCCTGGGCAGCACAAGTCTGGACCATGATTTGCTCCCACCATGTCATGGAGCTGCTGAAAGACAACCATGGGGCTCTACAACCCTCTGGTAATAGGGTCTCACAACCGTTCATCCAACCAACTGCCCACCTGCTCAGAGACACCCTAGAGGTGTTTCACACCCTGAGTCTTTGGTTCGGTTTTCCCCCAGGAGGGTTACGATAGAGTTCAAGGTGAGGAGTCCAGTTCCTCGGACTCTGAGCTAAGAGCACTTGGTGGGCAAAGGAAATCAAACTGTACAGCAGGAGCCCAGGAGCACCCAGAAGAAGGACTCAGTCCAGCACAGGGTGGGTTTGCAGACCCCAGGCAAGGGTTAGACAAAGTCAAGAGGTTCAGTCTTTTGTAGAAACGAGGAGAAAATGAGTTAGCACAACAGAGGAGAAGAGGACATCAAGCCTGGTGATGGTCAGAACAGGCGTACGTCCTGTCCTCGGTCTCACAGGAGGCAGAGTCCGGCAGTCGCTGCCAATGGCCCATCTTGGCCAACTTCATATGTTGTCCTCCTCCAGCATCTTGTTAACCCCTTCGCAGATCCTCTTCAGGTGGGTGCGGTAGGGCTCAGATGGCCCGTAGAGAGCCGAGAGGAACTCATAGTCTGCAAAGTGATTGAAGACGTGGTTGATGCGGGAGTGGGATTTGGCCGTCAGGTGGCCGTTGACAGCCTGGTGCAGCAGGTCCCGGCACTCCGTGAGGACACTCGACATGACCCGGCGGTCGAAGGTGAAGTCTATCTGGTGGAAGCTGACGGCCGTCATGGCCAAGGTATGCACCTTCTTGCGGAACCGCTCCATCACCAGCAGCTCCTCGGGGTTGAACTGCCCGTTGCGGTAGAGCATGCCCAACTTCATGACGATCTTGATGAGGTTTTTGATGATCTTCTGGGCCTCTTTGCGGTTGTGGGTGTACTCCTTGGTGGCCCGGTAGAGCTCATCCAAGATCTCGCTGCTGGTGTCATCAATGAAGACGTTGGCTATGGTCTTGGTAGCCATCTTGCTCAAGAGCTTCTTCTGGGCCTGCAGGGCCAGGTTCTTGGTGCTGAAGGTGTCCATCTCTGCAGGGGGAAGAGGCACACACATAGCTCAGCCCATGCCCTGGATCAGTCCCTGTCCCCTCTCCTCCCCACGCAGCCTTTTGGGAGGAGGAAGAGCATCTCCGGCCAACGGCAAGACCGAGAGGAGCTCCTGGGTGCCAGGGCAGGCAAGAGCTGAGCTCACGCCCCGGGTTTTGTTGGTGGGATGAGTTACAAGGTGTTCCCACCGTCCCCCAAACTCTGGGGAGAAGCTACAGCGTGACGGGCAGCGTCAGAGGCGAGCGAGGTCTCCATACCTGAGCATTGCCCGCGACCTTCCTTCCCCGTCTCCCTCCTGGGACCGGCGCCGCCCTCCTCCCCATGCAGGAAGGACTCTTGCCCCATCATTTTAACATTTTTCTTCCTTAACACCTGACTCATTTCCTGCAGGGTAAGTTGGGGACGACCCAGGTGACGGCTGAGTCACCCACCGCAGCCGGCACAACCACGTGCTGATGTACAGCCCGGCAGCCGCCGAGGCCGGGACGGCATGGCTGGTTTGCAGCACCCGCTGATGTGCATTGAAGCCCTTTTCCCCGGTGCTGCCTGCCCTGGTACACCCACGCCGTCAGAGCTCGGACTCGTTCTGCCGTCATCGCTGCTTCCTCCACAGCCGGCACGAGCATTGCACACAGGTGAATAATTCGGCAAGCCGGAAACCTCACCCCTTGCTCACCTACAGCCCGACTCCCCACACCCCGGCAGAACCAAATCAATCATCTCGGGCAGATTATGGCTTTAGAAACTGCTGTGAATGAATAAAACGCCACCGACCCTGGAGATGCATCTTGCCCCAGGAAATCGCAGAGCTACAAATCACAGGGAGGCGAGAACAGCGTGATAACAGCCGGCTCCCGCGCCGGGATGGATGGGCAGAGATGGGGGTTGCTTATGCAAGAGCCTGCACGTGGCACGGTCAGCCTGGCAAAGCGGGAGTGGGGAAGGGATGGGATCACGCTATAAATACATCACCAGGGGGGAGAGAAGAGCTATTTAAGCTAAAGGATGCTGCTGGTGTGAGAATGGATGGGGATAAATTGGCCATGGATATGGAGAGGAGAGTTAGGTTTAAGGTTATTCTAGCGCAGAACCAAGTTCATCTCCATCGCCGGCAGCCCTGCGGACCCCCGGCCGAGCCGCCACCCAGTCCCGGACCCCCTCTGGGAATCCTCGATCCCACTCCTCCCACCACAGAGCGCACACCGGGCTCTCGGGAGCAAACCCCGGCTTCCCGTGGGGCTCGGATACCCCGCTGTGGCCCAGGCTCCGTCTCGCTGCAGCCGGTTGTGCAAGAGCAATGGTGCACGGGTGACGGTGCCAGGGCAATGGTGCACGGGTGACGGTGCAAGCTGAGCCCCGGTTTCCCGGGCATCTTCCAGCCGCCGGCTCCCCGAGCCCAGGGGTGGCTGAGGCTCTGCGAGGGCGTGAATTAAGTGAGTGGTAACGGAGGCAGTGTCACCATGCGAGCTGCTGCATGCGGCGTTATTTACAGCCCTCAGGAAAAACACAGAGGTTTGTAAGTATTTCCTTCAATGTGAAAACATTGATTTTTGCCAGCGCGAGCTTTGAGCTGAGGCTCTCGTGCTTAATAAGACCGAAATGACAAAGCAGAGGCCGCTCTCGCAGAGCCATCGGCAGCTCCCAGGCGGGTTGGGCTCATTTAATGCCGACGGCCACATGCACGAGATGCTGCCGGAGCCGAGCCCGGAGGGACGGGCAGGACGGGCAGAGGCAGCACGGCTCCATCTTCTCTCCCTTGGCTGTAGAGGGGGACCTGCTCTGCCCGCGGCGGGCAGCCTCTTTTGGAAGGAGCGGGGCTTTGCCACGGCGTTGGTACCCTGGAAGTCCCCTCCCTTGCGTCCCGTGGTGGTTATGGGGTGCCCTGGGCTCCCCGCCGGGACCGGTGCCCGGATAAATAGGAATTCCCACGCCTGAGCTCTCTGTTGGGCGACCGCAGCCATAAAATGCGTGCAAACTCCACCTACGGAGCCCATAAAAAATAGGAAGCGCCAACTCTTGCAAGCTGCCCCACGCACCCACGGCTCCCAATTAGCAACTGTAATAACAGATCAACCCTCCGCTCCCGGCACTGAATAACACCTGGCTGCCCCGCAGCCCTCTCCTGCCGGGGACCAGCGAGATGAGCATCGCTCGTGGGGGGAAACTGAGGCACGAAGCGGTGGCACAGGATCTTTCCTGGACCCCCAAAATGCGACCTGCTCCTTCTCCACCGCCCACGGGCTGTTCTGCAGGTCGCTCGCTGCAAACCCCAAGAAAACCCAAGCTCACCTCCCTGCACGTTCGCTCCCGCTCAGCACCGGGCCGGTTAACCTGGCACCCTCTGCACCACACTCTGTCCCACCAGGACCTGCTGACTCAGCACCGATCGGGAGATTTCACCGGAACGAGCCGTTTTCCTGCCGGGAAGGGCCCCGCGACCCCATTGTTCACGGAGGGGCTGCTGTCGGCGCACGGAAGAGGCAAGCCTTGCCCCAACGAGCAGACTCAAGACTGAAATAAACCACCCCGTTTCCTTCCTGTCGCTGAAGTTTCCAGCCCTGCTCAGGGCTTGTTTTTTCCCCCCCCTTTCTTCTTTTTAATGAAAACGCCCTCGAAAAACAGCTTCTTCCACTGAAAAAGAGCAACCGGGTGTTGCTTTCACCGAGTTCCTCCCTGCTCCGGAAGAGCGCGGCGGGGTTGTGGTCCCAACGGTGGCTTTGGGGACAGTCACAGCCCTGGTTTGGGGGTTTTTCCACCCGTTTTGCAGGTTTCGGGGAGGGGTCTGCAGCCCTGAGTGTTGGTCTGAGGGCTCGGCCCAAGGTTGGGACATCCGGATGTCCTGCACGAGGTGGGGATGCGGTGACACAGCCAAAGTCCCTGCCACGGGCTCCCCTGGGGACAGACGCGTGCCAGCGCCAGGGCACAGCACCATCCCAGCTGCGCCGCCGCAGGGCAGGGGAGCCGAGGGCCAAATCCAGTGCTGGCAGAGGACAGGCAGCCCTGCCAGCACCTCCACCGGCAGGTTTGGCGTTCCTCCCCGCCGGGCTGGCATCCATGAGCATCTCATCCAACACCTGGCTGCAGCCTCATCCCCCCATCCCACGGGGACCCTCCGCAAAACATCTCCTACTCCACAGCGGGCGCAAGAGAGAGCAGAGTCCGGCCCTCTCGTTAAAAAGCATCAATTAAAGCTCTGGTCTGCAGCAGGGGGAACATGAGACCCCGTCATCCTGCCAGCACTGGGGCCGGTGGTGCTGGCACGTGCCGGCTGGCAGCTCATTTACGGCAAAAGGGCCGAATCCAGCAGCGACGCCGTCCCAGGGTTATTTCTACCTGCCCCAATGATCCCTCTCCCCCAACCGTCCCAATCACCGGGTACCCACCAGCGGCTCCGTGTGCTCATCCCCCCAAGCCCCCCCAGCTCCCTCTGCCGCGGGCTGAATATTTCATGCGGGAAAGCAAAAGCACTTCAATAATTTATGGGGCAGCGTGGAGCACGCGTGCGGCGCGAGGGGAGGGCTCCGCGAAGCTCCAGCTGAGAGCAGAGGCACCTCCGCCTCCTCTTCCTCACCAGGGCCATATTAACAAGCCCCATGCTCCTCCTCTTGCTGCAAGTTTCCTCCAACACAGAAGCATCATCTCCCCGGCCAGGGCCAGCACTAAAAGCAGACATTTAATGGTGGAGATCTCCCCCATTTTCCCTCCATCCCATATGCTGTTTCCTCTTGCTGCTCTGGAAAATATCCTGGCTCCGCACCCCAGCATCCCCGGTTCCCCCGAATCCTCAGCCAAACGCTGGGGGGGTGGATGGGATCCCGCTGCTCTGCTCTCAGTCCCTCAGCATCACTTTCCACCAGCTCCCCACGCCTCCAACCCCCATTAATTAATTAAACCCCGTTGCTGCGCTGGATTACAGGAGACGGGTCGGAATGCCGGCGCGGCACGGGGATGTAACCGGAGAGCCCGACTGCCGTCACCAGCCATGACCCCTCCAGCTTCCAGCCACGTCCCCCAAGACCCATTTTACCAGCGCTGGGGCGACAGAGGAGGAGGAGGAGGAGGAAGGACGCACGCTGCCTTTTGCAATAACCGTCCCTCGCACGTTGCCATGGGTGCAAACAGCACCGAGAGCCGCCGGGTCCGGCGCGTGTGTGCCGAGCGGGGTGAGGCCAGAGAGGAAGCCACTGAGTAAACACCTCGCCTGAGGAAAAACTCATTTCTTGGCACGGATGGCAAAAAAAATGCCGCTGCTGCGGCTCCTGGGGGATGCTCAAGGTCTGGGGATGCTGCGGGGAGCGCTGGCGTCACCTCAGCCGGGCACCGCACTGTGCCGGGTGGCTGTACCTTACTCCGCTCGCTCCTGGCACTCGTGCCAGCGGCGCTGCCAAGCGTTCAGCCATGTCCCCATCGTTGTCTCCACCATGGCTGGCACTGGGATCTAAACTCCCCTATCCTATAATCTCCTTCCCGGAGGTGCCCTGCATTCGCAGCCCCGGCGCGGGCACCTGCGGGAAGGAGCAGAAGCTTTTTAGTTTCTCCTTTGCACCAAATCCGGTGTGTGCCGATGCCTGGGAACGCCGATCTGCCCCGGCAACTCCAACATGTCTGTGCAAAGAGCCGGGCAGCCGATCCGAGGGGGCTCCGGCGATGCCAACCCCGGGCGTGGGTGGTGAATCCCGCCAGCGCTTCCCGTTTGCAGGCACCGCGTGGGAATGGGATGCTGGCACATGGAGGGGTGCCGATTGTGGGCGCTCTGGCATGGGGGGGTGATACCCTCCGGTGCAATCCTGGGGTGCTGCCTGGTGCTGATTCGGGATGGGGGAGCTGATCCAGCGCCGTTTCAAGGAATCCCCCTGGGATTACCGTGCCCCGGTGGGGAGGCAGCTGCAGCACGGAGAGGAGGAAGAGGAGGAGGAAGGGGGGGTTATTTTGGAGCATCTGTCTCGCCCTCTATTTCCTCCTTTTCTTTATCGAGCTGCCACCGAACCGCTCTCTCCGGCAGCAGCTTCCTTTCTCCTTCGCTTGGAGCAGACGGAGGCTCAGGAGACTCATGGGGAAGTGGAAAACGGACTGGGGGGGGAACAGAGCCCAAACCGCCGTCCGTGTGTCTGTCTGTCCCGCCGGCGGGGGCCTTGGCGCATCACATGCTTCCTGCCCGGGGATCGGCGAGGACAAAGCCGCTCCGGGAAGGGAGAAAAGCTCCATGGGACAATTCGGATCCGGTGCGGGGCTTAGGGTCAGCAAGGAATATTTATGGCCCAAATCCTTCCCCACTCCGGAGCCAATTAAGCTTTGGTTGGTGGGAGTTGGGAAGTTTTCCACCCAACTCTGCTGCACCGAGCAGGATCCGGCCTCGCCAAAGGGATTCGTCTCTCCGGGAATGGAGGAATTCCATCTGTTAAAGCCCGGGCAGCGGCCGGGCGCGGAGGGAGGACGAGGGGATGCGCGAAGCCAAGCGCTGCCATGGGGCACCCGGCCCTGCCCTCGCACGTGGGCTCCGGAGACGTCCCCGTGGCGGGGGGCTCCGGCGCCTTCTCCACGCTCCCGTTAGCTGGCGCCCACCGGACGCGGCGACGTTTCGAGCCCCCCTCGGATTTCCCACCACTTTTGGGGGCAGATCGCCTCTTTCCCCGTGTTTTACCCACCTGGGGAAACTGAGGCACGGCGAGGGGTCCCCGGGGGCAGCCTCGGGCTCTGCAGCTCCCCCCCTCGGGGCTCCCCAAACCCTCGGTGTGTCCCCCCGGGGCCGCGCTGCCCCGTGGGCCGGGCGGGGCCGCCGGTGCCCGGTGACACCGGGGTGGGGGGGAACACGACCGATGCCCTGCAGGGGGCTCCGCTCCCTTCCGGGGACGAGCGGCTTCGCCCCGCTGCCGGTCCCGGAGTGGGAAGCACCGGTACCGAGCTCCCACTCCCACGGACCGGGGGAACCGGGAGGAACGGGGGGAACAGGGGCGGAAGGGGGGCCCGATCCCGGCAGCGCTGCACCGGCGGGCAGCAGAGCCCGGCCGGCCCTTACCTGCTGCCTGCCTCGGGGGAGCGCGGCGCCGGGACCGGGGCTGCTCCGGTGCCCCCGGTGGGACAGGGCGGAACGGGACGGGGCGGGGCGGGGCGGGGCGGGGGGTTTCCCTTCCCCCGGCGCCTCTCCCTGCCCGGGCGCGGCGGTGCCCCCGCAGCCGGTGCCCGGTGCCCGGTGCCCGGCGGGTCCGGGCCTCCCGCCCGCGGCTGCGGCGAACTCCGGAGCGGGGCCGGGCGCGGCGGCGGCGGGGGCGGGACCCGCGGGCGGTGCCAGCCAATGGCGGCGCGGGGCTTGCTACGAAGCAGCCAATGGGAGGGCGCAGTGGGGACGGAGTCGGGGGGGTCCGGGAGAGGGAGCGGGGCGGCCGCGGCCCCGTGGGTGCGCACCGGGCGTGCGTGGGCCGGTCCCGTTGGCGCGGACCGGGCGTGCGTGGGCCGGTCCCGTTGGCGCGGCGTGGGTCCGGCCCAGCCCGGCCCTGCCCGGGGCTCGCCCCGGGTCCGTACGGGTCTGCGCGGGTGACGGGGAGCCGGGTGGGTGAGAGGGTCACGCGTGGAAGCGGCGTGGGATCCCGCCGGGAGCCGGGGCGCTTTTGAGCAAGAGCTTAGGAGGGCGCTGGCAGCCCGGGCTGAGCGTGGGCAGCGCCGGGGGGCCTCGCAAAGGGCCGCCCGGGGGGGGGCCCAGGTGCGCCACGGGGATGTGACACGCGTGGGAAGGGGGGAGACGGCGTGGGGGTCCGCGGGACGCCTGCTCCGGTGCCAACAGCCCCGCACCGGGCCCCTTTCCCACCCTTCGCTGGGGGCAGCGCGCCCGGGGTGCGCAGGCAGCTGCTGCCCGGGGGGCTCGGGGGGGGGGGGGGCTGCCCCCGGCCCCTACCCCCCCCGCCCCGGCCCCCGCCCCCACCGCCAGCACAAACCGGGGACGGGCATCTCGGCTTGGCCGGGGGCGCGGGGGGGCCTGGGTGGTGGGCCGTGGGCGGTGGGTGATGGCAGCCCCCACGGTGGGCACAGGGCTGGTTTCTCACCGGGGCATCGCGGGGACCCCCCACCCCGGCCAATGGCAGCCACGTGGAGGAGGTTTCAGGCCGGGGTGCAGCAGCCGGGGGGGGGCCGTGGCCGTCAGCTCATCCCTGCGCTGGGGACCCCACGAGCCCCGCGGTCCTGCCGAGCCATGCCGAGGTTTGCACCCCCATCCTGAGCTCCCCAGCATCGGAGCTGTCGGAGCATCCTCCTCTTCCTCCTCCCGGCTCAGAGGGAAGGAGCCACCGCGCAGGATCCTAATTCTGAAAGGTGGCATTAAACAGATTAAAGGTGGGATTTAGAGTGGATTAAAGTCTGGATTAACCGGAGCCTTGACTTGAATCTTGGTCTCACGCAGTGGCTGGGAAGCGAGCCTCAGCCCCCCCAGATCCTCCCCAGTCCCCCCACCCCATGGAGATGCCCGACACCCCCGGGGCATTGCCCACCCCGAACCCCTGCTCCTGCCGCCGCTGAGGGTTTGTTCCCGGCCCCACGTTGTGCCAGAGCAGCCGGAGCAGCTGTTCCCGCTCTCCCTAACAGTTGTGGCGTCAACCTGCCAGGCATAAATCACCCTCCCGGGCTCATCTGTTCCTGGCGGCCACTTGCAGCGATGGGAAACAAGCCGTTAGCCGGGAGCACGGCGGCACGGGATCTGTGGGCTAAAGAGACGGTGATAGATCGGGGGGGAGGTGGTGAATGGAGCTGGGAAAGCACTGGCATGCTTTCCCATCACCATGTCCCCATCACTGCCTGGTCCTGTGTCCCCATCACTGCCTGGTCCTGTGTCCCCATCATTGCCTGGTCCTGTGTCCCCATCACTGCCTGGTCCTGTGTCCCCAGTGCTGTCCTGTCCCGTGTCCCCATTGCTGCCCCATCCCATGCGCCCATTGCTGCCCTGTCCCATGTCCCCATTGCTACCCTGTTCTCCATCCCCATCGCTGTCCCATCCCGCCTCTTCATCGCCAGGGCACCCCTGCAGCCCCAACCACTGTGCTCACCCACACACGCCCTTGCTGAAGGTGCTGCGGAGGATGACGGGATGGGATGGGTGTGTGGGAGGCACCCTGCTCCCCCAGGACACCCCCAGTGTGCCCAGCATGCAGACCGCCCTCCCTGTCTCCAGCCCCTTCCCGGGAGCATCTCGGGGATAGTCCCCTGTGTTGCACAGCTCTCCACCTCACTCCCAGCCCCGGAGCTGGACCCCAAACCTTCCTGGGGTCCCAGCAGCGGCTGAGGGTTGGTGCTCGGCTGGGGGCCAAGCCGGGGGTCACCCCAGCAAAGCCCCATCCCTGCCGGGTGGCACCGGGCGCTGCCGGCGCGGATGGAGCAGCCATTGCCAATCAGTGGGGGATGAGAGCTGGCGCTGCACGAAAACAGAGAATAAAAAAGAGGAGAAACAGGATCTGGGCCAGCTCGCGTGCTGTCTCTTTCCCCCGTTTCCTCCTCTTCTCCTTTCAATGGAATGAAATGGTGTTTGCAACGGCTCCTCTCCCGCACGCTGAGCATCACTCCGTGCTCGGGGAGATTTCACGTCTCATCCCGCTCCCTCTCGCACGGTGCATCCCACCTCGGCGGCCAGCACACGACCAGCGGCACCAGCCCCGGCTGCTCCCCACCCCTGCGGGCCCCGGCCGGGCGCAGGGGGCTCCGCTGCGGGCGAAGGGGGAGCATCCTCGGAGAGAGGCAGCCCCTGAATAATTCACAAGAGCTCAGCAAGAGAAACAGGAGCTGCTGCCCGCTGGGTCGCTGCTGGGAAGGACATGGAGCCGCTCTCTGTCCTCCGCTTTGTCCCCAGTGTCCCTTTGTCACGCTGCTTCAGGGACCCGTCTCCATCAGCCTTGTGAGCAGGTTGCCGGTGGCACAGCCCGGGCTCCAAGGGCATCAGGGCCCCGGGAGCACCCCAGCACCCATCACCACCACCCCGCTTTGGTGAGCGGGGCTGGCCCGTGGCTGTGCAGGGGGACAAGGCGGGGACGGGGTGTCCCCAGGACCCACGTAGCCCCATCAGGACAGCATATGCTGGAGCCCAGCAGCTCCTGGGGCAGGGGACAGCCTCGCTCCCCATAAAGCCCCTATTGTCACCGGGACACGTGCAGGGTGGGGAAACACCCTCGGGGGGTGGTGAATCCCCCAAGCCCTTCCCATCGCCGGCATTTTGCATTCCCATCGCTCCCCTCCGGCACCCCGTGCAGCTGCGCCTCGCCACAATGGCCCCTTCTTGCCGCGTTACCGGTGCCGGCTGTGCCGCCTCGGCCCCTTCCCCAGTGCTGATTTTCCCCGCCAACAACCAAGGTAGAAAAATTCATCCCTATTAAAAAAACATCCATCCCAGTGGCCGCCGGCTCTGGAGGAGAACCATGAGCGGGTATGCTCTCCCTGGCACGCACCAGACCAGTTATCCCAGAGATGCACTGGGATATTTAGCTGGTGTTGGATGGGGGGAAAGGGAGTGCAGAGGTGTCACTTAGGGGTGCTGACAGCTGTGGGTGCAGCACCCAAAGGGTGGCTGGTGAGCCCACGGGGCTGCCCCAAAGCCGTGGGGCCAGGCTGTGGCTGTGGCAGGACCATCCAGCTCCTGCATCCCGGGAACAACAGGGTGGGTGATGCTGCGACAGGGATGAGGCTCATCCCCGCCTGGCCCGGGGCGCCCATGGGAGAGAATCCGCTGTGGGAAATAAGGATCCCTTGGACCCAGAGATGCGTTTTCTCCCTGCCATGACCCCGCACCCGGCTCTCGCAGCCTCCGGAGGTGATTTTTCAGGATTTTTCAGGCTCACTTGCTCTCTCCTTACTGCCTCTGGATGTCGTGTGCCGCCGCACACAAAGCCGGGGCATCGCCGGTACAGACCCCGCTGAAAGGCTGCGGATCCCATCTGGGGTTATTAAACCCTCCGGGGATGGAAGCAACCCAACGAACTTCATCAAGGAGGAGACAAAAATAGGCAGAGCCCGGCACCACTGCGAGCATCCCAGTGGGATCGGTGTCACCAGCCGCCACCCCGGCAGGACCCTTCCCGAGCTGGGAGGGCGCGCTAAGTCCCAGCGAGTCCCCCCAAAGGGCTTGTGCTTTGGTTTTGGAAGATTTAAGGAGCCGCCGCTGTACGGACCAGCTCTGCAAGGGCGGCTGCATCTGTGGGGCCGCATCCAGGCAGCGGCAGGGGAGGGTGCAGCCCTCCAGCGATGGGGTTTAAATGGGGACCCAGGAGCCGCTGAGCCGGAGGGGTGACACCGAGGGTGCTCGGGGAGCATCTTTGGGGTGGTGGGTGCAGCCTGATGGGAGATGAAGGGTGATGAGGCTGGGTGCTGATGGGTGTCCCCGGGGGCTGGAGCAGGACACGGCCATATGAGCCGCATCCTACCATCACCTTGTCACCACCGGTCCCCAACCTAGGGATTTAACCCCTTTGCTCCTGGTGCTCCTTTTTGCTGAGACACCCCCCCCATGGGTCCCCAGGGCGACGTCCCCGAGCAGGGCAGTCCTCGCTGAGCAGCATCCCCCTGCCACCCTCCCCACTGCACATCTGGCCCCCGTGCCACAGCTGGAGCGGGCGCCTGCTGCCTGTGTTTGTTCACAGAACAGCGGCTGCGAACGCCGAGACTCATTAGATAATTAAAGCTCAGTCGAAGCTGTCGTCAGCGAGTGCTGCTCCTTGGGGGGCTGCCGAGCTCCCGTCCTCCCGGGAAGGGACGGAGGAGGATACTCCAGGGGAGGCACCCTGGGGAAGGGGCTCCTGTGATTAACCCCCCTCAGGTGGAGGAGAAACACCATCCCCGCCTTGGGGGGACCGTGCCGCAGCCTGATGGCATGTCACCGTGTCACCGCCTCCGCCTGAGCGTGACCCGCTTACCCGAGCTCATTAGCCCCGCGAGGGGCAGAGAGGGTGAGCCCCTGGCTGCTTAATTTGGGTCTGGGGGCTGCTGAGAGGGACCCCAGTGCCGGGTGGCACGCCGAGCCATGCCGAGCCGTGCCATGCCATGCCATGCCGTGCCGTGCCATGCCGAGGCGAACACAGGGCCCCGGGCATGCTTCTGCTGCGCTGGCCAGGACAAAAGCAAATGTAGGTTAAACACAAAGCAGTGCGGCTACCGCACACGAAGCCCCCTCGGCCACGCAGGGGGGGCCGGGGGAGGCACCCACCGCAGCCTCCCGCTGCAATCAGCTAATTGCTCTCTCTTCCCGTGCGGGGGCCGGGGGAGATGCTATGATCGCTCCCCGTTGTGCTCGCCCTGTGCTAAAGCCACCGTCTCCTCCCCGCCTGCCCCCCGTGCTCTGCTGCAGCACCGGGGGGATCCGGGCGGGGAGGAGGGGGAGCACGTTGCCCCCCAAAGCCCCCTGCCCCCGGCCTGGCTGGATCCTGCGTCCCTGATGTCAGCTGCTGGGGACGGTGGGGACGATGCTCTTCCTTAGCGCCAGGGGGGTCTGGCTTTCCCCGCACATTTTGGGGGTGCCCTGCTGCACCCCAAGGCTTCAGGATACTTCGTGGCCCAATTCTGCCCAACCCATTGAGTGGGAACCGGCACCATCCCACTCAGGTGGCACCTGGGGTGAATGTGGGAGTCTGTGACATCACGAGCCCACATGACAAATGACATCATCAGACAGAGGGGGCCTTTTTTATGTCGCTTTGCCGAGCGGAGGGAGCCCCAGCCTTTTGGGTGATGGCAGTGAGGACAGGAGGGTGTGGGGGCAGGCAGGATGCTGATGACATCATCAGCACGATCCATGACATCAGATGGTGGCAATCAAAAGCGGGCAGAGAGAGGGGTCCGGGCAGGCTGTGCTGGAGCGGCACAGGAGCTGGCTGGGGTGTGGAGGAGGAGGAGGAGGAAGATGCCGGCCCCATGGAGCGGCGTCCCCAGCTCGTGGCCGCAGAGCCTGTCCTTGCGCTGGTGACATACTGACTGACAATTCCTAATCAAGTGGGTTATTAATTAGCAGAAGAATCCGGCTGCTTAATCCTCCCCATCCTCAGCTGGGCTCGGAGCTGGCATTTGTGCTAATAGAGCCTGTTATCGCGGCGCGGTCGGTAGCCGAGGCCGGGGCTGCCAGGAGAGCACCGCGGCAGCGAGAGCTGTAATCGCAGATTTCATCAGGCGGAACGTTTGCTGAAGCCGACTGCGCCCCACGCCTCCACAGCCCTGCCGTGCCACCGTGCCGGGACCCCCGCACTGGCCCAGGGCATCCCGCTGCAGGTGGAAAGGAATGGTTGCATCCATGCTGCCGTCCCTGGGGCTCTGGTGATGGCCTCGCCTGTTGGTGGTGACCCGAAACCCGTGGGATTTCACCACAAAACTGGTGGGTGTCACCACAGGACTCGCCCTGGCATGGCAGGACGGGCAGCCGGCGGTTGGGCACCCGGCACAGCCGTCTGCTGCACGCCTCCGTGCCATCTGGGCCACGCGGGTGGAGGTGACAATCACGTCACCTGTGCCACATGTGTCCCCGGCCGCAGGGACCGCTGCACTGGTGGCCGTGCCACGGAGGCCGCAGGTTGCTGGGGCCCAGGCCTGCACGGTGCATCATCCCGACCTTGCCCGCGGGGATGTTACCCCCCAGTAGAGCATCTTAGGCCACGCACGTGGCCTCGTCCCCGCTGTCCCCAGCCCAACCCAGGCGTCCCGGTGGGGCCATGCCGGGGGCCGCTCACCTGCCGGATCGGGGACAGGCAGAGGGGGCTGGGGACCGATTCCTCCAGCCCCATCTGAGCTGACGCCAGAGCCGTCCTCATCGCAGCTGCTACCATTTGCCGGATCCATTCCGTGTTTCGCTGCCTTGTCTCAGCCATCTGCCAAGATCCCTGTGGCTGAGGGGGTGCAGGTTTGCTCCCCAAATCCCTACCCATGGTACCGGTCCCACGGCATCACCGGGATCTGGGCTGGGAGCATTTTGTTCGCTATTTTGGAGCAGACGATTTAATTTTGGACCTAATCCCTTCCAGCGCCAGGCTCGCTTACCCGCGCGGCTGTCGGCAGAGATTTCCCATCCCTAATTAAAGCTCGGCGCGTGCGGCGGCGGTTCCCCGGGGACGCTTCCCTTGCCTCCCCATTTCCCGTCAAGATCAAGGGGATAAACCAATGTTACCGGGAAAGTTAACGCTGGCAGCAGCCGAGGGAAGCGGTGACAAGCCCCGAGCTGGCAGCAGCCGCATCTCCGGAGGCGAATCCCTCCGCCGAGCGCTGCCTCGGGGTCTGGCAGGATGGCAGCAGGGGCTCAGGGCTCGTGTCACGAGTTGGGCAGGTCTCAGCCCAGCACCGAGCCCTGTCTGTGGCAGCTTCTCATGGCCTCGCTGGGTGCATGGTGTCACCGCACAGCCAGGTCCCTCAGCCGAGTGTTTCCAGGCCCCGAGACCGGCAGGAGGGGAGGTTTTGGGGTGTCGTGACCCCCAGCAGGCAGCACCGTCCCTTGGGGTGCCACTGCTGCCACCCTCCTCCCGCAAGCCCCTGTGGGGAGCAGGGCCTGCACCCCGAAATGAACCCTCAAGGCCCAGAGCACCCTGTTGACCCCCGGTGAGGGGCACCCGGGCTGGCACCCAGCCTGGCGAGCCGGGAGAGCGCGGCTGCCTCCTTGCAGGCAGCTCTGCCTGCACCCACCGAGCAACCAAACCCCGGGCATCTGCGCTGGCTCCCGGCTGCCAGCCAGCTGCCCGGTCCCCGCGGCACCAGCGGGGTTTGGCAGGAGGGAGGCACAGCACCCGAAAAGCCACCCGCAGCCCCGCGGGGTTATTTCCCAGGCCTGGCCGGGGGACGCATGTTGCAGGCAGGGATGCTCCCCGCTGCCTGGCACGGCTGCTGCCTGCTTAATTGCGCTGAAAGCACAACAGATGGCAGAATGGCTTCAAGATGTTCTTTTGCAACATTTCGGTGTTGCCGGGCTCCTTCGCTCGCCTTCCTCCGAAACAGCTCCAAGGAGGGAGGTTGGGAAGAGCCCTGTGTGCATGGGGGGGGACGATGACCCCGGCCGCAGCGGCCAAGCACGGGGACACGCTGCAGCCGGGGAACTAAAGGGAATTAAAACATTTGCTGGCCTCACACCACATCGCTTTCTTCCCGCTGTAATCCTTGGCTGCGCTGCCCTTCCTGCCTGCACCTCCATCACCTGCCCGCTGCTCCCAGGGGACAAAAGCCCCTTTGCCAGCGCTGCCGGCGGTGGGGCCACGTGCCCGCGGCGGGGCCATGTGCCCGTGGCAGCTGGCGGCAGCAGCCGGGTGCTGGGGGTCACCCTGAGACCTCGTGGCTTCTTCCAGCCAAGTCAGGGTCCTGCCGCGCTCCTGCCTGCGGGAAGGATCTGGCCCCGCTCCCCTCGCTGAAGCTAACCGCAGGTCCCAGCCCCGGTGGTATCGCCATGTCTCCGGCTGTGCCGAGCTCTCCCGCCACAGCACCGGGAACAGCGCCAGGGCCCAGCGCCCACCAAGCACCCCGGGACAGTGTGGCACCCCAACCCTGAGCCTCACTGGTGCTGGGCCTCATCCTGCACAGCTGTGCAATGCCAGCGCCCAGCATGGCTGTGCTGCACCAGCACCCAATGTGGCTGTGCTGCACTGGCACCCAGCACCAGCGCCCAGCACCCAACATGGCTGTGCTGCACTGCCATCCAGCCCCAGCACCCAGCCCTGGCACCCAGCACCCACCACAGCTGTGCTGCACTGGCATTCAGCACCGACACTCAGCACCAGCACTCAGCACCCAGCCCCAGTTACCAGCACCCAGCATGGCTGTGCTGCACCGGCACCCGTTGCCAGCACCAGTACCCAACACGGCTTTGCTGCACCAGCACCAGTTACCGGCACCCAGCACCCCTCATGGCTGTGCTGCACCAGCACCAGTTACCAGCACCAGCACCCAGCATGGCTGTGCTGCACCGGCACCAGTTACCAGCACCCAGCACAGCTTTGCTGTACCAGCACCAGTTACTAGCACCCAGCACCCCTCATGTCTGTGCTGCACCAGCACCAGTTACTGGCACCCAGCACGGCTTTGCTGGACCAGTACCCAGTCCCAGCACCCAACCCGGCGGTGCTGCACCAGCACCAGCACACAGGCCTGGCACCCAGCACCAGCACCCAGCACCCAGCCCAGCTGCGCAGCTCCTCCGCCTGCCCCCCGCGGCACACAGAGGAGAGGTGTATTAACACGCAGCTTTGATGAATTATTTATAAGGCAGGTGACCTCATTCATTCAGATTGATTTTCCTCCGTGTCACTCCAATTCCATCGTGCTCCTGGAACCGGCGGGCAGACGGGACGTCAGGTACCGCGCTGCGGGGACGGACGGGGACTGCTCCACTCCTGGCATGAGCCAAGGGCCCTTTGCCAGCTCAAGAATAATAATTGTTATTATTATTATTGTCATTGCCATTATCCCTATATTATTATTAAAATAAAGACTATAAAATAAATATAAATAAATTATTATAATATAAATACAGAATATACACCTATAAATATATCATTAATATTATTAATAATATTAATATTGAAACCATTACCTCCCTTCTGTCCCCCCCGGAGGCCGCGGCACGCCGGGCTGTGCGCACCCTGCCTTGCCCGGTGCAGACAGACCCACGGGTGCCCAGGCTGGAGCTGGCACAGCTGCCAGCAGGCCGGTGGCCCGGGGCCACCAAGGGCTGTGCTGTCACCTCCGTCGGGTGTCCCCAGGCGGGAGGGTGGGAAATGGCAGCCTGGCTGCTCTCCATAACCCATTGCCTTAAGGACGTGGGCTACAAGGGCACCGTCAGGTTCAAACTGGAGATGTAGGGAGATATATTTATATTTTAAAAGAAATGTTCTTCTCTGTCTTCAACCAGATGCTTGAGTTTGTTAAAAATATATATAATATTAAAAAAAATGTATATATATACACAAGTGTGTGTGTATGTGTGTATATATATATGTATGTGTGTATATAGATATATACATACAGATATATATCTGGTCCCCCAGCACGGCTGCTGCTGGGGCTGCTCTGGCCCCATCCCCACCCAGGACCCGCAGGGAGAAGATGGAGGTTGGGGGCCGCATTCTGCCAGCCTGGCTGGGGGTTTGCAGGCGGGGGGCAGCTGCACTGAGAGGCTGCGGGGTGCTGGGCTGCAGGATGTGACCGCAGGGGGCTGGAGCAGCTCCTGCAGTGCCTTCCCAGCTGCTTGCTGCCTGTCTGAGCACCCCGTGCCTCAGTTTCCCTCCCGGGTAGGCAGGAGGAGCATCCCCTGGGCAAGCAGGAGGGGAGGCTGTGACTTGTGGGAGGAGGGCTGGAGGAGGGCTCGCTGCAGCTGGGAGATCTGCCGGTGGGGAAAGGCTGAGCTCGGGGATGTGACAGACAGCCGCACGCTGCGGGAGGTGACAGATCGGGGCTGGTGGTACCCCCGCTGCTGCTGGCCTTGTGGCATGGTGCCCCCAAGGCAGAGCATCATCCCCGTGGCCCCATCGCCCTCCCCGCTGCCCCCAGCATCCCTCCGGCCGAGCATCCCTCCAGCCGAGCATCCCTCCGGCCGAGCATCCCTCCGGCCAAGCACCCGGCACTGGCTGATGGCCAATTCCCTTAACGAACCTGCCGATACCCCAAATTCCCCCCCACGCCAGCGATGTCTAATGAAGCCGGGCCCACAGCAGATCAGCGGGGCGGCTGCCCATCGCTATTGTCGCCTGACAATGGGAAGCGCCCGGCCCCGCTCCCCGAGAGCGCTATTAGCCCAAATATTTGCTTCCCGTCTCCAGGGTGACGGGGTTGCCAGCGCTCACCCACATCCCTCCTTTGATCATTTTCCTCTTGATCTTCAGCGCGCCAGTTCCCTGCGCTCCTCTCCATCTCCCTTGCCTCGCGGGGATGCGGGAGCTGGTGGCAGCCGCAGCATCCAGGCGCGGGGATGCTGCGGTGGGGATGAAGGCAGGGCTGGGGGTGATGGAGATCCTCCCTGGCGAGGGTGGATGGGGAACGCAGGGAATACCTGCATCCTCTGGCAAAGGGACCGTGGGCAAGCAGCTTCCCTTTGCTGCACCTCCCATTTTTCCCTTTTTGGCCCATTTTCACCCTGCCTCACCTATGGAGGCTGCAAAACAGGAGATGGGGCCTTGATCCTGCTCTCTCAGGGATGGATTGGTTGCAGACTCAAGCACCTGATGCAAACCCCATGGCCACAACCACCATCTCCTCATGACCTCAACCATCTCCCCATGACCACAATATCACTGTCTCTCCGTGACGTCAACCATCTCCCCATGGCCACAACCACCATCGCCCCATGTACAGGCAGGGCAGTTCAATGACCACGGACGGGAGGACAGACACTTATCGGTGGGACCATGCTCCCTCCACCATGCCAGGACAGCGATACCTGGCTCAGTATCGCGGCAGAAGCTCCGGGGAGGATCAATCCAGCTTCTCCTGCTCCTTCCCCCCCTCCTACGCACCCTTGCTGGAACAGGTTTTTCCCAGCCCAGGGAGCCAAGCGGAGCCGCCGGCAGCCCGGGCTTGTTTCCATCCCTCCCAAAACTCACCTGGGTCCAAAACCAGCTCTCGGCAGGGGGATGGGGATGAAGCCGGGAAATTTCCCCCAGAAAAAGAGGAATTTCAGAGCCAGACGGGATCAGCTCCAAAATCTCTGGGGATTTGGCAGTGGCAGGGGAGGGACCAACAGCGCCGAGCGATTTCTAAGCAGCATTTTTAAAAAAGAAAAACAAAGTGAAATCTTCGCCAGAAAATGTTATTTCAATCGCTTCGGCAACGACAAGTCATTTCAAAGCGGTGCTTTGTGTTTGGAAGTGGACCCAAATATAGAGGAGATGGGGAAGGAAAAAAGCCTGGCCGGATCTGCACCCCCACGTTATCCCCCGGCTGCGGGACCACGGTGGGTGCTCAGGGGGTGCCACCATCCCTGGTGGCAAGCCAGCCCCAGTGTCCCCATCCCTGGGCAGGTGGTCTGGGGAGCTGTGGCTCCATGGCTTTTCCCTTACAGACCCAAATCCAACCCCCTTTGCTTTGCAATGCCCCAAATCCCGCAGGATCCGGCCTCCCTTCCTGAGAACCTTCAGTGGTGGCCCGGCTGTGGGCTCTGGAGATGGGCTGTGAGGGGGGGTTGCCTGAAGCATCCCCTGCCCGGGTACAGCACAGGAACAGGAGGGACCAGGAGGGATGTCACCATGGGGTCAGGAGGGACCAGGAGGGATGGCATCATGGACCAGGAGGGACCAGGAGGGATGTCACCATGGGGCCAGGAGGGACATGGTTGCAGACCAGGAGGGATGTTGTTGCACAGGGCCAGGAGGGATCAGGAGAGACCAGGAGGGACATTATTGTGGGATGGGGAGGGACCAGGAGGGATATTATTGCATGGGACCAAGAGGGACCAGAGGGCACCAGGAGGGACCATCATCGGCAGGCCAGGAGGACCAGGGAGGCATCATTGCTCAGAGCCAGGAGAGACATTGTTGTGTGGGACCAGGATGGACATTGCTGGAGAACCAGGAGGGACATCATCGCAGGGCCAGGAAGGACGTGGTTACAAGACCAGAAGGGGTGTTGCTGCATGGGGCAGGAGGGACCGGGAGGGACCATCATCAGGGACTGGAAGGACCAAGGGCGCATCGTTGCTCAGGACCAGGAGGGACATCACTGGAGAACCAGGAGGGACGTCATCGCGGGGCCAGGACGGACAAGGAGAACCTAGAGAGCCCATCAGGGACAAGGCTTCAGGACCAGGAGGGGATGCTGTCGCATGGGGCCAGGAGAGACATTGTCAGAGGACCAGAGGACACCAGGAGGGCCATTGTCACAGAGCTGGGTGGGACCAGGAGGGACACTGTCACCAGGTGGGAGCACCTGAGGACACCGCAGCCACGGGGAAGTGGCAGTGCGGGTGGTGGGAACGGCCATGGCCGGGCGGCCAGGAGAGACTTGCTCACCCGCACTTTGCTGCATGACGGTGATTAAGTTGCTTCCCTTCGTTATGGTCCCTCGGGGAGGTGTTAAACAGCTGCTAATAAAGACGGATGTTTCTGAAGTGGCGTCTCCGGAGCCTTTACAGCCATTGAATTTCGGGAAAAGCCACCGAGGTGCCCGGAGCCACCGGCCAGAGCAGCAGCACCCTTGTAGCGGCAGCACTGCGGCAAATACCCCGCGCCGATGGTTGTGCCTTTGGGGTGAGCTCTCCATTGCAGGGGTGGGGATCCTGGGGAAGGCTTTTGGGGGGCTCAGAGGATGCCAGGGGCTGGCTGTGAGCCCAGGGATGCCCTGGGGAGGAGAAGGGGCACCTGAAGGGCTGTGAGTGGGGAAAAGCAACGGGAAGGGAAGGAGAAACCCGGCAGCAACTGCCCATTAAAATTCATGAAACCTGTTTAAAAGCAGAAAGCAGCGCAAGCTCCTGGCTGCTGATGACAAAGCCGGCGAAGGAGGTGTTGGTGACAGCTCCATACACCTGCAGATTTGAGGGTTAAAGCCCCATTCTCAAACCAGGCTCCATCTGGGTAACGAAGGAGGCTTCGTTAGTGCCCACCCGCTGCCGGGCAGAGGGGACGGGTGGAGGTACCAACCCTCCAGCTCCAGGCACATCCCCGGACCACGGCCACCCCTTCCCCTCACAGGGGACCCCCCAAGCTCCTCCGCTCCCTGGCCGGTGATTTGCATCTTGGAGCTGGTTTATTTTCCCTTTCCCATATATTTTTAGGCCCCCCCCACGCACACAACCCCCCTCCCAGCTGCCTGCGAATGGGTTTAACAAGCCACAGCGCATTTCCCTCACCGTAATTAGCAACATTTCTGCAGGCAAATGGCAGTCGGGAGTGGAAGTGGCATTTCCTTAATTAAAACAATTAATTAGGGTGGAGTGAGAGGCAAGATAAAACATCTTCCCTGTAGAAATGGCTCTCGGAGCAGCCTGACCCCTGTGGTGGTGCCAGGTCTGTGGCTTCCCTGGGATGACAACATCATGTGTGTCCCTTTGGGTGCCCACCCGAGGGTGCTGCCCCACCGCTGAGCACCCCAGGGTGCCCCTCGGACCCTCGTCTCAGCTCCTTGACCCACAAGAACCGGCCGCTTGTCCCAAAATGTCACCGTCCCCACGCTGGCCAGACCCCAGCCGGAGCATCCCGGCGATGCCAGCAGTGTGCCGCCCCGGTTCCTCGCCGGGGTATAAATATCCGCATGTTACTTAGCGACTAATTGCACAGAGCGCAACAGCGGGGGGTGCCAGCCCCTAATGAGGATCTGGAATCACAAGCTGCTAATTACCCCTGTGCTGAGCTGCTGCTTCGTTACTGCCGGGGTCCGGCTGTCCGGCCTGGCCGTACGGATCCCACCCGCATCCCTTACGGCATGTCCCAGCACTGCTGGCCTGAGACCCCTGTGCCACGGGTTTATGGGGTGGATGGAGGCCAAATCCAAAGGTCTTCCTGTACAGATGCCCTCACCCAGGGCAGGCGCCTTCTGGCACCCGTATCCCGGGACGCTCCTGGCTCTGCCACGGACCTCGTCGCATCCCTTTGGGTGCACGGCTGCAGCCAGGCTGGTGTTTAAGGGCCAAAGGGTGCCCGTTTGACAGCTCCCGGGGACGGGCTCCATCCCCATGCGGCCTTGGCTTTGGTGAGTGTGGCGGAGGCAGCTCCATGGCCAGGGAGGTGTGGGGCAGTGTGTCGGCAGCCCAGGAGCTTGTCCGTGTGTCTGGCTGTGGCACCCACGGTCAGGGAGGCTGTGCTGCTCTCGCTGCTGCTCATCGTGGGGTGCTGGGGAGCACATGGGGTGTGGGTGCGGGGGGGGCGTGAGGGTGCGTGGGTGTGAGGGTGCACGGGTGTGAGTGTGCAGGGGTGTGTGCATGCACGGGCGCATGCAGAGGTGGGCGTATGCACAGGCGTGTGCATGCATGGGTGCGTGCAAGGGTGAGCGCATGCACGGGCGCACGCAGGGGTGTCTGTGTGTGCGTGGATGTGCGCACATGCAAACACAGTGCGGGGGTGTTTTAAGTCAAGACCCTTCCATGTGCCGGAGGAGCAGCCCCAGCCAGGCCGGGGGAACCCCTGCAATGCCGACCCTTCCCCAGCGGCGCTTCTCCCTCTTGCTGAGCCCATCCGTCCCTTGGCTCGAACCAGGGCATTTTACTTAATCGCAGCAGCACCAACACTCATTGATTCCCGCTGGCTCCCCACAGGACAAGGCTCCGGCACAGGCAGCCCTGCTCACGGCACCAGATTAACCTCCGGCTGAACTGCCACAACATCACGGTACCTGGTGTGTTCCCAGCACTGGGGCCGCCTTTCCCCAGAGCAAGATGCTCAGAACTCAGGGTACCCAGCCCCACGCGCACCCCAAACCCAGGAGCATCCCTCTGGGCTCAGCATCTCCCTGGGGGGGACTTTTCTTTCCAGGCTCTGGCCACGGTGCGGATGGTGGAAAGCAGGTCCCGGGTAAATACCTCCCGGCGGGTGCATGCGGGGATGCTGTCTTCACAGGATTTACAGCTTCAAAGCCTCGGCCTCAAAGCCTGCAAATATCTTTTCATCATTTCAGCCACGGTCTAATTACCCGGCTGGCCGCCGGCGCTGGCCGGCTCTCCCAGGTATGGCCTCCCCTTAATAGCTGGGATTTATTATTTAAATGTCGTTTTTCAGCTCTTGTTGCCGGTTCAGGCTCCGAGGATGCCCATGGGGTGCAAGGGGTCTGCACCCCAAAACCTGGGCACCCTGACCCGCCAGCACCAGGCATTCATGCTCTCTGCCGTGCCGAGTTATTAATTAAAGGCAAGGTATCATTCCCCGCTTCATCTTGGGTGTAATTAGATCACGGGGATGCCGGGAAGCAGCGCTGGTTAACGCTTGCTGGAGGGGGATGAAGGGAACCAGAGCCATCCCAGCCCAACCGGTGCATCCCGGTGCTGCCCGGCCCCCCGGGGATGCTCCCCGGCCCCCTGCAACATTGTGGGGGTTTCTGCTCCACCAAGGGACCGGCTCATGCTGGGGGGCTGGTGATCGGGGTTGCCGGCCGGCATGCCTTGGCACAGAGCCTCCATGCCGGTAATTTACAGCCGGCACCAACCCTGCCAGCCCTGGGGCCGTGTGCCGTGATGGATGCGGGGAGCAGCCCCGGCCACTGGCGCCCATTAATTATTCGCTTTGGATTGATGAGAAATTGCAGCTCCTGCTAACGATGGCAGCCGGCTCACTTCGATTTAGCCACAGCCAAGGGAGACGGTGGCAATGCCGGGGTCCGTGCTGGCTGTGCCGCTTCCTCGGCTTTTTGGAGGGGCTGCCTTTCCCCGCAGCCGGCTCAGCTGGGAGGATAATTTATGGTTTCGTATCAGCGCTGCTGATCTTGGAGCCTTTCCAGCCTCCTCTTCCCTCTCCCCGCACCGCTTTTCCTCGAAAGCCGACTTCCCAGGACAGGATCCAGCTCCTCGCCGGGCCATCGTGGCCCCCAGCATCCCCGGCCGTGCCGCCCCTTGGGGACCTGGATCCCGCTTGTGATGAACTCATGCATGTGCTGAGCTGCGACAGGGCTCAGCAGGTCTCTGGCACTGGCTGAGCTGGCTTCTGCTCCCATTTAAGGATGCTCCGGCGCTCCAGCCACGTGGGCAGTGCAGGATAGCACCATCCCCGCGGTGCGGGAGCCCTCTCCCAGCCCCCTGGACCCCACCGGGGCCGTGCACCCACCCAGGAGCTCTGTGGGAGCATTGGCACCCAGCACCCATTTGCAGAGCCTGATTTTAAGGAGCCAAATTGCCTTTTAGTGATTAAATTGCTCCGTGGAATGGGGCATGGGGTCTGGCAGGGGATCTGGCAGGGGATCTGGCAGGGGAAGGTCAGTGGCTGGCGGTGGTGTCCCTGCAGCCCCAGTGCCACCAGCAGGTTCCAGTTTTGGGGAGATTTTGGTGGATTTTTTTGTTTTCTCGGTGGTCCTCAGGGAGCTCTTTGCAGCTGGAGGAGAGGCAGAAACGGGAGCAGGCAGCTAAAATACGCAGAGCCCTGGGGATGCAGCGCTGCAGTGGTGCCCAGAGGCCACAGTGATGGGCACCAGGTGGGTGACGCTGCTGGAGAGCCTGGTGACCGCCATGGCACGGGCAGGGTTAAGGCAAGCGGCTGCAGGCAGAGCCCTGCCACAGGGATTAGCCATGTCCCTCCGGTGCAGGCAATTCCCTGCCTTGTCCATCGATCCCTGCGAGGTGTTAAGAGAGGCTGGAGCATCGATCGGAGCAAAGCCCTGGGCGGCAGCGAGGCCAAAGGCTTCCCCGGGCAGGGGGATGCAGGATCCGGCCTCGGGGGCTGGAAACCAAAGCGGGGAGCATTCCCGGTGCAATGGACCCACAGAAGTGCTGGACCCCCCCGGCACGGACACCGCTTTGGAGACAAAGCGTGCCGGGGTTGGGGACACACAACAACGTGATGCTTGGCCATGGGAAACATCGACAAAAGCTTTCTGCGTCTGCCAGGCACCCGCGGCGTGCTGGCTTGGCACTTCACCGCCGCAAACCGCTCGCTGGACCACATCCCGGGCGCTCGCGGTGACAGACGGGGACATTAAACAAGCCACGGGCTGATGCCCAAAGCAACCGGCCCCGTGGCACCCGGTGTGGGTTTATCTCCCACCTCGAGATGTGGCGGGTACCGGAGCATCACCCCATCTCGTGGCATTGGGTACCACATCCCCGGCGTATAAATAACACACCGATAAAAATAATAGGATTCCATTTTCCTGAAAAGAAAGGAAGGGCTAAAGACAAAAGAGGCCGCTTACCAACCAGCTGGCAGCCCAGGGAAAATTGCTATCAAGGTACAAAAATCACAGATTAAGGAAAGGAAAGAGCTGGCTTTAACTCCGGTCCTTAGACAGGGAGGAAGGGCAGGATTTTCACCATTTAATTGGGGTTTTTTAACCATTTAGGGCGGTTTGTTTGCTCCACTTCAAAGCCGGGAGGGCACTTTTTTTTACTAACTTGCTGTAATAATAGCATAAATAAATAATAATTTTATAAAGCAGCTTCTTCGACTCTGATTGTCCTTGAATTTAGTGAATTTGGTCGTTGTTCAAGGAAGAGAACCTCGTGCGTGTGCCCTGCTCCCGGGGTTTTATCCTCTCAGAGAGGGGACATCAGAGCTTCAGGATTGGGCTGAAAGCTGGAAAATAGCTGATGGAGGGGGGAAAAAACCCAAATAAATGGCAGGATGGGTTCGGCAGCCTGCTCCAATTTTGTGCCTTTATTTGAAATTCTTGTGATTTCTTTTCTCTCCTGGCAATGGGAGGGGACTCTCCCCCCAGGTCTCATCTCTGCAGCGGGTGTTGCCTGAGCTACCCCGTGAGGGGGGGGAAAATGCTTTGGCTTCGGCTGTGCCGCCCGGCGAGCGCCGGCGTTAGCCACGCTTGAGGGGAAAATCACAATTGCTGCCAGGGCCGGCTCTTTGCCGGCAAGAGCCGCTCTGCCAAAGGGCATCTGTATGGGGGGCCGGTGGCATCCGTGCTGGCTGCGAGCCATGGGGACAGGCGGGTTGGGGGGTGCTGGTGGCAGCGGTTGGGTTTGGGGGGTCCGTTGGGCATGATGTATCGGGCCGCTGGGGAAACTGAGGCACGGGGTGGGAGCGAGAGGTTTCCAAGGTGGGGGACACAGGGAAAGGAGCAGCGGGATGGTGTTGGAAGGTGGATGAGGGGGGGACAGGCTCCTTCACTCCATCACCATACTCTCACCCTGATGGGCAAATCCCCCCCTGCCCACCGCAAAAGCCTTTGCTCTGCTCCTCTTCCTCAGCAGGATATGGAAACCCGAAGGGTTTTGTCCTGGGAGGGAGAAAGGGGAAAGGCTGGGGAGAAGCGAGGATGGGCGACAGCTCTTCTGAGGAAAAGGCGAGTGTGGCAAAGCCCCTCAGCAGGGACGCGAGGAGACGGGCACCTCCTTGGGCCCCCCCAGCATCGTTTCATCACCGGAGGGAGGGAGGAGAACAGAAAGTCTCTGGGTTGGAGAAAGGAGGTTGGGAAAGTCACTGGCTCTGCGTGGAGCAGGAGAGCGCTGAAGGGGAGGTTAAAAATAGCCCCGGCTCGGTGGGAGGCTGGGGGGGAACTGGGGGGGACGTGGGGACAGGCCCGGGTGCGGGGAAGGCTGTGGACTGGGGAGGGGAACAACTGGATTGGGAGAGACTGGGCTCATGGGAGCACATCTGGATGGGGGAGCCCTGGGTGACAGTGAGAACAGCTGGTTTGGGGGCATGGGGGCAACAGCTGGATGGGAGAGCCCTGGGTGGCAATGGGAACAGCTGGAATGGGGTCATGGGGGGCACATCTGGATGGGAGAGCCCTGGGATCAGGGGGAGAGAAGCCAGAGGGGCTGCGCAGGGCTGGCAATGGGAACAGCTGGATTTGGCCTTGGGGAACAGCTGGATGGGAGAGCCTGGCGACGGTGATGGCCGTGGCTGGGTGACGTTCATGGGGCGAGGGGGCTGTCCCGGCCGGCACCAGGCCAAGCCAGGTCCCCACGGGGCGAGGGGGCTCAGTTCCTTCCCGGCCACCCCCGGAGCAGCCACAGAGGGTTTTTCTCTTTCCGAATGAACTTGATGAAGTTACCACTCGTCTCCCGGAGCTGGGAGATGGCAGCGGAGTGGCAGGAACGAGGTCGTTAAAGCAGAACGAAAAATACATTAGAAATGTTCAGCTGCTCAGTCTAGCCTGAAATGTGCTTAAATCAGCCCTGAATAAACAATAAGACGGGATTAATCGCAATTAGTTTTCATTAGAAAGGTGGCGTCACCCTCCCCTGCTCCCCAAGGGCTGCTCCCTGCCTTGTTGGGGATCCAGGGATCACCCAGCCGGATCCAGCCCCAGGCAGGCGGGCAGCAACATCCTTCCCAAGCTCGGTGGCTGTGGGGAACCGCTTTATCTCCGCCAAGGCAGAGACGAGGGACCGGCAGCAGCCGGAGGAGCTTCAAAGGGAACCTGCAAATCCGGCGTATGCAAAACTCCAGCCGGCACCACAGATAAACAGGGACGGGACTTGTCGGCCGCTGCCAGCCCGCGGCTGCTGTGGCACAGGGCAGCGCTTGGCCTCGGGGTGATGTTCAGTCCCAGGGTGATGCTTGGCCCCAAGGTGATGCCCAGCCCCAGAGCGATGCTCGGCCCTGGGGAGATGCTCGGCCCCAGGACAATATTTGGCCTCAGGGTGCTGCTCAGCCTCCGGGTGCTGCTTGGCCCTGGGGTGATGCTCAGCCTCAGGGTCATGCTCGACCATGGGGGTGATGCTCAGCCCCAGGGCAATATTTGGCCTTGGGGTGCTGCTCAGCATCAGCACACCCCATCCAGCCCCCATTTTTGTAGTCCCCCATCTTCAGGCAGGGCTTTTGGGGATGAGGAGGAGCCAGCAGAGCTCTCAGGGATGGGACGGGAAGGGGTGAGGACGCTGTGTCCTCCATGGGCCCTGCAGTTTGAGGTGCTGACAGCTGGTGCTGGGCTCCCCAGGGTGCTCCTGCTAATGCCACCGGTGGCCCCGCAGGGTGGGGACGCTCCAGTGGCCGGCTCATCCCTCTGTCCCTTGGAGGCTGGCAGCTGGCTGACATGAGTTGCCAGGTCTCAGCTCACCACCACCCACATCCCGAAACACCTCCCTGGCAGGAGGGATGGAAGGGAGCCGTGCTGCCTCCGGAATGGGGCAAATTCAGTCATTTTGGGGTCTGCCCCATGTGTACACAGCGTCTCCCTGCCTCGCACCAGCAACGGCCGTGCCCAGCAGCTCATCGCCTTCTCCCTGATGGCATCAGCCTCGCCGACAGGTAGTGATTTGTAGATATTTAAAACCCAACTCAAATTGCCGGTTTGCGGCACGGCCCCAGCTGCTGCCGCCGTGCCGGGCAGGCGAGGGCTGTGGGGAAAAGGCAGAGCCCGACCAGGTGCTGGGTGAGCCCCTTCTCCCAGCCTCGCCGGGCACCCACATCGTTGGGTGGACCCGTTACCGGTGGTGATTAATCTCTGGTGCATCATCAGCATCTGTGCAACCGTGGGGTCCTTCTCCCCCGCCCCCGGAGCACAGCCCCCATCATTAGCACCCAGAAAATGTTGGGTTGCTGGCTGGGAAAACACAGCAGATATGTACATTAAACATCAAATTATAAAATTAACAGATTCAAACTGAGGATGATTTGCATGTGCAAATTAACTTAATTACCACTCTTCCTCCCCCGAGCGCCACGGCATGCTGGGGAAGGGCCGGGCACAGCCACGGCCGGCGGCAGGTGCTGGGGACCCAGCGGCGGATTTTGGGGGGGCCAGTGCCAGCTGGGGAGGTTTGAGGGGCGATCGCGACACTCCCAGCCGAGCGAATGCAGGGACACATGTGTGCACACACACACACACACGCGTGCACACGCGTGCACACATCCCTGCACGCCCGGCCGGCGGCACAAAGGCGGCTCTGTGGTGCGGTGCCCAGCTCCCGGCCCAGGTGGGTGGCGTTGGCACAGCGCGGGGTGCCTGAAAGGCAGGCCTGTGTGCGGGCAGCGTGCCCGCCGGGGCTGCCAGCGCGGCCTCGCCGCCGGCACCCAGCGCCGCAGAGCCCAGGGGCAGCGAGCCAGCACCGGGCGTCCGCCCCAGCAGCCTCGGCTGCAGCTGGAAGGCGTGGGGAGACGCGCTCCGGGGTGTGCGCAGGCATGCACATGTACCCATGCACACATACGCACACACATGTGTGCACACACGCGTGCGTGCATGCGCACGGAGGCATGCACATACACATGCACGTATGCACACACACATGCACACACAACCATTCCCATATGCACGCACATTTACATGCATGTGCATACATGCACACACATGCATGTGCACACACGCATGCACTCAGCCTTGCCCCATCGCCTTGCTCCCATCCCTGGGTCGCCCCATGCCTCAGTTTCCCCACCTTCCCAGCCACAACGCCCTCAGCACCGGGACCCTCCCCACCTCGCTCCGCATGCAGCACCCATGGGTCCCTGCGCTGCTCCGCACCCAGGCACCACACAGGGAGGGGGGACAAACCCCTGCCCCACACCGGCAGCACCCACAGGGTCCCCACGCTCCGGAGGGGCCATGGAAGCCACCCCTCCGGAGCAGCACCCATTCCATGGGCACAGGGCTGACCCCCTCACCCTGCTCCCTGTCTCAGTGGCCAGCTGCTGCTCCTTGATCCGGGAGATCTGGGCCGGGATGAGGCGGAATTAAGGGAACAACTTGTTGGGAATCATCTCCCCCTTCTATCTGTCCCTCTCCTATCTTCCCAGCCTCTGTCGTGGCACAGCCCAACCCTTGGGTGCCCCCGTGCCTGGAGCATCCCCGGGCCAGCACCCAGCACTGGGTGCTGCGGGCACCTGGCCAAGGGGAGAGAACTGGGTTAACCTGGGAGGATGCTGTACGATTCCCAGTTTTCACAGTTCATCCCATTAAAAGGGCTGCTGGACAAGGCAGGGCCTTCTCACAGCTGCTGTGAGGTCACCAGGAGGAAGGAGGGCAGGGCGCTGCTGGGGGTACACCGCCATGTGGGTGGGGGGTCCCTGACCTGGGGAGGGGACCCTATCAGGGTGCTGATCCAGGGGGGTCGCCAGCGAGGATGGGGGCTGCTGTGAAGGCACCGCTCCCCAAAACCCCTGCCTGGGCCCCAGCAGGGCTGGGGGGGTCGGGGGCGACCGAGCCGGGGGGTGGCATGGGATCTCGTGCTGTGCCGTGCTGGACGCAGCAGGCGTGCCGGGACAGGCCTGGGGGCCGCAGCTCCACCCCGCGCTGCCCCGCGTGCTCGGCATGCACGAGGCCGGTGGGGCACACGCACACGGGGGCCGACCTCCCTCCCCGACCTCCCCCCAGCCAGCTGGGAGAGCCCCCCCATTCTGCACCAGAGAACGGCACCGCTCATCGCACGTATGGCTGCAGGATTTACGGCGAGCCAATTAGCTCCTCTGCGACTCGCTCTATTTCCGAAAGGTCAAATAAACCCCACAGCCGGGAAATAAATCTCAATATGGAGGCTGTGGACAAGAATAGCCCTCCCCAAGCCACGGTTTTCCAGATCGCCGGCCAAAATCCCGATCCGGGAGGATTCCTGTGACCATCACGGCCGTGGGATGCTGGGGTGCTGTGGGATATTAGGGTGCCATGGGATATTAGGGTGTCATGGGATGCTGGGGTACCGTGGGATGCCGCAAGATGTTGGTGATGTTCAGCAAAGAGCACCTCGGCGACGCTTGGAGGACACACGAGAATTGGGGAGGAATTAATTCAGAGGAGTGTTAATTGGCCTTAATTAGCCTGAGTTTGGCCAGCGTGGGGAGCTGAGGACCGGGATGCGTGTGAATAGGTCAAGGGGCTCGGCAGTGTCCCCCCCGGTGTCCCCCTGGGGACGGTGACTCAGGCGCTGAGTCACGGCCGCGGTTTCCTTCCCCTGGAGACCCCCCCTTCCGGCACGGGCAGCCCAGTGTCCCCCCCCGGGGGTGGCTGTCCCCTTCCCCGCCGTGGGACCGGGAGGGACCGGAGGAGAGCCAGGAAGAGGTGAATCACTGGCGGCATGAGAAACCTCCTGCTTGCCAGGGCAGGCTGAGCACTGGGCACAACTCGGTGCACCGATGACACCAAGGCAGGTAGGAGACGTGCTGCCACGGCACCGGCAGCTCTGAGGGATCCGTGCTTTGCTTCGGAAACCCAACCAGCTGCGGAGCCGTGGCACCGATGCCAGAGGTCGGTGGCGTCGCCCGTGGCGCACCCGGGCACCCTGGGGGGCTGAGCTGAGATTTCCCGCGGCGAGCACCTGCCCGGGGCGGGGGGTGCAGATGGTTTATTTCTGACTACCCTGCTTTGGGTTTTTTCGGGGAAAGTTCAGCTAAAACGGGCTGGGGAAGCAGATGGCGGGGGGGGGGGGACGCTGGTAAAGCATGGAAGCAGTGAAAGTAAAGCACCTTCTCCCGCCGCGCTTGGCCCCCACCCTGTGTGTCAGCCCCAGACCCTGGGGTGCCCCCCCCGGCACCCACCCTGGCATCCCCTGCACCCTGGGTTGGAGAGGTTTGGCCTCCCCTCGCTGCGGTCGGGCAGCACCCATGGGCCGTAGAGCAGTGCTGAGCCCTCGGTGCAAGGGGAAACTGAGGCAGGGGGCTGGGGGTACCACACTGGCTGGCGGTGCCAGGGAGGGGAAGGGGGGGGAAGCCGCTTGTGCAAGGGGAAACTGAGGCAGGGGGCTGGGGGCACGGTCATGCCACCTCTCCAGTGCCAGGGAGGGGAAGGAGGCAGGGGGGAGCCCTTTCGCAGGGGGAAACTGAGGCAGGGGGGGCAGGGATGTGCTCGGGGGACCCCCCTTGCCGGGGGGGGGGCGAGGCGGAGGCGGGGCGAGGGGAGGGGGTCCCAGCGCCTGTCTGTGCCAGGGAAGGGGGGAAACTGAGGCAGGGGATGGGCGGGGGTCGGTCCCAGCCCCTCCGGTGCCGGTAAAGGCGGGGGGGGGGAGATGCCCTTTTGCCGAGGGGGGCCGAGGCAGGCGGGGCCTGCTCCCCCCGCCTCCCCCCTCCTCTCCGTGCCGGGGGCGGGGGGCCCCGAGGCCGGGCCGGGCCGCCTCCCCGGGGCGGGGGCAGGGCGGGGGGCGCAGCCGCTCCGGGAACGGCGGCGGCGGCGGCTCCTCCAGCGCCGCTGTTGCCGGAGCGGCCCCGGTGCAGCCGCAGCCACCGGGCGGGCCCGGCTCCGGCTCCGGCTCCGGCTCCGGCTCCGGCTCCCCCCCCCGGCTCCCCCCTCCCCACGCCGCCCGCGGCCCCGCCCCGCCCGGGCTCCGGTGCCCCGGCGCCTCCCGCCGCGGCGGAGCGGAGCGGAGCGGAGCGGGGCCGGGCCGAGCCGCGCTGCCGGCGGCCGCAGGTGCGCGGTGCCCCGGGCCCCCCCGGACCCCCCCACCCCGGGACGGCGAGGTAAGAGCGCGGCCGGTGCCCCCCCCCCCGGTTCATCCCCCCCTCCCCATCGGTTGCCCCCTCCCGGGGGGGGATGGGAGGGAACGGGGGTGCCCCCCACCCCTCCCCCCTCCCGCCGCCGCCGGCTGCTGCATTGGGAAGCGGCGCTTTTGTTAGCGGCTTCTCCGGGCGGAGCGGGCGGAACCTTGAAGGGTCACGGGCTGGAGGGGCCCCCCCGAACCCCCCGGTACCCCCAGCACCCCCAGCCCGCACCCCTCTGCCCCCCCCTCTGCACCCTGCGGCCCCCCTGCACCGCGCCGCCCCCATCACCTCCATCCTGCATCCCCATCCCCACCCCAGCACCCCGGGGCCCCCCCCCCGGCACCCTAATCCTCCCCCCGGCACCCGGGGCACCCCCGGCACCTCCAGCCCGCACCCCCAGCCCACCCCGGCACCCCGGCGAGCCTCCCGGCACCCCGATCCTGCACCCCAGCCCACCCCCGGCACCCCGAAGACCCTCCCCGCACCCTGATCCTGCGCCCCCATGCCCCCCCCCCCAGCACCTTTGTCACCCCAGCACCCTTGTCACCCCCCCAGCACCCTGCTCCCCCCGCAGCATCCCGATCCCGCACCCCCGTCTCCCCCAAGCACCCCGATCCCGCAGCCCTCTCCCCAACCCAGCGCCCCGATCTTCCCCCCGCACCCTTAGTCCCCCCCAGCACCTCAGTCCCGCACCCGCCCCCACCCCGATCCCCTCCACCCAGCACCTAATCCCACCCCTCCCACGCCCCCATCCCACCCATCAGCACCCCGGGCCGGCTCCCCGACCCCCCCCCAGCCCCGGGACACGGTGATGGGCACAAGGTGCTGAGGGGGCCCCCCCCCGAGCTGGGAGGATGGAGATGGGGGGGTCCCTGCTTCATCGGGCTCCGTTTTGCCTCCGCCGCCTCTTTGGGAAGCAGCCAGGGCTGCTTATTTGGGGGGGGGCAGGAAAAGGGGGGGCTGCTTTGTGCCCTACCCCATGCAGCCTCTGCTGGGCTGGGGGGGTGGAGGGGCTGAAATGGGGGGGCCCAGCCAACGCAGCCCCCGAAAGGGCAGTGGGGAGCAGCAAGGGCTCAGCCTGGGGGGGTTGGTTGTAGGGCCCCCCCCAAATATCCCCGCAGGGCTGGGGGGGGGCAGAGCCCTCACGAATTGGGGGGGTGCCTGGCTCCGTCTTGCTGGAGCCGTAACTTTTCCCATGGTGGGGGCAAGGGATGGGGGGGGGGACACCCATCAGAAGTGGGGCACCCCCCGTGGGGGGGGGAGGGCTGGCACCCCCCAGCATCAGGGCAGGGCTGGGGACCCCCATGCAGGCAGCGTCTGTGGGGCTGGGGGGCCCCGTCCCCCCCTTTTGGGGCTCAGCACCATCGCACTGTCTGCGGATTTCGGGGGGGGGGGATAACCCTAAAATAACGCAGGGTGGGGGGTGCTGAGCCTGACCCGAATCCTGCCCCATCACCCTCACTGCAGGGTGCCCTGGGCATCCCCCGACCCCAACACCCACCCCGGCACCCCCAGGCCTGGCCTCCCTCGCTCCCACGTAACCCAGAGCAGTCGGGGTGCTGGGCCCCCCCGAGCCCCCGCCTGCCCTGGCCGGTCCCTCCGGACCCCCCATGGGACGGGAGGGAGTGGGGAGCCCCATCCCTGCACGGGGGGCTTTGGGGGCGCCCAGCACCCCCAAGGGGAGCGGGGGGGCCGTGGGGCTGTGCTGTCAGCTCGGGGTGACCTTGGGTGAGCGCTGCCTCCTGCCGTGCCTCAGTTTCCCCTCTGCCAAACGAGGCCATGAGCTGCAGGGGGGTGTAGAGGGGAGACACCCCCCCCGCCAGTGTTGGGTGCTGCACCTAACCCCTCCACCCACCCTAGGTAGCAAGGTGGGGGGACCTGCCATGAGTGCTCCCCCCTCGGGGACACCCACCTCTGCTTGTCCCCAGCGCCTGGGAGAGGTGGGGACGATGGTGGCACGTGTGGCACCACTGTGTCCCCCCCCGGGTCCCCACTCCAGTGCCTGCACCCCAATCTCTTTGGCTCCGGGTTGGCCCTGGGGGTGCCCCGGCAGGGCCAGATCCTGCTCCAGGGATGCACTGGGGGGGATGGCTGAGCCCCCCGCCCCGTCCTGCTGAGACAGCCGTGGGGAAGAGGCGCGCTGGCTTGAGGGGGCCCCCTCTGTGTGTCCCCCCCGGCAATTTTAGCCACAATTTAGGGCCTGAACTGGTGACACTAGAGGGCAGCTCCCAGCGCCGCGCACCGCCGGACGGTGCAGGATCCGGCCCTGGGTGCCAGGACCCTGGTAGCAGGGTGTCCCCCCCCCACCCCGAGCCATGGGGTGCTGTTTGCAGGTGCGTGTCCCCACTGGGTGCTGGGGGCCGGATCCAGGCAGGTGCTGAGGCGAGCGCAGGCAGCGATGCTCTCCCGGCCCCGCCAAGACGCCCCTTTTGCAGCGTCCCCGGGGTGACACGGGAATTGGGTCACCGCTGTCACCGGGGCACATGGCTGCGGTGGGGAGGTTTTGTGCATGGGGGGGGCTGGAGATGGTCCCTGGGGGGGGATTCGGGCTTTGAGGATGTTGGGGGGCAGCTCAGCCCCCGCCAGCGGCTCTGGTGCCGCCGGTATTTCGGCTGTGGGGGTGGTGGCTCCTTTCCCCCCCCCCCGGCAGCCGCTTCCCAAGGTGTTTTCACTGCCGTTCCCATGAACAAAGGGAAATCACCAAATTCAATCCCCGGTAGCGGCAAAGCCGCCGGCAAACCAGACCGCGCTGCCCGGTGACCGCAGCGGGCTGGAGGTGGCCATGCAGGCGTGTGCACGCGTGTGGGTGTGCCGCTCCCCATGGCAGAGCTGCCCCCGGCTCCGGGGGGGCTGCAGGGACCCCGCTGCTCTCCCTAACCCGGCAGGTTTTCGGTGGCTTTGCAGCCCTCCGAGCCCTGCCAGGAGCCCGAAGTCACGGGGCAGGGTGGTGACGTGCCAGGCTGGGTGTCACCGTCCCCCTCGCACGCCCCCTCGGCCCTCGGAGCCAGCATCCCTTGCAGCTTGCTCTGCACACGCCACGTGATGGTTTGGCTCCCAGTTAAACCAGTGACTCCTGGGAGGGCTCTTCCCTCCCCACCAGCTCTGCCATACCAGCGCTGGGAGGGCTCAGCCCGGCCACGAGGCCCGTGCCGGCGCGATGCTCGCCGGGTACCGGAGCTGGATGCAGATCCCTGCTGCAGTGCCGGACGCAGTTTGTATCCTTAGACAAGCTCGAATATTTTTAATTAAACCTGCCAGTTTGGATGCGATTTAATTTTTCAGTGGGCTGAGCTGCGCCGGCCCCTCGGTGCATCTCCCGTGCCGGGGCCGCTCCAGCCGTATCTATTTCCCGGCGTTGCCTTCGGTGAGGTTTTCCTACCGGGTGCGGACTGGTGGCTTTCCCGGTGCCAGCACCTCTCGCTGTGCCGGGCGAACGGATTGCCTCCAGCCCGGATGGGATGGTTTCGCGGTGGTGCCGGTGTGGTGGCATCCGGCGTGCGTTCGGCAACATAAACAGTAGTAAAGAAAACCAAGAGCAAGCCCGGTTCCATCTGGGCTGTGCCGCTGCGCCTGCTTAACCCGTTTGCGCCCGATTGCCGCCGGCATCACCCGATGGCTGCCGGCATCGTGGGTGCTGCATCCCGGGGGGCTCCGCGATCTCTTCTTCCCATCCCTCCATCCCCAGGATGGTGATGGAGGTGGCTGCCGGCGCGTGGTACCCAAAAGGATGTTGCCGTATCCCCGGCAGCGCCCAGCCCCACCGCAGAGGGGACGCGGTGGCCCTGGGGACCCCCCGGCTCGTCCCCGGGGACCTTCGGGCTTGGGTTGCGTCCCCCGAAAGGGGTGATGGAGGTTTCGATTCCCTGCGCGAAGGCGGGAGGGAGAGGAAGAGCGATCGTCTGGCGCGGAGGAGATCCCAGTGGGGCTGCCTTGTGCTAACAGGATTTTACTCCCTATTTAATTACAATTTTGTCAAATTAAAAGAAAAAAAGGGGAAAAAAAAGATCCCTCTCCTCTCTTTGTGCCAGTTCCCAGCAGCCGGTTAATTAAAGAGCGGCTGGTGAAGCCACCGGACCCTGGAGGAGGTCCCAGGGGACCCCAGCCCCAGGGCTTGGCAGTCACACCTCAGGTCCAGTTCCTCCCAGTTCAGCCCACTGGCGGCAAGGCTGGCCGTGGCTGTGGTTGTGGCAGCAGTGTGCCGATGCTCCGTGGCTAATCCCTGGCTCTTCCCTGTGTAATCCTGCCCGCCGGGATAATCTCATCAAACCCAGCAGCACTGCGGCCGAGCTCGGTGCCGGGTTTGGTGCTGGATGGATCTGGCGGTGGGGGACATGGTGGCCCTGGGGGAGCGGCGGCTGCGGGGCGATACGGGGCTGCGGATGCCCATGGGGTGCTCGGGCATCGGGTGGGGAAACTGAGGCACGGAGCGGGGGACAGCATGTGACTTTGCAGTAGCTGGGGACCAGGACACGGGGGTGGCAGCCACCCCCATCCCAGTGCCGAAAACAAACCCAAGGTGATGGAGGAGGGCGGGATGGGAAGAGGCAGCGGTGGCAGCACCCACGTGTCCTCTGGAGAGACCAGATCCGGCCCCGGTTTGGGCGGTGGGAACATAACTGGCTTTTATTATCAGCCCCATCCATCATCTCCCGCCGGGGGACCTCGAGATAAAGCGCCGGAAAATTAGGAAGTGTTAAGAAGGCGATTTGGGAGGCTGGGAGCCGGGATCCGTCCTCGCCCGGCACGGGGCTGGATCCTGCCCAGGGCAGCAGGTAGGGAGCGCGGAGCTGCAAATAACCCCGGCAGCTGCCCCGGCACCGGCTGCGCCCTATCCTTCGTCTCACCTTTCGGGGAGGGAGCTGGCGCAGCGTGAGGTCAGTGCTGGGAATAGACCGGGAGCGTGGCCCGGGGCCTGATCCTGCCTGGCTGGGCCGGGGGGGCTGCCCGCCGCCCCGGTGTGGGGGTGCTCGGCTCCCGCCCCCCTGCAGCACCCCAGTCGGAGCCGGGGTGCACACGCGGGGTGCATTGCACAGCCCTGGCTGCTTCCACACACCACACGTGCACATGAGAGCCCCGCGCACACGTGTGTGCACATACACCAGCGCTGTGCGCAGACGTGTGCGTGTCCTCATGCGTGCACAACAGCCGCACACACACACACGCGGCCCTGTGTGCACAGACGCACACCACTCCTGTGCACACCCGTCCCCGTGCACCCCGCACATGCATGACAGCCGGTGCACAGACACCTGCACACACGTGATAGCCCGTGCACAGTCTCCTGCACACACGTGACAGCTGGTGCACGGTCTCCTGCACACACATGACAGCCAGTGCGCACACCAACACCTGCACACAGATGACACCCCATGCACACACACCTGCACATGCATGACAGCTGGTGCATACACCAACACCCACCCACACGACACGTGGTGCACACATACCTGCACACAGATGACACCCAGTGCACAGGCACCGGCACACACGTGTGACACCTGCTGCCCACATGCCTGCACACGTGTGCCAGCCGCTGCATATGCTGACACCCGCACACACATGACAGCTGGTGCACATACAAGCACACACGTGTGACACCCGCTGCACACACACATGACACATGGTGCACACACACCTGCGCACACGTGACACCCCATGCATGCCCACCCACACACAGATGACACCCGGCATGTCTGGCGGGGCCACCCAGGGGACGGGAACCTTTGTCACCCACCCTGCCATGAGCTTTGCGGTGCCGGTGGCTGGCAGCACGCGGTGGCGGTGGGGAGGGGGCCCTGGTGGGTGCCTGCGGCCGCGGGGGCTTTGCTGGCAGGAGAACAAGGAGCTGTTTCGAGGGCAGCGAGGAAACACCTGACCTTCCGGCGAGGCGGCGAGCGCTGAGGCGGTGGCGCTGGGCGCGCACCCGCAAACAATGGCCCTTTGTTCCGCGCCGCTGCTGGCATCCCGCATCCCAGCCTGCATCCCATCCTGCATCCCGTATCCTGTCCTGCATCCCAGCCTGCATCCCGCATCCCAGCCTGCATCCCGTCCTGCATCCCAGCCTGCATCCCATATCCTGTCCTGCCTCCCAGCCTGCATCCTGCATCCCAGACTGCGTCCCATCTAGCATGCTGCATCCCAGCCTGGATCCCAGCCTGCATCCCCCATCCCAGTGTGCATCCCATCCTGCATCTCAGCCCACATCCCATCCTGCATCCCAGCCCACATCCCATCCTGCATCCCACATCCCACTCTGCATCCCACCCCGCATCCCACCCCGCATCCCAGCCCATCCTGCATCCTACATCCCAGCCCGCATTCCACCCCGCATGCCATCCTGCATCCCGTATGCCATCCTGCATCCCAACTTGCCTGCCAGCCCGCATCCCATCCTGTATCCCACCCCACATTCTGCATCACATCCCACATCCTGCATCCCACAACCACCCCCATCCCACATTCCAGCCCCCATCCCACCCCGCATGCCATCCTGCATCCCGTACCCCATCCTGCATCCCAACCTGCCTGCCAGCCCGCATCCCATCCTGCATCCTGCATCCCACCCTGCATCCTGCATCCCATCCCGCATCCCATCCCACACCCCAGCAGTGCCAGCACCCAGCACCCACGCTAGCCCAGCTCCGGTGCATCCCACAGCCCAGTCGGGGCTCGGGGTGCCCCCGTGCCGGGGTGCTGGTGGCTCGCGGCAGCGGGGGACTTGGGTGTCACCCCCCCATGGCTCCCATCTGTCCCCAGCCATCGCAGGAGCAGGACCTGGCAGCACACACGAGCCTGCAGCCTTGCTGCGAGGAGGAGGAGGCCGCCAGGTGAAGGCTGGGCTCACGTGCCGTGGCCCACGCCCTGGCACCGGCAGCCGCTTCCCACCTTCCTGGCACACCGGCTGTGCTGGGAGCCGCCGGCGGCGGGAGCGGGTTTGCCGGTGGTGGCTGAGGCTCCTGTCCCCACGGTGGTGGCTGAGGCTCCTGTCCCCACGGAGGTCCCCGTCCCTTGGTGTCCCCAGGAGGTGGGTGGCTGGGAGGAGGAAGAGGGGGGTCTGCAGAGCGGGTGCCCTGGGTGGGAACATGCCCAGGTGGCAGCTCCAGGGCCACCATCACCTCGGGGACAGCGTGGTGCTGGGGCCAGTGACACAGCAGGGACCTGCGGGGATCCCGGGGGCTGCAGCCCCCCAGCGCTCGCCCACACCCCTCGCCCCTCTCCGCGCTGTTTGACCGAGCGGATATTTAATCTTATTTAACTTCAAATAAGTGTTTTGAAGCGTAGAAATCTGAACTCGAGGCACCGGCGCCTGGGCTTGGAGCAATTAAAAGCCCCATTTTCCCGACCGGAGCAGACTGGCGCAGGGGAGCCCAAAATGGAAATAAAAAACCACCACCAACAACTAAACTTTATTAAGGCTTAAAAAATGAGCAGGCTGAGGGGCTGAGCGCTCGCTCCCAGCCTCCCCGGCACCTCCTCCAGCTCCGCTGCCTCTCCTCGGCTGCTGGGATCTGTGGGTTTGTTATTGTAGGGTTGCTTTCTCGGGATTGGGGTTGTTTTGGGTTTTTTTGGGGTTGTTTCTGACGGGTGCGGGTGCGTATGGCAACCTCCCGTCTGGTTAATGATGGGGCTCCATGCCCTGGTTTGTTATTGTAGGGTTCCCGCTTGGAGCTGGGTGTAAACATGGCAGTTTGTATTGGAGCAGAGTTTGTGTGCGCTGGTTTGTTATTGTAGGGTCTCCCATGTGAAGCTGGGTTTGCCTGTTGGCTGTTGGGGTTGAACCTGGAGCTGCGTGTCCCTCTGCCCACTCTGGGACAGGGCTCCCTGGCGAAGGGGCTCCCTGGGGATGGGGCTCCTTGGGGACAGGGATCCCTGGGGACGGATCCCTGAGGATCCAGCTCCCTGGGGATGGGGCTTCTTGGGGACGGGGATCCCTGGGAACAGGGATCCCTGGGGGCAGGGCACCCTGGGGACATGGGCTTCATGGGGACAGGGTTCCTTGTGGATGGAGCACCCTGGAGTCATGGGCTCCATGGGGATGGGGGCACCCTGGGGACAAGGCTCCCTGAGGATGGGGCACCCTAGGGATGGGGGGGACACTGGGGATGGGGCTCGCTGGAAACATGGGCTCCGTGGGGATGAGAGCACCCTGGGGACAGGGCTCCCTGGGGACGGGGCACCCTGGGGACATGGGCTCCATAGGGATGGGGGCTCCCTGGGGACAGGGATCCTTGGGGCCATGGGCTCCTTGGGGACAGCACACCCTGGGGTGCACAGGGGAGGTGGGTGAGGGCTTCCAGGAGCGGTGGCCAGGCTCGGGGTGGGAGCAAGGGGTTCCCCCTTCCCACGCCAAGGGGAAACTGAGGCACGAGGCCGGAAGCCGTGACTGAGAGTGGCCGGACCTGCTCCTGCCAGCAGGACCTGTCTGCAGCCGCCCACGGCCGGGGTGGCCCCAGGGCCGTGCGGGTGCCAAAGCGGGGTGCCGGGGTGAGGCTTGACAGCCCGAGGGGACCTGGCGAGGGTGCAGAGCCCCTGGGGTGGCACAGGAGACCAGGGAGGACGAGGGAGGTGAGTGCCTTTGGGGACAAGGGGATGGCTGTCTTGGGGGGGACAAGGGGGGACGTGTGTCCATAGGGACAAGGGGGGATGAGTGCTTTTGGGGACAAGGGAATGAGTGCCCTTGGGGACAAGGGGGGTGGCAGTCTTGAGGGGGACAGGAGGGACATGAGGGGATGTGTGCCTGTAGGGACAAGTGCCTTGAGGCTACCAGCAGGACAGGGGGATCCATGTGCCCTGGCGGGACGGGGGACAAGGGCTGTGAACTGGGGGGGACAGGGCAGCCATGTGCTTGGGGACAAGGGACAAGGGCTGTGAACTGGGGGGGACAGCACCCTGCCTGCCACCCCCACTGTCCTTGCGATGGGGTTTATTTTGGCGCGAAGCGTGATGCCTCCTCGATAGGAAACCGTCCTTAATATGCAGATGAGTATGTATTTAATATGCAAATTACCATGCAGCTCTGGCTGGCCACCAGCACTGCCCTGGCATGGTGGAAGGGACACGCCAGGAGCTCCCAGCACCCACGGGTGTCACCCAGCGGGTGTTGAAGGTGCTGACAGCACCCAGCGGCTCGTGTCACCCCTGGGCACCCGCGGTGGGTGACAGACGCAGGGCAAAGCCACTCAAAGTGACCGCGGGGTCCCCGCCATCTCCAGAGCCCGTGTCGGGGGGTCGGCCCCCCCCGGTGCCTGGGGATGTCCTGGGGGGCCTGGACGCCTGCGTCCCCAGCCGGGGGGGGGGTCGTGGGCGATGGGGAGGGGACAGGGATGGGGACGGGGGCTATAAACGGCAGCTGTAAGCGGAGCTGGTAACCGGAGCGGGAGGCCCGGGGGGGGACATTTGAGCCGCTGGCGGGGCCGCGGAAGCGCCAAGGTAAATGGTGGGTGCTGTGTGTGTCCCCCCGCCATGCCGGTGGCCCGCCATCCCTGTCACCCGCATGGGGACCCCCCCAGCGTTGGGGTCCCCCCCATCCTCTTGCCCCCCCCCCCCCCCCGTTCTGGGGTGCTAACTGCCTGCAGCCCCCCCGGGAGCTGCTGCTTGGGCTGGGGGGGACATGGCAGGGGACAGGGCCAGGGCCAGCCTGCGGTGCCAGGTGGCCGGGGTGACATTTGCTCCGTCCCCGCCGTGGGGACAGCTGCTTCCTGGCTCTGCCATCTGAACCGGCCCTGGAACGGAAACCCGGGGGGGGACCGAGCCCCCCAGCCCCGGCGGCAGTGGCAGCTGGGGTGCGGGGGGTCCCCACAGCCATTTGGGGCGGGGGGCTACCGCTGGTGACCCCCACCCCCCCCCCCGTGGCAATGGGGGTGCCCCCCGTGTGACCCCGCAGAGCAAGGGGTGCTCTGGGGGCCAGGAGCCGCATTTCGGGGGGCTGGGGGGGGGGGGCGCATTTTCCTTAATGCTGCTTATAAGGGCCTCATTAGCATATCTAATTGCCGATTGCTTATTGGCGCTGGGTACTTTCTAAAGGGAATTACCCCAAACGGCAAATAAAATCCGGCATTAGCCCCGTGAAACGGGGAGGGATTTAGATATTGAGATAATTCGGTGCCCCCCCAGACGGGGGGATTGAATAACGCAAGATACCTCCTAACGAACCCTGATTAATTGGGGGCTGGGGGCTGGGTCGTGCTGGGCCGCCACTGCCGTTATTCCCAAGAAAAGTTGTATTTTAAGGGATTTCAGGGCTGGTGTCCTCCCTCCTTTCCTGGTGTCCCCCACTTTTTTTGGTGTCCCCCCCTTTCCTGGTGCCTTTGGAACAGGTTTATGTTGTGAGGCCGAGCCAGCGCGGGTGGAATCTGGGATCCCATGGGAATGAGCCGAGCTGGGATCAGCTCCGGGTGCGGCGATGGCCGGTGAGGACTGGGGGGGGGCATTGCAGTGTCTCTGTCCCCACCATGGCTTGGGGGGGTCTCACCGGGGTGTCACTGGGTGGCCTTGTGCCGGCGGTTTCCCGTGATGGTTTGGGACGCTGTGGTGCGGCTCGGGGTGTCCCGTGGGTAGCCCCCCCTCGGTCCCCGGCTGCGGTGACAGCTGCTGGGGGGGGTGGTGGCTCCAGTTACGGTGACATCAGCCCTACCTTCCCACCTGGCGCGGGTGGGGGGCACAGGCCCCCCTCCCCTGGGGGTCCCTGGGGGGGGTTATGTGACAGCTGAGCCGCTTGCGCCACGCCGGAGCCCCCAGCGCCATCGGGGCGTCCTGGGGGGGGGCGGGGGGACACCCACCCCCAGCTATGGGACCCAGGCGTCCGGGCCCCCCCCTCTGAGCGGTGGGGACAGCGGTGGCCGTGCCGTAGGGCCAGCAGCGGAGGCGGCCGGCGGAGCTCAGGTGGGCAGAGTGGGGTGCTGGGGTGGGGGGGACAGGAGCCGTGCCCAGACGCCACAGGGAAGGGCTCCCATCCCTGGGAGGGGAATGGGGCAGCGTACCCCCCCCGGCAGGCGGGGGGGGGGGGGCTGGCAGCCCCTCTTTGGGGTCACAGGGACCCCACTGCACTTGGGGATCACTGCAGTCCCCCTTTATCAGCCCCTGGAAATTATGGCATGGGGGGGGCAAAACCGGGGGGCTGCCCCCCCTTCCTGCCCATCACCCCCGTGTCGGGGGGGAGGGAGATGCTGCGGGGGGGGGGAAGGGCAGGGTGAGCCCCCCCCCCCCGAAGCTTTGTGTGCAGAGGGTGACGGCTGAGCGTGCTTTCAAATGGGGAAACTGAGGCACGGAGCGGGGGGCTCCAGCAGGGGTGACAAGGACAAGAGAGGTGGCTGAGGCTGTTCAGCTGCTCGGTGTTGGAGCCATCCGAGCTGGGGACCCCCATCCGCCCCGGACCGCCCACCGCATCCCTGGCACGGCCGCCCTCTCCCCACCCGCTGCCTCAGTTTCCCCACAGCCATGTCGGGGACCAGCATGGTGACCATCCCCTCTCCTCCGCCACCGCCGTGAATGGGTCCCTGTTTGTCACCCGTCCCCCCGCCGTGCCCCTCTCCCCGCCGGGCCCCCTACTCCCCGGCCCCCTCCCCACTGCCTTCGCTGCCTTTTCTTTGCCCGCACAATCGCAGGCATTTATGTCGCCGGAGGCTCCGGTTACCCCGCGCCCGCTCGCTGTCACCACGCAGGCTGGGGGGACGGTGACACCGGACCCCCCGCTTGGAGTTACAGGCACCCTAGGCAGCGACATGACCTCCCTGCACCCCAAATCCCACCCGGCGTGGGTGGATTCTCAGGTGGCTGATATAGACTGAGCCCTTCCCTCGGCTGCTTTTTGGGGTCCCCCCTCCCTCTGGCGCCTGGGGACCCCATGGGGATGCTTAAATTTGTTGACTTTCGGATGCTGCGGGTGTTGGCTGGCATGGGGGGGGTTACAGCACGGGGACATCGTGACCTGAGCAGGACAGCTCGTTTGGATAACGAAGCTGGGCTCGCAGCCCCCAAAGGGAAAGCTGGGGGGGGGGCGCTGGGGGAGCCCCCTCATTCAGCTCAGGTGATAAAGCCTCTGAGACTTTAATTACAGCAATTAGATTGTTAATGGCTTTTATAAAACAGCCCAGGCACAAGAAATAGATTAAAAAATAGGAATTTCCAGGCTGGCACCCAGGGGATGGGGCCCATCCTGGCCACGGGGTGACAAACCAGCAGCTGCCTGTGCCAGAAACAGCTTGTTTCCCTCTTTTTTGGGGAAAAATCCCCCCCCCCCCCTCCTCGGCATGAACTCATCGGCAACACCAAACCTCTGGGTTGCTTTTGGCATTGGCTGTGTTTGTGCCACGGTTGTGCCGCCGGCTCAGCCGCACCAGGCTTTGAGGCATGGTTTGCTCTTGCAGGCACCCGTCGGTTATTTTTAATAGAAATATATTAAAAAAATTAATAAGGGGCGGTGCTGTTTGCTCCTTGGGCAGGTGGGGAAACTGAGGCAGGGCTGGGTATCCCAGCCCCGCGTGGCGTTGGCCGTCCCCACCGGGGAGGTGAGTCCATCGGAGCCCGGCTCACCGCCGCGGGGGTGTCCCTGGGGACCGTGATGCTGTGGGGTCAGAGTTGGGTGTCCCTGGGGTCCGTGACACCCTGGGGACATGACTGGATGTCCCTGGGGGCTGTGACACTGTGGGGATGGGGTCAGTTGTCCCCAGGAGCTGTGACGCCGTGGGGACGTTGTTGGATGTCCCTGGAGTCCATGACACCGTGGGGATGGAGCCAGTTGTCCCCAGAGGCTGTAACAGCAGGGTCAGGTCCCACGGGGGTCAGGTCCCACCCAGGGGCTGTGACACAGCGGTGGCAGGGTCAGATGTCCCCGGAGGCTGTGACACCGCAGAGGGGACCAGGATGGGGACAGTGCTGGGTGTCACCCGGGGCTGGTGACTCCGCAGAGGGGACAAGGTCGAGTCTCCCCGCTGGCACCACCTGGTGTCCAGGCGCCGTGACCCCCCGGCCCCACGCAATGTCACCCCCCGGCTCCCCGCAGGGGACGCGGCGGCAGGAGGGCGACGGTTCGATCGAACCCTCTCCCCGCTCTCAGGGAATTGATAATCAATTAAATCTCTGCCTGGCTGCTAATTACCCAGCCCGAACCCTCCCCACTGCCCCACGGGGACGGGTGGCAGGACGGGGACGGTGGTATTGGGGCTGTCCGGTGGCGGGGGTGCCATGGCACGTGGTGCTCCGATGTGTCCCCAGGGATTTTCCGAGCCATCCTGATGGCATTTCAGATGGGAGAAGAGTCTCGCTGGCTTCCCCCGTGTCCCCATGTCCCCAGCCCTGCCATGCCACCACGCACTGGCTTAGTTCCCCCATGGATTATTGGTGGTGAGCCCCCAGTAAAGCCCCAATTTGAGCCCAGTAGCCCCAGTGCGGAGCTGCGCAGGCGCTGGGGGCGGCTCGGCGGGGTCGTGGGGGCCGCTTTTCCCAGCATATTTGAAATTCTTCAGCCGGGGAAGGACTCGCTTCCCTATCCCAGATCCCAGCCGCATCCCATGCTGGCCCCTTGCCGCTGGCACCGGCCCAGCACTGGCGCCTTAAGCCTCCCACCCACCCCCGAGACCCCCCAGGCACCAGTGATGGGTTTGGGGTGCGGGTGCTGTGGAGTGGGGGGGTCAGAGGCACGCAATGGGGAGGGAAGGCAGGCGTCCGGGTGGGTGCTGTCCCCCTCCCATCTCTCCCTGTGCCCACAGGTGCGGTGGGTGCCCACCCATGCCGGGGGACACCATGGGGCCACCTCCCCGTGTCCCCCTCGTCCTGCTGCTCCTGCTCACGGCGGAGAGGACGGCCCGTGGCACCTTCCCCGAGGAGCCCGGCCCCATCACTGTGGCCCCCGAGGACTGTGAGTGCCCGCCGAGGGAGTCCCCAGGGGTGCAGCGTGGGGGTCAGGGTGCTGCACTGATGTGCAAGGGGGGGACACGGCTTGGCACAGAGAGGGGATGGGGTTTTGGGGTGCTTTGGGGTGAAGGCAGGAGGGGGGCACCCATGGGTAGGGGTTTTGGGGTGATTTGGGGTGAAGGCAGGAGGCAGGCACCCATGGGCAGAGCTGGGTGAGGGCGGTCGCCCTGGCTGGCTGGGGAACTGGGGTGGGTGGGGGTGCCCTGGCAGCCTGTGACCCCCCCGTGTGTCCCCCCCAGACGTGAAGCACTACGCCGTCTTCGTGGGCCACGGGACGAGCCGCCCGGCCGGCCCTGAGGGTGGGGGGACCCAGCGCCTCAACATCCAGCGCATCCTCAAGGTCAACCGGACCCTCTTCATCGGGGACAGGTCCGAACCGCGGCACCCCAAAGCCTCCCCCTGACGGGGGTGGGCACCCGACACCCACCCCAACCCTCTTTGCTGGGGAGGGACCCCACTACCTGCCCCAGGGCACCCCGGGGGGCTCTGGTGGGGCTGTCCCTGCCCCAGGGATTCTCAGCGCCCACCCCAGCACCCCCCATCTCCCCAGGGGGGTGGACGTGGATCCCGCACCCCCCCCAACATCCCCGGGGTGCCCCCAGCATCGCAGCTGGGAGCCCTGCAGAGTGGTGACACCCGTGTCCCCCTCCCCAGGGACAACGTCTACCGCGTGAGCCTGGAGCCCACCGGGGCCGGCGAGATGCGCTACCACCGGGTAAGTGCCGAGCCCCTGGGTGCTGGGGGGTGCGGGGGGGGCTGCCGGCTTCACCCCGGCCCCACGCTGGGTTTTCTTCCCCCCCCAGAAGCTGACGTGGCGCTCGAACCAGCACGACATCAGCATCTGCCGGATGAAGGGGAAACACGAGGTACGGGGTGGGGGGGTCCGCACCCCGTGAGATCCCGCCGGGTGGGGACCGAGCACCCTCTGCACCCCATGTCACACAGACAAAGCCACCCTGTCCCCCCCCAGTGTCACCCTCCGTCTTCCTGCTCCCTGCCAGCCGTTGTGTCTCCATGATTTATCGGCCGCTTGGATAATTGGGTTTGTAATTAATTATTTTGGGCCCATGGATCAGAGCAGGCACAGCTCAGCATCTGGCAGAAATCCAATTTCTAAGTCCTGTAAACAGCATTTTGGGGTGAAAACACCCCCTAAGCCAGACCCTCGCAGTGATGGGGGCCTGGGTGGGAGCATCCGGGGGGGGGGGGGGGGGGACAGGGTGCCGAGGGGTGACGGTCCCCTCTCGTCGGCACAGGCAGAGTGCCGTAACTTCGTCAAGGTGCTGCTGGTGCGGAACGAGAGCCTGCTCTTCGTCTGCGGCACCAATGCCTTCAACCCCGTCTGTGCCAACTACAGCGTGAGTCACCCACCCCACGCCGGGACGGGGACACCTGGGACCCTACGTGTCACCCTCCCTGTGTCCGGGTGACCGGCTCCGCGGGCAGGGGATGCTCCTGCCTGCGCCACCGAGGCAGCCCGGACCCCGCTGCCCGTGTGGCGTCGCTCACGGCCCCGTCTCACCCGCTACAGATGGACACGCTGGAGCCCATCGGGGACAACATCAGCGGCATGGCCCGGTGTCCCTACGACCCCAAGCACGCCAACGTGGCCCTCTTCACAGGTGAGTGCTGGCACTGCCGGCGCCGTGCCGGGCGCTCTGCCCGCCGTCCCCTGCCCTGCGCCCGGCTGACGCCCCTTTCCCGTGCAGGGGGGATGCTCTTCACCGCCACGGTGACGGATTTCCTGGCCATCGATGCCGTCATCTACCGCAGCCTGGGGGACAGCCCGACCCTCCGCACCGTCAAACACGACTCCAAATGGTTCAAAGGTGCCTCCCGTGGTGTGGTGCCCACTATGTGCCACACGGCACCAGTCCCCGTCCCCTTTGACACCATCCTGGGACATCCCTGACCCTGCCACTGTTCCTGCAGAGCCCTACTTCGTGCACGCCGTGGAATGGAGGAGCCACGTCTACTTCTTCTTCCGGGAGATCGCTATGGAGTTCAACTATCTGGAGAAGGTGGGAGACATCCCCATGGTGGCCCAAGACACCCGGGATGGGGACAGGGACAAGGGGATGGTCATCGGGTTGGGTACTATATGGTGATGGGTGTCCATCCTGTAGGTGGTGGTGTCCCGGGTGGCTCGGGTGTGCAAGAACGACATGGGGGGCTCGCAGCGGGTGCTGGAGAAGCAGTGGACCTCCTTCCTCAAGGCCCGGCTCAACTGCTCCGTGCCGGGCGACTCGCACTTCTACTTCAACGTCATCCAAGCCGTGACGGACATCCTGGAGCTGGACGGGCGCCCCGTGGTGCTGGCCGTCTTCTCCACGCCTGCCAACAGGTCGGACCCTCTTGTGCCCTGCTGGGACCCCTGGGGCTGGGCTGGGACCCCTCCGTGCGCCCCAGTGCCCATGGGGGACACGGGGGACGTGTTGAGGTGTTCACCCCGTGCCCGTGTCCCCCCAGCATCCCTGGCTCGGCCGTCTGCGCCTTCGACATGACCCAAGTGGCCGCCGTCTTCGAGGGACGTTTCCGGGAGCAGAAATCACCCGAATCCATCTGGACGCCCGTGCCCGAGGACATGGTGCCAAAGCCCCGGTGAGCGACATGCTGCGGGGACGGGGATGGGGACATCCAGGCTGGTACCTGTAGGAAGGGGCATGGGGATTGGGATGGGGACAGGGCTGGGGACAGGAATGATCAGAGCTGGTACCTGCGGGGAGAGTGGTAGGCACAGGAATGGGGACAAGGACAGGGGTGGGGACAGGGACAGTCAGGGCTGATACCAGCAGGGAGAGTAGAGGGGATGGGGATGGGGACTGGGATGGGGACAGGGCTGGGGACAGCCAGGGCCAGTACCAGCAGGGGTGGGGACAGGAACAGTGACAGCCAGGGCTAGTACCAGCTGGGCTGGGGACAGGGCTGGGGACAAGGCCAGCATGGCCGTGGGGACACTGAGCTGTGCCGCGGCCGCAGGCCTGGATGCTGCGCGTCCCCGGGGATGCGCTACAACTCCTCCAGCACCTTCCCCGACGAGATCCTCAACTTCGTCAAGACGCACCCGCTGATGGACGAGGCGGTGCCGTCCCTGGGCAACGCGCCCTGGATCCTCCGCACCATGAGCCGGTGAGCGCCCTGGGGCAGGATTGGGCCCGGGGAGGGGCAGGGGGGCTGGTGGGTGCTGGTGGGTGCTGGTGGGTGCTGGCTGGAGCCCCTCGCGCCACCCTTGCACATGCGTGCCAGCATCAGAAGAGCGCCGGGAGATCTGATAAATCTCATAAACTTTGCAGCTGAGATGGTCTCGTCCTAATTAAATCTGCCTTAATTGCTGCTTGATGGAGAATTAATCAAGCGGTGCTCTCGGGCCGTAGCCTCCTGCCGGCAGGGCAGCCGCGACACGTGTGGGGCTGGGGACGGGGACGCGGGGCTGGGGACGGGGACACGAGGCTGGGGATGGGCATGTGAGGATGGGGACACAAGGCTGGGGTTGGGGACATGAGGCTGGGGACAGGCATGTGGGGCTGGGGACGGGGACACAAGGCTGGGGACAGAGACGCGAGGCTGGGGCTAAGGCCACGGCGCTGGGGACAGGGACACAAGTCTGCAGATGGGCATGTGGGGCTGGGGACAGGGACATGAGCCTGGGATGGGGACACAAGGCTGGGGACAGGGATGCAGGGCTGGGGACGGGGACACAAGGCTGGGGCTGGGGACGTGGGGCTGGGGACCAGCTGGGATCCTGCCGAGGGATCGGGGGGATCTGGGCTGGTTCCTGGGTGGGATCTGGGCTGGGTCCCAGCTGGGATCTGGATGGAATCCAGGCAGGATGTGGGCAGGATCCTGAGTGGGATCGGGATGAGTCGTGGGTGGGATCTGGGCTGAGTCTGGCTGGCTCCTGGGTGGGATCTGGGCGGGGTCCTGGCTGGGATCCGGATTAGTTTCCATTTGGGATCTGCACGGCCCCGCGCGCTCCCTGGGGACACCCCGCTCTGGGCCAGCCGCAGCCTGTCCAGCCCCCCACCCTGCCTCAGTTTCCCCCTCCCCGGGGACACGCAGGCTCCCGCACGCCCCAACGCCTTCTCCGTTCACACCACGCAGGTACCAGCTCCGCAAGATCGTGGTGGACACCGCTGCAGGGCCGTGGGGCAACCACACTGTGGTCTTCCTGGGCTCCAGCACGGGCACCGTCCTCAAGTTCCTCATCCAGCCCAACGCCAGCGCCAGCCCCGCGCCCGCCGCCCCCGGCAGCCAGAGCGTCTTCCTGGAGGAGTTTGAGACCTACCACCCCGGGAGGTGGGTGCTGGGGTGTCAGGAGGGAGGGGAGGGGTGGGTGGGGGTGGTCAGGTGGGTGAAGGGATGGACGGATGGGTGCGTAGATGGATAGATGGACGGGTGGGTGGGTGGGTGGATGGATGGACGGACGGGTGGGTGGATGGATGGGTGGGTGGGTGGATGGATGGATGGATGAGTGGGTGGTTGGACAGTTGGGTGGGTGGTTGGACAGTTGGGTGCATGGATGGACAGATGGATGGATGGACGGATGGATGGATGGACGGATGGATGGATGGACGGATGGATGGATGGTGGGTGAGTGGATGGGTGGGTGGGTGAGTGGTTGGAGAGCTGGATGGGTGGGGGGTGGTTGGGCTGATGGATGGGGGTGGGGAGATGGATGAGATGTTTAGGGAGGGATTGATGGTTGCAAGGTGACAGGGGAGGATGAATGAGGTGGTTGGGGATGGATGGATGAGCAAGATGGATGGATGGAGGGAGGAGATGGGTCAGAGGGATGCAAGGGTTGGGTGGGTGGGTCAGAGGGGTGGGTGGTGAATGGGGGCGGACACGGGTGAGATGCCCTCCTGTAGACCAGCCTGTGCTGGGGCCAGCTCCGTGGTGGGCAGGTGGGGGCCAGGGCCGGGGCCACGCTGAGCTCTGCCCTGTCCCCAGGTGTGGCCGGGACACGGAGGACGAGCGGCGGCTCCTGGGGCTGGAGCTGGACAAGGCGGCTGGGTCCCTGCTGCTGGCCTTCCCCCCGTGCGTGGCCAGGGTGCCCGTGGCTCGCTGCCAGCAGCACTCGGGCTGCATGAAGTGAGTGTGCCGGTCTCAGCCGCCCCCGGGACGGGCAGGGCTCGCTGCGGGGCGCATGTCAGGAGCAGAGAGGGCTTACCTTCACATCCCAGGAATTTGTCCTGTGCTGCGATCCAGCTGGGAAGGGCTCAGCATAGCTGGGAGCACGGCCAGGGGAAACTGAGGCACAGCGTGGTGCAGGGCCTCGTGGGGGCCGAGGTGTTGTCCCCTCCATGTCGCGGCTGATCCTGACGTCTCTGCTCCCTGCCAGGAACTGCCTCGGGAGCCGGGATCCCTACTGCGGCTGGACGCCCGAGGGCTCCTGCGTCTTCCTGGAGCCCAGCCCCAGGTAATGCTGCCAGGCCTGGGGGGGACACTGGGGGACACGGGATGGGGGGACAGCAGGGGCTCAGGGGCTCCCCAGAGAGCATCAGCTCCTGCAACCCCCCTACTGCTGGGACCCAGCAAACTCGTCGCTTGCTGAAGCAAGCTGGGAGCCCTCTGCCAGGCTACTTGGGACCGGCTGATCCCCCCGCAATTTGTACCCCCGCAGGGTGGCCTTCGAGCAGGACATCGCCGGCGGCAGCACGTCCCACCTGGGCGAGTGCGAGGGTGAGTGCGGGGCAGGGATGGGGCTCGGGGACACGGTGGTGGCACCGTCAGGTCCCCACCGCGGCCGTCCCCTGATGTCCCCCCTCTGCCATCACGCAGGGCTGGTGACGGAGAGCTTCGTGGACGAGCCGGACGGGCTGGTATCGGTGAACCTGTTGGTGATCTCCTCCGTAGCCGCTTTCGTCATCGGCGCCGTCATCTCCGGCTTCAGCGTCTGCTGGTTCATCGGCCACCGGGACCGCAAGGAGCTGGCACGCCGCAAGGACAAGGAGACCATCCTGGCACACAGCGAGTCGGTGGTGAGCGTCAGCCGGCTGGGCGAGCGGCGGGCACGTGGCGGGCAACCCGGCGCCTTGCTGGCCCCGCTCATGCCCAACGGTTGGCCCAAGGAGCTGGGGAAGGTCACCCAACACGACCTGGACTCGGGGGTCCTGCCCACGCCGGAGCAGACCCCGTTGCAGCAGAAACGCTGCCCTGGCGCCCTCCAAAACTGCACCTGGGAGCAGAGTCACAACATCATCAACGCCGCTTTGCGGGACCCCAGTGGATCCGGCACTACCACCGCCGGTGCCGGACGGCTGCACGCCGGCTCCGGCCGCCCGGCTCGCGGCATCCCCCTCTCCTGCCACGCCATCCTGGTGGACCAGGAGCTGGAGGCCGAACTCAGCGACTCCTCGGGTGACGGGCATTGGGGTCGGGACCCCCAGGAGGGTCCTCGCACCCGGCAGCACCCACCCGCCGGCGCCCGCCGCCCACCCCGCAGCTCCTACGGTGACTTCGCCGGCACACCGCATCCCAGCCCCGATCGCCGACGGGTGGTTTCGGCGCCCGGTGGGGAGGGGGGAGACTTTACCGAGGGGCCACCCTGGCACCCCGAGCAGCTGAACTTCAACGCCAACAACGGCACGGGCCGCCCCGGCGCCCACCTCAAGAGGAACCACACGTTCAACAGCGGCGAGGCGCCGGCGGGCGGTTATGGGCGGCACGGTACGGCACCCCGGGCACCCAGTGCCGGGCCCCCACGGGCGCTGACGGACCTGCACCACCTCCTGCGCTACGGCGTGGAGCGGACTCCCTCGGGAAAATAGGGTGCCACCACGTGTGCGTGTCCCCTCCCAGGGCACCCATGGGATCCCCTGGCTCCCTGGGGACAGGGAGGGGTGGCCGGGCAGGAGCTGCGGGCATGGGGTGAGGTGCTGCGTGGGTGTGGGGGGGGGGGCAGGCACCCCTGGGTGCTTGGGATGGAGTTTGGGGGTGTCCCCAGCTGGCGTGGGGCAGTGCCCCGCGCTCCGGCTGCTTTGCCTGGATCCCAGGGGGAGTCGGTCCATCCCGTCCCCTCCCCAGGTTGGACCCAGGGACCGCAGCACCCTGGGAGGGGGATCCCTGGGAGGCAGCAGGATGGACGGACACACGGACATGGGCACAGCCGAGGCAGAGCAGGGCTGTGCCCCCCCCTGCAGCCCCTTGGACCCATCGGCCGTGCCCAGGCACCCAGGGGGGCTTGTGGGCACTGCCAGCACCCTGGGGACCCCCGGCCAGGGGGTGCCACTGGGGTGCGTTGGTTGCGGTGATGGGACACGGTGAACATTTGGGGTGCAGGGGCGTGGGGGGCCCCCAAATGTGTGTGTTATCTGGGGATGGGGCACACTCACCCCCCCTGGCCTGGGGTCAACCCCTGCCCAGTGCCAGCTTGGGAGGGGGCTCATCCATCCCCCCCCAGCACCCCCCTTCTGGAAAGCACAGCCGGGGTGCGGGGGCACCGCTGGGGCTGGGGGGTCCCCACCGAACCCACTCTCTGCTGGCAAAGGGTGCCCTTTCGGTGCCGCCCCTGCCCGGCCCCGGGGTGGCGGGTCCCCGGGGGGGTGACAGGCTGTAAATAGGGTGGGGGGCGGCGGGTGTCCCCCACCCCGTGGCCATGCATGCGGTCGCCCGCGGTCTGTACCCCGCGGCCCCAATAAACGCCCGTTTACCGGAGGCGACTCCCCCGCCGCTGCCTCGGCCCCTTCTTCCCCCCCCACCCGGGACCCCCCGGCCTCGGGGGGGGCGGCACCGGGGCCGGGCACAGGGGTGCTGGCGGTGGGTGATGGGGGGGCACGGAGCTGGGGGGAGACACGGGACCCGGCTGCCCGGGGACCCCCGGGGTGCAAAGTCCCCGTGCACCCATCCACCCGTGCACCCATGCCCCGTGCTTACACCCCCCCCCGTGCACCCACCTGTGCTCACACACCCCCCGTGCACGCACCCACCCGTGTTCACACCCCCCACGTGCACCCACCCCCCGTCTACCCACCCCCCTGTGCTCACCCCCCCCAGCACCCCCACCCACCCACTCACTCCCAGCCGCTCTCCCATGCAACGAGTTCCTCTGTGCTCAGCCCGCAGCAGCCGCCGGCCGCAGCCCATCGTGCCACGGAGCCACTCGCGGGGCTTTGCCACGAGGCAGCGGGTGCGACGCGGGGTCCCACCGCCCCCCGTGACGCGCCGTGCCTCACTGTCCCCCACGTGGGTGTACAGCACCATGGCGTGCTGGGTGCTGGGGTCCCGTAAGGTCCCTGAGAGGGGTGAGGGTGGGAGGGGGGGGTGTCAATGCTGTGTCCCCCAAGAGCCACGGGGTGCAACGGGGACGCAGGGACGCCAGCACCCTGACCCTGCCCCGGATGCTGGCACCCTGCGAGCTGGCAGCAAAGGCAGCGATTTCCCAACCGACACGTGAGGCCGAGCCACCAACCCCACCCCGGGGTGACAGCCACCGAGGAGACGGGACGGTCCCCGAGGAGCCTCGCCAGCCGGTTGGGAAGGTGAGGGCAGGGCTGGGGGGCTCGGAGTGGGGCCAGGGAGGGGGGGACATGGGGGTCGGGGCATCTCCCTGCCTGCAGCCGTGGCCTGCCCATGCCGGGGTGGCGAGCCGGCAGCAGGACAGCAGCGGCAGGGCTTGCACAACCCTCAAGTGACGATGGCCGCCTGCCTGCAGCCCAGCACCATGATGCCACCGGGCCAGATCCTGCCTCCGCTGCTGCTGCTGCTGCTGCTGCCAGGCCCTGCCGCCCCGTGCTCCCCCCACCCCAATGCTACCCATTTCATCTGCACGGAGCCCACTCTGAGCACCTTCCCCTCCGGGCTCCCCCCCACCACCGTCGCCATCTCAGTGGAGTTCACGGCGCTGGCCACCCTCCTGCCCACCGCCCTGGCCGGGCTGCCCCAGCTGCAGGAGCTCCACCTCTCCTCCAACCGCCTCGCCATCCTCCCTGAAGCCCTCCTGCGCCCCGTGCCCACCCTGCGCGTCCTCGACCTGACGGACAACCTCCTGGCCAACCTCCCCGCCGGCATCTTCGCCACCGCTGGCCACCTCCAGCACTTGGTGCTGCGGGGGAACCGGCTGCGGGCGCTGCAGGCTGCCTGGTTCCAGCACCTTCCCCAGCTGCTCTGGCTCAACCTGGCTGCCAACGCGTTGGCGGAGGTGCCACCGGCGGTTTTCCGCCCGCTGCGTTCGCTACGTACCCTGGATCTGTCCCACAACCGCCTGGCATCCCTGGCGCCGGGCACGCTGGACGGGCTGCGGGCGCTGGAGCAGCTCGACCTGGAGGGGAACCGGCTGGGCACGCTGCCGGCTGCCACCTTCACGCCCGTGCCTGCCCTGCGCCTCCTCTTCCTCCAGGATAACGAGCTGCGGGCGCTGCCCGCCGGCATCTTCGTCCCCCTCCGTCATCTCCGCGTCCTCGACCTGGCGCGTAACCGGTTGCGGGCACTGGAGCTGCCCCCCCGGCCCCCTGGCCCCACGTTGGACCTCGACATTTCGGGCAACCCCTGGGCCTGCGAGTGCCCGCTGCTGGCGCTGCTGCGGCAGGCGGCCCCGCAGCTCACCGCCGCCCGCAACACCCTCTGCGCCAGCCCCCCGCGCCTTCGGGGACAGGAGGTGGCCACCGTGAGCCAGGCTAGGGACACGGGCTGTGAGGCCAAGGGGGACGGGCAGCACCCGCCGGACCCCTAGGCAAGGGGTCTGGTGTCACCCCAGGAGCCTGGGCATGTCACCTCCCTCCCTGCCACGCTGTCCCCAGCCAAGACGGGCTCTCCTGGGGAAACTGAGGCAGGGAGACAAGGGTGCGGCTGTCCCCATCCCAATAGCCCTGTCCCCATCCCGTGATGCCCATCCCAATGGCCCCCAGCCCCATCCCACCGGGCTCAGGCTGTCCCACATCCTTGTCCCCATCCCGCCTGGCACATGTCCCTGTCCCCACCCCACAAGAGCACATTAAATGCCGTCACTTGGAGCTGTCACGCTTTCTCCTGTGTCCTATGAAGTCCCTGGGGATAAGGCAGTGACGGGCACCATGTCCCCCGGCCATGCCCATCCCATACCCGCTGTGTCCCCTGCCCGTGCCTGTTCCCATCCAGGCCAGCCTGGTCCCCCATGGGGCCACCCCCTGGGACTGCCCACCACCCTCTCCCACCCTCTGGCGTTGCTCACTGCCGGGTGACACTGCTGTCCCCTGGCCTGAGCGCCCACAGGGGCTGGGGGAGGCCTGGGACCCTGTGGGGCTCTGCTTGGCGTGGGGACACATGGCTTGGGGACATTTGGCATGGAGATGCTTGGCAAGGTGACATCTGGTAGGGGGACGCATGTCAAGGGGACCCTTGGTATGGAGATGCTTGGCACGGGGACACCTGGCGTTGGGTCACTTGGTATGGGGACCTGGCGTGGGGACACTTGGCGTGGAGATGCTTGGCATGGGGACACTTGGTATGGGGACACTTGGTATGGGGGCACATGTCAAGGGGACACTTGGTATGGAGATGCTTGGCATGGAGACACCTGGCAAGGGGACACCTGGCATGGGGACACACGGCAAGGGGACACACGACAAGGGGACACTTGGCATGGAAATGCCTGGTATGGGGACATATGTCAAGGGGACACTTGGTAAGGAGATGCTTGGCAAGGGGACACCTGGCGTTGGGTCACCTGGTACGGGGACCTGGCGTGGGGACACTTGGCATGGAGATGCCTGGTATGGGGACACACGGCAAGGGGACAGCTGGGGTGGGGACACTCGGTATGGGGACACACGGCAAGGGGACGCTTGGCATGGAGATGCTTGGCATGGGGACACCTGGGGTGGGGACACCTGGCGTTGGGTCACTTGGCGTGGGGACACGCGGCCAGGGGACACCTGGGGCGGGGGCACGTGGCATGGGGCGGTGGCTCGGGGCCCCTGGCCGCCCACCGGGCCGGGGTGTCCCCAGGGTGTCCCCGGCGCCGCGGGACGCTGCGCAGCCCCCGGGCAGGATCGGGCCCCCGCCGCCCCACGTGAGAGCCCCCACGTGGCGCCCCCCCCAAAGCCCGCCCCTCGGGCCCGCCCCTCCCTCCTAATTGGTGGCGGCGCGGCCCTCCCCTTCGCTGATTGGCTCCCTCCGCTAACTATGAATCCCGCGCTGGGCGGGGGCCGCGGATCGCGAGTGGGGATCGCGATCACGACCGGGGGTCGCGACAGGCACGCCCCCCCCCCGCCCCCGTAAGTACCGTTCAGGGGACTTGGCGGCAGTTGGAGGGTGGAAAGTGGGGCCGGGGGGGTCCCGGGGGGGGTCCGGGGGTCCCGGGGGGTCCCCGGGTGCGGCCCCGCAGGGCCCGGGGGGCTCCGGGGGCTGGCGGGGGGCGGAGCCCGCCCGGGCTGCTGGGAGCCCGGCGCTTCAGGCAGGACGGCGGGGGCTGGGGGGGGGGTCCCCGGTGTCCCCTGCCGGTGCCCCCCCTCCGTGATGGGTGCTCCGGAGCACCCCAGGGACCCAAGGGGACCTGCCCCCCCCGGGACCTACCCCCCAGGGACCCAAGGGGACACCCCCAAAGCCCCCCAGGACTTGCCCCCCGGGGTGCCCAGGGCCAGGCTGGGGGGCAGTGGGGCAGGGGCACTGCCCTGTCCCCAGCGGGACCAAGGGCACAGCTGGGTGGCAGCGGGACACCCCAGGGGGCAGAGGGGGAGCTACTGGCTGCTGACCACTGGCTACCGGCTGCTCCGTACCCTGCGGTGGGTCCTGGGGCTGCCCCGGCCGAGGTGACGGTGACCGGTGGCACGTCCCCACCGCAGGCTTGCGAAAGGCGACTCCAGCCCGGCTTCCGGCTGAATCACCCAAAACCCCTCCCTGGCCCCAAACGGGAATGGGGGGGACCCAGGCGGGGATGGGGGACCCAACCCCACCACACCCCGGCAGGGCAGGGGGGCAGCCCTGACCCCAAACCCCTTCCAGACCCCCCGGGACTCCCCCTTGAGCGGCTCGGAGGCCTCCAGCTGCCTCCCACTTGTGTCATGAGCTGGCAGGTCTCAGCCCTCGAGGGGTAGGGGCTGCGGAGGGGCGTGCTGGGGGGCTCGGCCCCACCACAGCCTGCTTTCCTCAGCACGGTGAGGGGTGGCCACGGGGCTCGGCCACCCCGGGGGTCCACACCAGGCTCAGCCACCCCACGATCCTTCCCTTCCCACTGCAGCCGCTGCTGCCATGTCAGCCAAAACCACCGCGCCAGCAGAGGATGGGCAGGAGCTGAAGGTAGGGGTGCAAGGAGGGCTGGGGGGGGCTCTGGGCATCGCTGGGGGCCCCCAGCTCACCGCCATCCCCCCTGGCAGAGCGTGGTGAGCCGGGTGGCCGGCCTGGCCCTGGTGAGCTGTGCCTGCGGTGCCGTCTCCACCGCCTACACCTCCACCAAGGAGAGCCACCCCTACGTCAAGTCCGTCTGCGACGCCGCCGAAAAGGGGGTGAAGACGCTGACGGCGGCGGCGGTGAGCGGGGCCCAGCCCATCCTCACCAAGCTGGAGCCGCAGAGTGAGTGGGGCTGGGGGGGCAGCACCCCATGGTTCTGGGGTACCCCAAAAACCGGCCCTAGCAGAGCTCTTGCAAGGCAGCAGGGGAGGGAGAAGCTGTTTTCTCATCTCCAGTTTCCACCACCAACAAATACACCTGCAAAGGGCTGGAGAAGCTGGAGGAGAAGCTGGGAGGGGGGCAGCACCCCCTGAACTTTGGGGTGCCCAAAAAACTGGCCCTAGGAGAGCTTTTGCAAGGCTGCAGGGTGTTAAAAGCCATCTGTTTTTCACATCTCTAGTTTCCACCGCCAACGAATACGCCTGCAAGGGGCTGGATAAGCTGGAGGAGAAGCTGCCCATCCTGCAGCAGCCCCCCAAGAGGGTAACGTCTCCCCTGGGGGACAGGGGGCGGGTGCGGTGCTGGGTGAGGTGCTGGGACACAATGTCCCTGTGCTGTCCCCTCCCAGGTGGTGGCAGGGACCAGGGAGCTGGTGTCGTCCACCGTCAGCGGCGCGGTGGGCCTGGCTTGCAGCGCGGTGCAGGGCGGCGTGGAGAGGACGCGCTCGGCGCTGAGCACCGGCGTCAGCACCGTGGTGGGCTCCCGCATGGGCCAGCTGCTGGCCACCGGGGTGGATGCAGTGCTGGGGAAATCGGAGGAGCTGGTGGAGCGATACCTGCCTGGGACGGACGAGGAGCTGGGTGAGTGCCGACCGTGCCGGGTCAGAAACCTTCTCCCAGATTTGGGGCTGCCAAGCCTCCCCGGGTCCCTCACCCCATCGCTCAGCACCGCCCCGGCATCGCTTGCACCCGGTGCCCCTTCTTGGCCCCGTGCCGTGGTGCCTGGGCAGCTCTGCGGTGCCAGGGCATCGCCGAGCCCCACGCGGTGCCCGGGGCCACCGTGACGCTGTGCAGGGGATGGTCCCCACCCGGCGGGAACCCGAAGCCAGGGAACGCGGCGTGGTGGTGGGTGAACTCTCACCTGGAAACCAGAAAGCAAATATAGCCCTGTGCACCGCCCGCCCCGGGTATTTATAGCTCGGCACGGGGTAGGGGTGGGCAGAGCTGGCCCCGTGTCACGGCAGAGGTGACCGGAGAGGCCACCTGGCTTTTTGGTGACACCTCCACATGACCCAGTGGCCAAACATCCCGCAGTCGGGCACCCCCGTGTCCCCATGATGGGGTGCGGAGCTCGGGGGGCTCATCCCAGCGCCGGCAGCGGGGTGCTCCGGTGCTTGGCATGGGATGGTCCAGCCACGCGGTTCTCACCCCCTGGCCCCGCAGCGGCGGCGGTGGCGGGTGTCCAGGTGGCCTCACCGGAGCGGCAGAGACGGCGGGAGAGTTACTTCGTCCGCGTGGGCTCGCTCTCAGCCAAGCTGCGGCACCGAGCCCTGCGGTGCTCGCTGGGTGAGCTGCAGCGGGCACGGCACAGCGCCCAGCAGGTCCTGGCCCAGCTCCACCGCATCTTCGAGCTGGTAAGGATGCGGTGGGGACTGTGCCCGCCCCGTGCCAGCCCGGCACCCCCCAGTGTGCTCCCACCTCGCTGTCTGTTCCCCCAGATCGAGCAGGGGCGGCAGGGCATGGATGGGCCGCTGTACGGTGCCCGGCAGCATCTCTACCGCATGTGGCTGGAGTGGAGCCGGCAGAATGCTGTGCCCATGGACGAGACCGAGGTACGGCGCGGGGGTACCCGTGGGGGACATCGTAGGGGGTGGGGGGCCTGTGCCCGTGGAGGACACCAAGGTACAGGTTGGGGGACCGTGTCCATGGAGGACACCAAGGTTTGAGGCGGGAGGCTGTGCCCATGGAGGACACCAAGGTACAGTTGGAGCACCGTGCCCATGGAGGACACCAAGGTACGGGTTGGGGGACCGTGTCCATGGAGGACACCAAGGTTTGAGGCGGGAGGCTGTGCCCATGGAGGACACCAAGGTACAGTTGGGGCACCGTGCCCATGGAGGACACCAAGGTACGGGTTGGGGGACCGTGTCCATGGAGGACACCAAGGTTTGAGGCGGGAGGCTGTGCCCATGGAGGACACCAAGGTACGGGTTAGGGGACCGTGCCCATGGAGGACACCAAGGTACAGGTCTCTGAGCTGGGCCAGACCCGGGGGAGCATCACACCCCAGGGCCACCACTGCCCACTGGCTGCCTTGCAGGTGGAGGCGCGGACGCTGGCCATGCTGCGTGGGCTCCTGCGCCAGCTCCACGCCGCCTGCACCCGCTTGGCCGCCAGCGCCCGGGGTTTGCCCAGCAGCGTGCAGGAGACGGCGGGACACGTCCGGCACAGCATGGAGGGCGTGCAGGCTTCCCTCTCCCGCGCCCACTCCTTCCACGATCTGTCGAGTTTGGTGCTGGCGCAGAGCCGGGAGACGGTGATGCGGGCGCAGTTGAGCATCGATGAGCTGCTGGAGTACGTGGGGCAGCACGCGCCCCTGCCCTGGCTGGTGGGACCCTTCGCCCCCGCCCTGGTGGAGTACCCGGAGGATGTCCCCGTGGAGATGGCCAAATGGGAGGGCTGCATCACCGTGGGGGGGACGCACCGGGTGCCCACTCCCCCACGGCTCTGCAGCCAGCGCTGAGCCCCGGCACCGCCAAACTGGGGGGAGCACCCACCCACCCGCGGCAGCGAACCTCATCCGCGCCGGGGACGAGGTGACGGTGGACTCGTTGATGCGGCATGGGACCCCTGATGCCACAACTGGGGACTTGTTCGGGGAGGGAGGGGATGGTGGCACACAGAGGATGGAGCGTGTGCCAAGCCTGTCCCGTCCCATACGGGATCCGGGGCTCCCCGCAGTGTCCCCGAGCCCGGCGAGCGTCAGGATTTCTTGTCTTAGCAGCCTCAAAGCACTTTAAAGAAGAAGAAAACAACGTTTTGGGCCTTAAAATGACTCACAGCCTGTAGTGCTGGCTGTGGCAGAGCCACCGCGTCGCGCCGTGCTTGCCGGGGGGGCTCAGCAGGGGCGGCAGAGCTGAGGGTGCGGGGTGACCCCATGGGGGGGGTTTCGCCGGCAGGGTGCCGGGGTGGGTGCGGGTGGGGTGCTGGGATGGAGGGTGCCGGCGGGGTGCCGGGGCGGCTGGACTGTGAACCGTGGCCGTGTGGCAGTGAACTTTGTCACGGTTATCGCTGCTGCGTCCCGCGGCAGGGCTGGGCCCGGGGTAGCCCCAGCATTGCGGGTGCAGCGTGGCCACGGCACCCAGTGGAGTAGCACTGGGTCCCCCGGGACTGGCTGTCCTCCTGCCACCGGCACCTACTGGGACCAGTCTGACCTTCTCCACTGGGCCAGGTGTGGGGGGAACAGCGGGACCCCCGTGCTGGGGGATCCCCCCGAGGGGAGGGGGGGTTTGGGGGGGGTCAGTGCCTGATCTGTCCCGGGGATCTGGTCCCGAGGGGGTCAGAGCCAGCCCGGCCTGGGGGACCCGATCCCGGGGGGATTCGGTCTCGGGGGGGGGAGGGTCCCAGGGCATCCAGTCCCGGGGCTGGGGGAGGAATCGGTGCAGTCCGGCCCTGGGGGAGCGGGTCCCGAGGGGCTCGGTGTAGCCCGGTGCCGGGAGGAATCGGTCCCGGGGGGGTCCCATCCCGGGAGGGCCGGTCCCGGCGGGGATCCGGTCCCGAGAGGGTCGGTCCCGGGGGGGTCGGTCTCGGGGGGGTCGGTGCAGCCCTGTCCGGTGGGGGGGGGGGGGGCGGTCGGTGCAGCCGGACCCCCGGGGATCCCGGTCCCGGAGGGGTCGCTGCAGCCCCGGGCCGCGCCGCCCCGGCGGGTCGGGGCTCCCGGACCGCCCCGGGCCGGCCCCGGCAGGGCGGGCCCCGGTCACATGCGCCCGGGGCCGGGCTCCGGGGCTATAAAGGCCGGTTGGGAAGGCGTGGGGCGGGTCCAGAGCTCAGCCTAACTTCCAGCGGTGAGCCCGGTCCCGGTCCCGGTCCCGGTCCCGGTCCCGGTCCCGGTCCCGGTCCCGGTCCCGGTCCCGGTCCCGGTCCCGGTCCCGGTCCGTGTCTGGGGCACGGGAGGGGGCTGGGAACCCCCCTGTCCTGGGGGTCCCCAGCCGGGTGGGGGCTGCCCCGTCCCAGGGAGGGGGTACCCTGGGGTTCCCCCATCCCGGGGGTGGGTGGGGGGCGCGGGGGCTCTGACCCCACTCACGGTTTCCCCAGCCCCGCCATGGCCACCAGCGAGCCCGGGACGGCGCAGCCCAAGGCAGAGGAGCAGCAGGTCAGTGGGGGCAAGGGGGGGGTTGGGGTGGGGGTATGCAGGGGGTCCCTGCCTGGGGACAGGGCTCTGGGTTCTCTTGCCCTTCGGTGGGCTTGCAGGGCCCTCAGAGTACCCCCAGAACCATCCTCGGGGGGTTGGGGGCACAGAGTGCCCCCCCATCCCCTATGAGATTTGGGGCTCCATCACACCCACACTCATCCTGACCCCTTCGCACCCCCAGAGCATCGGGACGCGGGTGGCCAGCCTGCCCCTGGTCAGCTCAGCCTACGACATGGTCTCCACCGCCTACGCCTCCACCAAGGAGAGCCACCCCTACGTCAAGTCCGTCTGCGACGCTGCCGAAAAGGGGGTGAAGACGCTGACGGCGGCGGCGGTGAGCGGGGCCCAGCCCATCCTCACCAAGCTGGAGCCGCAGAGTGAGTGGGGCTGGGGGGGCAGCACCCCATGGTTCTGGGGTACCCCAAAAACCGGCCCTAGCAGAGCTCTTGCAAGGCAGCAGGGGAGGGAGAAGCTGTTTTCTCATCTCCAGTTTCCACCACCAACAAATACACCTGCAAAGGGCTGGAGAAGCTGGAGGAGAAGCTGGGAGGGGGGCAGCACCCCCTGAACTTTGGGGTGCCCAAAAAACTGGCCCTAGGAGAGCTTTTGCAAGGCTGCAGGGTGTTAAAAGCCATCTGTTTTTCACATCTCTAGTTTCCACCGCCAACGAATACGCCTGCAAGGGGCTGGATAAGCTGGAGGAGAAGCTGCCCATCCTGCAGCAGCCCACGGAGAAGGTAGCGGGGTGGGGTGGGGTGGGCAAGCACACCTGAGGTCGTCCCCCCCCACCAAGTGCTGCTTAACAGAGGGTTGTCCACCCCCAACCAGCTCATCTCAGACACCAAGCAGCTGGTGACATCCACGGTGACGGGGGCCAAGGATGTCCTGACCAGCACCGTGGCCGGGGCCAAGGACGCGGTGACCAGCCGGGTGACGGGTGTGATGGACATGACCAAAGGGGCCGTGCAGGGCAGCGTGGAGCTGACCAAGTCGGCGGTGAGCAGCGGCGTCAGCACCGTCATGGGCTCAACCGTGGGCCAGATGGTGGTGAGCGGGGTGGGCTCCATGCTGGAGAAGTCTGAGGAGCTGGTGGACCATTACCTGCCCATGACGGATGAGGAGCTGGGTAAGGAGCTGATCACAAGCCCCTGGAGATGTCTCATGGCCTGGGGGTCTCCTTGGAGAGGGGTGGGTAGAGCCTGGGCAGGGCGATGCTGGCTCTACGTGGCAGGGGGTGGGGGTGGTGGGGCCACCTCAGCAGCTCCTCTCCCGCAGCCAAGCTGGCCACAGCCGTGGAGGGCTTTGAAATGGAGCAGCAGAAGCAGCAGCAGAGTTACTTCGTGCGCCTGGGCTCCCTCTCGGCCAAGCTGCGGCACCGAGCCCTCCAGCACTCCTTGGGCAAGCTGCAGAGCGCCCGCAGCAGCAGCCAGGACGTGCTGGCCCAGCTCCAGCGCACCCTCGACCTGGTAGGACCCATCCCCGTGTCCCCCCGTGCCCCGCGGGGGCTGTGGCAGACTACCCACGCCAGGCTCTCCCTCTCCTCCCAGGTGGAGCATCTCAAGCAGGGCATGGACCAGAAGCTGCAGGGAGGGCAGGAGAAGCTGCAGCAGATGTGGCTGGAATGGAGCAAGAAGCAACCGGGCGGTGGCAAGGACCTGGTGCCACCAGAGGTAGGTGGAGGGCAGGGGGTCCCTGGGGTCACCCGGTGTCCCCCCAACCCCTCACCACCCCCTTGTCCCCCTACAGCCGGTGGAGTCGGGGACGCTGGCCCTGCTGCAGGGCTTGACGCAGCAGCTCCAGAGCTCCTGTCAGCCCTTGGTGTCCAGCCTCCAGGGCCTCCCTGCTGGCATCCAGGAGACGGCGGGGCAGGTCCGGCAAAACGTGGAGGAGCTACGGGCAGCCCTCGCCTCCGCTGCCTCCCTCCAGGACGTGACGGGCAGCGTGCTGGCCCAAGCCCGTGCCCGTGCCACCAAAGCCCGCCAGCTGATGGACGAGCTGGTGGAGCACGTGGCCCACAACACCCCCCTGACCTGGCTGGTGGGACCCTTTGCCCCCTCAGGCCAGCGCATGGTGGACCTGGAGGTGCAGTAGCATCCTCTGGGCTGGGGTGATGTTGGTCCTACCCCCCCCCCCCCCCCCCCCCCCCAAGCCTTGATAGAAGCATCTACTAACCCCTGCCTGGCCCACCTCGCCCGTAACCTTAGTGCCTGCCTGCACAAGGGACCTCTCCTGCCTGCCCCCGGCGCAGCTCTGTCCCTTGTCACCTGTGCCAGGGATGTGCAGTAACCTGCCTTGGCCCCCCAAGTGCCTGTTGGGGTCAACTCCAGCCCCTGGCTGGATCCTCCTTGTCCTTGGTGCCTTCAAGTCCCTGCTCTTGTAGGGTCGGGCATGGCTCGTGAAGCAATAAACTCTGGTTAGTTTTGCACTGGACTGAGGCTTCTTCTGGGGGGGGTTGAAGAATTGGGGTCCCTGTGGCTGCATCCCAGCCCAAGCAGGGGCTCAGGGGGAGTGATGATGTCATAGCCCTGCGTGACCTCACAGGGGCTGGGGCTTCTAAGGGAGTCACTGGAGGGGACAGCCTGGTGCTGAGCCCGCAGGACATTGGCTTCTTTCTTCCACCACCTGAGCAGAGCCCATGGCTGGTGAGTGGAGGGGGTGCTTGGAAGGAACAGCCCCCCCCAAGTCCTGGGGACCCCCATGTCCTGGGCCCCCCACCCATCCCACAGCCCAGTGAGACCCCTGGCCTGTCCCCAGCCCTGGTGGGACTGGGATGGGAGGACAGGAGCAGGAGGTGGGACCAGGGCTGTCCTGGGAGTGGGATGGCCCCAGCCCTGGGGACACAGACAGGCCCATCCCAGGGGGCTCAGGGCAGCAGGGTCTGGCAGCGGGGGGGTGCTGGGACCTGCTCACCCCGGTGGGATTGAGGGGCAGCACCCTGTGCTCTGCATGCTATGCAGTGGCACCGTGCTCTGTCCCCCCAGACCGGGCTGTCACCCCCACCACTGGTGACAATGGCCCTGGGGGATCGTCCTCGGGTGCAGGACTGCGGTGGTGGGGGCTGAGCAGGACCCCAGGCCCCCCCAGCACAGCTCAGCCCCTCGCCCTGCACAGCTTGCCATGAGCCGGGTGCCCACCAGCAGACCCCCCCCATGCTCCTGAAGGAGACAGGCACCAAGGTCCCCCCATGGGCACGGCTTGGCCCAGAGATGGCACTGGGGCTCTGTGGCACCCACCTGCACCCCGGGAGTCAGCGCTGTGCCCCCCCTTGCAGGCAGAGCCTCCCTGGACCCCGCGGATGAGGCCACCCTGCAGCCATCCCAGCAGGTACCCTGTCCCCGGGGGCTGGGCCCCTGCTTGGGGTCCCACAGGTCCCTGGAGGGGACTTTGCGGGTGTCCCGGGGGTGGGTGCCTGACGGCAGCCCCTCTGCGCCCCAGGCTGCTACAGGCTCTGCCCCGAGGGGTCCCCCCACGCAGCCAGGGGTCCCTGAGGACACCAGGACCAGCATCCCCTCGGTCGTGGCCATCATCCTCCGCGCCTTGCTGGGCCCCGCGGTGGGTCAGCTCTTCCTCCACGGTGTTGAGCGGGCGCTGGCTACATCCCAGCGGTGGCTGAACCGTTGCCTGCCCCTGGGCAAGAGGCAGGCGGGTAAGAGACCCTGGGGTGCTGCCGGGGGTCCCCACATCCCCCTCGCCCTGGGATGCTGCTGGGGGCCAGGACCCCCAGCACCCCATCTCCAGCCCCTCTTCCCCCACAGCAGACAGGGCTGCAGAGGGGCCAGATTCAACGGACGGGGCTCTCCGGCACAGCGGCCTCCTTCCCCTCGGCTCCCTCTCCAGCAACGTCGGGAGCCGAGCCGTGGCCCTGGTGCAGCAGCTCTGGCAGAAGGGCCTGGACACCCCCCTCGATGTGGTGAGAGCCTCCGCTTCGCGGTGCTGGGTGGGTGGGGGGATCCCCACCATGCCCGGGATCCCCATGCCCACGGTGCCATTCCTCCCGCAGACGAAGGCCGTGCAGCAAGGCTTGGAGGAGCCGCTCTGCAACAGCCAGGAGCTGTGGGTGCACAGCAACCAGGCACAGGCAAACCCCTGCCCACACCCTGCCTGTCCCAGCACCCAGGCAAGGCTGCCCGAGGGGTGCGGGACCCCCATGATGCCACCGGGGCAGGTGCTGGCTGCGGGTCGGATGCTGGCACAGCGGCTGAGGGACACCCTGGTGCAGCTGCAGGCTCGGGTCGGGCAGCTGCCAGCCCTGCTGCAACAGGCAGCACGGCAAGCCCAGCGCAGCGTGGCCGAGGTCCACGGCACCTTCAGCCAGGCCGTGTCCCTGCGGGAGCTGCTGGGGACTGTGGTGGCCCAGGGACGCGAGGCGGTGGCCCAGGCCTGGGAGGTGCTGGTGGTGTTCCTGCTCCGGCCCCCACTGGCGCCGTGGCTGGAGGATGCCGGCGAGGCTGCCGGCACGGCGGCACCACACACCACCACACCGCACCCCCAAACCTAGGGGTGCCCCAAATTCAACCAGCCTCGGCCTGAAACCCTGCTGCGTCCTCGGTGCCACCAACATGGCTCTGCTCACGTTCATGTCCGTGTCTTGGTGTTATTCTGTCCCCAGTGCTGCCATCCGTGACCATGGGGGCTGCAACAGCTAAAGGCATTGGGGGAGTTTGGGGGGGACGGACAGACCCCGGGCTCCTTGCTGGGGCAGCACAGGGCTTAACCAACCCCTCCTGGGGGGCAGCGACACGTCCCCATGGCCCCGTCCCCCTTCCCCAGCGTCGGGGGCCGGGCTGCCCCCGCGTCTCCCCAGCCCCAGGCTGGGGCTAAGCCCCCGGCTCCGCACCGGGCAGCAGCACCCGCCTCACCCCAGCTCCCAGCTTCTCACCCACCGCTTCCCAGCAGTTGGGCAACAGGCACGCGGGGCTTTTTTTGTGAGGTTTTTATTTGGGTTTTGTTTACGGAGGGCTGGCTGGAGCGTGAAATCAGCCCTGGAAAAAAGAAAATAACCCTCTCCCCAGGGCAGAGTTATGGCAACAGCAGCCTCAAAGCGGGGCCGGGGCATCCTCCCTCCGCCACGGCACAAACAGGACTCGAGGACGCAGCGTCTGGTTGAGCTGGGAACATCTTTATTTGACATGTACAAAAGCTTCGAATCTTTGCAAAAGAGCAGACAGACAGACAGACAAAGATGCTGCCCAGCACAAGGCAGGATGCTGCCACGCTTCAGTCCCTCCCTGGCTGAGATAGGAGAGAATACACACAATATTTATTCTGTTTTTAACCCAAAAGCTGGTGCCCAGCCCTGCTGCCTCCCCTGGAGCAGAGGGACCCGGCTCCAGCAGCTGCCTCCGGCCGCAGAGAAGGCGATGGTGGGGAAGGGGGCTCGGAGCAGCAGAGAGAAGCCCCCATGGCTGAGGCAGAGCCCATAAAATCAAGCAGAAAGCAGCCTGGTTGGGCTCCCCTCGCCAGGGCCCGGCAGGGACACCCATGGGTGCCTGGTCCCGGCTCATAAGGTGGGCCAGGGCCAGGGGGAAGGGGGGACCCGTGGGGGCGTTTTCCAGCCCCGGCCCCGGGCAGGGGGATGCTCCTGCACTCCCCTCGTCACAGTCAGCGATGCCTCAAGAAACAGACACTAGGGCTCCTTGTGTTTTTCATTAAAAAACCCTTTATATTCATTTCATGTTGGTTGAAATCACAAGAAATTAGGTAAGGGGGAAAAACAAAACAAAACAAAACAAAAAAAAGAAAAAACCAAACCAAAACAAAAAAAGAGGGGACAAATACAGACAACCAGCACAGACCCCCGCGGTCGGTGCTTTCGCGGGGCTGGGGCACAGGACAAGACCTAGGACATCAGCTACTGCGTGACTTAGTGAAGTAACTCAAGCAGGAGACGAGGCAGAGGCCGCTCTCCCTTCGTGGCCCCTCCGTCTCCTCCTCCAGGCGGGAGCCGCTTCCTCAGCTCTCCTCTGCGTCATCCACAGCCTCTGACTCCCCGCGAGCCCTCTCCCGCTCCGGCCCAGCTCGCTCGGCCTTGGGATAATCCTGCACGCTGCTGGGGGAGAACATCTCAGTGAGCGTCTCCCCTGCCCATCCGCCTTCCCCTGCCCACAGCATTCCCTCATCCATGCCCCAGGCTCCTTCCCAAGCCGGGAAAAGCCTGACACAACCCCCAAGAGCCCCCCAGACCATCCCCACGAGAGCCCAGCGTGGACGTGCACCAGGTCCAGGAGAGCTCCCGAGCTCGCAGCTCTGCCCCCCGCACGCTCACTTGTTGTGGGTCTCCTCGGCGGACGCCTCCGGCTCTCCGGCTCCCAGCCCTTGGCTTTTGTCCTTCTCCTCTGTGCCCTCCACTTTTTGGGACAGGGATTCACCATTCACAGGACCCGACAAGTCTAAAGGGAAGAGAGAGGCTCAGACACTCGGGTCCCCACAGCGGACCTCGTCCACACTGACCCACGAGGGGCTGGGCAAGCCGAGGACCCACGGGCACAGGTTGTCCCCATCCAGGCAAGGGACACCCAGCTGAGACCGAGGGGACCCCAGGTCTGGCCTGACCCCGATAGCTACAAGAAGGGCCCCCAAGACTCCATCCCCCAAGCCCAGAGGCAGGCGTCAGAGCAGATTTTCCCCATCAGCTCTTCTGGGAAGGCTCTTGCAGCATCACCGGGACGTCCCCAGGCAGGGACCCGGCTACGAGGGTGGAAGATCCCAGTCACCAGCTGCCTGCGCAAGAGCCTGAGCCAGCGTCCAAGGGCGTCTCCGCATTCCTCCATCTCCCTGGTGCCTTGGACCAGTGCTCAAGCTGGCAGCGAGGAGCCGTCCTGGCCCAAAAATCAGCTCAGAGGCACCCAAAGCCAGGGTGCGGGCGGTGAGGTTTGCCCTCTGCTCTCACTGCCGCGAGCCTTGGATATTCAGGCCTTTCCCACTCTTGGCACTCAGCGAACAAGGGACTGGAGGTGCCACATGTGGCTGCCGCTCCCCTCCGCCACTGAGGCCAAGAGCCACCCCTGTCCGTGTCCCCAGTCCCCAGCGGGACATGCCGTGTCCCTGTCTGTGTCCCTCGTCCCCAGCGGGACGTGCCGTGTCCCTGGTCCCCAGCGGGATGGGCCGTGCCCTGAGAAGGGCCCTGGGATCGCTACGTGCCCGGACAGAGCAGGGAACCACCCCGGGGCATGCAGGGAGCGTTACCAGCATTCGTCTCCTCTTCCCCCTTCTCATTCCGTGTCTCCCCTCCCGACAGCTTCTCCTGGCCCTTCTCCGCCTCCCCCTTGTCCTTCTCAGGCCCAGCTTTGTTGGCTTTCTGGATCGCCTCCATCTTTGGTCCCAGGACGCGCGACTTCAACCGGGTGTAGACTTCGGCAGCTTTCTCCATCACGTCCTTGTTTGCTTTATAGCGACGGATCTGAACCAGAAAGAGGGAGGAGGGACGCCCTTAGAGCTGCGGTGACCCAAGCACGCTCCTCGCCCCCTCCAGGCAGGGACTCAGCCCTCTGCCCTACCTTTTTCAGCGTAGCCACCACATCAGTGTGCTTCTGGAGGATGTGAGAGGTGACCTGCAGCGTGCCCAGCTCCTCCAGCGCATTCAGACACCGCTTGATGTCCTGCAAGGATGGCACCAAGCTCAGAAGCTGCCTGGAAGTCTCCCTGTGGGCACCTGGGGCAGTGCTGCGTGAGCACGGTCCCCTGATGCCACCCAGCAAAGGGAAGAGGAGGCTCAGCCGGGCTGAGCACCGCCAGATATCGCAGCCGGGCAAGACTCAGGCAGTGGCTGAGGACACAGCGAGCAGGGACCTCCCAGGCCAGGCCAACGCTCTCAGGCACTCACCGGGTTATCCACCTTCAGGGCAAACTTGATCTCGCTGTGAAGTTTCTGAAGTTTCTCTTCGACTGTGGGCTCTGGAGCAGCAAGAGAGACAGGTCGAGGCATGAGGCCACTGGAGGAGAGCACGGCACTGCCTGGAGCCCAGGACCTCTGCCCCGGCAAGGGTTTGGTTTCCTCCTGCATCTCCAAAGTCAAACACAGCCCCAGGGGCCTCTCTGAAGAGGATGGATTGGTGCGGGCCGAGATCGGGAGGGGATGTATATAGGGAAGCTTGCTGTCTCTGCACACCCTGTAAATACTTTCCAACACGATGCCGGGACCACAGCAGTGCTGGGAAGGGCCCTGTGGGAAAGATCCCTCTCTTTCCTCGGGATGGCGGAACCAGCCCTGGATCCGTTCTCTCCCTCTCCCCCCCTCTGTGACAGCAAGCAATGGCTCTCACCCTTTTTCTTCTCCATCCTCCTTTCGGGGATCAGGTCAGATTTCTTCCGGCCTCGTTCCACTTTCAAAGGTCTGTGGGAGGAAAAGGGAAGAGGTAAGATCATCCAGGTGAAACCACCCACTCGCTGCTGGGCTAACAAGAAGGCTGACGGCACACATGGGCGCATCCCCCCGGCCTGCCCGACGGTGCAAGCCAGGCAGCAGAGCCCTGCCACGCTCCACCCACGCTTTCACACACATCTCCCAGCTCGCAGGCAGACGGGAGCCCTGAGGCAGCAGCTCCCCCATGCCCCAGCTTCCCGGGATTGCAGAAAGGCAGAGCCCCAAAGCAATACCCCAAAGATCTTCCCCTGCAAGATGGAAAACACCACGGAAGCTCAGCCCAGTGCCCCCGACACCTCCTCCAGCCCCTTCAGCTCGAGGAGACAAGAGGGGAGGCAACAGTCCAGCCTCTTCACGGGTGCTGCTGGCCCAGGGGCAGCTCCACTGGGAGCCCCATCCCCACCCCGGGGTGTCAGCAGGGGAACGGCCCTGTCCCCAGAGGAAGAAAGCACCGATGCGGGGAGGGGAGATGCTGACTTGTTCCGTGGTTTCTCCTCTGCTCGGCCCCTCTTCTCCTTCTGATTCGGTTTCCTTGACAACTCCGAGGGCTGCTTCTTCGCTGGCTTCTTTACCTTGGAGGAGAGAACAATGCAGGCGAGAGCGGCAGAGCCCTCCCCGCTGCAGGAGGGAGACAGTGCCACGGCCCCAGCTGGGCACGGTCCAGCACCCATTGCACCACTGCTGCAAGTCGCTTTGGGTGCAGGGGCATCCCCCGCACGGGATAAAAAAGGACTCAGGTTGCAGCACAGTGGTGTTCTGCTCCAAAACTAAATATCCTGGGACCTACAGTGGCCCCCCCAGCCTGCAGTACCCGACTGGCAGACCCACGCGCCCTTCCAGACCACAAGGTCTTCGGGCTGCTTTCCTGGCTCCCCCTCCACAGGAGGAACTCGCCAGGCTAAAAGGGCGACCTGGCCTCTGACTACAGGCAGCACGGTTCCTCTGAGCCCTCTGCAACCCTTCCCTGTGCTTCAGCCGAATCCGGCTGATGCTCCTCCAGGCTCCGGGGAGGGCAGTGGAGCAAATCCAATGACTGGTGGGAGAGAGAGCATCATGGCGATGCGAGACCCACAGCTGGATGGGGCGTCCTGGGCCAGGAGAAGAACTGCCATTGGCAAGGCATGGATGTGCCTACAGACACAACCCCTCCCAGGGCTCCGTGGGCCACCCCAGGGTAACGCAAGACCAAGACAGCAGGTCCCTGCCACTCCTGGACGTTCCTGCTGACCTGACCTGAGAGGATGGGCTGTCTGTTTGTCCCAGCTCCCCACAGCTCTGTACTCACCTCTTTCTCCAGCTCCAGTTCGGAGTCCGAGGAAGACGGGGCCTTGGCCCGACCTTTCCGGCCCTTTTTGGCCACTTCATCCTCTGCGCTGCTGTCTGAGTCCGAGTGCATCTCTTCGCCCTTCTCCGCTTTCTCCTTCCTCTTCTCTTTCTCCTCCTTCTCCTGCTCCCGGAGTCGACGTATCTCTTCCTCCTGCTCCCTCTTCCTCTTCTCCTCCAGCTCCCGCCGTCGTTCTTCATCTCGCCTCTTCCACTCGCTGATGCGGTCCACGTCGCTATCGCTGTCACTGCAAAGGACAGAGCACGTTTAGACCCCTTGGGCGGAGGGGAGGTGGTGACCCTCCAGCATCCCAGCTGATCTCACCTGTCGCTGCTGGAGCTGGTCGGGACACGCTCAGGCTTCGGTTTCCTGCCACGGGGCTTGGGAGGGGGTTTCTCAGCTGCAAGACAACGGGGAGATGTTCAGCAGCAGCCCTGGTTGTCCCTCTATTAAAACAGCCACAAACTGGGGGGGCAGAGGGCTCTTCAGGGAGGGGCTGGAAGGCGTCCACAACAGAAGGGGACCCCAGAGCCTCGGGACCCCCAGCCTCACATGCTCTCCAGTCCCCCGAGGAAGGCAGCGGTGGTGGAAGAAGCTTCCTTGGCGTTACCTGGCTTCCTGCCCCGCGGAGCCTTCTTCACAGACACATCCGAGTCTGAATCGGAGTTGGAATCTGACTTGGTCATGTCCACAGTCGCGTTTCCCATTTCCGAATCCGAGTCCACTTTGGAGTCTGAGTCGGAGCCAGACTCCACTTTCTGCAGGCACAGAGCGGGGTTGGATCGGGGGGGTGGCAGCGGCTCAGCAGCGTGCCCCAAAACACAGCAGCACGGGGCACAACCCATCTCCGAGGCAGCAGCGAGGTCCCGCCTAGCACTGGGCCCGCACCCAGCCCATGGCAGAGCCCTGCCACCCCCCGGCCCCCCTCCAGGCAGCACCGACCCCAGACTCCTCTCCAGCTTCCCTCCCGCTGCGCTGCAGACTGGGGGTCCTTTACCTTCTTCTTCCTCCCCCCTGCTGGCATCCTCCGGGGAGCCCTGGCCACTGGCTTCTTCTCGGGAGTGAAGTCCTGGAGGAAAACACGGATAGGAAGAAATGGAGAACAGTCTCACGATGGTCTCAGAAGCCAGTCAGGTTCCCTCAAGCTGTTGCCCTCCCAGATGGAAATGCTTTTCCTCCAGCACTTTCCCCACCGCCCTGCCAGCCTCCATACAAGTGTATCCCAAAACCCTCTCACCTGGTCACTGTTTTTTTCTGACTCGGAAGATGTTTCTGAGTTCTCCTCTTCTGTCAGGGAGGGGCTGCCCTGATCCAGGTCACTGGAAGATTTCCGAGGCCGTTTTGCCACTGGCATCTGATATCCGAAAAGTGACAATGTGAGAGAAGCCCACTCCCCCTCCACCCGTAACAGAAAGCCGACGCTTGCTGGGAAGGGGCTTTGCCCAACTCTTCCCGACTGGCTGCAAGAGCAGCCCCGTGCACTCAGAAGAGATCTGCAGCTCTGGCTTCTCCTCTGGGCTGCAAACCACACCAGGACTGGGTCGTCCCACCACCTCACAGACAACGTGAGACAGCTGTGAGACCCCCAGACATGCACTGAACCCCATTTCCCACCGGAAAATCCAGAGGGAGTTGGTTTCTTCACCACCTCCTGCCATGGTGGGTTTGACATGCTGCATGGTGGACGAGAGCTCAGTGGTGGACCCAAGGACTGCATCGGCATCCTCCTGACCAGGACACCCTCCCGTCCCCACTGCATGGAACCGCCTCAGCCCACACTCACTTTCATAGCCAGCGATTTTCGTTTGAGCCCGCTGTGGTCACTGCCTCGATCTGAGTCCTCATCGCTTTCCATTTTCTCCGTGGCGACTGCAGCCATGGCAGTGTCTTCCTCATCGTCACCTGCATCGCTTCCCCCCATCGGGTCGTTCTCGGGAACGTCGCTGTCCGAGGAGCTTGCAGGCTAAAGACAGCAGAGAGGAGAGCTGTGTTATCACCCCGAGGGGCCTGTGGCGTACCGGGGGGGAGAGGAGAAGGGGCACAAAAGGGTGACGAGCGATGGACGGCAGCGCTGAGCAGAGAGGTGTGCGTGCAGAGGAGCGTGGGGCAGCCTCCCCTCCCAGCACAGAACCCTTCGGCATGGCTCTGGGGCAGGGGGACAACGTGACCAGCCCTTCAACGAGGACGCTCAGTCGACCCCCTTCTAATTCCCCTGCATCCACTTCCCACGGCCCCTCACGCACCACCCCGAGACCACCAGCAACACCTTCCCTCTGGATCCCCCGGCTCGGCTCCCACCCGCTGCTGCCGCCTCGCCCCCCTCTGCCCCCCATCCTCGCGCTCTGCCTCGACCCAACAGCCCCTCCTGGGTGAGCGGACCCCAGCCCTCTGCCCTAACGGCGCCAGACAAGCAGGGCTGGGTGGCCTGGTTCAGCCTCTCCTCCGGCGTCACGGAGTGGCCGTTCTCCTCCGGTGGGCTGGCCACCAGCCCTCGACTCGGGTCAGGCCTCTTCCTTCTCAGATGGCTTCACCCACAGCACATTGCACACCTTTCCCATGGGAAAGGTCCACACAAGAAGTCCAGCGTGGTGGCTACTCTTCCCAGTTGGGATCTTCTGTGTCCTGCTCCCTCACTCCCACGTAGGGAAGGTCTCCTGGCTTCTCACCAGCCCATCATGAGGTTCCTCATGCAAGGACATTGCAACCAAGGGGTTTCCTAGAGCTGGGATTCTTCCAGTGCCAGAGCCTTCCTGCTGGAAAGCCTCTCCTTGTCCTTGACTGTTCCTGGCACCTCTTTCATTTAGGTCACAAAACCAAAAAAGACGTCTACTTCAGTCTCTTCTTCTGCTCCTCCAGGCATTTTGGCCACAAACCGCAGTTGGCATCAGTGAACCCTCAGCCGTGCCGGGGCCGTTGGCATTGCCTTGGTCCCTCAATCGCAGCAGGCCCTTCACCAGCGGGTTTCTTACCCCTGCTGGGAGTTCACAGCGGAGTCCCCGGACAAAGCGGGTGCTGCCTCCCTGACCATCACCAACCTCCCGCCCAAAAGCTGAAGTTGTTCTCCAGGTTTTCAAGCATCTCCATGGTCTCACCTTACCCTACACCTGTGGTCTTGGGTCCGACCATCTCCCACAGCTACTCAAACCACATCCTCTTTCCTGCACTGGCAGCAGCACAGCCAGGGGGACTCATTCCCTGAGCCTGCCTACCTCTAGACCACCTTGGCCTTGTAGCTCACCTTAAAAACCTTCCTCTGCCTCTTCAGACCAACTGCCTATGAAGCTGCTTTGGACGCCTTCTTTGAAGATCGCTATACAATAAATTGTATCACACAATTATGGTTACGAAATGCCCACGCAAGCAATTGAGAGCAAAGAGCTGTCTCCTGGCCTGCTCTGAAGCCTGCTGAAGGAGCAGCCCAGCAGCTTTTGGCTCAGGACCTCAGAAACGGATGAAGAGGGGGACTGCCCAACGCTCCACACGCAGGTCTGGAAGCTGGGGACGAGCAAGCCTCAAGCTCTCGCTCTGACAGCGAAATCCTTTGTGGTTTTGGGCAAGTGGCACAAAGCACATCCCCAGTTCCACCTTGAAGATGGGGCAAAGGCATCTTCCTCCAGAGGAGGAGGAAGAGGAGGAGGGCTGAGCCCCTCAGGAAGGGAGAGGGCAGGGAAGGGAAGCTACTTCAACCCTGAGAAAGCCGATCTGCGAGCTGGAAGTGCATCGGCACCATAGCAATGAGAAGCAGAAAAGGAGGAGAGCGACTTGGAGGAAAGGAGAGATGGAGGCGCCGGCAGCCCACGTCCTCGCTGCCCCCCCGACGCGCGAGGCCGCACTCACCGGAGGGGCACTGTAACTGGCGTGAGGGTTGTTCTGGATTTCCCACAATCCCTCGTTGAAGCCTTTTCTCTTGTTTGGTTTCCCATATTTGTCTTTATATTTTTCATAAGGGAACAGATCTTTAGGGCCCAAGAAGGCGCTGGAGAGAAACAAAGCAGAGGTGAGCCCGGAGCAGAGGCAGCGGGGCAAAGCCCAGAGAGGGGAGCGAGGCAGCGCTTACGTCTCGTGGGTGCCGAAGAAGAAGATGGGGTACTTGTTCGGTGGGGGTTTCACAGCGCCGTCCGCGATGTCATCGATCTGAAAGGAAACCCAAAGCAGGAGGTGGTCAGAGAGAGCGGCTTGAGAACGTCCTCTGCGAGGCACGTCAGCCCCGGCTAGCAGCGTCGGCCTCCGGCACCCGCACCCGCCTGGAGGCAAGCACGGCAAGAAAGCACCCGGATGGGGACCTTGCTACGGACAAGAGTCCCACTGCGGCGTCGGGGCCCGGTGGGATCTCTAGAAGAGTAACAGAAGGGATCCGGCACGGATGCTCTACGGCTAGAGCTCGGCGCAAGGTTGTCTCTCTGCTGCCGGGCTCAACACCCGGGGAAATGCGGGCCTTGTGCTACTCCCCAGAGATCCATCGCACGGGCCGCCTCTGGGGGGGGACGCCCGAGCGAAGCCCCCTCCAGCCCGGGGTGGGGGGCGATTGCTCCAACGGGGCGGCCTGAGGGTCCTTCCTGGCTGGAGACCGGCCGCAGAAAAAGCCCCGCTGCCAGCGGGACGCGTGGGCCACCCCATCTTCTTCCCATGCGCCGGCTCCAGCGCCCGTCTGTCTGCTCCACGTGGTCTGGGCTGCGGGCAGAGCCGCAGGCGGGAGCCTCGGGGTCTGCAGGGGCTGCCCCGCGTGCTGGGGAGGTCTTCGGGGCAGGGGAAAGCCTTCCCCAAAAGAGCAAGCGAGCTAAAGCAGGAGGGGCTGCAGACGCCGGCAGCGCGAGGGCTCTCCTGGAACGACCGAGTCCTCTCGGCGCCAGGCCAGCCAGGACAGCGTGGGGACGGCATCCTAGATCTCACGGCGTGGTGCAGCCAAGCATCGTTGTCTCCGGCACCCTGAGCCTCCCCGGTACCTGCCGGCCCCTATCCCACACAGTTTCCACCTGCCAGTCTCTTGCCGTCGGACACCTTCAAGCAGATGAACCCGCCTCGCCCTCGGCCGCCACTGGGGACCACCACAGACCCCCATCCGAGCCCCAGAGACGCCTCGTGCTCCCCCGGTCAGCACATCCTACACCGGCCCCCGCTCTGCCCACTCCTCCGGGTCTCCTCCAGGCACCACCACGGCACAACGCTGTCACCCGGCCAGCGGGACCAGTCGTCCCCTACCACACGCGCTCCATCACTCCATCCGCACCCCCCCAAACTGCACCGGCACCCTCTGATCCCGCACCTCACGAGCGCTCAGCCGCAGCCCCCCGCACGCATCACACCCAGGCGCTGTCCCCGGCGCGTGTGTCCCCCCCGTCCCCACCAAGGGACACAGCCCCGGACCCCGGCTCTGTCCCCCACCCCTCCCCAAACTCAGGCCTCCTGCTGCTGTCCCCAGCCTGAGAACAGAGGGTGGGTGACCTCCAGGCTGGGAAGGGGAATGGGGGTCTCTGGAGGGGCAGGGCCCCGCTGGGCAGCGGGAGGATGAGGATGAGGAGGGAGGGCAAGGGGCAGCATGTGTCCAGGGTGCTGGGGCAGGGGGTGGGCTGAGGAACACCCCCGTGGGGTCGGGGTGCCTGGAGCGCCAGGGTCCCGGGGTGCAGCAGGGGTCACCCCAGCAGGAGAGAGGGTCCCCAGGCCAGGGGTCCTGGTGGGTGAAGCAGGGCTGAGGCGCCGTGCGGTCACCCGAAGGGGGTCAGGGTCTCCCCTGGGTGCCATTGGGACAGGACTGGGGGGTCCCTGGTCCCCCTGCACAGGGTTGTCTAACACCCTCCTGGTGAGGGGACCCCCAGGTCTCCCCCATCCCTTGCCAGGTACAGGCATCAGTGTGGGACCCCCCCCCTCGGCGTGGGTGCCAGGACGGGACCCCCAGCCTGGTGCAGGATCTCCTCCCAGTTCAGGTACCAGCATGGGACACCAGTTCCAGTCTTGGACCCCCATCCCACTCTGGGTTTCTCCATCCTGGTACAGGTACCAACTTGACACCCTGCTCTCGGGATCAAACCCCAGTGCTGGTATGGGTGCCCACTGGTGTGGGACCCCCATCCCAGTGCAGACCCCATCCCGGTACTGGGCTCGCATCCCAGCATGGGTGCCTGTAGGGGATCTCCATCCCAGTACTGGGCCCTCATCCCAGTACAGGCGCTGACATGAAGTCTCCCATTCTGGTACAGGATGCCCCATTCCCATAACGGGTCCCCATCCCAATATGGGTGCTGGAATGGGACCTCCCATCCCAGTACGGGACACCCCGTCCTGGTACCGGGTCCACATCCCAGTACAGGTGCCGGTACGAGAGCTCCCATCCCAGTACAGGATGTCCCAACCCAGTACGGGCGCTGGGACGGGATTCCCCATCCCAGTACGGGCGCTGGGACAAGTCCCTCACGCCGGTACCGGGCCCCCATCCCAGGACAGATACCGGTATGGGTCCCCCATCCCAGTACGGGACACCCCATGCCGCTACCGGGTCCCCATCCCGGAATAGATGCCATTATGGGATCTCCATCCCAGTACGGGTGCTGGGACAGGTCCCTCATGCCGCTACCGGGCCCCGATCCCGGGCCAGGTGCCGGTACCAGGTCCCCCATCCCGGTACCGGGTCCCCATCCCGCTACGGGTACCGTTATGGCATCTCCATCCCGGTACGGGCCCCCCACCCCGGGACAGGAGCCGGTACGCGTCCCCATCCCGGTACCGGTCCCCCAGCCCGGTACAGGGTCTCCAGCCCGGTACGGGATCCCCGGCCCGGCCCCCCCCCCCCCCGCCCCGGTGCGTCCCCCCGCCGGCGCGGTCCCGCGGTCTCACCCGGGCCGGCCAGTGCGGGTAGCCCTTCATCTTGGCGAAGACGAGGTCTCCGGGCTTGAAGCTGTGCGGCATGGCGGCCGCGGGGCGGGGCGGCGGCGGCGGAGGCCCAGGCCGCGGGCAGCACCGGGCAGCGGGGCGGGGACGGCCCGGCCCGCAGGATGTCCCGCCCCCGCCCGCGGCGCCAGCTCCCGTTGGTTCAGCGCCGCGTCGCTCCGCCGTATCGCCCAATGGAAGCGAGGCGAGGGCACGGTGAGATAACGGGATTGGGCCGCGCCGCTAGAGGCGCGGAGGAGGGGGGCGCGGAGGGGCGTGGCCAGAGGGGGCGGGGGGGCGGGGGTGGGGAGAGGGGCGGGGGGGCCGGGGCCATAGGGCAGGGACGGGGCTATAGGGTGGGAGAGGAGGGCTGCGGGGGATAGGGCAGGGCCACAGGGTGAGGGCCAGGGCTATAGGGAGGGGGCCGGGGCTATAGGGTGAGGGACAGGGGCTATAGGGTGGCGGATGAGGGCTGTGGTGTATAGGTCAGGGCTATAGGGAGGGGGACAGGGGCTGTGGGGTATAAGTCAGGGCTATAGAGTGAGGGACAGGGCTATAGGGAGGGGGAACAGGGGCTGTGGGGTGTGGGAGAGGGCTATAGGGTGGGGGATAAGGGCTGTGGTGTATAGGTCAGGGCTATAGAGTGAAGGACAGGCTATAGGGTGAGGGCCAGGGACTATAGGGTGTGGGAGAGGGCTATAGGGTGGGGGATAAGGGCTGTGGGGTATAGGTCAGGGCTACAGGGTGTGAGCCAGGGGCTATAGGGTGAGGGACAACGCTATAAGGAGGGGGCCAGGGCTATAGGGTGAGGGCCAGGGCTGTGGGGAGGGGCCCGGGGCAGCAGCCGTGCGGGCCGGGCCGGGCCCGGGGGCACACGGGGACCCGGGGGGTTGCGCCCGAGGGCGAGCTCCGGCCCCCGCCACCCCTTGGGCCCGGCCCGGGGACGCGGCCCCGCCGCAGCGCGGGCTCGCCCCAGGCCCCGCCGGAGTCAGCCGCTGCCAGCGGCCCCGCGGCCGGGGGCGACCCCATGGGGGAGCGGGGAGCGTCCCGGGGCGAGGACGGGGCGCCGGCGGCGGGGGGCTGGGCCTGCCGCCGGGCTTAAAGCCTGGTCTGGGCCAGCTGAGCCCCCCGCCCCGCCGCGCCGGAGGACCGCCGAGGCCACCGAGTGGCGGGCGCCTAGAGCGGCGGGCGGACACGCCCCTTCCGGTGGCGGTGACGCGGGCGGGGCGGTCCCGGTCCCGCTGCCGCCGCCGCTGCCCCGCCGCCATGCGCAAGTTCTTCCAGGAGATTAAGACCGACCTGAAGTTCAAAACCGCGGGGCCCGGACAGAAGCTCTCGGAGCCGTCCCGGTACGGGGTAGGGGGGGAACCGCCCGGTAACGGTGGGCCCGGGGCGGGGCGGTGGAAGCCGGCCCGGGGCGCTGCCGGTAGCGAGAGGGGCCGACTGGGCGGGAGCCGGCCCCTTCCGCCCCGCTGCCGGTGTCCGCGGCCCCCGCAGCCGCCCTGGGCCCGGTGCCCGCCGGGGGACTACGGGGCCGGGGCCGAGACCGACGGCCGTAGCCGACGCTCACCGCGGTGCCCGGGCCGCCCGTCCCGCGGGGGCCGACACTCACAGGGCAGCGATGCAGCCGCACCGGGGCAACCGGTTCCCCGCCTGCCTCCTCCCCGGAGGGCACCGGCCCGGTAACGACCGTCCCGCGTCTGTGGCCAGGTCCAGGCCGGTGCGGTAGTGGAGCCGTCGCCGTCCCGGTGCGGTGGCCGCCCACTGAGCTCTGCCGCTGCCTCCTGCCCAGGGTCCCCAAGGAGAAGCCGAAAGCCGAAGCGGCGCCGAAGCCCCGCCAGGGACCGACGGATGAGGCGCAGATGGCGGCGGCGGCGGCGCTGGCCCGGATGGAGCTGAAGCCCAAGGCCAAGGCACCCTCCTCCCAGGAGGCCATCAAGAACCAGGGTAGGTTCCAGCCCTCCGGAACCCGCTGACCCTCCACCCTGTTCACCGCCGTAACCCGGCTTTGTCTCTCGTAGTGAGAAAAGAGCTGATGGCCGAGGCGGCCGCGAGCGGGAAAGGGCTCCCTGCGGAGGAAAAGGTAGGAGAGACAGGGCTGTTCCCTGCTCAGCACCCTTCTGCGCTGCAGTTCCTCCCCTGTGCAGCTGTGCCAGCATATTTAAGAACAAAAAAACCCCACAAAACCTTCCTGGGCTCAGCTCAGTGCCTGGCTTTGTCTCCTTTAGGACCTTGCATCCCCGGACGAGGAAGGGGCAGCCGCCCCCTCTGTTTCAGGGGTCTATTTCGTTTGCCCATTGACCGGCGCGGTCGTGAGGAAAGACGAGAAGGAGAAGCACATCAGGGAAGCCATCCAGTCGGTAAGCGCCACCTCTGCCCGCTGTGCCGCTTCCCTTCCTCCTGTTTGAACTCGGTTTGTGGCGCAGGTGCCCTCAAGCACGGCAGCAGCAACCTCTCCACCCCTCCGCCTTCTCCCTGTAACATCTCCACCGTCTCCCCAAGGGCAACTCTGTTCTGCTGCAGATGTAGAAATGCCTGTCCGAGCACCCTCCCTTCGGCTTGCTGGAAATGCTGGGACTGGGAACGGGAACTCTGTCCCTGTACTGGTTTTGGCTGGGACAGAGTTAATTTTCTTCATAGCAGCTGGGATGGTGCTGTCATGTGATAAAAACAATGGTGATGACACACTGGAAATGGCTGAACTGGGAAGCAGTGAATAAATTGCTTTGCCTGCACGCACAGCTTTTGCTTTACCTATTAACCTGGCTTTAGGATTTTTTTTCCCCTGCTTTTACCCTTCTGATTCTCTCCCCCATCCCACTGCGGGGGGAACGAGCGTGGTGCTGAGCTGGTCAGGGTTAAACCACGACAGACCCACACCTCCCTTTGTGCAGAATAACACCAGCTTCTCTCCTTCTCCCCCAGTATTTCTCCGTAGACCCGGTGGCTGCCTCGATCATGGAGATTCACACCTTCAATAAGGACCGGGAGAAAGTACGAGCGGGCGTGGAGACCATGGCCAAGTACGTGGGCTGCGCTAGTAGGCCCGAGCACGCAGGTAGCTTGTCCTTTCCGTGGAAGGCTAGCAGGCAGGTGGATTTCTTGCTGCAACTAGGCAAAGTCAGAAGAAAACCAAAGCCAAACACTCAAACAGTCTTAACCGTTAGTTACGAAATAAGGTCAGCATCTCAGATGTTGTAAGAGTTGGTCCACTCGTCCAAGGGGTTGGGGAGCTGCTGGTTGAGATCAGCCACCCCCATCTTCTCTCTGGCATGGGCAAGAAACACTGATGTATTTTACTTTCCTCAGCTTTTCAGCTCTTTGTGAGAAATTCTATGAGGTTTTTCAGTCTCTTCTTACACCTTGGGGTAGTGTGTCCTGAAGTGCCGGCTTTGATCCATGCAGTGCATTCCTCTTTCTGCAGATACCTGGATAATATCTATCTCCATCCAGAGGAGGAGAAGTACCAGAAAATCAAACTGCAGAACAAAGTGTTTCAGGTGAGGTCAAGACTCCTGCAGGTGCTCTGCCTAGGAACATCCTTGCCTGGAGCAGACCACATCTAAATTCTTTCCTTTTCTTCCAGGAAAGGATAAGCTGCCTGGAAGGGATACACAGATTTTTCCAGGCTATTGGGTTTGAAACAAAAACACTGCCTGTTCCAGGACAAGGCAAGAAATCTAAGTGTATTAAACCGGAGTCAGGAGTTTGGTGGTGGTGGGAGATCCCAGGGGAGGCTAGCGAGGCAGCGCTGGTTGTCGAGAGTGCTCCACAGGCTGCAAGAACAGCTGTGACAGAAACAGCCGCTCACCCTGCAGTTTCCCTGTTAAGACATTACATTTTCTGGAGATCCTTGCTCCTGTATTTCATACATTACTCCTGTAAAGAACAAGAGACTCAAATCCTGTCCCTTTGGTTGTAGAGACCACAGAGGAGTACTATGTGCTGAAGGAAGAAATGCTGACCAAGTTGGAAGACCTCAAGGACTACAAAGAACAGCTTCTAAGCTCTGAGCCGGTGAGGGCTCAGCTGGATCGCCAGCTCTGTGTATTTAAACCATCACCCGAAGCGGCTCGGTTTGAGCTGCCAAATGACTTTTACAACCTCACTGCAGAAGAGATCAAACGAGAGCAACGGCTCCGGTGAGTAGGCTTCGGAGGAGGGCCCTGGCTGCCCAGGGGCGCACAGTGCCAGCCGAGAGTCTTGTACCTCTCCTTCACACTAAAAATGGCCTTCTCTTTAAAGGACAGAAGCAGTGGAGAAGGCTTCGATGCTGAGGACGAGAGCCATGCGAGAGAAAGAAGAACAAAGGGAAATGCGGAAGTACAACTACACCCTGGTGCGAGTCCGGTTTCCCGACGGATACATCCTCCAAGGTAAAAGACTTCTTACCTCGTCTTTGTACACCCCCCAAAAGCTTCTGAGAATACTTGTAGTGCAAGAGCTTGAATAATAAGCAGGCTTGAGGTGTGTTGAACGCAGCTGGTAGAATAAAGCAACAAAAAGCAGAGCGGGGTAATGTTTCTCTAAGAACTCTTCCCATCTCTGAGCCTTCCGCCTGCCTCACCCGCACAGGGTTGGGACTCTAAGCCAGGGCTGAGTGGAGAGGGAAGAATCTCAAGGCGCTGTTAATTAAAGCGTGCTCTTCCCAGGCTACCGCGAGCACGCCGGACTCATTAGAGCGGTTTGTTAGAGTAACCAGCGTGAGGTTGCCTGTGTGGTGTCAGGCTATACAACAGTATAAATCCCCTTCAAATTTTGCAGTAGAACTCTGGAATCATTTCAGGCTTTCCCAACTCTTTGTTACAAGCTGGCAGGGGCTTGCAACAATTGAAGTAATATTTTTCTTTGGGGATTCTGCTTTTATACTTCTCAGCTGAATCAAGGCTGTTTCTGTGTCACTGAAGTAGTTCCTAAAGTTTGCATCAGTACGCGAGCCCCAAGAAACCTACCGCAAAAAGGTTAGGTTTGGTAAATGCCAGACACTCTCTCTCAATCTCTCACCTTGTTTTCTCCTGGCAGGGACTTTTTACGCACGAGAATCAGTATCTGTGCTCTACAACTTTGTAAGAGAAGCGCTCAGAGATGACTGGCTGCCCTTTGAGCTGTTGGGACCCGGAGGTCTCAAACTGACTGATGAGAATTTGGCCTTCAATGAATGTGGGCTGGTGAGTATAAAATAGAAAAAAAGACAGCTGGTACCTTCCACAGGGGTCTTTGGGTTGGCAGAGTCCTCTACAGCTCCTAACTTAGAGAAGTTTGTGTCTTCTGCCCTCAGTGCTGTGAGTTGTGCTCTGGCCCCTTCTTTTTAAGCTGAAAGAAGTGACTGCTTGAAGGCAGGAGGTCTGGAAGGAAGCCCAAGGCCCTACCTCCTGTAGCAAATGCAGGTCATAGGAGTTGCCAGCAGCTCTTATCACAGGGTTAGCGTCCACGCTGGGAAAAGAGGGAAGGCACCAACTGCGAGGCAAACGCTGCTCTAGCACAAGGCTTCCAACAGAAAGCCCAAAGCGGCATCCCCTAGGGAGCTTCTTGCAGAAATCCACACTTGTCCTTTTTAGTTGGAGTGCTCTTGCTAAGTTTTTCCAGGTCTGTGAACATACACAGCATGTTATGAGGTCAAAGTATAACATTGCTATAGCTTCATAACACAGCCTCTTCTGTTCCAGGTGCCCTCAGCCCTCCTGACTCTGGCCTGGGACGCAGCAGTCATGGCAGACATCCAGGCGTCGGGAGAGGAGCAGCCAGCAAGCCCCCTGAAACCAGAACTTCTCTCCAGAGTCCAGACGCTGTCATGAAATAAAGGGGAGTGGATTCAGTGCTGGTGGTTTTAGACTGTTCCCTCATTTTCCCGTACTGACTGTTGGAGCTTCCAGCTACCTGACCTCAGAAATGACTTTGTTGTAGCTCTGCAGAGCAGGAGTCTAGATTCTGCCATGTCACACCAACCTTGCAGTCACCTCCACCACTCCAGTAGCCATACACTAAGGCAATCTTGCCCAGTAAGACACTGACAGGACTGCTCTGAATGGCTTTAAAAAAACAAGTTTAGCAGTGACTGCTTGAGGTGTTTCCAAGACCATGAAGAAGCACCACTCTCCTCCCTTGGAGGAGGGATGAGGTGCTAGTACTAGGCTGGATTACCAATCGATTGAGCCTGGATATCAGGCTGGGCTTAGAACTCAGCTTTTCCTTTTGCTTCTGTGTGCACTGTAACTCCTATTGGAGAGAATATATTTAGATAAAATTATGCTTAGTCTGATTAAATGGAATATTTAAAGACTCAGTTCTGTTCAAAGTTACTTGAATTGCATTGCTCTTAGAGGTCTGAAATGCAGACGAGCTCCAGTCGGTGCTGGGGCTGGCACTGGTGTTACTGGTGCAGCTGTGGCGTTACCTTTTCACTTCACAGCACCTGCAGACAGACCAGGGGACTGACAAGAGGCAACAGCTATTTACGCTGCCCACTGGTGAGAGATTAAGCCTCAAACTACAGCCAGTATTTTAGGGAACTAAATCATCAACTCGCAAGCCATATAAAGTTAAAAGCCCCAGCAAGTTTGTTACGTACGTAAACAAGTCTGATGCCAGTTCAGTCCTTTATACTTCAATCTTAAAGTTTTTCTGTGGGGCAGAAGCCAGCTTTTACGTGTACAGCTTCTGTTGTAGCAATGTGTACAGGAGACCGATAATCTACCCCCGAGATGTAATTAGTCCTGGCCTATCCCAAAGTAGGAGAAACAACCTGCGTTTTTTTACCTTTTCCAAAGGTAAAGCCCTGCTGCTGTTCTCTGTAGCAAGTAAGACCACAAACAGGATGATATAGATAGCATAAATTCAAATATAATTGTACATCATTTATACCCAAGGCCATGCTATACAACATTATGAACAGAGTAATTCCCCCAGTGGCATCACAATAAGCTTATTTCAAAATCCCTCCACTAGTTTTAGAGATAACTTAGATACCTTCCATTACAAAGAAGTATCAAAATTTCAATAATGCTTTATTAAGGACAGATTAATATGCAGTATTTTTTAAGCTAAAAACTAGAACTAAAAATTTAAGCTTCCATCTGGTCTGAAGCAGAACAAAGTGCTGTCTTCTCTTTACAAGAAATATGGAATACTTTCAAGTATCTTGTTCAAAGATACACAAGGTTTAAAATCTTCTAACTCATTCTACATACATACAGAGAAGTTAGTAGGCATTTAAGTCTCAAACTGCATTAGATGGGCTGACCATGCTGGTGTCCCGGTGAGCGGCTCTCGTGCCACTGGATTCTGAAGCTGTTTCAGTAGCTGCCAATGTAGAATCTGCAAAGTAGAAAATGTCTTGGGTTTGGGTTTTTTTTTGTTTGTTTGGCTGGTTTTTTAAATATCCTCACTGATCTAGTAGAATTTGACTACTATATGCTTTATCTGTCTTAGCTTGTCTGCCCGTATCTCTCGCAAGTCTCCTTCTCAATACTATTTAAAAACTGGTTTTAATATTGGGTTAACAGCAATCCAGAATAAAATTACTTCAACCGTAAAAAGGATCTTCGTAATCTTTTCAGTGCTTTAGACTCGAGCAGACTTAAACAAATACAGCTGCATGTGTGTCAACAAAGCCTGAGAGAGGCAAGCTACTGAATAGCATCCCCATCCTCAGAACGAGAGGTTACAAACCTGAAGCAAGGCTTTCATCTCACTGCAGTCTCGTAATAAGCAAAAGCAGCTCAAGATTAAATGCAAAGCTTCTTGTCAAACAGTTATATTGTCTGTTACGGAAAGCAAGAGGAGGAATGTAGCACCAGCTGAGATAGAAAGGAGAACCCAGATACGCCTAGAATGGGTCAAACACTCTACAGAATTTAGGGCTTTGGGAAAATGCACGAGCCCTTATCTCTCAATTAGAGGAGCTGCCCAACACACAAAAAAATCCACTTTCCTTAATGCAGGTTGTGCCAGTGGCATTGTGAAAGAGCTCTATTGTGAGAGCAGTAAGAAAGAGCTCGGAGGTTTTGAAAGCGGTTTAGAGGAGCTGAATGCACATCATGTGGTTGGTGTTAAGTCATTGATCTGTATGATCAAGTATGTATAGTTAAACCCTCGCTGAGATGAAAGGAGCCGCTCCACATCCTCATCCCACTGTTTCTGAATCTGTAGCCTGAAAGGATACACTATAGCAGCGGAGCTTTGAAAGCCCTTTTCCAAGGGAGAACTGGGACACAAATATAAGCAACTGCTTAGATTCTAGAGCAAAGTGTTGGTCAGAGCTCTCACCTCTCAAACATCTGAGAGCTTGGTTATTATCCGATGTTATTTCCTTCAGACAATTCAGCGTGCACCTAAGACTTCCAGAAGGCAGCAGAGGGGAGTCACGGTCCAGACCTTCTCAGTCCTGGAAGGGCTCTGAACATAAGTACGCACGCCCCAGAGACCTGCCCTGCTCAGCAACATTTACCAGTAGTTACTGGATCTGCTGATCCTGACCCCAACGTTCGCTTTTCTTACCAGAAAAAAAGGTAACACTGGCAGCCAAATGCTAGTCCAAGCACCTTGTGCTATTTAGTCAATTGGAGGGAGGAGGGAAGAAAAGGCAAGAGCAAGTTAGAGAAGACCGTAAATAGCAAAGAAGCATCTAGAATAAAACATAAAAAGCAGAGAAGTACCTAGAATAAAACATCTAGAGAGAAAAGCACAAGGCTGGGTGAAAAAAAGCGGCAGAAAAACTGCAACAGGTTTAGCCACACGCTGTTCCCACTGTCGCACTCTCCCTTGTGGGAGCGAGCGCCTGCCAAAAGCCTGCCATCAATTGATTTTCTCACCTTTGCCTGGCTGTATATCCACAATCATGCAGTCATCATCTTCCTCATCTTCCTCGGTATCTGCCTGAAATCCATCCATCTCCGCAGCTTCAGCCTTAAGGAAAAAAAGGTACCAGCCGCGTATCAGCAAGCTGACGGTGCTAACGTGCGAGAGCACGCACAGCCAGTGCTGGGAAGGGCTACCGCGGGCACTCCTCACGATCCGGACTCAGCACAGTCTGATCAGTTGGGCACATTTGTAGGGAAGAAAAATAAGCAATCTCTGGCTTCAACAGACACTGACTTTTGATAAAGGGCCTCATCTGCGATGGCGCGTACAGCAGGAAGCACGCCAAGCTTCTGCTCCAAGATGTTTCGCTATTACACAACGGGATGAACAGCCTACACATCGAAAAGTCGGTTCAAACCTTAATTGAAATCTGACTTAGTTTTGTTGGTTGTTTTGGAAGGGAAATCTTCCCCCCCCGCCGCTGATTAGCTTGGATGCTTTCTTCCTTCTGCAGATGGAAAACGACTTTTGCTTGTCAAGTTTCAATCGTGTTCTCCCCCCAACTCCTCCTCATCTTTGCCAATTAGCTTTTCTTCAGGGAGGGGCGACAGTTCTTCCCTTGATGACCCTATTTTCTGCCATGGGAGCAGCACAAAGTACTCATTTTGAGTTGAGAAAAATCAATCCAAGGAGTGATACAAACTGAAGGTGCCCAGCAGCTGCGAGTGGTTTTGGTTTTGTTTTTCCCCCAGCTGGAACTGTGGAATGAAAATCTCAGACCTAGAACCTGGTCCCCACCCCCTACAAGCTGGTCCAAGAGAAGAAATTTTAAATTTACATCTTTCATTAAAGTCGGAGTTCTCAGATTAAGTATTCCCCTCCTACACGTGTGCAGGTACTGCCCACTTCAGTACCGAGTTCTTCTCTCTCCACAGTTTATGTAAGTGCAGCTTTACTTACACGAGTCCTGGCGTGAGCTTCATGGCAGAGCAACACGTGCCAGGGGCAGGGAACCTGGCAGCCTTCACCTACCCATGGCTCCTGGGCTCTCCCCAGGCCCCAGCGTCGCTCGACAGGGAGGAAGGGATCTCAATACCTGAGCAGTGCTGATTTAGACATCAGGCATGAAAAGGCTTTCAGGACTGTGACACCTTTGCTCCGAGCTGCGCTGCGTCACACCTCACAAGCGCAGCTTGAAGATGCTTTTGAAAGCTTTGAAGAATTCAGGCTGGTGATGTAATTCTACTAAAAGCCTTTGTTTTGCTATTTCTGCTCAAGTAATCGGTTCTAAGCAGAATTTCCAGTGGGTGCCAAGCAGAGATTTTTATCTCTGCCTTTATTTAGTGTATAAGAAAAAACCCAAGCAGATGGAGTTTGGGGGCTGAACAGCTTCTCACAAGTCTCTGATCCCTATCAATACTTGAATGCAGAGCTTTTTCAGTAGAAAAGCCAAAGAAGCCAAGAATAAAGTGGGAAGGAAAAGCATAAAAAGCCTCATCTGTGGCTTCTTTCCTCACCCCCGTGTCCACAGGGGATGAGGAATAAATCCACTGACAGTGCCAACCCTGCCCCACCTGTAGGTTTGGAGGCAAACAGCTGATAACAGCAAGCTTCAGGACCTAAAGCCTTACTGCCCGAAATGCACGACAGAGCATCACACAGCTAAAGCACCAATCACATACTTTTCAGTCATCCTTTTGGATGATTAAGCTCTTAATACTACCTGTGGTTACCCTGAAAAGCAGAAGCAAACAATAGGGAGACCACAACAAAGCTTAGAGCTGGAGTAGAAACTACTGCAAATCCAGCTCATTTTGTTCCTATGAATTTTTTTTTTTTTAAACCAGCTCTTGAAATTCAGCTTTATGTACGACAGCATAAGCCGGAGACTTCACAGACTATTACGGGTTGAGTTGCAGCACTTAGGAACCACATTTCATCAGTACACATGCAACTGATGTAAGTCACCAGCTCAGGCTATACATCTGGCAGCCATACACACACATAAAAACCTGCCTACAAATTATACGCAGCTGTAAAACCAAGGCCAAGCAGACACTCGGAAACTATTCACAGCTTGGATGCAATCACTGCCAAATAGCAGAAAATGGAAGAACAGCAGGAGAGCAACATTTCAAACGGAATAGACAGTCCAAGCTGGAGAGGCACAAAAGAAATCCATCTCTTTAGAGTCACATAATTTCACTCCTTTCCCCACAAAAAGGGTGGGTTTTGTATGAAGATCTGTAGCTTAATATTTTGACTCTGCTCATGGCAGATCTAGGCCAATCTGGGAGGCATGCCAGGACGCTCGCCTACTGAAGACACACATTCCCGTTGTTCTTTAGTGAGGAAGAGCACCACAAAAGGAACTCACCTGTTCTGCATCCCGAGGCCTTTTCATGAATTTAGTGATGGACATGCTTCCGGTGGGCTTCCTCTTTACCGACATGGGGGTGGTCTGCAGGACAGCCACGCCTGGCACGCTGCCACCCTCCTCCTTCCCCGAAGAAGGGACTTGCGTGACGTAGTTCCATTGACAAGGGACGGGGAGATGCTCTTGATCAAAACTCTTCAGCACCTCCGAGTGGACGTACCAGCACATCCTATATTCAGGTCTCTTCTCGTACACAGAGTTCTCAGAAATGATTCGCTTTAGCCTGGCCTTGGAAGGGACACCGCTGTCCTCGCCAACAGGCGTCTGCGGCCGGGAGGTGTGGGGGCTCGCAGGGCTCGTGTCACTACAGTCAGCAGCTGCAGTCACGTCACTGAACAGTCCTTGCCGGCAACACTCCTGGAATTCCTGGATGATCACTTTGCTCCCGTTCACGTTGCCGTGCAGCAGCGGCAGAAGTTGGCCAAGGACTGCAGAGAAAAAAGGATGCACAAAGGTTGTGGGGAAGAACTGTTTAAAGGTCAGGAAAAGCCGGGCTGACATAACCTATCAGTACACGTGCTCCAGAAAGAAGGCAAATAGGCCGAGATTAATTTTAGGGATCGTAACAGGAGTTAAATTTGATGTAGAAAAGTCACCTTCAATAATGACAATACCCTGAAGTGAAAGCTTCAACCCCTGTTCTAGCCTTCATGTGCATTATTCACACCCATGTGTTAATCAGGCACAGGAGATACTCAGTACTGAAACCTGTCACACAAACTAAATCCTCTCCCCCTGAGCAATAAACGGGTCAATGGGCTCGAGCGCTTCCAGTAAGCAGTCCTAAATCTCAGTCTACTGAAGTCTTGTTGGCTTTATTTCCTAGATTATCTAGAGCAAGAGTTTTTGGAGAGCATAACTAAGGCCATACCAGACACAATGCCGGAAAACTCCTTTCCAAGAACTCTCATAGAGATTCCTTGGATTTCAGGCTTGTCAAACAGGTCATTCTGAATTTGATGCTCAATACAAAAATCTATTCCCTCCAAAGCAGAGTACAACAGTGCATAAGTACAACTATTTAGCCCTTCAGGTCTTACTTTGCTGATCTTTTGCTCTTTTTTTGCTACATTTCTGTATCTGCTGTTCTTCCTCTGCAACAGGTGAATCCAGGATACATGCTGTGAACTGCTGGAGAACCTTTAGGTCCGCATTTGTGCCGCTGTCATTTTCTGCACTTTCCCAGACGCAGCCAATTTTCACAGGCTGTAGAACATGGAACCTCTTCCCCTTGGCCATCAGTTCGTCCCACTCCTTCGCTTTCAGCTTTTGACGAACCTTCTGATTCTCCGGATCGCACTCCTAAAGCCACAGGCGAGAAAGAACTCGATACATCCATTCCAGGGAAAAGAAAAAAAAAAGCTTTTTAAACCCAGCTTTTTACCGTGTTCCCTGAGCTAGAGAAGTCTGCGCCTGAACCATGCAGATCTGAGAGGAGTTACATCACTGCCAAGACTACACGCTTTCTTCCTCTGCCAATATTTATTACCCGATTCATTGGAAACAGAGATGGAAATCCAGTGACACCCAGTTCACTTACTTCTGTCACTCCTTCATCTTCAGATAGGTACCCATGGGGTACAAAAAAACCATCGTCATCATCTTCATCCTCTCCCTCCTCTTCATCATCCTAAAAATAAAACTCTGCTTATTAGAAATTACACCGACAAGTGCAATTGGTTGCGAAAGCTAATTCTCAGCATGCGGAATCCTTACCCCTTCACTATGGGAGAGACTTTCTCCAGGTTCCTCCTCTTCCCATTCTTCATCGCTATCTACTTCGTAGTCCAGTAGTTTCTAAAACACACACCAACATGCCATTTCTGTAAGTAATTTGAAAGCACGACACCAGACCCCATTCAGGGTTTCAAAACTCAGCAGCAAGAGGGAACATGCAAGTGGGTCAGAAATCCCAGAGAAGAGGTGAACCTGACCAACCGCATATTCACTTCAAGAGCATAAAGAAAGAAAAGAGTCCAAGCAGACTGCCCGTGAGGTGCTTACACTGTCCTTTGACCAAGGATTCCTGGGACGGATCATAGTGGTTTTCTTGTTCCATGTGCCCCAGTACGCAGGACGGTGATTCTCACAAAACTGCAGAAGTTTCATTCTACCAAATTTCCCCCTTTCAGGAACAGCATCTGTTTTGCAGTTATCCACTACCACCACGTCACTGTTAAAACAAGAGGCCATCTTCAGTACTTACAGAACACTCCCCTGCTGCTCAGGAAAACATCTTATAGAAAACTTCAGTTCAGCCACAATACCAACCCAGAGCTTGAGTTCATTAGAACAGACACTCCCGATTCGCTTGCAAGAACATGAGTTCCAGACAAGGCACCTCCCTCCAGAACAGCACCTCCGTTTTAGCTATCAGTACGTTTACTTTTTAAAACTATTAAACACCACTAAGGGCCAGCAGTGTCCAGCGCTGAAAGGCAGCTGCCCGAAGCGCAAGATTTCCTGCAGGGAAGGATTTAAGAAGCATTGTATGGAATGAAGGAAATCTACATCATAACGTACTGCTCCCCGTGGAAAAAATTCTCATACAAAATGAGTATTCAGAGAAAAGCTCCATCTTTCCATCGTCTCCAATATTAGAGTAAGACTACCTCGAAAGCATTCTGCAGTTCCTTACATAAAACAAAGTGAAGAAAACCCCCAAAACACAGACTAACCTGTTTACTATGTCGGCACTCTTATTGACAAAAGTAGGTCCAGTTCTACGTGGTTTACGACACTTTAGATCCCTCAAGAAAGAAACTTCACTACTCTGCGCCCGCAGGAGCTTATCCAGCTGTTCTAAGAAGTCTGGATCCAGGGCAATACGACAGAGGGGAGCTAAGACCATGTTCTCCTTAATTTCAAAAGGAGCAAACTTTCCACAAGAGCCAGCAAGAATCTGAAATATTAAGTGCGGATCGTTAGGGTCTGAACACCTGAGAAACTGCAGTACCAACACATTCAAGATACACAACAAGCCTCAATACCAGGTGCTGATGTCTGAGTGAAGATTTAGGTTAAGCCCTTCCTATCTGAGACTCCAGGAGATCTTCTCAAGGGAATCTAGGTCTTTACAGCCAACACAGCAGAAGACAGAGCTGAGATTTTTACTAAAGCAACTACAAACTTCTTCTGTAGTCTCTGCTCTGGCCACAGACTTTTTTTTAAATCCTTTACCCTTTTGAAATTAGGAAGTAAGAAATACTAATGCTTTGTCCACCTAAGCAGCTCTAAGGGACAGATCAGAAGGAAATCAGTGTCTTCGTTAGACAACAACTAATGAAAGACCAACAAAATGCAGGAATAGCAATACCTCACCTTCGGGGCTTGTGGAGTCTTTGGTTTCTGGAAGAACCTCGTAATTTCTGCTTTCTGTGCATTAATACGCTGAAATCAGAATCAAAATGCAAATTATAAACACAAAGGTAGGACAAGGCCTTATAATTCAAGGTGAGCTCATGCATGACTCAACTTCAAATCTAGTGAGGCACAAAGCAAAGTTCAGTTATCTACCAGCTCCCGTAACTCAACAAAAAATTGTCTTCTCTAACACACCTCTGTGGATTCCAATGTCATTGCTAAGACAAAGGATAGAGTTCACTCACGGGCATTGGAAAAACAAATGCAGAAAAGACTAACAGGTAAATGCAAAGACGCCAACACATACGAAGGTAACGGACAAGAAACCTGCACGATATAGCACCACCAGATCAGTCTGGACAGGCTGCATCCCAAATGGACATGCTCGCTCCCGAGCGGCACGACCTTGAGAGGGGCACCAAGGCAGGGGACGCTGCCTGGAGAACCGCAGTAGCTGTGGGAGCCCCGCTGTGAATGGCTCAGCGGCCGTCGGCAGGGTGCCAGGGAGCCCATTAACATCATTTCACCACAGCAGAAGAATTTAGAGACAAGCTAGAGGAAGCATTTACCTTTTCCTCCTCTCTTAACCGTTTCTCCTCTTCTTTCTTTCTCTTCTCCTCAAGTTTTGCCCTTTAATATAAAGTTCATTTTAATTGTCACAAATCATCAAGTGTTTATTTGCACTAGGGAAGAGGTGAGAAGCCCCAGACCTTGACTAAGACCCTATCATGCTAGGCAAGAAGATAATCTATTAATTCAGTCAAGGACCATACTTGGTTAAGCGTACAGAAGACTCTCTTCATTCCTTCTAGAGTAAATATTGACCTGTTTTAGCCACAAAGTAGCTAGGCTGCTTCAAGTTTCCCTGAATAGCAGGAAAGGGTATGGTATTATCAAGTTACAAGCAACTTCCTCAACAGACAGGGCACCAGTGCCAGCAAATTGCAAAAGTACAAGCAAGACTGATCATGAAGGGAAAACTCAGTGGAGCATGACAGCTCTTTTCAGCCATTTCAAATCAGAAGCCCGGGTCAGCCTGCAAGCAAAAAGTACTGCTGAGACTGGGGTCTGGCGTACGCAGTCTTTCAAGCATTTAAAGTCCATCCCGTGACAGAGGCACGTGCTGTTTGACCAGTATAGCCTCCAGAAGGGACAGTTAGGGAGGGTGTGGAAAGGTGCTCACATCATTACACATTACTCCCCAGGACCTGCAGAAACCAAGCCACTTACTCTAAAGCTTCCTGCCTCTCCTTGCGCTTCTCTTCCTTCACTCTCAGCTTCTCAGCTTTCTCCTTTTCTTCTTTTTCTTTCTTTTCTCTCCTTTCTTTCTCTTTCAACTCTTTCTCTTCTTCTTTCTTCTTCTTCGCCTCCTCCTTGGCTCGCTCTTTTGCAGCTTTCGCCTCTTCCTTCAGCCTTCCCTTTTCTTCTCTTTCTGCTTGCAACTTCTGCAGCTTGTCCGCGCGCTCCTGATCCTGGGTCAGAAACAAGCCATTGAGCAAGTTGCCTTTTTCTACACAGTAATAGCTGCTGGCATAACAACTAAGGACTGCATTTCTTCAGCTGCAATCCTTGCACCCACCCAGCGCTTGACCTGCAGCATCGTTTCTAGCTATCACAGGACACGAGGTTATTAACCGCAGCTACCTGTTGCCTCAGCCAGCTGAGCTACCTTGTACTGCCTCTCTGAAGGGATTAATTGTTCTTTTCTCCTAACAAATGGAGGCGTTCTGATTTTCTAAGCATCAAGGAAAGCTTTGTATTCTACTTGCTTTATGTTTGAGTCATCTTCATTACCAATGTAGCATTATGGAAAGTTATATGGGAATTTTAAAAAATTATTTTTTAATTTAAGATTTCAGATTGTTTCCAAAATACTTTCTTTGGAAATACATACCTCACGAGCTAAGCTTTCATGCTTTTATATCGATGTAGAGCTACAATGGTATAAGTTTGAAAAGTGAATTTGATCTGATTTTGCATTATAAACCCATAAGGATTTTCCGACAATGTTTTTCACTGTCTCAGGCAGTAATGCCGGCCTCCAAACTCTGGATTGTGCAGCTGCTTTATAAGACCTGGAGCTCGCAAAAAAACTCTCACTTGTGTTAGTCCTTGTTAGATAATCAGACAACACCAGGCGCTCTAAGCGTATCTAAGGGGCACTATGGGGGAAGATGACATTGAAAATGTTGCTGTTCACAGTATTTCCTCCCAAGGCAACTGAAATTCTCGTTATGGGTCTACTGACACAGAAAGGAGAACGCGGAACGCTTACTAAAAAAATGACAAATTCAAGAAAGACAGCTTCCCTACGTTGTAGGCTTTGGTGACTTCACCAGGAAACCAGGGTATGTCTGTGCTCAGACACACAAACATCCTCACTGTGTATTTTCAGTTTTGTTTTATTTATTTCACATCTCTTCTTGGCAACGTCAAGACTTACTGAACAGTGTCACAGTGTACAAATAACTGCAGAAGGCAACCAACACACAAAATGGTGCCAATGGTAAAAAAAAAAACAAACAACAGTATTGTCAGAACTGAGTCATGGTAATCAGTGAAGAACTACTGGGTAGTTTGGAAAATGGTGTGAAGTTAACAGCAAGATTGGCGGGTCTATTTAGTTTTTAGCGTAATAAAGCTTCCATTCTCATCTCATCTCCCTCACATTACTGCTATTTTTAAACCACATATAGAATGGAAGAACACAACAGATTGGACTTCTATATGGGGCGCTGTAAACAGCGAGCATCTCGGGAGCAGGCTCCACCACATATAGCTTATGTAAAACACACAACAGTCCCCTGCCAACTTTATAAATTAGTTATTAAGAAACCCAATAAGAATTCCTAAGCACAGGCCTTCCCAGCTGCAGTTAAAATAACACACCCAGTCTTCCAGCAGGCAAAGCCCACTCACACAGCACTGACTGTTCAAGAACTCCATGTGATCCATCAGCCTCCTTTATATTTAGCGTTTCATGACTGAAAGCGGAATGGACAGCAAAATTATCGCACCGCTGTTTTGTTACAGAACAGAGTTTGCTGACTAGCTGCATTCAAGCAAACAGAGACCGAAGCTTGAGCGTTTCCTGCAGCGACATCCAACAGGTTCTTCAGCAAGCCATAAACACAGCGGCCCATTTGCCTCACTTATTAATGAAGAGCAGACCCTACGTTTTGTGACTTAAAAGGGGGAAGGGTGAGAATGACGAAGCAGGAACCAGCCTTAAATAGAAGGCTCTTGAAGATTTCACTTGTATCTGTCCACTTAGCAGGCTGCACCTACCCTCTCAGGAAGGGTTTGGAAAAAAAAAAAAATCTCAAAAGCATTTTGACAAGCAGTCAGCAACATTTACAGTTTCTTAATATCTTACCAAAGCGCACAGAAATGCGGTGCAGGCCGCCCACACTTCATTACATATGCATTAAGAAGCTTTGGAAGGAGCCAAGTACTTTAACTGCATGCATTAAGATTCTTCCATATTCATCAGTGAGGGAAACCGGGAAAAGAGATGTTATAAGCGGACTAAGATGAAACGCAAAGGGCTTTGCTTACTATTCAATGCAAAAGCACAGCAGGTTAACTTTCTATGTCAGTGAAAATGCCTTACTCTTTGCAATCTCAGCTTCTCCTTCTCTGCCGAACTTTTGTGGAATTTCTGAGACACCTGGAATTACAAAACGCAAGTTTTAGAGATCCACATCATTCCCTTTCCACGAGGCACTAGAACTCTTACTAAAAGAACAGCAAGCTTCGGCTGAATTATATTAACATTGTTCTTGCAGATTAGTATATTCAGCAACTTAAGTATTCCTTCAGCGGAGGATCTAAGAATACACAGTTCAAGCATATCTAATCTCCCTGATTTACATTTAAGCCTGAATACATCTAAATGCTTCAGTTTACATTAAGTCCTCGTTGTTACCAAATTTTGCACAAACAAATCCCTCTAGTCTACGCAGTTCTAAAGTATCATTTGCAAAGGAATATCATGTGCAGAAAAACAAACAGAAGCTCGAGCTGCTCCAAATCACGGGAGCACAACAGAGGACATTTAATTATAGCAAAGTCACTTCCTTCGAGTTAAACTTGTTTGGGTGCTTTTTTTTTTTTTTTTTTTGCACCCTACCACTTACTCATGCTATGATATCGAGATATAACTTCCTGAACACAAGGACTATTATCCATGTTTTAACACTGTTTCTTCTTGTAATCATAGCCCTCTTGCTCTTCCACTAGCATCAGCGCATCAACCCTTAGTTCCCAATAGGTCACACTTCTCATTTCTCTTAAAGCTGTTATTTATAGTGGGAACAATGTATGTTATGTTTACGAGCATTGTTCGTTGACTGGTCAAAGGCTCGATTTGTCAATATTTCAGCATATTATGGCTCAGTTTCTTGTATCTCCCCCTTCCTTCTCCTGCTATTCGCAGTACAAGGTACCACGTTCATCCCTGTGATTAACAGGCTAACACAGACCACCTGCTTTATTTTCTGTACTCACAGACATTCAAGTTTACACAGTGCAAACCTGTATCAGGAGATTCTGTATTTATCTGACACAAAAGAAGAGTTCTTTCAACTGGGAGCTTTAGTTTATCAGGGCTGTTTCCACCTAGGAAAACAAACACGCCAGGACAGGCAACCGTGCAGGTCGAGGTGCAGGCCTCCCATTTGGGCGAGCACCACCCGAGCTGTTCCTACCCCACCTCGCGCCACGGGAAACCAATAACTTGTTTGCGTTATTGTATTACATCAGGAGTCAAGTGCTTTTTTTGTTTGCTCTGCCACCCTAGAAATACTTCATGCCTGCTTGAGTTGATGTATTTATTTTAGAGATGAAAGATTGCAAGTTTTAACAGTGTAAGAATTGATCATTTTTCTTGATAAGCATGCAGTAGAAGACACAGAAGACCTGTCCCATCCTGAGCTCCAAGCCCCAGCTAACTCATCCATACCTCTTCCAGGCCAGAAAGGTTTTTTCCTCACCTGTGGGACACTCTCCTTAAACCCCAGGGGGATAGTTAGGGAAAATCTTTCTTAAAAGGCTCACGATGGCATAAGCAGGAAGGCTACCAGCTGCTCCACCACTTCACCCTCATTTACCTGAGCCACAGCCTCAATCCTCCACCCCAGCAGCACAACTTCAACCCGCCCCTCAATACCTTCCTCATTTTCCCCTCTAGTTGAGCAAAACAAATGCACCGGTCAGATAGTCCAGCCTAACCGTAGTCGAGGCTTAGCTACAGCACCCAAGCACATTCACCAGGACTGCTCCGCTTCACAGGTTTCACCATGGCCGACTGTGCCCCCCCGAGAAACCCCTGCTCTACACCTCCACTCCTCTCTTCCCCAAAATGGTTGAGCGGTGAACAGGCATTTGAGGCACGTGTTTCAGCCACCTGCACAGATACTGTTGTCCTGAGAAGCTTCCCCTTCAACACAGAACCAAAAATCACAACGTTTTGGGGTCTCCTGCTGGAGCAGAGGTATTAAACTGGAACCAAGACCACAACCGACCAGCTCATACAGAGCTAATTTCAAGGTGTTCCCTCTTGCGCTCCAGCCTTCACTGCCCAACAGCATCGCGCGTCCCCAGGAGCGCCATATGCACGGTGACTTTTCCCCGCAGCAGCTCCCCGCACTTGATGGCACACCCGTAACAAGACAGCTGAGAGCACAAGCTCTGTACGCTCAGTTCAGAGAAACAGAGGCTCGCCTGACTCGTCCTCCATCCCCACAGACAGATCTGCAGTTCCACTGATGCGCTGTAGTTTCAACTTAAAGCGTTTTCTACGCCACAGTTGCAGAAATTCAGAGCTTGGAAAGTATCTGCACTGACAGGTACTGGGGTAACGTCCTCTCACAGCAGCTTCATCAAGGATAGATTAGAGGTTGTAAAATATCACCTAATGGACAAAACTGCTTTTGGACATTGTCCTTATCCCAATTACCAAAACGCTAAGTCCCAGGGCATGCACTTCATGAGCACTTCATAAAAAAAAAAAAAATATATAAAATGAACCTGTAACAGAGTTCAAAGTTACATTCACGCAATGGAAATACACCAGCAGCTCAAAACCAAGCAAGATTTAAATTCTTTAGCTATAGGATTTAAAAGAAGATTCAAAAGGGCAATAATTCAGTTATGTTGTTAATAAATCAACACCACCTTCCATACACTTCTCAGGATCTTTGTGAATATCCTATTCATCCTTTTCACAAGCGCACGAAACCATACAACCCATCTGCAACACAACAGCTTTTAAAACAACCCAAGAAAAGAGACCAACCTTCCTAACAGGCGTTGAGGCAGCTAAAGGACTAGTATTTCTCTTTGTTTCTGCAGCAGGCTGCACCTCAGGCGAGCTCACAGAGCGAGAGCTTAGCGAGGAGTTGGTAAGTCCAGAGTCTCCTTCGTGAGACGATTCCATGGTCTCATTTTCCGACGTGACGCTTCCATCCAGAGAAGCGACTTGGGGAGATTTTGCAGTCATAATATCCTCCAGGAGCACTACAGGCATCTTCCCCTCAAAGATGACATCCTTCAGTTCGCTCTGGTTTACCTTCATGTTTTCCACGCTGTTACACTCTGTTAACCCGGAACGCGACTGGATTCCATCTACCAAATCTTCATCTTTACTCGCTACAGCTTCGCACTGCGCATCAGTCTCCACTGAATCATCCGTTTGGCTACTCTGAGCGGAATTCAGGCAACTCAACTGGTTTATCTCCTTTCCTAACGTACCGTTAGTTATAGCTATGGATGAAGATGCTTTTGAATCAAAATTAACATGGCCTACGTCATCACTTAGTCTATGGCTAGAGCCCTTTGTCAGGTCAATAACAATTACAGTTTCGTTTGTGTCACCTTTTGTGTTTTTCTGTATAAAATGGTCTAACGGACCCTTTCCGTTGACGAGTTTTGAAGAAAAATTCACATCTGAGTCCAGCTGGCAGTCATTCTCCACGTTGTCCAGGGATGCGCGTGATGTATCTAGGGAGGAATCCTTACTTGGACTAAAACCACTTTGTGAGCTCTTTACTTTTTTGACTTCTGAATCTGCATCGTATTTTTCCTTTGGTACAGGATTCAAACGTTTGAACGGCAACCGTGCTGAAACAACATTTTATTATTTTAGTCACATCACGCAAAACACTGGGGAGGGGGGAAGGGGAGGAACCAATATCAAGTTATCAGTTCTTAAGTGCAAGAATTGAAACAGATTAGCCGGTCCGTGCCGGTTTATTACTGCAAAGCCAATATATTTCACAAAATCAGGTCTGACACCTTCTTAGCGCGCTAAGGCCGCGCCAGGTGACAGACGCTCCCTCTGCAGTCTCACCTTGTACGAGCTTCCGCGGAGGAACAGCTGCTTTGTCTCTGCACTCCATGGCTGTGAGGGAAAAACGTAACAAATAAACACCCGTGAGACCTTCCCGGTGAGCTACCGGCTTCCCCGAGACAGCCGAGCGGCGGCAGCGCCCGACAGCTCTCCCCAGGGCAGAGCGCGGGCACGGCGAGGCCGGACAAAGGGGCCGGGGCCAGCCCCGCCGGCACCCCGGGGGCTGAGGGGATCCTCGCACCCGCCGGGCCTCAGGCCGCCGGGTACCGGACCCCCCGCTGGGGTCGGGCCGAGGGAAGGGGCGCTGGGCAGACAGGAGGCGGCGGGTGAGGCGCCGGGGCGGGCTCGGGCCTGGTTCCGGGGCGCGGCAGCGGCTGCCGGGCCTCCTTTGTTACCCCGGGAAAGGCCCCGCGCACCCCGCGGCCCAACCGCCGCCGGAAACCGCACCGCGTCCCGGCCCCGCCGCCTACCCCAGGTCGGCCCTACCTGCCACGGCGGGCGCCGCGGCTCCCGCCGCTCCTCCGGCGGCGGCGACGGCCGATCCGTCCCGGCCCGTCCCGTCCGGTCCCGCCCCGGGGGCTCCCGCTCGTATTTGGCGGGAGCCGGGGCGACCCCGCGCCTCGCCGCGCTGATAGGCGGAGCGCCCCCACGTGACCCGCCCTTCCGCCCGCCCCGCCCCCGTCTCGCGAGGAGGGTGGGAGGGAAGCTCGGCGCCCGGCCTCGCCGCTGCCTTCCGATTGGCTAGTGCGACGGCCGTCGCTGACTGGCGGCAGCGGATGCCAGTCTGGCCCGCTGAAGGCCATGATTGGACAGCTGGGTGAGGGCCGGCGGGGTGCCGCTGGGTCCTTACGCCTGGGCTCGAGGCCTGCCTGCTCGCCGGGCTGGAGCCGGGGCAGCGGCGGTGCGGCCCCGGGGCCGGCTCCGGAGAGGTCGGGGCGGCCTTTCCGCACCACTGGGCAGAAGGGCGGAGCCGCCCGCCGCGCTGCGCCACTGAGGGGGCCCGAGCCAGGCCGCGAAATGGCGGCAGCGCCGCTGGCCAATGAGCGATCGCCGCTGCGGCGCGCAGGCGCAGAGGGGGCGGGCGGCTGCCGCGAGGGATTCTGGGAGTTGTAGTTCGGCGGCGCGGTGCCCCGGTGCCACCGCAGATGCGCCCCGCGTCCTGTCCCGGCCTGGCCGTCCCGCGTCCCACCCGCTTTCCCCTCCCTGCAGCCCGGGCTCGGGCGGTGCCGGGCCCCTCAGCTTGGCAGGTGTGGGGGCCGGGCCCCCCCCGGGCTGCGGGTCCCCAGCTCTGCCTGCGGCGCGGCTGCCGCCTTTCCCCTTCCTCCTCGCCTCTCCTCAGGGCCCGCGTTCCCTCCGGTTCAGCGCTTTACCCCCACACCAGCGGTATTTTAGGGGATGCAGGTGGCGGCTGCCCCTTTCCTGTGGAAAGTTACGTTGCCCCGCCGCTGCAGAGCCGCCAACGGTTGTTTTTCACATCCCCCCTCACGCACAGCCGGGCTCCCGACAGCCGGAGATGGCGCTGTCACGCACCGAGCCGCGACACCGGCGCCTTTGCCGGGGACGATGGCAAGCGCATGGCGGTGTGCGGCAGCCCGAGCGAGCCTGGCCGGGCGCCAGCTTGCAGAAAGCTGTGACTATAGTGGAGAGATAGGACGCGACAAGACCGGTCACCCCTGCTGTCGCGACAGAGCCCCCGCGCCCTTGCGGTTCAGTCGCAACGTGAGGCGGCGTCGCAACGTGAGGCGGCATCGCCCCGCCGGCAGGGGGCGCGGGAGCACCACGTGGCGGGCACGGCGGCGCTCCGGCCGGCGTCAGAGCGCTTCTCGGTGGTGCCGGTGGCGGCGCTCCGCCGGGCCGGCAGGGGGCGGGGCGGGGCGGGGCGGGGCGGGCGCTTCCTGGCGGCGGCGGCGGCGGAAGCGGCGGCAGCGGCCGGGCCGGGCTGGGCTCTGCTCTGCGTGCCGAGGTGTCCCGCCGCCCCCAGGCGTCCCTCGGCGGCCGGCGGAGGCGGTAGCGGCAGCGGCAGCGGCAGCATGTCGGTGGCGGGGCTGAAGAAGCAGTTCTACAAGGCGAGCCAGGTGAGGCACCGGCAAACCGCCACCCCTCCCGCCGCGGCCCGCGGGCGGCTGGTCTTTCCCCTCAGCAGCGTCTGCTGCGCTGCCCCGGTGCCCCCGCCCCCCCCCCCCCCCGTGCCGCCTGCCTCGGTGGTGCCCTGGTACCCGGCGTCTGTTGCCTGTCCGTGCCCACCGGTCCCGCCGGCCGGTTGCCCCTCGCCGGTGCGCTGTGTTCCACCTCGGCACCCCCCGTTATCCCGGTCTCTCGCCTCCCTCCCATCGCCCGGTTCTCCAGGTGCCCCCCAGCACCCCCCGCTTTCCCCTCCCGGTGTCCCCCGGCCATCCCGGGGCTCGGTGTCCGTGTTCCCCCCCCCCGCCGTGCCCGCACCGGCCCCCTCGGGCACTCCTCAAACCCTCGGAGGGTCGCGGGGCCGGTCCCGTACCCCTGGACCGGGGCTGCTGGAGGGGCACCAGCAGAGAAACGCGTCCGCCGTGGACCGGAGAACCGCGGGGTTTGGGTGCCGGTGGCACCCCGGGTCCAGGTGGGTGTCACGGTGTTCCCCAAAACCAGTCCGCGTCCGCAGGACGGCGGGGGCACGCACCCAGACCCGCGATGGCGGTGAAGCGCCTCGACAACCGAGATGTCCTGGAACTTTCCAAGCCAAGCGGGATTTTTAGGAGGAAAAGCCCTGGAAGGTGGCGGCCAGGCAGCGTTCGAGGCCATGGCTGGGAGTCACCAGCCCCGTTAACCTCCGGTGGCAGCTGCAGCCCAACCTTGGGAAGCCCCCGCTTCCTGGAGAGCAGCCGGCAGCAGGGTTTTGGGCTTGGCGAGGGAGCCCAGATCCCCGGCCCGTGCGGGAAACGGCCGGGGAAACGTCGGAAAAAACTCGTCAGATAGGCGATTTTTAGCCAAGCAAAAATTGATCCCGTCATTGATTGCTCCGGCAGTAAACAGAAAGCATACCTTGTCCTAAAGCCAAGATCCTTAGGTGCAGCTCCTCGCAGCTCGGGGGGCTGCAGCTTTCCCCCCCAGATGTGGGAATCGGCTTCGAACAGGGTTCGGAAACACCTCCCTTACCCGCTGCCTGAGGGGCGGCCGTTCCCGATCCCCCCGAGCAGAGTTATCCTTCCCGCTGCTTGCGAACGCTGCTGAAATTAACAGTTGGGATTTTTTTTTTTAATATATTTTTAGAACAATTCTGGAATCGCAAATACTCCTCTGCTTCCCCTGGTCGCTGCTTTTCTGCTCCCGTTTTAAATTTAAGATGAATTTTGCACAGATCTACCACCAGACCATGTTTTCCAGGCACAAAGTTTAAACCCGTTAAGCTCAGCCTAAGTATGTTTGCTACGTGTGCTGCCTCCTTTCTTGGCTGTGTTTATGAAAAAGCATTTTGCTTAAACAGCAAAGCAGAAGAACAGATTCCTGAAGTCATTCCCCCACCCCCTTTCTCGCAAACCTCTGCGTCGTGGGATTTTTTACGACTTCTGTGGGGAAAGGTTGGGCTGAAAACTCGGTGTAGGAGGATTTTGCTGGCGTGGATGTGCCGTGGTGGTGTCGCAGGGCAATTAGAGGTGAAAGCTCATCGATGAGTCAGGAGTAGCGTGTTTCTAAAGTCTAAAAATGTCATTTTAAAAACACCTGATGAAGCTTTTCTTGGGAGAATTAATTGTAAAGTGAAATCATATGTGGTTTGTGGTGGTTTGGTTTTTTGGTACAGGTGTCCCTTTTCTTAAAAGGAACCATTTTGGCTCCTTGTGCAAAAATTAAACCTGGCGCAGCTGTCAAGGGAGAAGTAACTTGCCCAATGCACAGACTTGGTGGCCCGCTCCCCTCTCGTGCGTGTGTGCTCGTACTTCACTTGAGCGCTTCAACTGCGTCTGGTGGCGTATTAAATTGGGAGATAAGGTGTATTTGCAATTGCGTTGTGTATCTTTGTGACTGGGTCGCGAGTCCTTTCAGGGCTCTTGCTGCCGCAGGGTTTTGGGAGCTGATTTAATCCCAAGAAGCTGGGTTTGGTGTGAGGTTTTCCACCAATATCGGTGAAGCGACTTCGCTTTGCAGGGACGAGAGGGATGCAGTCCTCTTTCGGAGGCGCTGTCACCCCCTTTGCAGTGCCCTGCTGATGGGGACACAGGTATTTACGCTTTAGAGATGCTTTAACTGGAAACTGGGAGTGACTGGTTCCAGTTCGCCCATTTTTCTGCCGCCTTCTCCTCTCCCTTCCCTTTCCACCCTCCTTCCCTTTCCCTCCACTGGTCCCACTCCTCAGCTGCCCCTTGGCTGAAGGAGAGGAGGATTAGTTAATTTTTGGCTCCCTTAAAGCTATCGGAGGCTGCCAAAACCAAACATGTGGAAGATCTTTCCTAAAACGTTACGTTTCGTTCCACGTCTGTTGTTAATTGAAGGAAAACAGAGCCAGGACCAAGGTCTGCAAGGACCTCGGCACCACTGGAGCGGCAGGTTTGGGATCTCCTCTGCCTCCCCGCACGACGAGGGGGCCAGTTCAGCCTCCTCGGTAGCCCAAGGGAGCAGGGCTTGGCTCGTGGGCTTCTGTTGTCTGATTCCTGCGGGCCCACGTCTTCCCTGGGTGAGGCAGCCGGGCGCCCACACGCAGGAGAGAGCCGAGATAGTATCCTGCAAAAAAAGTCACGCTGGCAAATCCTGCAGATGGTGAGCAGTTCTGTGCGTGCGTCCAGAACAGGTTTTGCTAGTTCACAGCAAAATGTTCTTTAAAAGCTGTAGAAAACATTCTCGCAAAAGGAAGGGGGAGAAACAACAACAACAGCAGCAGCTTTGAGCCCCAGCGTTGCGAGCTGGGAGCAGGGTGGGAAGTCCTGGTGCAGCCCCTGCTTGCAGGTATGAGGCCGGCGCCATCCAGCCTTGATCCACCAGTGTCCATTCAGGAATTTACAGGAACCTTGCGGTGTAGAAATGGCTTCATTTGCGCCATTTGCTTTTTATACAGATTTGCAGGCTTTTAGGACTTAGACCAAACTTTCCATTAAGCACTGGATAGGGCAGGCTGCACAAACGGGACGCCTGCCTGTGCCATTCCGGGGAGAATTTGATGCTTATTGAGTGTAAGTGGGTTTGTCGCTGCTCGCACGTAGAGCAGCAGCCCTGCCCGGCACCGGCAGGTTTATCAGCCGCTGGTTTGAAGGGACAAGCCCTAGGGTGGAGGCCGTGCTGCTGTGATACGGTGGTGGTAAATGCATCCCCTCCCTCTGCGACAGCAGGGCTGTCCTACCTGGGATTATATGCTGCCTGACAGCGCGGAGGCAGGAGAAGCAGCGCAGCCTGCTCGCTGGGGACAGGTTGAATCCAGGGAGTGGTGTGTTATCCATAGCCCGCGTTGGTGTGGTATCGCCGTGGCTCCCGGTGCAGCTGCTTTGGGTGCTGCCCTGTGGATGCGGGGAGCGTCCCTCTCCGCCAGGCTGGGCGGCTCTGCTCTGGGCAGTCGTGGCTCGGCAGGTGACCAAGGCACAGCAAGGCTGAGCTTGCCAAATACTCTCATTTTGGGTACAGCAGGGCCCTTCTGGGGACACAAGACATGGTTTTGTATGCCAGCGGTTTGGCTCAGGGAGCGGACTCAACCCAAGCAAGGGTGAACGAGAGAAGACAGCGTTGCTTTTTTAAACCAGGTTGGCATTCAGCCTTCAGCACTGCTGTCATCCCGAACAGGACAAACATGCTCCCAAAGCCTGTGTGGTCCAAGCCTAAACCCTGCTAGGCCTGCCTGGGCTTAGGAACCGGGGCAGCAAGCGGTGGCTCGTGCCCTGCTGTGCCTGGCAAGTCCTGGCCCGAGACACAGACCAGCAACCTCCTCTTCCACGTGCAAAGTACAAAAGCTATTTTCCGAGAGGGGGAGAGGCAAGTGCTAATTAAAACTAGCAAGCCCTTGATGTGCATGCTTTTTCCTGAGTTTGATGACTGCTTTCAAGGCTTCTGAAGATATTTTTGAACATGAGTAGCTACCGCCTGCTTTCTGCCTGGCCCGAGAGCCCGGGATGTGCTCTGTAGCCTGCGACAGCCATTTCAGCCCAGAAGGACCACGCGATTTCCCGGCTCCGTACGTCGGCAATGTACGCTTCCCAGCCAGTTGTTAATGAGCCCTAAGAGCTTCCTTGGCTCCTTGGCGTCCAGGTGCTGCGATGCGATGGCATCTGCTCAGAGGGCTGAGGCAGAGGAATCCGCTCCTAGATGCGCTGCGCAGGGCCTGTTTGGTGACGGGGAACAGAGCGCAGCTGGCAGGCAGGGATGGCATTTCTCCTTTTTATTTTTTTTTTTTTGGCCTTTGTGGTCATTTGCTCTTGCTCATGCTGGATTGGGATTTCCTTTATTTCTCTTTGGGTGAGGTTCTTTCTGCAGTGCCTTTGCGCTGTGCTTTCAAATGTGGGTTTTTTCCTCCCTTTCCCAGAGGATACCTTTTAACAGCTACCTTTTTGTTTTGTTTTTGAGGTTAAGTCAGTCCTTCTAGCATCTGGCTCTCTGGAGCTTTCTCTTGTAGGCATGAGATGCCTTTCTGCTCGCAGCCTTTGCTCTGTATGCGGCTGGGCAGTGGGTTTCTCAGGACATCACAGATGCGCCGTGCAGCACAGGGTCTCCCACTGGAAGAGAAATAAGAAGCAAAGCGTGCAGGATAACCTTCCACATGGAAAACCAGACCCACGAGGCCCCTTGCCCTGGCCAGAGCTTGTCTGTCAGTGCCCTGTCTTGCTCCGGATGGTTTTGATTGTGCCTGCCCTCCAGCTGTAGCTGGTTCCTGCTCTGGTGGAGCCTGACACACCCCAAGTTCATCTGCACGTTTTCATTCAAACTCGCCGCTGCTGGAGTTTAAACCGTGGATGGTGTCCGGCCGGAGAGGAACTGCGGAGCTGGGATTGGAAGGGACCTTTAAAGGTCATCTAGGCCTTCTTCCTTATATCCAAGATCTTCTAGATCTATGAGATCTTCACCTGCTGCACCTTTTTGGCCAGTGGATGTGAGTTGAAGCTCTTACGACAGTGCCAGTGCCCAGAGACGTTAAAGTGGGGGCACAGCACCCCGAGACAGGCCCGTCACTGCTCCGCAATGGCATGAGAACTTCATGCTGGCTTGCCTTGAATCCTTCAGCGACGAGTAAAGCCAAGAGCGCACCCGAAATGCTCCGTGTGGTGGCTTTTCTGCTTTCCCAGAAAGCTGAGGCGAGAGGTGCAGGCAGCGGTTGGGCAGGGGAGCGGGGCTGCCTGCCCCGTCCGTGGGTGAGATCCTGGGGAAGCCCTTGCTGGTGCACCGGGGCTGAGACTTCACCCAGGAGAGCACCCAGAGCTGCCAGTGGAGGAACCAGGCACCCGAGGGGGGGTTGAGGTGCTATTTTGGGCTCATGTGTGCTTTTGGAGCTGTTCTGGTGAATTTGGCACACCCATGCCGTGCCACCGGCAGGCGAGTCAGCCCATCCCTCAGCGGCGGGGTCTGGGGAGGAGGAGATGCTGGGAGCAGGTCGCTCCTTGGCTTTTCCGTCACGGCGGTGGCTGTGCTTTGATGACGAAGGCAGAATGAGGACTGGGTGCTGCGATGTCACGGTGAGCAGGTAATTTCTCAGGGAGGTAGTTGGCAGTGTTGGGCTCTGAGTTCCTTATCTATAAATGGGAATTTGGACTGAGGAGTCAAGGGATGTTGCTGATTGCTGCCAGCCTGACCTTCCCCCCCATAGCGCCTCATGTTTGCTCTATTAATATTAACCTGGACTGGAGTCCTCTGTAGCCTCCCTAGTTTATCTTTCAATATTAATCTGCTCCTGAGGCTGGAGGAAAGCTGGATTTGCTCGAGCACAGTGAGACGTCCCGCCTGCTCAGCTTGCCAGCCGGGGTCCATTCGGGAGGGAGTCATATTCAGCAGTAGCCATCATCCTCGCCTGACACCCTGAAGCCCCGAGCAGTTTGCTGTCGCTGGAGACGGGTGTTTCGGTGATGTGTGTGTTTGCAGATCCACGTCTGGCAGGTGAAAAAGCAGAGGAGGATGCACATACTCTGCTTTCGGCAAACCTCTGAGCGAAGGGGATTAGACTTCGTGATGATGACGACTGAATACTTGCAGGGATGCCTGCTGTCATGTCTAACTAAAATGACTGCATGCAGGATATTTCCATATTAATTCCCTCTCCTTGTCTTGCACGATTTGTCGTCGATGAAATGCCTGGCACGGTGATGTTGTTCGACTGGTTAATCATTGTCGGAGCTGAGCTGAGCAGCCCCGTAACGGAGCAGTTTTCAGCTTTTCTCAGTATTGTTCAGCCTGTCTGGAGTCGCAGGCAGGGGACGGCTCGTGTCTCTGCATCAGTTACTTTAACGTGGCTTTTATATTTCCTTTTAAGATTGCTTTCACAGCCATTGGGCTCTAATAGTAACGAGAACTCAGATTCTTGGGAGGCAAAGACAGAAAACAGAGGTGGAAAACTCCAGCTCTCTGTACCCTGCTCCGTTTGCTCCCCTCCTCGTCTCTAATGTCAAACAGGGAAAGTGTTATCCGACGTTTGCAGCTGGGGGAATCTGGGACGCAGGAAGGATACGTGACTCAGGGCTGGGGGGGATTGTGCGGCATTCGGAGCACTGGTTCCTCGTCGTCATCTCGCTCTGCGTGGTGATGCCTGCCCGCCTGCCTCGGGGCTTTCTGTCTAAAATTATCTATTTATCTAACTATCTGTTTTCATAGGTTATGGGTGAACTGTTGAAAGTGGACGGTGCCGAGGGGGATGGTTTCTGGATGCGGTGGAAGGAAATCCTTCCTCTCCCTTCTCCCTGCCAATACTTTCCTCCTGGGAAAGAGCAAAATAGGGATGAGATCAGGCAGGCTGGCTTGTAAAAGCTGATTCATTTCTTTAGCACATTTTTTTTTTTTGTTCCTTCTCTCCCCCATCCCTACATATGCCAGTGCCTTTTGCCAGGACTCGCAGCCCTATCCAAGCCCCGGGTGGTAAAACTGGAGGGACGGCAGCCCGTGCTGGGAGCAGGGCAGCTCCTCCTGCCCGACACTGCAGAAATACTGACCTAAAAATCAAAACCACGGGCTGCCTCGGCGGGCACAGTGCCCTTCGGGGAGGGGATTTGTGTGCAGTGGGGTGCGAGGGGTTATTCCAAGACCTGAGCCTGCTGCAGCCTGCATCGGTGTTGCTGTCCTTTCCAGAGAAGGCTGCTGGTTTGCATCGTTCCCGAGCAGGATGCCAAACTACCGAAAAGACCAGAAATAAAGTAAATCCATAATCCTGACAGTCTTGGGTTCGTAATGCCAGCTGAACTCATTCAGATGGAAACTCAGTGATGCATCTAGACACTGGTGCTGTTTCATAAGACTCCCGCGTTGCAGAGGGCCGCGCTCGTGGTCCTTTCCATCTTTTTAATTGCGCTGATTAAATCATCAGCCTGAGCTGTGAAGTCAGGGGCCTGGAGCTGGAGCTCCTCTGAACGGGGGTGACTTCTCCTGCCGATCTGCCCCTTCCCGAGCTGTGCGTCCCCCTGCTGCCATGGCTGTGTCCCAGCCTTCCCCCTGGGGAGCAGGTAAGACTGTGCAGAGCCGAAGCGGATGGGGAAGGATCCGGCCTCGTCAGGCTGGGAAAGCCCCGCAGCATCGCTTAGCTTCTCTTTTCATAAGCTCCTGTGTGACATGACTTAGTGCAAGATTCAGCCCCTCTTGGCCTCTCACTGTGATTATAAAAGTGATAATTAATTTTTTTTTTTAAAAGGTTTCCTCTTTCCCTCGGCCCCCCCATCCCTTTAGCCGGTGATCCCATGGCTTTCAGGAAGGGGTTCCTGTTGACAGGAAAGGGCCATGTTTGACCCAAGCTGAAGGGATAAACAAGCTGCTCTTGGGATCCTCTCCAGCGGCCGCGTGGTTTCGTGGCTGGATGTGGGTTTGCCGATAGAGCCTGGGGGTGCTGGCGAGCCCTTTGCCCTGCCGGAGCGCGGGCAGGGGCGTCCCCATCGCGCTGGGGCTGTCCCGGGGGGACGCGGGGTCCCCCGAGGTCCTGGGCCTGCCCTGCTGCCCCTCTTGCGGCAGATGGGGAGTCCATCAGGAGAGAGCCTGGGCTGCTCTCGCTTCCAAGAAAAGCCTTCTAGCACAGGGCGTGTGTAATTAGCTTTGTTGCCCATACCTTATTAGTAGAACTAGTCTTTTTTTCTTTTAAAGCCACTGGGAATTTCAGAATCTTCCTATCTCATATTAACTGGTTATTAATGAAGTTCATGATACTGTCACTAATTAGATTGCTTTTCTACTCAAAAAAAAAAAAGTTAAATGCATCTCCCTAATGAAATTCTGTCTTTCAGACAGAAGATGAAATTTGCATGATTAAAGCTTTAAAGGGCTTTTTCTAATTGAGAAAATGCTTCATAATTCATCCTAGAGCTTGAAAACCAGGCTGTATCTTCTTGTTGGCCCAGACTTTATTCATCAATGATAATTTATTAACCGCTTGCTTGACCAAATTTGTTTTGGCTTTACAGGACTAGCTATATTTAAACTTAATCTTGCCACCTTCATGATGAAAAAGGCAGAAAAATGGTAAACGATTATCCATGTACAGAGCAAATCCACTGCCTAAGAAGGTGCTGTTCTTGCCAAAAGGTTGTGTTTTTTTTTTTCTCCTTCTGATTTTCTTCACTGTGTGGGTCCATGGTGGAGCATTTATAAAACATCTTGTTTGCTGCTGAGGCATGTCGGTGCACATGCTTTCGGGTGGACTTAGGGGGCATCGGGCAAGCACAAATCTGGAGCACCAGATGTTGGTGTAGCTGTTCTCACAGTAAAGCTCCTCCTAATTGTATTGGATTAATTTTAAAGACCAAGGGAGCCTGCACTTTTGTGCTTGACAGGGAGAATATAATCTAAATGCTGTCTACCAGAATTCTTGGCACACCTCTTGCTCTGGCTGCAGGGCAGAAAGGCCATGGCGATGCATCGATAGGGTCATCTGCAGAGTGCTGGGAGGGATTTTTTCCCACTTAAACCATTCTGAAATGAATATTAGCAAGCGTTAATGATGTGCAGCAAGGAAAAAAAACTGGGTTCAGCATCATCTTGCACGGGCTGGAAGCATGACACAGTACCTGGATGTGGGGAAGGCCTCGGTGCAGAGCTCTTGGAGGAACTGATGCAGGAGCAGGAGTTTGATCAGGTCCAGCACACCGTGGCTGGGTTGCTCCCGGCGGTCTTATGGATGCCTGTTCACTCGTTCCCGCTCTCCCTTTCCTTAGGATGCTGTGCTCTGGTCTGATAGCCACTCAGCTTTTCCTAGTATTCAAATTAACAAGGAAAACATGTGTTTATAGTGTTCCCAATTATTTCTTTACCTCTTTGATGTTTGTGTACGCTGAGATATTGCTAGGTCCGTGCTGGAGTTTTCACTTGGCCAACGCTGTCCATGTTAAACGTGCTCTGCATGGGGCTCCCTCGCCAAGCCAGGAAGAGGGCTTTTTGCCCTCTTTGATGGAGTTGAGCTCCTGCCTGAGCTCAGCATCTTTTTCATCTCCCTTCTGTCTGTAAACCTGCCTGGGAACTCACCTCGACTCTTCCCTGAACTCATTAACGCCGTCTGCCACCCAAAACTGAATGCAGCTGTGACTAAACTTTTTGGGTAATTGCTCTACGTGTCCCGTCAGCCTGGCTTGGTCTCATCACGCTGCACATCCAGAGATTCTTCTGCCTCCTTCCCGGTTTCTTGATAGTCTCCAGGCTCTGTTGCTGTTCAGGATTTTTCGCTGGGTGATGCCAGTTAGTGTCATGCACCCGGGGGAGGTGTTTTTTCATCTGTCTTGGTTTGCATGGGGAGCAGAAATCCCGTCTGCTGCTTTTTTGCAAGCTGTCCCACGGCCGTGGTGTTTTCCCCAGGGCCGTACAGGTGTCGTGAGGCCTCCTGTTCCTTTTTTTTTTTTTTTTTCCCTTGCATTTTGTGAAATCCCTAGGAGCGGCATGCAGGCGGACGGTCGGGGCTGACCCTCGGTACGCTGACTGAAGGACAGGACTGCTGGATGCTCTGCCTCGGTTTGTCATTGAAGCTCTGCAGAAGAGGAAACCGATGATTGCAATTACTAGGAGGCACTTCTATGCTTTGTACTTTCATATCACATCTAATGAGCGGTTCCAAGTCTGAAAATGCGAGGAGCCGCTCGTCTTTTTCCCCTGGGTCTGCAAAGGTCGGGTGGAGTTGCTGAGGAATGATGGCTCAGCAGCTTTGCAAAAGTCAGGCCGTGATTCACTAAGGCTCTTCCGAGATAGGACATGGGGAGGTTGGGTAGGAAATCTGGATGCAAGGCACCACGTTTCCCCTCGGTTTAGCAGGCTTCCTCTGAATTGCTGTAGTCGCTGCAAGTGGGTGAGAAGGGCAGTGCTGGGGGAGAGCTGCTGCTTCTTTCCTTACGTGTTTTTGTTTTCCCTGTTAACTTGACTCTTTTTTTTTTTTTTTTTTCCCAGCTGAATAGAAATTATGTCTCATTTGGTACAGAGCATGCGAGAAGTAACTAATAATAGGAGAAAATATCTGTCATGCAAATGGCTGTTGCTGACTGTTGGGAGGTGCCCCCTTCCCCACAGCAAGAACATTTCAAGTGTCTCCCCATGGTGAGAGCTGAAACCTTTCTCCTCCAGGGTGAGTCTGCTTCTAAGGCAGCGTTGTGCCCTTTCGGCAGGCTGGCCCGTCCCTGGCTGGGCATTAGCCAGGGAAAGACAAGCGGTTGGCTTCTGCCTGGGGAAGGAAGGAGGCACCGTCTTTCTCCTGCTGGAAGAGTTAGCTTGGAAAGCCCTGAGATGCGCACGGAACCTCGTAAACAGGGATCGCAACCAGGAGTTTAAATGCTGTCGTGCTACAGACAAGGAAAGGACGAATCCCTCGAGCAGGCAGGCCGCGGCTGCATTGCAGTGCATACGTATGCCCTTCTCTGGCCCAAGCTCTGCAAGCGTGACCTGCTGGCTGCTGCTTAAGTTACATTTTTTTTTTTTGTTGTTTTTTTAATTCATGCTGTCCTCATTCCTCTGAGCCCATCTGCTGGATGGAGATGAGTCATTCGATAGCGCTTTGAGTAGGTGATTTGACAGGTGGCTCCCTAGAAAGCTGTCTTTGCATGCGGCAGCTCTTTCTTTGCGGTTTCTGTATGATAAGATTACAACCTGAGGTCACTTTGAAGGCTTTCTGTCTTGTCGGGAGGGAAGGGAAGGAGCTCTTCGTTGTTCTGGGCTGACCTTCCTGCTCAAAATCAAGGCAATTCCTCTGGCGTTGGCTGGAGAGTGGCTAGATCCCATCTCAGATGGTGAGGGGGTGGAAAGCTCGGTTTGTTTCTGGACACGTTTGTCTGGTGCACGTGTCTGGAGGCAGCGGAGCACCTCTACGTGCATTTGCAGGAGCACGTCGCTGGTGCTTGGGTGTGAGTCTCAGACGGGACTGGCCCTCTTCGTGAAGGATGGGAGTGGGAAAAATAAGGGAAAGGAAGTTCAGGGGAAGATTGGGAGTTGGATAACAGAGTAAAAATGCTCCCATGAGCTATTTAGTAGGGAGATTTGACAACTTAGGTGGCCGGTGGAGTGGTTAAGTGCCCCAAGACAGGTTAGATCCATGGTAGTGCCGATGTTAGGAGCCAGCAGCAGTGTCTTGCTCGGAGGGGCAGGAGGGTGAGAGCTTCAGCTGCCGTTCGTCTTTCTCTGGTTTGCCCCACAGCCCGACGGGGATGTGAGAAATGGTGAGACAGTGTCTGCCAAGTCACATCCACCTTCTGTTTTTAGCTCTGCTGCTAACCTGCTCTTGACACAGGCAAATTGTTTCCTCTCTTACTCTTTCCTCTTCTAGCGCTTGTTGATCTTCTCTCCTTAGAGTGGCAGCTTTGGGGTGAAAAGGTCCGGTGGGTGCAACAGTGCTGAGCCTTGGGAGGACCATGGAGCTGCTGGGTGCCTCCAATCCCCCAGCTAATTCGGAGCATTGGGAACGTGCCTTCCTCTTCGTTAGAAGGCTAGTGGTAATTGTTCATCCCCTATTCCGCACAATAAACTCTTAGATCTGTTTTCTTCTCCTTAAAGTAGGTCAGAAGTTGCTCAGATTAGCGTGCGCTTTGCTGTGGGCGTGCCGATCTCTCCTTAAACTGGGGTGTCCGCTGCCTCTCAGCAGCGTCCTGCCTTAAGAAAGGATGCCTTCCATTTTTAATTAAAAAAGAAAAGCTGAAAAGCCTCTAAGGAGGCAGAATACAGTTAGATCTACAAAGCTAACGAGAACAGACAGAACTGCAAGCTGGCTGGGGAGAAAAGGGGTGTGCGCAGCGTTAAAGCTCTCGGTGGGTTTGCATCAGCTGCCGCTGCTCCATGGGAACTGGCCGGTCGTCTCTTCCCAGTTCCCAGCCCCATGTGCTCGCTGCCTTTGTGGCTGGGAGCTGGGGATGTACCCGAAATGGTGAGGCCTCGACATGATATACACATGCTCTGGATCCCAACTGGTGTCTGCTGTCGGACCAGCACCTTCCAGTCTTGCCTCATTTCCAAGGATTACGCCAGGAAGGTGACAATTAACTTTTAATGAGACGCTTTGGTGCGGACAGGCAGCACATCAGAGCTCAGACATCTGCAGGGGATTGCCATCGGCCTTGAGACACCTCCCAGTACAAGCTGGTTCCGCAAGGAGCCTCTGTGATGGCAGAGATGCGCGGGGTGCTCAGGGAGGACCCCCGGGTGCTTTCCAGGTGCTGCAGCTGGGCTTCGGCACGGCCGAGCTCCTGCCTCTCCCGGACACGCTGTTAGGAACGGAGCGTGTTTCGAGGAGGCTTTTTTGGGGCTCTGCAGCCCTGCCATTGCCAAGCCCCGCTGACTGCAGCCGAGTGACTAAACCCATTTACTACCCATCTATTTTCAAGCTTAAATACACACGCGGCAACAGAGTAAATTGTCACGTTGGCTCCGCGGAGCTGCAACCGCCCAGCTGCCCCTGACACTGTGATGATAAAGCTACCGGTGAAGATGACCGAAAATTACACTTAATGCCAGGGAGTCAGGCCTTGCTGAGCTGGAGCAGTGGCGATGGCTTTATTTAGCTTTTACGAAGCAGCCCATAGATCTGTGCCACTGGCCACTAGCGATCCCAGTTAGCCCTGGTTTTCCTTAACTGCTTCTTCTACGTGTCTCTACCGGGCTGTCGTGTTGTCCTCGAGCCCTCTTCATCTGGGGTTCAAAACATTTATAGCACCTTTTTTAATTATTTTGTGGGCTGGCTTTTTCCACTGGACTTGTTCTTTCCTGATGAAGGGAGCCAGAGTAGAGCTGCTTGTCTGTTTGCTCATCTGTGGGTTTTTTTTTATTTCTCAAAGGGAAATTTCTGTTGAGAAGCGGAGGATGGCAGGGAGGAAGAGGAAGGCTTTGATATGCCAGCATCTGCAGGGATAAGGTTTTCATTCTGCTGCAGACAACTGTTTTGAATGCAAGGATGGCGTACGTTTGATGTGTTATAAATAGGGCTGCCTGTTTGCTATGGAAGAAGGAAGCAAGTTTTTTAAAAAAAAATTTGGTTTTGTGTTTCTCTTGGTGTGCTTTGCTTGTTTGAGGCTGAGGGAGTTAGGAATAATTTCCCATTTAAAAGTATCTAAAGGCTAAAGAGCAGGATATCAGAATCAGGTATGTAAAGTGCCATGGGGAAGCTGCTTATTAGCAGAAAATGACACGATTTACGGCTCCTGTGTCTGTGGGCTGGGCAGACGAGGACCTTCAGGGTGAGGTGTGCTGCACATCTGCCCTCCTCCGGGTTTCGAGGTGCCTTGCAGGCACTCCTCAGCGGGGGGGAAGCTTGGCTGATGGCATCTTCCCTCTCAGTTCGTCATGAATTTTCCTGATGATGCTGTACAAAAAACTTCTTTTTCTTTTTTTTTTTTCTATGCATCTTTCACCCCTCTGCCAACAGCAGCCCCTGGGAGCGACGCAGTACGGCCACGGTGCAGAACAGCCCATCCCATTGCTCCGAGCTGGGACTTCCCATCTCCTCTCAGGGCACAGCCGCCTCTGCTGCTCACAAAACCTCTCCCCGTCCTCTGTGCTCCTAAATATATCCAGGCATATCCTGGCCAAACGCATCTGCTGTGTGGCGAAACGTGCTGGGCACAGCCTTGTGCTCCTGGCAGGATTGTTCATGGAGGTGATGCTGCAGGCAGCAAGGAGGGAAATATGGCTTTGGGGTGGGAGCGGGCATGTCGGGGTCCTTCCCCAGGCCTCTGGGATCTGTTTAGGTTTCGGTGATGGCGTGGGCAGCAGCAGATGGCTGTTACCTGTCTGTCCGATTCATCTGGTTCACGTAAGGATGTCCAGTGCAGTATAGCAAGGGATGGACACTCAGGTTTCTTTATTTACTGCCAGCTTGTCCTGGAGCGGAGCAGCAGTTGAGCAGATGAGACGAAGGAATGGTGCGTTTTGAGGAGAGGTGCGTGGATTTTGTGTCCGAACTTGGGAGCGGCTGCACAGCCCTCCTTTGTTTCTCTCCCACTCCCAGCCGTAAAAGAGAAGCCCTCTTCATCGCGCCTTTCTTCCCCCTCTGTGTACACATACCGTTCCTGCCTCTCCCGTAGCCAGCCTCCTGCTGCAGTAGTTAGTTTAAACAATAGGTCTTTCATTTCTGAAGATCTTCCACCGTGTGCAGCCCTTCGGTGGGTTTTGAACGGCGAGGGGAAGTCGGATATTGTTCGTGTTCCCACGCCCCTGCGAAGGAAACCGCTGGAAGCCCCCGTGAGTCCATGCTTTTTAAAATGAGGCTGCAGAAACTGCAAAGCGTGGTCGGGAGCAGCCCGTCGGTGGCAAGAAGCGGCCGTATCTCATCCCTCTGGATTAGTTCTCCTGCAGATGAAGCAGGCTGGATGCCGTGCTCCTGGTGATGCTCGCTGGGGTGGGAGCTGCTGTGCCCCGGCACGGCGCAGGAGCCCTGCGCCAGCCTTGAATTAAACGCACCTCCTTACCCTCTGATCTCAGGTCGGAGCTATCTAGGGCATGTTTTAACTGCCAGTATCCTTTTAATTAAACGTGGATGGGAATCGAGGGATTGATTCCTGGCTTCTCTGTTGGCGTTTGCGTGCACCATCGGCTTCGGCCCTCTTCCCCCACCCTGCGGCGTGGTTTGGCTGGGGTGCCAGGAAAACAGCCATCCTGTTTTGAAGCAGTTTTATCTCGCTGGGCTGTGGCGCCCAACTCTATCGCCTTGTGCTAATATTTGCTATAGGAAGCATTTGGCTTCGGCTGCTGTAGTAGTGCGGCTGAAGGCTTTTGCTCTGTCATCGCTCCCCCCTCTGAGCTGCAGCAGGGCTTGCTTCAGGTTTAACATTTTAGTGTCTGTCCCATCCTGGCAGGGCTGGGAGATTAAAGAAACCAGAGAGTATAGACTTGTTCTCGCCTTTCACGCCGAGCCAGCTGATGCGCTTCAACATAAGCCTGCAGGAGAGTATTTGTGCCACTGAATTTGGTTAAGGATTTCCATGTCTTGCCTTGCCAGTCCCTTCCCTGGCTTCACATCCGTCTGGTTGCAGGGTTCACAAGTGGTTAGGTCCCCAACTAGGGGAAGACAGAGATGTCCCAAGTCTTCTCTTGGCTGTTCAAGAAATAAAAGTGCAGCGGAATTGTGACCACATCCTCAAAAAAGCCCCCGAACCGCTCCCTGGAGGCAGCTGTGCTGGGATGTGCACCAGCAGCATTTCGCCAGCCATCTTATGGTTTATTTGGGCCAAGCTGGATGCCAGAAGCAACGCGTGGATCCTTCCTTCCTCTCCTGTCCTGCAAGCAAAGGGCGAGCTTCCTGGTGAACTCAGTGCTCCCCTGAGAAAGGCTCTTTGCAGGCAGCGTGGTGAGCTGCACGATGCGGCACTTGGAAACTTGGCTTCCAGTCGCCTTGTGAAGCTCTAGGTTAAACAAGGAGCCAGCGAGGGCTTCTCCTGGCTCGTGTCTCGGCTAGCACCGTGGGGGAATCTGCGTTAGTTTGTCTTCCTGCCCGACAGATTCGGGAGTGTGGGGATAGGGATGGAGCTGCTGCGGATGGCACACAGTCCCTCCTTCTTTCCTCCCATGATGAAGCCTCCCAGTTTAATTAGAGCCAGCAGGGAGAGAACCTCAATCTTATTATTCCTTCACAGCAGGGCACCAGTAGCATTTCTTGGATGTCAAAAGGAGGATTAAATTAGTCTGCAAGTGAGGGGTTTTTTTCCTCCTTCACATCTCTCTCGGCTCTCTGGGAGGGTGTTAAGCCTCCAAAATCACTGTGGTGATCAGTGCCTTTGACATGGCATGCAGTCCCTGATTACAGCAGAGCTCCCTGCCAGAGGGGTTATTTGCAGCTTTCTGGGCTGCAAATCCGTGGGTGGGTGGGTGGAGAAAAGTGGGAATGGAATCACTTGGGATAATTGTAACCTTCCCAGGTGTATTAAGGACTAAAGGAGGTTTCCGGAGGTGCAACCTTTGCGAATGCGATCCGTGCCCCTTTCTGGCCACGGAGGTTGCCGGACTTTTGGCAGGGCACAGGCGATGGCAGCTAGGAGCGAGCTTTGCTCTGCTGAGCTTGCCCTGGCAGGCAGAGCAACTGCTTCGTGGGTTTTTTCCTCGACTTGGTGTGTCTAGAGAGGAACATGCACCTCGCCAGCTCGCAGCCAGCTTGCCATGGTGCGTGCTGGCACCCCAAGCACGGAGCAGGCGTCCGGGGAAAAAAAAAAAAGGCAAGAAATGAAGGTCAGATCGATTGCCCATCTGCAGGCGGCTGTGGGGTGATAATATCCCTTCGAGCCTCTTGCATGTGCTCGCCGGGCACGGCACGGCAGGGTGCAGGGCTGGGCCATCCTGCCATGCTCTTGCTGGGTCCTGTGAAGACTTTATCTGAGGGTTAAGCAGGAGAATGAAATCCAGAGCTGAGCTGGGCAAAGCAGGAGAGCAGCAACCCTTTCCTTTCCCCCGGTGTCTAAATGTCAAGGGTGAACTACAGCAATCCCTCTTTGTCTGGCATCTCGGTCCGCTGCTGAACTGTGCTTTCTCCGAAAGAGGAAAAAAAGGCTTCCCTTGGTGCAGCGAGGCCCCGAGAGGCTCTCGCCTCGTTTGTCAACCTCGTCGAACCCTCGTTTTGGCTCTGCAGTGATTGATGCTGCACGGCTCCGTGCTGGGCGGTCAGAGCTCTCCACACTCCCCAGCCTCTTCTCCGCAACGTCGGCACTGCCTCGGCAGCATTGAACGGTTGCTGATGTCTCCCTGCCGAGATGCAAGGAGCTCATCAGCCGTGGCTGTGCTCTGAGCAGTGATGTTTGTGCTCAGCACCAGAGCTGGGCGCTTGGTGTACCGAGGGTCTTTGAATATGTGCCTCATTTTTTTTTTCTCCTCCCTATTTTGAGGTCTGGAAATGGGATTTTGCTGAAACACTGAAGATATCGTTCTTTGTAATAACAAGCATTTCTTCTGGATGTCCTGCTTGGTAACTTGATTTAGGGGGGGGCTGAGCACTGCGCGGTACGTGCAGGCACGCGGGGCAGAGTGGCTGGCGTGGCGTCTCCGAGGGCTTTTGAAACTGGATGATTACCTAAAGGGTGGGGGTTTTTTCTTCCCCTCTCTTCCTCAAAAAAGTAAGGAACCATTTTGAATCCTCATGGGAGCAGGAGGGTTCCAGAGGAAGAAAGACTTGATAAAATCAAATATTTGATGTTGAAGTAAACAAACCTGTATTGTTCCTCCAGAACTGGATTTTTGACTACAAACATGAGAAATCCTGGCAATGTCCTGCGGCAGGCGTCAAGCGCTTGGGAGTCAGCGCCTGTTTCCCAGACCACTTTTCATGTCTGTATAGGTAATTTTCTGTCCATTTGGACCAGTTTGGGGCAAGATAATTACTAATTTTGGCCGATCCCTATGTCCTGCGTCCCCAGGCACTGCCACTTGCTTTGCCACACTGGCATGGGGCTGGGAAGGGAACGTTCCTCTCCGTTTGGGCTGCAGGGAAGGACACTTCTGGGTGGATTTAATAAGGCACTTAGTATCTTTCAGCTCGAGCAGTTGAATGGTGAGGTTGAGGGAGCAGGGGTCTTTTCTTAGACAAAATGATATTTAGAAGAAAGCTGATAAGCCCTTCACACAAATAGCCAAAAGCAGCCCTGTCTTTACAGCTTGTCAAACATCTCACCTTTTCACTAGTTTTAGAACAGGCGTCAGCGACGCTTTGATAAATGGATTTGAAAACTTTACCGTAGCTTCTGCAGATCTCTTTATCCTCTGCTTACAAAGGATTCAAAACCCCCGTGCTCCAGATCCTGTGGTCCTCCAGCATTTCCTCCAGGAGCGATGGTTTAGGGCTTTGAGAGGTCTCTGCTCTCTCCAGACTCTGTTCTTGTGCTGGCTGCTGTGAGCAGAGTGTGTTCATTCCCTGTTTACTTGCATTTTGCCGCGTGTGAAACTGAAGCCTTGGCTCAAAATGGAGTCGAGAGACAATTCTGCTGCTTGCTTTTTCCAGCAAGCGTTGGAGTTGGAGCCGTGTGATGTGATTTAAGGAGCTGTGTAGCTTCTGTTGGCTGAGGAATATCCTGACTGAGCCGTGCTTTGGGAGACTAGGAGATGCTTGGATTTTTAGTGGGGCAGTGTTAGCAAAGAGCCACGTCTTTTAGATGTGCTTTGGGCTGTTCCTGCCACCTCCGTTCTCTTGCAGGTGTTGCGTGGACCACCCCTCTTCCCTTTCTGTCCCAGGGACTTACTGCATGAGGTATAAGGAGCTTTAAGCAGTCAGCTACTACTGTGCCTGATTCCTCCTCCCTTGTTCTTTTTCTGCAGCTGGTCAGTGAGAAGGTTGGAGGAGCTGAAGGGACCAAGCTTGACGATGACTTCAAGGAAATGGAAAAGGTGAGTAGGGAACGAGAGAGAGCTCTGAAATAGCCCATCTAATTCCTCTGTCACCTTGCTAAAGCCCTGAGCTGAACTTCACTGCTGCTGGGTCATCTTGTCTTTCCTACAGAAAGTGGACCTGACCAGCAAGGCGGTTACAGAAGTATTGACCAGAACAATAGAGTACCTCCAGCCGAACCCAGGTGAGTCCCTGGACCTCTCCTGTCCCCTTCCCTCTGCCCCCCAGTTTTCCAGGCAAAGAGGGCAGAGAGACATCAGGGAGAACCTTTGTGGCCCTGAGATGTTGGTCACCAGCCCACGTTTGAGATCAGGCATGCTGCCTCCCTTGTCCAGAGGTGTGCTGGGTCATCTTGTATGCGTGGCTGTCCTGTGGCCTCGCTGGCCTCGCTAGCAGGGTCTGGCTCTTGGCACACTGGTGCTTTGTGACTCAGATAAAGATCCAGATACCCCTCTTGCCCTGTGCTGTGTTCCTGGGCTGTAAGATGCTGCTGTTGCTGTTGAACAGTGAAAGAACAGATACATCTTTTGCCTTGGACCTCGAGAGGCCCTGAAGGGGACCCGTTTTTCTTGGGATGTCCAGAAAAAGTGGAGTCTCTGGGCTGGGAAGGGGTGGCTGGCTTTGTAGGCATCGCCTCTGGAGCCTGCTGTCCTGCGTGCTTCCAGCCAGCTCCCTCAGAGAGCACTCCAGGGACTATGGGAGGGCTGGGGAAACTCCTTTGGCCTTCACTGGTGAGCTGTGGGGAACTATTTTTGCTTGCTGTCTTGGAAAAGAAACTTCTCTTCTCGTAGCGAATGATATTTGTGGTAGATGAAGACAATAGGGCTTCTTGGCTTTGGGTGTAGCTTTAAAAAAAAAAGTTGGCAGTGGCCAGCAGCTGCTGGCAAGTCCAAGTAATTGCAAACACGGCTGTGGCTGTTTCTGTGCCAGCTTCCAGAGCCAAGCTAACCATGCTCAACACGATGTCGAAGATCCGCGGGCAGGTGAAGAACCCCGGCTACCCGCAGTCGGAAGGGCTGCTGGGGGAGAGCATGATCCGATACGGCAAGGAGCTGGGCGAGGACTCCAACTTCGGTGAGTGTCCCATCAGGCCAGCTCCCCCTAGGAGCGTGCAGATGAGATGGCGAAGGCTGCTGCCAAATTTCCAAGCTGTTATCCTAAATTCTGGAAGGGCTGTGTGACCCTTTGTGTCACCTAACAGTACCGGGGGCTCTTAAAAGAGGTTTGAAGGCTTCCACCCAGGGCAGCAGGGAAGGGACGAGCAGAGCCCAAGTGTCCTGGATCCCAATCCATGGCGTTAAGTGCAAAACCACCTCTTAATGCTTTCTTATTAAACACTGAGATAAATTTACATGTAGGAAAAAGTGCTTCCTAGCTTCTAAACTGAACAATGGTGACGTGGAAACTAGATTGAGCAAGATGCGGAGTGCCAAGAAATCTTTTTGCGTGGCCATTTGTCATAACCATATGTGACTTGCAGGGGGGAGCGGGGTGAAGCCTTTCGGTGACATCAATTTTAACCCACGAAAACATCAGCCTGCGCACGTGACAGACCTGGTACAGGACACAGCTGGCTGATGGCTTCCAGCGCGGGGAGGAGCCTTCTTGCCTCAGGAAAATTAAAAAGCTCTGGCTACTTTTGTGGGAGTGACGGAAGATTCCCGAGAGCGGCTCTGGCCAACTCCGAGCCCTGCATCTCTCTTGGCTTGCGGGAACTGGAGTGGTTACAGAGAGCAAGGGGGAAGGAAGTTTTTAGAAGAATACACCAAACCTGATTTCCTTTAATAGCCTCTCTTTAAAGGAACACTTAACTTGATGATAAATTTCTACGTTAGTACTGCGTCTCTCCCTAGGACAGGTTATCTGGAGTTACCACAATTGAAATAACTCTTCTTGTATATTTATTTTTCCAGCTGGACAGTAGAGCGATGTTTTCACTTTACCCTCTATTTCACTTGTATATTCTCCTGTGCTAACGTAATGCTGAAACAGTTGGTTTGCCAAAGCTGCACAGGAATAATTTAATCTATAAATGGTTTCCACTGGAATAAAAAGCCAAGACTAAAAATGCTTTGCTGCAAGTCCGTCTGGCTTAGCTGTCATTGTGGTGGGAGCCTGAGAAAAGCATGAAACGAAATAGGTTTCAATAAGCCACTTTGAGCTCTCTGATTGAGAGGGGAGGGGAAGGGATAAGGTTGGCCCGGTAGAGGTTAGTATCTAAAATGAATAAAAGGCTGCAGGTTTGCTGCCAGCATCTGGGGAAACTTGAAAAGTTGGTCAGAGCGCTCTGGGCTTAAAATTGTCTGAACAAAAGGATGGCCGGGCTGTATCAGAGCGAACGCGCCTCTGCCCCGGGCTTCTCTTGCCAGCAGTGGCCAAGGAGCAGAGCAAGGTTAAAGCACTGCATGGCCAACTAGCAGCTCAGTGACTCCCTGAGCTAACAGGGAGTTTAAAAATATCGCTTTAAAAAATACTTTACCTTTTCCTCCCTCTGTGTAGTTGGTAGAGATTGTTCCTGTTTTTCAGAGGAAGAAACTGAAGCGTGTTAGTGAAGCGTCTTGTGCGGTGTCAGTACCAACAGGCGGTTGCCTGCTCTCAGGCCGGGCACCGCTCGCTCCGTGCCAGGCTGGGAGATTTGCTCCAGATAAAATGCGGGGGTGCTGGGCGGGGGACGGAGCTTGCACACGCTGGGTGTCTTGGCAGAATGGCTCTGCATGCAGCCGCCACAGACTTCGGCTCTGTTTAACTGGCTGGCCCCTTCTCCCTTTCTCTTCCCTTCCTTTTCTCACTTCAAGGCGATGCGCTTCTTGATGCTGGCGAATCTATGAAGCGGTTGGCTGAAGTGAAGGACTCACTGGATATTGAAGTCAAACAAAATTTTATTGATCCCCTCCAGAACCTGTGTGACAAAGACCTGAAAGAGATCCAGGTAAACACAATGATGTTTTTCCCTCTAGTTTCTGGCCTCCCCTGGCTATTAGTGCATGTAACCGCTTGCTCTGTCACGGCGGGAGCCAAGGACTCGCATAGGTATCGGGTCTGTTCCCCTGCGCTGTGCGTGCTTTCTCTCTCCAGAATCACTAGTGTTTCCTCCCTGCTCAGCACCGCTGCCGCTACTGCTCCTGAGCAGCTCGTAAGGCTGGATGCAGGTTCGAATGGTTCGTCATTTACTGTGTTTTACGGACGATGCTGTGAGAGTACGTCCCAGCGTGCGTTCTGAACTTGCTGAATTTGGTTCTTTGCGCTGTGAGCTCCCAGCCGTGTTACATTTGGGCTGCCTGGCGTTAAACTTCACAGTGTTCTTTCCAGCTGTTGGCTCTATTCTGTTGGTAGCCTGGATCCTGCAACATAACTTTCAAGCTATTGAGCAAGCTTTCCTCTAGGTCTCTTACGCAGCATCTCAAGAAGGCCCTTCGGTGTCTCGCTGGGAGACATGGAGCTTGGTAGCTCCCGTGTGCTACCACAGAGACGAGTCCATGCAAGGCACGGCCAGGCTTTGTAATAGGATCCATCCCAGCCTGTCATTCACAAGGCAGCGCTCTCGAGTGAATTTTCGCTTGCGGTGGTGTCCCAGATAAAATAACTGCCAACTACTGTTTCACTACTTATCTGTACTTCAATTCTGCAGGCTGCCGTAGAGCTAATTTAAACAGTCGTGCCCTAAGCAGTCAGGGGATGCAATGCCCAAGACCTGCATCCCAATTCCTGATCTCCAGAGATCCCTGTCGCTCCTGGGGAGCTGAAAGTAGCGGGCCAACTCTTCATCTTCCTGAAAGGCTTGCATGGGGAACAGACTCAGGCTGCTCCCTGCAGTGTTTTCCTCCAGCTCTTGGCTGGAAGGGGGTGAAATCACATCACCATTTCAATTTGTTGAGGGTTGCTTCTTAGTAAAAAGCCCCCCGCAGCCACGGCAGTTATCCTCTGCCAAACTGAGTTCGGATGCTCCACTCCTCCCTGTCACCTGCAGCTCTCGCGTCCTGCAGTCTGAACAAAGGTGGGAGCCGCAGAAGCGAGTGCTCCGAGGTCAGGTTTCTGAGGCGAATGAACTTGTCCTGTAACTAGAGCTGCCTTCCCAGCAGAGAGCTTGGCTGCTCCCATTCTCTGGCTTTTCCTTCTTTTCCTTTACTGTTCATAACCGTCCTCTTCCCAGCACCATCTCAAGAAGCTGGAAGGCAGACGCTTGGACTTTGACTACAAGAAGAAACGACAGGGCAAAATCCCTGATGAGGAACTTCGACAGGCCATGGAGAAATTTGAAGAGTCCAAGGAAGTAGCGGAGACCAGTATGCACAACCTCCTAGAAACCGATGTGAGTGCACGGGGCGAGCGCCGGCTCCTCTGCCCCGGGCTGAGAGCTGCCGGGTGGGTTGCGTGTTCCTGTGTACGCGAGGGTGGGATCTCTCGAGGCATGCAGAAGTTAGACACTAATTTACACTCTCATTTTTGCAACGGTGGTTTTGTTCTCTGAATACCCAGATCTGAGTGCCCAGCACGTGGCTTGGCGGGCCTCTTATTCTTTCTGTAGCCCCTCTTCCTGATCCAGCTCCTGGCCAGAGGAGACGCTGGGGCTTGTACCAAAACAGGTCTCTTCTCAGTGTGCTGGTGGGAGTAAGTTTGGGCAGGTAATGCAGCTTACTTGGGAAGGATTTGAACAGCTAGCAAAGCCCAGAGAGTGGTAGGAGGTGTCCTCTGTCCTGCTGAGTCTTGGTCAGTGCCTGACCGCTGGTGTCTGAAATCCCAAACCTTCTCCACATCTCCCTGGGGAAGCTGCCCTTCGTACACGCTCCCCAGTATGGTCTCGGGCCCCCGCGTGCGATGCAGGAGTCTCCTGTCAGCTGGGGAGAGCCATTCATCCCGCCTTGGTGTGATTCTCGCAGATCGAGCAGGTGAGCCAGCTCTCAGCCTTGGTGGACGCCCAGCTGGACTACCACAGGCAGGCGGTGCAGATCCTGGACGAGCTTGCAGAAAAACTGAAACGCAGGTGAGTCCCACGGTGCTGTAAGCGCTCTCGGTTTTCACAGCCACAATTTGTCCCTGTGGTACCTGTCTGTAAATACCTGACTCTCCCTCTAAATCTATCCACTGGTGTTAAAGCTGCTTCTTGCAGTCACTAGAGCTTCAATCCAAACTTCCTCCAGGTTGGAGGGAGCGATGGCAGCTGCACAACCCGCTTTCAATGATGAGCACGTTCTGACATCTGAAACAAAGCCTCTGTGCTTGCGCTGTGGGCAGCTGGTCTCTGCTGGGCTGAGCCCTGCCTGAATCAGGTCTGCTCCTCCCAGGGAGGCTGGAGTTGAATTTGGCAGGGGTGAAGGAGGGTGAAACCCCCTTCATGCCAGGGCTCACGGCTCCTGGCACTGTGGGCGTTGAGCATGGGAGTGTCTCCCAAGAAGTGCCTTTTGGCCAGACCCAGGATCGAGTCAGGAGTTGCATCACGCTGTGTGAGCAGATGGCTCGGATGTCACGAGCTGGACATGCCTGGCACCCTGTGTCACCTGGAACTGCCTAGCCTAGAGTCTTTGTGCCATTAGCTTCAGTTGTGGTTAAGGAGGGGACCTGGAGACTGGCTGGGGTTGTGGTCCAGAAAGGTCTGTGTCAAGCATTCCCAGTTGCTCTGAGGACCAGAATGTGAATGCAGTGTGGTAGGAATGATGTAGGTGCTCTTCCACTGGCCTGTGGCCACCACCTACATCGCCTCCTTAAAGGTGAGCCCTCCGCCAGACCCCTCATTTTCCAGCAAGCCCTACTCTCCCTTCTGTCTACGTGACGGTCCCTGGTGGACCCTGCCGCAGATGTGGCACTGCCGCGTCTGCCCTGGAGTTCTGAGCCACGTGAGCCTGGCACGTGGTGTCTGGTGTCTGGCACGCAGGAGCAGGGAGAGCCGTGGAGCTGCCTGGTCTTGCAGCTCTCCCTGCCCCTCCTCGAGTGCCTGACCTCCGCAGCGGCCCCGGGGAACGTGCGGTTGCTGCCAAGGTGCCAAGAAACACAGAGGCGCTGTTGAAATACCGAGCGAGGTGGTTCACATGACTGCCGTGACTTGCACAGTCGTTCTTCCTGCTGCTCTGTCTCACCTGAGCAAGCATCTCCCCAAACCCTGGCCGAGGAAGGAGAGGTGGCTTCGTTGCATCTGGGGCTTCCCTGCAGAGCCGGGGACGTGCCTTCCTCAGCCTGGCGTGGGGTGACTTGGACAGAGCCAGGGCAGCCTCTCCGCTTCTCGGGGCGATTTGGCGATGCTGCCTTGCTGTTCTTTCCTCGTAGAAGAAACTGCTGAGTAGATCCTGTGTCTGTTTTGAATTAAGAAGAGCTGGGAGGATCCTGCCAAGCAGGAGCTGTCGAACTGCAGCACGAGTGTCCTCTGCTGGCCTGAATTGCCTGAGACACCTCCGTAGCAAAGCCCGGGGCATGTGGCCCTCTCTAAGGGCCAGGTCCCAAACCCTGGGCAAGATCCATCTTCAAAACACCCCAGCACAGAGGGTTGTGCAGATTCTTGTCTACAAACCAGTTTTCTCCCCTGTGTAGCCACCAAGGAGAATAAATATTACATTGATCTCCTCATACTCTGTTTCATATTCCAATTTATCCACATTTCTTTTCCGTCTTCCAGAATGAGGGAGGCCTCCTCGCGTCCCAAGCGGGAATACAAGCCCAAACCCAGGGAGACGTATGACTTCGGAGACACTGACCAATCTAACGGGGGCTTCTCTTGCAATCCTACCCCCAAAGTCTCAGGTAACGTTGTCCCGTGTGTGTGCACACAGGTCCCTCTGGAGCAGCCTCCTGGGGATGGAGGGGAATGCCTGGAAATGATATTTCTGGTGTGCTGGATGTGCCTGCACGGGCTCTGAAAAAGTCAGAAATGCCTCAAGACTTGGGCTGTTTTCTCTTGGGGCCCAGCAGCCTTTGTTATATTGGCTTTGGGGATGTCCCAGCGGGGTCTCCAGCCCAGGCCGCTCGCCTGTAGTGCCCAGTCAGCGCCAGCAGTGGCAGACAGGAAAAATGAAGCATCTCTCGCTCCCTCCCCGTCTTCCATCATGCTGCATTCGTCCCTCCCTGGTCCCGGCGGGGCAGGCGGGTTTCTAACACAGCATGTGGGCCGCCCTGTTTCTCCTAACAGATCCTCCCTTTAGGCCCTGCCTTTCCCTCTCTCCAGTTCACGTTGTTTTAAGCATGTCTCTTTTTGTTTGGAAGCAGCTTCCTCCTCTTTCCGATCCGACAAGCCGTCCCGGGCCTCCGTCAGGAGTATCCGTGAGTTTCCTCCCTCCACACTGCATGATGTGTGACCATCTCTCCCCATCCCTCCTCACTCCTCCTTCTGTGACGCTGCCGCTTGGAGCCGCTAATCCCTCTGTGCTGAGCCTGGCCAGCAGAACACCCCAGTTAAGCTGAGCTAAGCCTTGAGCTAAGCCCCAAATTAAAACAGCCACGCTATATTGGTATTTACCACCCCAAAGCTGGGGCCTTTGCTCACCCGGAGGAGTTGTAGCAGCTATCGTCATGCAGGCATGTCCTGCGTGAGGCCACAGGGATCAGATGCTCTTCCACGAGGTATCAGACATCCTGAGGATTACCCGTTCTCATTATGAGCACCCAGCTTGGATCTCTCCCACTCCTGCTTGTGCTGGCCCCCCATACCCCACTGCTGAAGGCTGGGGGGAGCGGGTAGAGCCTAGGCACGCCGAGAGGGTTTTGTGGCCCCAGCTGGGCAGCGAGAAGCCTTGGATGGGTTGTGACTGTGGGGTCTGCAGGTCAGCATTCCTGCTAAAGGGACCGGGGGGGTCCCGCTGGGGTCCCGGGGCTAGGCTGGGTCTGTGGCTCGGAGGCATCGCGCCGGGGAAAGCTCCTGGTGGTGCAGCAGTGGGGCAGGAGGGCTTGAGGAGCCTGGTGCAGGGGAGGTGCTGTGGTGGTGGGGCCAGCCTGGTATTTTGGGAAGTTGTCTCAAAAACATGAACCTGCTTGGCTGCCGCTTTTGGTGTTTTCCGAGTTCTCTTCTAATGCTGGGTCTTTCCTTGCCGTGGATGTTCAGCAGACCAGATGTGCTGGCTGCCCTTCGTGCTGTTCCCCCTGCCCTGGTTGGAAGAGCTCTAGCACAGAGCCAGGCAGGCTCTGGAGCAGCCAGGAGGGGAACGGGGGCCCTGCAGACCCTGGTGGGCTCTGTTAGCTCGGTCCCTTTTCAGTAGGATCCCTACGGCTGCAAAGCTGAGTGCCTGCCCATCCCAAAACATCGGTGCGTAGACAGAGCCAGCAGCAGCTTTCCCTGCTATAAAAATATCCCCTTTGCATCAAAAGGTCTGGTGCTTAAATCATGGAGCTGAGATGTGGGAAAGGGACTTTGGTTTTCTCCCTGTTTTTGGGGGGGCCTCGCATGTGTCACCAAGCTCCTAATTGATTTGAACCCCTCTGCCCCGGGAGGCAGGCGCCGTCCTCTCCCTCCCGTCACCCTCAGGCTCAGGGTGACCCCTCTAAAGGGACCCCCAGGGTCCCACGTACTGGTGTCCAGCCCCATCGGTGACTAACTGATGAACTGCACGGCAGCTTCTCGTCTCTGGAGGAATAATGTGGCTTTCCTGATCTAATTCAGGTTGGAGTTTAGCTTAGAGCAGGGGAAGTGCAGGCAGGAACAGGCAGCACGGGGTGCCGGAGGTGGGAGTCTGCTTTGGGAGAAGCTCATGAAGGACGTGGTTGCAGCAAGATGGCAGAGGCACTAGTGAGCGAAAACCCAGTGAGGAGTTTAAACTGAGTTAATGCTTTACCATCGTGGGGGCAAAGTGAAGGGCCAGCTCCTCCCGGGCAGGGCAGAGCCGGGTTGGGAAACCAGTTGTGCGAGCCCTGGCTCTGGCAGAGCCAACGATCCTGCGCTGTGTCCGGATCTGGCGTCCGCCAGCGTGAGCGGCAGGAATCCCCGGTGTCGGCAGAGCCGGGGGCTTGAGGAAGGGGGTGTGCAGGGGGTCCGGCTCACCTCTCCCCCCCTGCCTCTCCCTGCAGCCCCCCTGGACCAGCCCTGCTGCAAGGCCCTCTATGACTTCGAACCCGAAAATGATGGCGAGCTGGGCTTCAAGGAAGGCGACATCATCACCCTGACCAACCAGATCGACGAAAACTGGTACGAGGGCATGATCAACGGCCAGTCGGGCTTCTTCCCCCTTAACTACGTGGAAGTGCTGGTTCCGCTACCTCAGTGAAACGGCATCGCTCCCGTCCCCCCTCCGCTCGCGCGGGGCCGAGCCTCCATTCCACCTCCATCCTGACACTGGCCCTCTCCAGAGGCGGGGCTGTGTTATCGCTGCATCATCTCGGGGCGAGATTGCCACCAGGGAACAAGCCAGAAGGGTCGAATGGCCCCCACACCCCTCGTGAATTTGGTTATTTTAGGGTTTGTTTGGTTTTTTTTTGTCCTTCTGGTGCTTGAACTTCGGTACTTTGCGCACCCTGCCAGGTCCCCCCCGGCTGTACAATTGTCGCGGGCCTCTCCCTGTCTAGTTTTTGTCTTTCCTTTGGGTCAAGCATCCGGATGAGCCAGGTGGGAGAGCCGGGATGCATCCTTCACGCTGAGCATCAGCGTGGGGAGACGCACGGCCCAGTGGCAGGGGGCAAAACCTTCGACCCCCACCCCGTTGAACACTACCCCTCTCCCTGCCGATGCCCAGCCTCCCTACAGCCCAACACCGCTGCGGGACCCTGGCTCTCCCCGCTCCCGGGGGCTCAAGGGAGGGATGCTGCGGCACAGCAACACTACGACACCCATCAAACACTAAGCCAGCCCCGTGGCGCGGGTGCTGAGCCCTGCCTGGGGCTCTGTGCCATCCCTCCCCGCCCTGGAGGGACAGGGCAGGGATGTCCCCTGCCTCCCGTTAGCCCTTTGCCCCCTCCCCGCAGAGCTCGACTCCAAAGGGGGTGGCTGCTCCCTTCTGCCCTTGATTTTAAGTATTTTAAGCCAGGTTGCTTCTGGACCTGGGGCTTTTCCTACTACAACAAACTTTCCATCGGAGCTGGGGGATAATTTGAGGGGGGGGAACTGGGCCACGGCCCGGGGTCTGCCCACGGTAGGGCAGAGCAGGTCCTGGCTCTGCGCTTACTCTCCCCAGGGAGCTGCGGGACCGGGGCTTGGCCGATCCTCACGTGCCTTTCCTGAGCCCCCTGCCCCGCAGCCACCCTCCTTGCGGGGGAGCGATGTGCCCCTCTGCCGCTGGGTTGGGTGGGAAAAGGCATCGTGCATCTCGGCACCGCTCCTGCCGCCCCTTAGCCCCTGGCCTTCCCCCGCATTCCTTGTTATGGGGGTCAGGATGGGGCCTGGCAGTGGCAGCGTTTGTCCTGTCTCTCACTCGACTCCGTGGTTTTTCATGCTAGAAAAGTGGTTTCTTCTCCACTCTCCTTCCTCAGCCTTCGCTGGGCTCCGGCACCTCTCCGAGCCCCAGCTCCGCACCGGGCCTGTGCCGCAGCACGTCCCTGTCCCTGCTGCTCCCAGCTCCTGTTACAGTTACACAGCCCCTTTTTGATGATTTTAACCGTGCATGTCGATGTTTGTCCGATCCTCTGCCGCGCTGCGCTCCGAGCGGGCTGACCCCGGTCCCAGAGGCGGGGGGCACGGGGCAGCTCCCCCTCGCTCCCGGCAGCGCAGGGAGCCCAAGGGACCCGTGTCCTCGAGGCCCTCCCCTCTGTCCCCTCCCTGGTGGGGACCGGGGTCACATCCCAGGAATGGCGGCTCCTGCTCAGGTGGATTGAAATGCGTTTTGTCAGCTGGGACGACTTGCTAGACCTTTTTTTGTAATGGTTTCTCCTGGTTTTTAGGGGAAAAAAAGACGACCCACAAATCTCGACTTGTATCTCTGAATGAAAGTATTAAATGTTTTCTTCTTTCTAACGGCTGCGTCCTCTCTGTGAGCGCGAGGCCGGGCTCCCGGGGGCCACGGTGGGATGGAGGAGCAGCCCCGGATGAACGTCCCCCTAATTCAGCCCCCAAACCCAGGCCAGATGGTGCCTGCAGCCCGCGAGGCCGCCGTCCCTCACCGCGGCACTAGCTGGATGTCCCCAAGCTGGCGGGGCTGCACGCTGGCCGCCTCTCAGGAACTGCTCTTTAATCAACTACCACTTCCACAAACAACTTACAGCCGAGACTCCCACCACCACCGCCGCCACCCTCCCCGGGGGACACCGGGGCAGGGCAGGAGCCGGCGGGGGGCCGGGACCCCTCGGGCGAGCTCCCTGGAGCAGCGGGCGATGCGGTGTCCCCGCGCCGGCTCTGGATGAACCCCTCGGGCTGGGGGGCTGCCGAGCCGAGCCCTGGCTGCTGGGAAGGCACCTGGTCCGAGTCGAAGGGGGGGTCCGGCCCCTCAGCTGCTGAGCTTGAGGAGGCTGTAGATCTGCTCCAGGACGTGGGTGAAGCTCTGGTCTTTGGGGGTGCGGGAGGCCAGGGAACCCTGAGAGGGGGACGCAGCCCAATTAATTAAAACAGTGGGGTGGCTGGAGGCGATGCCGTGGGTGGAGCCCCCTCCCCACCCAGCCCAGGGGAGGAAGCGCCCTCCTCACCTTCAGCTTGTCCAGGTAGGTCTGATCCTGACTCCACAGCTCCTGAAACTTCACCAGGTCGGGGGCTCCTTTGTAAAACTCCACCAGCAGCGTCTGGGGTGGGGGGAGAGAGGGGCTGCAGGCACTGGGGCTGCCCCGGGCTCGGGCACAGGGTCCCCCCACCCCTGCGGCACCGAGACCGCGGCAGCGCGGCGGGGATGGAGAAGAGGTTGTCACCGTCACCGGGGCTAATGGCAGGATGGGGACGGGTGGCGGAGGCCCAGCCAGCCCCCATCGTTGTCCTTGCTGCGGTGGACGGGATTTTTAGGGCCCCCAGCCCACGCTCACCATCTCCTGCAGGACATCGTTGGTGAGGAAGCCATCCTGGATGTAGGCCACCTCCACGTCCATGGGGATGCCGTAGTCATTGGGCCGTTGCTGGGGGACGGGGGAGCAGGGGGTCACCCCACAGCCCTGGGGCCACCCCCATCCCAAATACCCCCCTGCCGGGCCGGTGACCACTTACCTCCGGCGGCGGCATCACCCAGAAGGGTGTGATTTTGGACTCCACGCCGGGGTTGCCGTGATAGTAGGGTCCTGGGGGGGGACAGATGGGGCTGACACGGGGGGTGACAGCAGCCCCAGCACCCCGGGACCGCGGGGACTGGGCTCTTACCGCAGATGAGGGCCAGGCAGGGCTGGAAGCCGTTGCCGCTACCCTGCAGCTTGAGCTGATAATCCATCTGCGCATCGATGTCGTGCAGGGAGGGCAGCGCGGGGCCGAAGGGGTGGCTGTGGTACCAGCCCACCAGCGACAGCCCCCGCAGGAACAGGCTCTGGCAGATCTGGGACGAGCCGACACCGTGGGTCCGGATCCCCCGGGACCCCCAGGCCACCCCCCCCCAACCCCGGGGCTGGTTTACCTCCTCCTCCACGGCACCGGCGGCCTCGGCATCGCCCAGGCGGGTCCGGCACGGGAAGGCTCGCAGCACCGTCAGCACTGCGGGGGGGGGGGGGGGGGGGGTACAGGGGTGGGTGGGCTCCGCCGGGGGCTGGGGGGGGGGGGCGGCCACCCACCCACCCCACTACCTACGTTGCGTGTTGGTGTCCCACCGCCCACCCAGGTACCCCACCACTTCGCTCCGCGTCAGGTGGCTGTGGAAATCCTAAAGGAAAAGGTTAAAATCAACAGTTTGGTGCCAAAATGATGCCTGGGACACCCCCCCCCCCCCGCGGGTGTCCCCAGCGCCATCAGAGATGTCCCAGCCTGTCCCCCCCGGGGAGGGGACGCACCAGGAGCAGGAGGACGTTGCTGGAAATGGCCACGTTGAAGGGCTGGAACTTGTTGATGGCGGCGAAGGACGTCACCTCCACCAGGGTCTGGGGGTTCCTGGAAGAGCCGCAGCCCCGCTGCCGCAGCCGCCCCCGGCCCCTCCTGCACCCACGGGGCCGGCGGTGGCACCCGTGGGGCTTGGGTCCCCGTCCCTGTCGCACCCTACCTGGCCGAGTCGCGGGTGCCCAGGGTGCAGTAGCGGACAGGCACCCGGGCTTTGCTCTCCAGCCTTTTCCCCAGGGGGCCGTGATCTGGAAAGCACAACGCCCCGTCACCGCTGCCGGGCTGCTCAGGGTCCCCCGGGGCCCCCGTGCCACCTTACCTGTCCCCGCCGGCTCCGCCAGGCTCTTGCACTGCTGCTTCTTGCTCTTCTCCTCTGGTTTTTTGCTAGCCGCCGGCTCCGGCACGGGCGCCCGACCCTCCCTCGTCGCCTCCTCCTCTTCCTCCTCGGGCATCTCCTCCTCCTCTCCCTCGCTGGCCAGGCTCTGCGGGCAGCACGGGGTTGGCACCCACCCCACCACCCACACTGGGGGGAGCACCCAAGGGTCCCGGAGCGGGGGTCCCGACCCACCTCCTCGGCGGGCGGCGCGTTGGGCTGGTGCTTGCGCAGCCAAGCGGCTTTGTACTGGTCCAGCTTCTGGCCCTTGTAGCGGACGGACGCCCAGCCGCACCCCGACTTCTTGGCGGGGTTCACCAGGCGCTTGCAGTGGGTGGCCCAGGCGCTGGGGGAGTTGAAGACCTGCCCCGTCTCCTGCCAGGTGATGGTCCCGTCCGCCCCCAGGTCCCCCACGAATTTCTTGCCCTGGGGAGCGTGGTGTGAGCGGCGAGGCACCCGTCGGTCCCCCGGCCCCCATCCCTGTCCCCCGTCGTGTCCCCGCGCTGACCGGGCTCACCAGGTAGTAGATGGAGAGGACGCCGCGGGCGGGCTCGAGGAGCCCATCGCGGAGCAGGACGCGGAGGGTGATGCCGCGGCGGGTGAGCACGGCCCCCCGGGTGCCCCCCGCCGCCTTCGCCCCGCTCCCGGCCTCCGGCTCGGCCTCCGCCTCGTCCAGCCCCGGCTCCAGCTCGTCCTCGTCCTCCTCCAGGCACTCGTCCCCGCCGGGGGAGGCGGCCGCCAGCGCTGCGGGATGGGAGACGCCATGAGGGGTCCTCGCCGGGGGCAGCACCCGTGGGTGTCCCCGCAAGAGCAGCGCCCTTGGGTGCCCCCCGTGCCTGCCTGTGGATGGGGACACCGGGACTGGGATGCACGGGGACACGAGCATGCAGGGACACAGGCAGAGGGGACAGAAGGACACGGCGGGGATGGACAGAGGGACAGACGGACTCAGGGACAGGGGGATGGGGGAGAGGGGACCCAGGGCCAGGAGGGTGGGGGACAGTGACGGGGGGGTGAGGACACAGGGACATGGTGAGAGGGGGCAGGGGGACAGGGCGACAGGGGGATGTGGGGGATGTCGGGGTGTAGGGACATGGCCGGGGGACAGAGGGACATGGGGACAGGGGGACGCGGGTGCGGAGGGGGGTCAGCCCCCCCGGGGGCGCACGGCCCCGCCCCCGGGTGCCCCGGGGCCCCCGGCCGCTCGCACGCGCGCACCCGGCGCCCCGCGTGTCCCTGCCCCGCCGCGCGCGGGATTCCCCGTGCGGGTGCGGGTGCGAGCACGCGCAGGTACACACGTGCGTGCAGGGGGGGGGGGGGGGAGCGTGCACGCAGGTGCACGTGTGTGTGCACGCGCGTGTCTGCACGCCGTGCGGGGGGGGGGGGGGTGCGCGTGTGTGCGGGGGGCGTGCGCGTGTCCCCGGTACCCGCGTCTGCGGGGTGGCCGGTGCGCGTGGCCGTGCGCGCGTGCCCGGTGCGTGCCCGGTGCGCGCGTGCGGGCGGCGCGCGCCCGCCGGTACCTGCCATGCTCCGCTCCCGCCGCTCCCGCCGCTCCCGGTGCGCGCGGCGGCGCCACGTGATGGGGCGGCTCCGCGCGCCCCGCCCAGCCCGGGGGGGGTGACACCGGCACCGGGGGGGGGGGGGCAGCCCCGCACCTGCCGCACCGGGGGGGGCACAGACACACAGACCCGCACCGGGGCCCTTGCCCCCCCGCCGCACCGGGTCCGCGCCCCCCCGGGGACCCCTCCGGGACCCCCCCCGCTGCCCTTCGCCCCGGCCCGGGGCGGGGCTGCCCGGTGCCCGCAGCCCGGGAGCGACCGGAGCGGCCCGGCGGCACCTGCGGCGCCTGCAGCGGCGGCGAGCGGAGATGGCCCGGCCGGTGCCACCGCCCCGGGACCGGTCCCGGGACCGGCCCCGGCCCCGGCCCCGGCACAGCTACGAGGGCTTCGTGGAGAAGCGGGAGCCGCGGGACAAGGTGGGCCGGCACTTCCCGGGACCGACCCCCGGGATCCCCGGACTGAGCCCCAGCAGCACCCGGGACGGGGACCGACTCCCAGCACCCCCGGGACCGACCCCCGGGAACCCCGCACCGAGCCCTAGCAACCCCCGGGACCGACCCCCGGGAACCCCGCACCGACCCCGGGGTCCCGGGACCGACCCCCGGGAACCCCGCACCGATTCCCCCCGCCCCGGTCCCCTCCGCCGCCCGGGGCCGTGCCGGTGCGTCCCCCCCCGCGGAGCCCGGTGCGCCGCCGGTGCCGGTGCCCCCCGCAGCCCCCGGTGCCGGAGCTCAGTCCCGCCCCGCAGGGCTACCGGAGGGTCTGGGCCGGGCTGCGGGGGCTCACGCTCGCCTTCTACGAGGGGCCCCGGGACTGCGAGGTACGGGGGGGGGGGGGCGGGCTCCGGGCAGGACCCCCCGGACCGGGACCCCCGGGTGGGACCCCCCGGACCGGGACCCCTGCGACGCTCCCAGTCTGTGGCCCCCCCCCCCCGTGGGATCCCCCCCAAGACTGAGACACCTGCGGGCCGAGACCCCTCAGGGTGGGCACCCCTAGGTCCCTCCCCCAGGACAGAGCACCCTTGGGTGGGACCAGGGGGCTTCCCCCAGGCTGGGACCCCCCCCGTGATCCCCTGGGGCTGGAACCCCTGAGGTGGGACCCCAGGATTGCCCCCCCCCCCCCAGCTGGGGCCCCAGGGGACCCCTGGGTAGGGCCCCCCTCTGAGTGGGCACCCACGGGTGGGACCCCCATGGCTGGGACCCCCTCAGGGTGGGCACCTCCAGCCTGGCACCGCTGTGATGTCCCAGCGTGGGACCCCTGGGGTGGCACCCGTGGGTGGGACCCCCAGGCCAGGACCTCCCCAGGGTGGGACCCCTGGGACCCCTCCAGGCTGGGACCCCAGAGACACCCATGGGCCAGGACCCCCTCAGGGTGGGCACCCCCAGGCTGGGACCCCCTAGGATGGGGACCCCCAAGGTGGGACCCCTGGGCTGGGAGCTTTGGGTGACGCTGGGGGGGGTCCCCCAGGCTGGGACCCTCGATGGAGGTGAGGGTGGGAGCCCAGCCTGGGGCAGGGGGACGGGGGTGGCCCGGAGGGGGCTGAGGCCTGGCACACTCGTGTCCGTGGTGGCGGTGGGCGGGGGGGCCCACACTCGGGTGCCCCCAGCCCCTGGAGGTGCTGGACCTGGGCGAGCTGGTGGCCGCGCGGGCCAAGGGTGGGGGCCTCGTCCTCAGGCTGCGGGGCCGGGAGGTGACACTGAAGGTGAGGGGCACCCCACGGGGGGTCACCGGGGGGCTGGGGGCGCCGGGGGGTGTCAGGGGCACAGGGTAGCAGAGGGACATGGAGGCCACCAGGCAGGGCAGAAGGGGGGGCTGGGGGGGGACCCGGTGTCCCTGGTGGGGTGTTGGGGGACAGGGAGGTCTGGGGGACTGGGGACGTGGCGGGGGGCACAGAAGGGGACGTGCAGGCATGGAGGGGCAGAGGGGACAGGGTCTGGGGGCTGAGTGGGACACAGGGGCCCGGGGGGGGCACAACAGCCAGGGCTGGGGGACACGGGGGGGAGAGGGGACAGGATTTGGGCACTGGGGGGCACTGGGGGACACGGGGACACAGGGGGCAGGATTTGGGCACTGGGGGACACGGGGACACGGGGGGCAGGATTTGGGGACTGGGGGTCATAGTGGGTAGGATTTGGGGATAGAGGGGGCACAGGGGGCAGGATTTGGGGACTGGGGGGACAAGGGGGCACTGGGGGATGCAGGGGGCAGGATCTGGGGGTACAGGGGGTGCAGAAGCAGAGGGACAGGGTTATGGGGTGCAGGGGGCAGGCTTAGGGGGACGCGGGAGGCTTGGGGGGGGGCACAATGGACAGGGTACGGGGACACAGAGGGTGCCGGGGACAGGCCACCCTCATGTCCCCCCGTCCCTGGCAGGCAGAGAGCCAGGAGGCGCAGGAGATGTGGCGGGGATTCATCCTGACCATGGTGGAGGTGGGCGCGGGGCGCTGGCCCCGGGGGGTCCCGGTGGCGGTGACTCGGGGTGCCAGCGGCAGTGACCCCGCCGTGCCCATCGCCCCGTGCCCCCGCTGCAGATGAAGGTGCCCACCGACCTGGCGCTGCTGCCCGGCCACCTCTTCCAGCTCTCGGAGGCCCTGCGCGAGGAGCGGGACTGCAGGGCCACCCCTGGGTCCCCCGCCACCCCCGCGTCCCCCACCACCCCCAGCCCCTCCGAGCCCCTGTGAGTCGGGTGGGTCGGGGGCCGTGGCGGGAGTCTCCATCCTCACTGGGATGCACTGGGGACCAGCATGGCTGGGGGTGGCCTGACTGTGGCTGGGGGTGACAGGGCAGGGCTGTCCCCAGGGTCCCCAGCTGCTTCTACGAGGTGACGCGCTCGGAGGCCGAGCGGCTGCTGGAGCGGAGCGTGGGCGAGGGGAACATGGTACTGCGCCCCGGGGGGCACGGCCGGGGGGTCTCCGTCACCACGCGCCAGGAGACCAACGGGTGAGCGGGGGTCACCGGTGCGGGGACAAGGGATGGGTGGCATCGTGGCACGGGTCCCCTGGTGAGGGGTGTCCCCCTGGGCATGGGTCACTGTGTGATGGGTGTCCCCCCAGGGCGAGGGTCCCCATGGAAGGGGTGGTCCCAGGGTGAGGGTCCTTGTGCAAGAGGTGTCCCCAGAGCATGGGTCCCCATGCAAGAGGTGGCCCCAGGGCGCAGGTCCCCATGCAAGGGGCGTCCCCAGGGTGCCGGTCCCTGTGCAAGGGGTGTCCCAGGTGCGCGGGTCCCCATGCGAGGGGTGTCCCCGTGCAAGAGGGGTGGCAGCCCCCGCTGACGCAGCCCCCGCGGCAGCACGGTGCTGCTGAAGCACTACAAGGTGAACCGCGTGGAGCAGGGCTACGTCGTTGATGTGGACACGCCAGTGAGTGACATGGGACAGAGCTGGGCTGGCCCTGGGGACAGGGACCCGCCCCCCCGGGCACCCACCTGAGCCCCTGGGACAGGCCCCACAAGGGCTGGGACCCCTGGGCTGGGATTCAAGGGATTGGGACCCCCAGCAGCTGGGACACTTGGGGCCTGGGACCCACAGGGACTGGCACCCAAGGGACTGGCACACATGGGGTCTGACAGCCCCAAGGCTGGGCCCCCCAAGGAGCTGGGCCCCCCCCAATGCAAGGAACCCTGGGAACTGGGACCCCCAAAGGGCTGGGGCTCAAGGGACTGGGACCCCCAAATGGACTGGGACCCCCAAAAGCCTGATACCCAAGGGACTGGGACCCCTAAGGGCTGGGACACCCAAGGATCTGGACGCCCCAAGGCTAGGATCCCTGGGAATTGGGACGCCCCTAAGGGAGTGGGACCCAAGGGACTGGGACCCCAAAAGGATAGGGACCCCCAAAGGGCTGGGACCCAAAGGACTGGGACCCCTGAGGGACTGGGACCCCCCAAAGGGCTGGGACCCCCCCAGCACCCAGGAGCTGTGGGCAGGGAATGGGGGACTAACAGGGGGGACCCATGGGGGGGGGGTGTCCCCCAAGTGACACCGTGTCCCCCACTGCATCTCCCCCAGTATCACTGCTCCTCGCTGGCCGAGGTGGTGCAGTACTTCGTGGAGAGCAGCAAGGGCAGCCTGCAGCCCCTGCACCGGGAGTGCAGCCCGCGCCTCGGTGGGCACGGGGGGCTGTGGGGGGCCATGGGGGTTCAGTGGGGTTTGGGGGGGTCTTGCAGGACGGTTTGGGGGTGTTGGGAGGAGTTACAGGTGGTGGAGGGCATCTGGGGGGAGTCTTTGGGGTGCTTGGGGATTGCTGGAGAGTTGCATGGGTGTTGGGGTGACTTGGGGTGCTGCGGGATGGTATGGGGGGGGGCAGAGCTGCTGGGGTGCCGCAGGCTGGAGGTCTGGGGGGGGGTTGGGGGTGTCAGGGGCAGGCAGAGGGTCCGTGATGCCCCCCATGCTCTGCTCCAGAGCTCGTGGAGCCGGATGGTGAGAGCGGGGAGGTGACCCAGGGCGGGTGGGAGCCCCCCGCAGCAGCCCCCACGCCCCAGCCCCGTGGCCTCAGTGCACTGAAGCCAGCCCTGAGCCCCCATCGTCGCCCTGCGCTGCAGCCCCCGGGGGGGCCCGGGGGACCCCCCCCATTTAGCACCATCCAGGAGGAGCAGACCTACACGAACGAGGAAGGTGAGGCCAGTTGGGCTTGGGGAAACTGAGGCAGGGAGGGGCACCCCCATGCTGACCTCTGCCCCTCTCCATAGGTGAGCGAGACCCCCAGAGGCCGGCGCCCCATCCTGCCCCCCGCCGTGCCCTGCTGCCGCCCCACGACTATGGTGAGGGGGGGGTTCGGATGCCTGGGTCCCACTGCTGGGGGCTCACCGGGGGGTGGCAGGATCCTGTCCCCGGCTCTGGGGGGCAATGGGGATGAGCGGTGGAGCAGAGCGGTCCCTCTGGGGTCACTGGGGGGGGCGAAAAGGGAGGGGGCCCAGCCACTGGGGTGCTCGGTCAGGTGGTCACCCCCCCACCGTCGCACAGGCATGGCGGAGGAGCTCGCCAAGAAGCTGCAGCTGCGCCGAGCTCTCATCGAGGACTGATGGGTGCCAGCGCGGGGAGGGGGGGCCCCAGCTGCCCCCTGCTTTGTGCCAGGAACCAGCTGGGGCAGCAGTGCCCCCCCCCCCCGGCCAAGCTGCCCCCAGCCCCCCCTGGCCCAGGCACCCCCCAGGGCTGAGGTGGCACTGGGGAGGGGGCCAGCACTGGATCCCCCAACCCGCATATTTGGGGGGGCACCACCCCAATAAAGACACTGCCCCGCTCAGCCCCGTCCCGGCTCCTCGCGCCGCAAGGGTGGCACCGGGACCCCCACCCCTCCCAAAACCCCCTTCCCCACCTCGGGCTGGTGCCACCCGGCGCCCCGTGCCCCAGCCACGGCCGCGTCACACCTACATCCCAATTTATTCTTCAGGCCAGAAGCAGCTCTCGATGGCGAGGGGCGATGTGCCCAGCCCGGTGCCAGTGACGGGGGGGTGGCACGGAGTTGGGGGGGGTCTGCTGGCGGGGCCATGGGTGCTGGTGCACCCCAGCCCTGCCAGTGCAGTGTATGGGGGGGGGGTGGATTTGGGGAGGGGGTAGGGGTACATTCAGTGCTCTTGCCTGGGGGGTGCCCGCGGTGGGGGCGGGCACGGCGCTAGGGCAGGCTGGCGTTGGAGCTGCTGGCCGTGCTGTTGCGTTTCTGGAGGCATTTCACCGCGCTGGGCACCTGCAGGCCCGAGGAGACGTGGAAGCTGCCGCACCAGACCTGCGGGCACAGGAGCACGGCTGGGCTGGCGGGGAGGGCTGGCACGGGGATGGGGGGGCTGAACCCCACCGCCAGCAGCCCCAGAGGAGCTGCCCAGCCCTGCCTGCCCCTTACCGTGAAGGCAGGCAGCACCGGCTGTGTGAACTTGGCCTTGAAGGTGTGGAGCAACTGCTTGGTCCTGGCGTTGTAGAAGGACAGGAACCCTGTGGGCACATGGTGGGGGCCCCGAGGGGGTCACAGGTGGGCACAGAGCTTGCAGACCCCCAGCACAGTGCCTGTGGTGGTGGCAGTGCCCATACTGGACATGCTGGTGCCCATGGCAGTGGCAATGCCCATGGTGGACATGCTGGTGCCCATGGTGGTGTCAATGCCCATGCTGGTGGCGATGCCCATGGTGGTGGCAGTCCCTGCGCCCACACCCAGCACGGCCCCATCCCACACCCACCTTCATGGAAGTTGCAGTAGACGCCGATGCAGTCGGGCACGGGCACGTCCAGCACCTTGGCCTTGTTGGCGTGCTTGGCGCTGAAGCTGACCTGCAGCCAGTTGTTGAGGTGGAGGCACCAGGAGGCCGAGGTCTTGCCCAGCTGATCGAACTTGCCCAGGCTGCGATATGCCACCCCCACGCCGAAAGCTTTGCTGTCCCGGTCGTACCGCACCTCCCAGTAGTGGTCGTCCCCATCGATCAGCGTGTCACCTGGGGGCACGGGGCATGGCTCTGCCTGGTGCACCCACGGGGTGCCCCGTCCTGTCCCCAGCCCTGCCAGGTCCCTCTGGGTGCCCCATGCCCATCTACATCACACCATGCCTCCCCTCCGTGCCCCCATCCCCTCCCACACCCCTGGGTGCCTGCAGGGTCCCCACCAGCACCCACTGGGTGCCCCCAGCTCTCACCTAGAACCGTGTAGGACTCGGCAGTGAAGCGATCTCTGCCCCCACGCCCCGAGGGCATCCTCTTGGGCGACTGCACCACCCTAGGACAGATGGACACCAGCAAGGAGGGCTGGGTTGGCATTAGCCGGGGCGGGGGCAATGCTAGGGTGACAAGGGGAGGTGACATTACCTGGCAGGAGAGTTGGCAGGTGAGGCCGTCCTGCCCTTGCCGTCCTTCTCGCGCGCCTTGACGTCCTGCACCTTGCCACCCGTGGCGTCCCACTCCACGCTGAGCTCTTCTACCCGCAGGTTCTGGTGGCACGTGCTGGCGTCCAGCCGAAACATGAACGCTGGGGACAGCCACTGTCAGCGCGTCCCCCCTCCCTCGCCTGGTGCCAAGGGGTTGTGGACCCCTGGCACGCTTGGGAAGGGGCAGCACGGGGTGGCACGGGGGGTGACGGGTGCCCTGCCACCCCCCCCGGTACCCACCTCTTGTTTCCAAAGTGACTGGCTCAGAGAACTCGCCCGCCACAGCCTTGTTACATGCCCGTACCCGAAAATTCATGTACTTCATGTCAAACTTCAGCCCTGCAGGTACAGCAGGGTCACAAAGCGGGGCACAGGGCGGGCACCGCGGCACCCATGTCCCCTACAAAGCCTGGCACTGCCACCCAGCCCCCTGGGACAGCCCCAGACTCCTGCCACCCAGGTGCCCGCTCCCAGCCTGGCACGTTTGGGGCTGGTTTCGTGCCCATGCCCTCACCAGAGAGGGTGTACTCGGTGCCCTTGATGCCCTCGACCACCATCCAGGGCTGGTCCTCCTTGGCGCGGGGCGGCCCCTCGAAGTTGGTCTTGCGGTACTCCAGCACGTAGTGGTCAATCTTGCTGTCCTCGTCGGGCATCCTCCAGGCCAGCGTCACACAGTTATCAGCCACCAGCGACTCCGCCAGGTCGATCTCGGGGGTGCTGGGCACTGCCCGCAGAAGCAGCCATGCCAGTGTCCCCCCACCGCTGCAGCCCCGTTGCCAGCCGGGGTGTCCCCAGCATCCCCAGGCAGCCCTGGGGCACCCATAGGTCCCATGGGCTCAGCACCTCAGAGACCCCAGGCATGGCGCCCGTAGGACCCGTGGGCACAGCACCCTAGGGACCCCACGTGTGGCATCCCAGAGACCCCGGGCATGGCACCTGCTGCGCCCCCAGGCACAGCATCCAACCCCCCTCATCCCGCCGCCCCTGGCACCTTCTTGCCCCTCTGGCTGGGGTACCGCAGGGTGCCCCAGGCCTGGCACCCCCCACCTCCTCACCCCATCCCCTGGCACCCAGCGGACCCCTTAAACCCTGGACCCCCACCCTTGCGCTGTCCCCTTGCCAGGCTGGCACAGCCCTCCATGCCCCCGCCACTGCCCTTCCCTCGCACTGGGAGAAACCCACCCGCTGTGCCCTGTCCCCCTCGTGTCCCTGTGTCCCCGTCACCCGCTGCCTGTGGGCGGTACCTGGCAGGAAGGCGAGGGCCTGGAGCAGGCGGCGTTCCTGGGCAAAATCCACCATCAGGTGGCTCATGTTGTCGCTCACCTTGGCCTTGAGCGAGAGGCGGAAGGCGGGTGCCATCGTCACGCTGCATGGGGGACACGGGGACGAGGGTCAGCGGGGCCAGGAGTCAGACACCCACCCAGCCCTGACTGCCCCCCCCCCCCGCCCTGCGTGGCCATGGGGAGGTGGGGAGGGTGGGCAGAGCCGCCCCAGCGCCCACAGGGCCACCCGCTGCCGGGCCCTGGCTGGGAGGAGGGTAGGGGTTAGTGGGACTGGGGGGCACAGGGGTGCCGTACCTATCCTTGATCTGTTTGGCAGCCTTGCGAGCACAGAGGAAAAGAGGAGGAAACAAAAAAGCAGGTGAGACAGCAGTGCCAGGAGCCAGCGCGGTACAGCGTGCCGGGACCCCCGCTCCGGTGCCAGCGTGGCAGAGCTTGCCCATATCCCCGCTGCGGTACCCAGCAGCGCAGCATCCCTGCATCCCTGCCGCGGTACCCCATGACACAGCATCCCTGCATCCCTGCTGTGGTACCCCATGGCACAGCATCCCTGCCATGGTACCCCAGCATCCCCGCTGCAGCATCCCCACGGCACAGCACCCCATACACCCACCGCTGCCCCCCGTGTCCCTTTGTCTCGGGAGAAAGGGGACGCTGGGCAGCTCTGGGCAGGTGGGGATCACCCTGGGGGGTCTCCGTGCTCCCACCCAGCCCCACAGCAGGCACAGCCAGCCCAGCGTTGCCCCAGTGCCCAGCGCAGAAAGAGAGGAGGGTGCCCGCCCGGGGTGAGCGCAGCCCTGGGGTGGCATCGACCGGCCGGCAAGGGGGGGTCAGGACACCCCCAGCATGGGGGGCAGCCGGAGGGTGACATCCCCCCGCACCGGCGGGGACGAACCTGGGGGAAGTCGTGGTGGTTGGCCGTCCCCAGGGCCTGGTTGGCCGCCTCCAGCAGCTCCTCCGAGCTCTCCAGGGCCTTGGCGCACGCCGCCAGCTGGGCCTGGCGTGGGAAGGGGAGAGGGGCAGCGGTGGGCGAGGGTGCCGGTGGGTGGGGGGACACGCAGGGCGGGTGCTGACCTGCAGCTCGTAGGTGCGGCTGGCGCGGTCTTGCTTGATCTTCATCAGCATCTCATCCTTCAGCTCGTCCAGCAGTGCGTACAGCGACTGGAACTCGCCCTCCAGGTCCTCCTGCGCCCGCGACGAGTTGGCCTGGTCACAACGCCCGGGTGTCAGCGGGGTGTCACCCCAGCCGGCTGCGGGACCCCCGGTGTGCCAGGGCGGGGTGGGGATCCCCAGGGGGAGGGCAGGGCCCCCGGTACCTCCACATTCTGCATCATCTGCTTGAGGGAGTAGATGAAGTTCTGGATTTCCTCATTCTTCACGGCCAGGGTGGTGATGATCTTCCGCAGAGCCTCCTGCCCGGCCCCCCCGGCCCGCGGTCAGTGCCCCCCGGCCCCCGCCAGCCCCTCCGTGTCCCCCATCCCTCGGCTCCTGTCCCCGCCGGGCCCAGGAGTGCCAGGCGCCGCGGGGACCCAGCCGTGGCCGGGGCTCTGCCGGCATGGCGGGAGCGGGATGACTTGGCAAGTGTGTGTGCATGAGGGCAGCGAGGGGGGACACCCTGCACGCCTCCTGCACCCCTGCACCCCTCCCTCCATCCCTCCTGCACCCCTCCCTCCTCCCTCCATCCCTCCTGCACTCCTCCATCCCTCCTGCACCCCTCCCTCCATCCCTCCTGCACCCCTCCATCCCTCCCTCCCTCCTCCATCCCTCCTGCACCCCTCCCTCCTCCATCCCTCCTGCACCCCTCCTGCACCCCTCCCTCCTCCCTCCCTCCCTCTTGCACCCCTCCCTCCCTCCTTTGCCATCCTGAACCCCTGCATCCCTCCTTCCTCCATCCCTCCATCCCCTCCAACCCCTCTTCCTTCATCCCTCCTTCTCCATCCCTCTGTTCCTCCTCCCTCCATCCCTCCATCCCCTCTTCCTCCATCCCTCCATCCCTCCCTCTCCCTCCCTCCCTCCTCCCTCCATCCCTCCATCCCCCTTCTCCATCCTCCCTCCCCCTCCCTCTATCCCTCCATCCCGCTCACTCCATCCCCCCTCTCCCTCCCTCCCTCCCTCCCTCCCTCCCTCCCTCGCCCCGGGCCCGGCCCGGCCCCACCTGGTCGCCCATACCGGGCCGGCCCCGCCGCCGCTCGGCCCCGCCGACACCAACAAAGGGGGAGCGGCGCCCCCCGCCCCGCCCCGCCCCGCCCCTCCCGGCCGCGGGGCACGACGGGAAACGTAGTCCCGCCCTGGGCGCCGCCCCGCGGCATGCTGGGAGATGTAGTCGGGGTAGGGGGCTGAGACACCACCCCCCCCCCCCCAGGAACATGGCCCCCCCCGGAGAGGGAGACCTGCTGGCACCCTCCCACAGCAGCACCCTCGGGGAAGGGGGACCCCCACCCTCCCAGCTCTCCCCGCGAGCCCGTGCTGCCCCCCCCCAGCCCGCCTCGGGGTCAGGACGTGTCCCCCTCCGGGGGGGCTGGCAGGGGTCCCCGGGTGGCACGTCCCCGCCGCTGGGGCCGGGCTGGAGTCGACCCGGGACCCCTCGCCCGGGGTGGGGCCCGAGGAGGTGCCATCTCCTGCCCTCGCTCCAGATGATGTCCCCCATCCCCGTCCCCATCCCTGTCCCTATCCCTGTCCCTATCCCTGTCCCACATCCCTGTCCCACATCCCCATCCCCATCCCATCACTGTCCCCCATTCCTGTCCCACATCCCTGTCCCCATCCCTGCCCCACATCCCTGTCCCCATCTCCATCCCATCCTCGTCCCATCCCTGTCCCCATCCCTGTCCCCATCCCTGCCCCACATCCCTGTCCCCATCTCCATCCCATCCTCGTCCCATCCCTGTCCACATCCCTGTCCCCATCCCTGTCCCCCATCCCTGTCCTCATTTCCATCCCATCCCTGTCCCCATCCCTGTCCCCCATCCCTGTCCTCATTTCCATCCCATCCCTGTCCCCATCCCTGTCCTCATCCCTGTCCCCATCCCTGTCCCCCATCCCTGGCCCCATCCCTGTCCCCATCTCCATCCCACCCCTGTCCCCATCCCTGTCCCCTGTCCCTGGCCCCATCCCCGTTGCCCTGCCCTGGCCTGCGCAGCACGGTGGCAGGAAGCCGTGGCGTCACAGCGAGTCAGTCTGGGTGACGAGAGGCCAGGAGGCTTCGGGCACAGCGGCATTGTGGGGGACAAGGACAGCTGGGGGACAGGGACCCCTTGGGGACAGGGACCCCTTGGGGACGCAGCCCCCAGAGCAGGGTGGCTGGGCTGGCGCTGGTGTGGGGATGTGGAGGCTCAGGGTCCTCATCCCCCTCCTTGGCGGTGAGTGGGGGGACAGGGCTGGCTGGGGGGACAGAGGGGACAGTGTCTGCATCCTATGACCAGGCTGTGGGGTTGGGGACGGGCTGTTTGGGGGACACCGAGGGGGCACAGGGCTCAGGCTGGCCCCTGCATGATGGCTGGGGCGGGGGGGCTGCTGGGGACACCCGTCCTGAGGGGGGACCAGAGAGGGGTTGGGGGCACAGAGGGAGGGACAGACATGGGGACAGGATGGGGATGGGTGGGTCGACAGAGGTGGGTGACATGGCTGTGGCGGGGGGACAGGAAGGAGGCAGCGGGGATGGACGGGGCGACACAGGGAGGGGACAGGATGGGGTTAGGTAGCATGTGTAGGGACAGGATGAGGACAGGGTGGGGGGACAGGGTGGGGACAGAGGGATACGCAGGGTCATGTGCGACCGGAGGCAGCGGTGAGGGAGGACAAGCAGGCAGCAAACATGGCTCCCAGTCCCTGGGGTGGCCCAGTAGGTGTGGGTCAGCCCCGTGGGTGGCCCTGGGGACTGCCAGGGTGGCGGGTGGCAGCCCCCCGTGACCCCAACGCTGTTCCCGGCAGCGGGCGCCCTGCGGGTGAGCCAGGATCCAGGCGAGGTGCGGGTGACGGTGGGTGGCGGGGTGGCCCTGGGGTGCCAGGTGCTGGCGGCCGAGCCCTGGGACCTGCTGCGGCTCGAGTGGGTGAAGGACATGGGGCGCGGGGTGCTGTGTGCCGCCCGCCTGCGCCCCGCCGCCCCCGCCACCCCGGCTCCCTGCACCCCCCGCCTCCGCCTGGCCTGGGACCCCCCCCGGGCCACCCTCAGCCTCCGCCAGGCGCAGAGGGACGACGCCGGGCGCTACCTCTGCCGGGTGACCCTTGAGATCCCCCACCACGGCACGGCCACCGGCAACGGCACCCTGCTCAGTGTTGGCACAGGTACCCGGGGGGGACCGTAGTGGGGTCCCTGGGACACGGCATCAGGGGCCCTGGGAGGTGGCGTCACCCTGGGGGTCGATGGGGTCCACGGAGGGAGATGCCTGGAGGGTTCGGGATGGCCACAGTGCAAGAGGGATGGGGACGGGGACACGGATGGGGACAGGGACACGGATGGGGACAGGGGTGGGGACGCCCTGACTCTGCTTTCCCCTCGCCAGCAGCAACTGATGGAGGACATCAGGCAGGTAGGTGTGTTCCTGCTGTCCCCACTGTCCCCTCCATCCCAGCGCCCACGTGCCCGGGTGCCAGTGGTGTCGAGGGGGTGGCCCCAGCTCCGTGTGCTTGCAGGGCTGGTGTGGGGGCTGGCAGGGACCCTGGGGGGCATGGGCCTCCTCTTGGGGCTGGCACTCCTCGGCCACTGGTGCTGTCACAGGAACTCAGGTAACCCTGTCCCCAAATACCCCCTCCCCATTTGCCCCTGTGCCTCTCTGCCCCGTGCCCATCCTACCCCATGCCCAAATACCCCCAACCCCCTCTCCCCCCCCAAAATACCCCATGCCCACCTACCCTTGTACCCTGCCCATGCCCAAATAGCCCCGTGCCCGCCTGCCCCACGTACCCCTGGGCCCGAATACCCTCGCGCCCGTACCCCCCCACCCACCGCACCCTGCCTGCTCATCGGGGCTCACCCCAGGCACCTCCCGGGGCCGGGGGCACCCAATGGGCTCCCCCAGAGGGTCCCCCGGCTGTGCCAGCCACCGCGCCATGTCTCGGGGGACAGGGCTGGCCATGCCTGGCCCTGCGCCCCTCCAGCACCCACTGCCCCCCTAGACACAAGCATCTACATGAACATGCAGCCCGCCTCGGCACGGGCCCCCGAGAAGCTCCTGCCACCCCCCAAGGTGATGGAGAAGAGCACACACCAGGCGCAGCCGCAGCGGGAACGGGGCCCCCCCTGCCCCCCCCAGCCCTGAGAGGATCCGTGCCCCGGTTGTGCCGCCGGTGCCTGGCCTGGGGGTGCACCACCCCCCAGCTCTGCCTTTCTGCAGGAAAACCTCCTCAAAAAGGTGTTTTGCAGCATCCTGCCACCCCGCTCGCTTTCTTGTGTGCGGCACCCGCGGCACCCACCCCACACCATCCGGTGCCCCCCCGGCGCACCCAGCCCGGCCTGCTGAGCGTGGGCAGCTGGTGCTCAGCGCCGGGGGCAGCGCCTGGCCGGGAGGCAGCAGGCTCCTGGGGCCCCCCACCTTCAGGGAAGCCGCTCTGCTGTCCCGTGGCCTTGTTTCGCGCCGGCACGCCAGGGCTGTGCCAACCGCGCAGAAAGCAACCGCTCCCCCTGGCATGGACCCCCCGGGGAGGGCAGCGCCATCGTCCTCCCCCCGCTGCACGGGCGAGCTTGTGTGCGGTTGACGGCATGTGATCCCGAGCAGTGTCACCGCTACGCTTTGTCCCCAAGGCCAGGTCCTGCAGCGGAGGAAGTGGCTGCATCCGGACACCCCGCCTCGCCCGGACCCCTGGGCTCCTGGGGGGTGGGAGCAGGCACAGGGGCAGGATCCCCTGTGGTGGGACCAGGATGGGACCGGTGGCAGGGCCACCACGTTGTCCTGCCCGAGGGTGTTGTGCCTTCCCCCAGAGGCACCACAGAGTTGAGCCCCAAGAGGGACCAGAGCGTCGCCATGCCTACATGCCGCAGAGCAGACAGCGAGCAGGGGCTGCACATCGGCTTTTAATGGGGGTGCTTCACTGTGGGACCGGGGGGGGGCACAGCTGGGGGGCCCCGGCAGCGCTGGGCTCACAGGGGCTGCACGGCCACGGGGTAGAGCAGGGAGAGGTGGCGGGCGCCACGGACGGGCAGCGCCCGCGCCGTGTAATGCCGCACAGCCTCGGGCACCGAGGCAAAGGCGGCCCCGGCGCGGCCGAGCACGAAGTGCTGCTCCCGTGTCCGCGTGAGCTTCACGTGCACGAAGCCATGGCTGCTCCTGCGGGCGGGGAGGGGAAACTGAGGCACGCGGCGCACGGCTTGGCCACCCTTGCGCACGCAGGTGTGCATCAACGTGGCTCACGGGGGAACACGCAAACACATGTCAGCACGTGGATGCAAGCACCGTGCTTACAGCCCAGCCCCTCTGCCCGGACACCCCCCAGTGACCACCCCACGCCTGGGGTGTCCCCGGGGCTGTCCCCATGTCCCTGCCACTGGCCCCATGCTCACCTGAGCGAGAGCGAGTAGTCATCGGGGCTGGTCTCGCAGTCCCGCACCAGGAAGCTGCCCTCGCGGCACAGCGCCAGCAGCGTCTCGGCGCCCGCCCGCCCGATGGGGCCGTGGTACCACCTGCACGGCAGCGCGCGTCACCCCAGCACCTGGCAAGGGCACCCCGCCACGTAGCACTGGGGCCCCAGGACCCATCTGCACCGCGGGGCACCCTCCATGCCATGGGGCACCCTCCATGCCATGGGCACCATCCCCACCACTTGGACCCATCAGCAACACAGGGCACCCTCTGCAGCATGAGGGCCCGTCCACCCCATGGGGACCCGTCTGTGCCATGGGGCACCTTCTACATCATGGAGGCCAACTACGGCATGGGGCACCCATCCACACCAAAGGGACCATCCATGCCGTGAGGACCCTCTATGCCATGGGCTCCCATCCATGCCATTGGGCACCCACCACCCCATGGGGACTCACCCATGCCATGGGGCACCCAGCCACGACAAAGGGACCAACCATGCCACGGGGCACCCTCCACCCCATGGGCACCCATCCACGCCATTGGGCACCCTCCACCCCATGGGGACTCACCCATGCCATGGGGCACCCAACCGCATCAAAGGGACCCATCCATGCCATGGGGCACCCAACACCACGGGGCCCCGTCCCCAGACTCACGCCTGCTTCTCCAGGGGCAGCGAGGTGTCCACGTGCCTGGGGCTGGGGGGGCAGCCCGGCCGGGCGCCCGGGGGGGGCCGGGGGGGCCGCGGCGGCTGCCGGGACAGGCTGGGGGAGCGCTCGGGGCTCTCAAACTGCACTGCGGGGGCAAAGGGGGGGTGTCACCCCACCGTGGGGTCCCAGCACCCCTGCCTGCTGCTGGGGGGGATGTCCCCACCTCAGGAATGTCCCAGATGTCCCCACCACGGCTCTGCCTTGCCATGGTGTCCCATTGCACACCTAGGGTGGGACCCATGGGTGCACGGGATGCTGGGGTCCCAGGAGTGCTATCCCTAGATGACAGGGGATGTTGGGGGCCCAGGGGTGGTATGCAGGGGTGGTACCCATGGGTGCTGGGGGATGTGGGACTGGGGGACCCCGGGGTGGCACCCATGGGTGCTGGGGGATGCTGGAGCTGGAGGGGGTGGGGGACAGGAGTGGCACCCATGGGAGCTGAGGGACACAGGGCTGGGGAACCCCAGGGTGGCACCCATGGGTGCTGGGGGATGCTGTCACCTGCGAACGCCCGCGAGATGTGATCCTTCTTCCACTCCCAGGGCTGGTCGTACTCGTCGGCCGGGCGCTCGTCGTCGCGGGGCAGGCGGCTCTCCCGGGCGGCGGGCACCCCCGGGCCCTCCCCGGCCGTCTCCCACTCCTCGTAAGGGGTGTCGTAGAGTTGGGGCCCCCGCCGTGGCCTCGCCTGCCGGCCCTCGCCCTGCCGCGGGCACCCTGGGGACAGGGTGGCTGGGAGATGTGGCAAGGCTGGGATGGGCGGGAGGCACCCTGGCCGCGGGACCGCCGCGGGGCTGGGTGCTGGGGGTCCCCAGGGTGTCACCCACCTGTGGCCTCGCCGGGCTCCTCGCAGCCACCCTCGGGCGCTGGGTCCTGCTCCCCCTCGAAGGGCTCCGAGTACTCGCTCTCGCCGGGGCCCTGCGGGTGGGTGCCCTGGGTGGGCCGGGACCCCCCCGACTCCCCCAGGTCCCCAGTCCCTGGGTCCCCTCCCCAGGACCCTGCAGGCTCCCCCGGGTCCCCGATACGGGTGTCCCCAGCCCTTTTCCCGCTCCCTCCCACCCTGTCCCTTTGTCCCCCGACCCCTTTCCCCTTCCCCCTCTCCCAGTGACCTCGCCACCCCCAGCCCTCCTCCCAGTTCTCTCTCCCAGTCACCCCAGTTCCTCCCGCGGGTGCCCCCCGCCCCCTTGCTCTCCCCGGTTCCCCGGCCCCAGTCCCCTGCGGTCCCCCCGCTCCCTCTCGGCCCCCGTCCCCATCTCCCCCCGGCCCCTCTGTGCCCCCCGGGCCTCGCTCCCCAGCCTCCCGCTCTCTCCCGGCCGCCCCACTCACGCCTCTCCGGTCCCCCCCGGTTCCCGCTCCCCGGTGCTCCCGGTGCCCCCCGGTCCCCCTCCCCAGCCACCCCCGCTGCCCCACTGCACCCCCCCGGCTCCCTTCGCCGCCCTCCCCGGTGTCCGCGCTTCCCTCCGGCTCCTGCCCCGCTGCCCCCCGGTGTCACCCCGCTGCCCCCCGCTGTCCCCCCGGTGTCCCCCGCTCCTACCTGCTCCAGCCGGCGGGGGCCGCCCCCCGGCCCCGCGCCCCCCACCCGCACCAGCCGGTGCCGAGGGGAGGCAGCGGGGCCGCGGAGGGAAGCGCTGGGGGCAGCGGCGGGGGGGGCCCCGCTCCCGGTACCGGTACCGGTGGGGCGGCGCTCGCCGCCGCCGCTGTAGTCGGGCTGGGGCGGGCGGGGGGGGGAGCGCCGGGCCCCCCGGCCCAGGTACTCCCGGAGCCACTTGGCCATGGCGGGGCCGCCCGGCACCGGCACCGGGACCCCCCCGCCGCCGCCGCCGCCGCCGCCGCCGGGAGCCGCTTTGTGTCGCCGCCGAGCGCGGCGCCGACCGGAGCCCCCGGCCCCCCCCCCCCCCCGCGCCTGCCTCGCCGGGGGGGCACCGGGACGGGGACGGGGGGGGCGAGACCCACGGGGGGGGGGGTCGGGAGGAGGGGGGGCACCGGGAGGAGACGGCTGACCCCCCCCGCGGTGACGGGGGGCACCGGGACCCCCAAGTGACACCGGGACGGGCCCTCCAGCGTGACAGCGGGAGAAGGGGGGGTCACCGGGACCCCCAGACACCGGCTATAGCCCCCCTCTACCCCTCTGGGGTCCCTGGGGGGCCAGGGCACAGGGAAAGGGCTGGGGGGGGCCGAGCCCGGGGGCTTCGGGGGTCTGGGGGGGGAAGATGGAGCCCCCCACGCTGCAGGGCCACCCACACCCCCCGGGGGCTCGTCACGGGGGTCAAGGGGGGCTCAGGGACCCCACCGGGGGGGCAGGAGGGCCGGGGACCCCCCGGCCATGCCCCCACTTGGCTCCTTGTATTGTCTCTTCCCAGAACAAAGCTCCCTCTCCCGGGATCCCGGCCTGCTGCCGGGGGGGGCCACATGTGCGGGAGCGGGACATGGCTGGGGGTACCGCATGGCCACGGGCCCCCCCAGAGCGGCTCCTGACAGACCCCCTCCAACGCAACCCCCAGGGCCGAGCCCAACAGCCAGCATTAATATTTGAAGAGGCCAATTACGACGCACGCGTGAGGAATGCTAATTGGGACGGGGGAAGCTGCCTCTTCTCCTCAGCTCTCAAACGCTCCCCGAAATGCTCCCCAAAATGCCCCACGAGCCCCCGCCAGAGCCATTTGTGAGGCTCTGAGAGAGGGTTAATTAGCAAGAAGCTGCTCGTCAATTAGAGGTGGGTGCCTTGATAAGGAGAAAGTGAAGAGATAGAGGTGACACGAGGAAGAACCCCAGACCAAGCCCTGGCTGGGGCCGGTGGGCACCCCAGGGTGGGCACCCCCTCTGATGGGTGTGCGGACCCGTACCATCGGGGTGGGGGGCCTGGGGGCTGTCCCTGCCCGACCCACACGAGCAGGACCCACCGCCTGCATACAAATTCCTGCTCTGGAAGATGAAGAGGCAACTGGCTCTGACACATCCCATTTATTACCGGGTCGCGGCTGCCGGTTATTGAGCAAACCCAATTGCTCTCCGAACGGTGAGGAGGGGTTTGTCACCAAGCTGCCGGGGATGGCCGGGGCGTGGGAGGACTCGGGCAGGGGAAGGAGGCTGTGGCAGCCCAGCCAGGACAGCCCCGTCCCCAGCGTGGGGGCAGACGAGCCCCCCCCGTGCCCATGCTGCAGAATGTGTCACCTCTAACAGCAAAACAAGGGGGGGGTTCAGGCTCAAAGGTGGGATCGGAGGCCCACAGCGGGGTCAAGAGACACCCAGGGCCAGAGAAGTGGTGCTGGTGGTTCTTCCCGTGGCAAAAGAGGGGTGCTGAGCTCCTGCCCCCCCTTCTCCCCGCAGGGACGCAGGGAAGGAAGGCCCTGAGGTCCCTTTATTGCTGCGGGATGGTCAGTGAGCCACGTACCCAAGCCCAGACACGACCAGCGTGGGGGCGAGGGCAGCGGGCACCACCAGAATGGAGAAACAACACAGTCCCGGCCAGCCCCGGTGCTTCCGAACACATTGCAGATGCAGGGCTGGGAGATGTGGTGCTCTGGGGCTGGCTGGGAGTGGGGTTTGGGCACAGCCAGCCCAGGACAGCGTCGGGGCTTTCCGCCGGCTGCAATGCAGCAGCGATGCCCTCCTCTGAGGAAGCCGTCTTCTCAACCAGCTCATCCGGGTTGGGTCTGCTGGTGGTGTTAGCCAGGGAGGGACGGACACACACCCCGGGCCAGGCAGGTGAAGACGCTGGGACTCCAGATGGCCTGGAAACCCCGCTGGGCCCGAGGGCTGTGACGCCAGCTCTGCACTGGGGCTCTGGAGAGCAGCTGCTGTCGGCTGGGAGGGGGAGCAGCCCGCCATCCCTGCTCTGGGCTGGCTCGGTCGCTCATCAGTCACTCGCGCTGTCCTCGCTGTCCGAATACGCCCCCAACAAGCCGAGAGAGGACGTGGTGCCCGTTGCTGTGGGTAACGAGCCTGGAAGCCGAGCAAGAGAGCAGACACCATCAGGTAAGGCCCTGCCCGTTGCCGGCAAACCCTGCCGGCTCGGCGCAACCAGCCGCGCAGAAACACGAGCCTGCCTCGCCGCTCTGGCGGCTTGCAGCTGGAGATAAGGCAGCCGGAGCCTGAGCAGTGCCTCGTCCCCCAGCCTGAATCTCGATGAGGACAGCAAGGTTAAATCGGGTGGACAAGGAGACCCCGCACCCCCTCGGCTGGAGCCTCCTGCTTCCGCCTTGCGGCAACGGGAAGAAGCAGCAAGGTTGGCCCAAGGTCTGCAAAACCCCTTTCTCCCTCCGCAATCCCCCGGGAGATTTCAGCCACTGGAAAGGAAGAGAGGAGCCAGCTCTCGGCTTTGACCACGCAAGCTGCCAGCGCGAGGCAGCGTCACAGGCAGTGAGCCCCGAGTCCTTGGAAGACGGGCAGCTCTTCAGAGTAATTTGGCTGAACAGACCCTGCCAGCAGCCAGGAGCAGGTGGCTGGGGAAAGCGTATCAAAAACGGGGCAACTGCAAGAGCTGCCCTTCCCTGGGGATCCCCTGAGGGCAGCGGGACTTACTAAGCCAAAGGCTTAGGACCAATCAGCCCAGAATCAATCAATTCATCAGCTCCTTCTCCAAATCCTCTGGCTTCCTGGGGCAGTGAGCTACGAGGTGCTGGGAAGCCTTTCTGCTTGTTTTCACCACTTCTTTAAAGCTTCCAAATTCCAACAGTTTGGCAGGTTTTAGAACCAGGCCAAAACCAAAGCAATTTTCTTGCTTTTCCATTCATATCTCACTGTTGTGACGGTTCCCAGCATCGTATCTGCTTGCCAAGATGCTGTTTTGAAGCTTCTGGCCCTGACAGTCTGTCTCCAAGGCCTTGGCTCACCGCCAAGGGCCAGGAAGGAACCTCTTCTCCATCAGGACATCTCCTGGAAACAGGGACAACCCTCCTGTTCTTACACCATCACAGCCCCATCTGTCCCACAACAAGGACTTGACCTGAAGAGCATTCAGGCTCTGAAGACGGAGCTAAACACCACTTGGGTGCTGCCAGACCCCAGCTCAGGCCACCCCAGCCCCACGTGAGCAGTTACCGGTGTTGGCCGTGCTGCCTTGGTTCTCTGTCCCGTTACCCAGGGCAGGACCCGGCTTCTGCTTCCTCACTGTCACCAGCCCGGCCAGCTGGGGCTTGGTGTTCAATTTGCCCACGCTCCGCTCCCAGCTCTCAGTTTTCAGCTTCTTACTCTGGGGCTGAGGGTCCTGCAGAGTAGAGCAGGGGCGTTAGGATGCTCCGGCCTTGGAGGGGAGGCAGAGGGATGGGGGAGAAGGAGGAGTGGTAAAAACAGCAGCACAAAGCACAAGAGACATGAGGATACTGTTCGGCACAGCCAAGGCGGGTATTCTCCCCCCGCAGCGACTGGCACAAGCTAGACAAACAACAGGGGTATGGATCTAAATGGCTGCAGAACAGCCCTTGGAGACAAATGTCCCACTGCCTGTGACAGTTGAATCCAGCCTCGTGCAGCCACGCGCTGGCCCTGGGATGATGAGGAGCCAGATGCGTGCCGCAGGGCTGCACAACCTCTGCCAGCCAGGACCGCGTGCCTGCCGGTGGTCCAGCCACTGAATCAAACTCCCCCGGGCACGAGGATTAGTGCCGGGCCAGGGAACATCGCTCAGATTAACCCCAGCCTGGCTTAGAGACATGGCAGCTTTGATTCATCCAACCGGACAGAGGTCCCCGGAGACACGGATCGACATTGGAGAGCAGCAGTGCAGGGGCCTGTCTGTGGGGATAATCCCTCCCTTGCAAGTCGGGCACTGAAAGCTCTTTTGTTCTGCGAGTCTCCAACACGGACAAAACAGAACCAAGGGAGAGGCTGTTCCAGGCAGTGCTTTCATTGCTGTAATTTTCAGAGTGCTGAAATCGTGCCTGAAGCACGACCAAGGCATAGGCAAGCCCGTCCTTTTTGAGCTGAAAGGGAAGCCATGTCCTGAGCGAGGACGGGGGCAGCTCCCTCCCGGCCTTTGTCAGCAAACGTGGTCTAAAATCACCAACTGATCCCTGTCTCCTTTCAGCTCAGTGCACAGGGACACAGGCTTTCTAAGCTGCTCATATGTGACAGGCATTAGGGCTCCAGCATCATAGGGACCGAAGAGAAAACACGCGGCCCAGGACAGCGGATTTGGTCTGGGGGAAGAGGTGCGGTGGGTGGAAGAGCCTCTGTCCCCGCTCACCTCCTGCAAGATGTCTGTAGGTTTAATTTTCGCTGCAGGCTTTGTCCGCGATTTCGCAGGCTCTTCGTCAGAGTCAGAGTCTACCAGCAGCCGCCGGTTCTGGGCCTGCTCCAGCATAGCTCTGCAAGGAGAGAGGCCGCGCGCGAAGGGTTAGAGCCAGCTCCGTTCCACCACCGTGCCGAGCGGCGCTGGCCGTGCACCGTGCCTGCACCATTTGCTGGAAGGGGAGCTGGAATTCAGCAGCAGTGCAATGGGATCCATCGTCTCAGGTGCTTTTTAAGAAGTCCTGTTCAAGCAGTGCCCGAAGGTTGATAGCACGGAGATCTGCAGCCCCAGCCAAGTGCAGAAACGCTCTCTCCACACGAGGACACTTCTCAGGGGGAGTCAGGCCCCTGCAGCAGCCCGGATCTCCCCACCAGATGGGCCAGTGATACCAAAACCCCTCCACCTCCCTAAGCACTTTGCCACGACAAACTGTCACCCAACCTCCTCACAGCCTGCTCAGGACTACATCCCACCCACACAGCTCCTGCCAACTCAGGCCCCTCAGGCAGGGCCCTCTCTTAAACGCTCTCGGGGTGCTGAGGAATGAACAAGACACAGCCCTGCCTGGCCAGGGCCAGCGTGGCTGATTTCACACACCCGTGAATGCTTCCAGCCCACTCACTTCATCTCTTGCTCATCCTCCTCTTGCTCCTTGCGCTTCTGTTCCTCCTCGTACTCCTTGTACTGCTTCAGCATGGCCTCGAAGTCCACGTTTGCCTGGCGCTGGTTGAGTTCCTTCAGCTCCTGCAGGTTCTCCAGAACCTCCATCTCCAGCTTGGAGTCCTTGGTTCGGTTCTCCAGGACCTGGGTAACCAGAGGGAAGCCGGGCTTATGTGAGGTAACAGAGCCTGCCAGCAATCTTGACCACAGCTTCCCCACCCAGTACAGGGCAGGAAGCAATAAGAGGATCATCATCATCCTCATTTTTGGGTCTTAACAGGTGACAAAAAACTGGGGCAAGATGCAGCCTGTCACAAGTTCCAGCCCAGGAGGAAACCTCCTGAGGGCAGAGAGTTGGCTCCTGCCTGCCCAGAGCACAGCAATACCTCGGGAGCCTGAAGAACTAAACCAACGGTAACAAAGTCACCTGCTTCGCTGGGGAAAGCCAGCCAAGGCAGGAGAGAGGTTTGCCTCCTGCAGAGGAGGGCACATTCTCGTACCTTCATGGGATTGTTGAGCTCTTCCTCTTCCCTCTCCTTCTGCATTCTTTTCTCCTCTTCCTCCAAGAGCTTCTCAGCTTGGAAGTTGCGAGTGGCACCGTGCTCCATGGTGTAGTCTGTGTTCTCAGGATCTGTCTAAGGAAGAAACAAGACAGCAAAATCATTGCACTGGGGCAATTCTGCCCCAGCCATCCTGTGGCTGCTTCCAGAGCCGCATGCAAACGTTTCCCAGTTTCATTCACATCACAGAGCAGACAATCACCCATGGCCTTTTGTTCTGCTCCAGCTGATGTGCTGTAGCCCACAGATAGGCGAGACATTCAGAACTACAAATGGCCATGAAAAGGGAAGATGATACACCAAAAAGCACAGGCTCAGACTAGGTCTTTGCTGGGACACCTCTTCTGCATGGGGTCAGCACCCAGTCACGTCCACAGACTGCATAGCCTCCCCAGAAAGCGAGAGCACAGAAAATACAGAACATATTTCACCTTGAAAGTGATCTCTGCCAGGCAACGTGTGCACTTGATGTAGAAGCGGAAGATGGGAAGTCCCAGGTACACCTCATTCTGAACAGTCTCCTTACGGGCATTAAACTTCTTTCCCTTATAGATGTATTCACCACACGTCTTGCATCTAGAAAAGGAGAAAGAAAAGTCCATAACACATCAAAAAAAAGGGAACAAACAGACCAAGAAAAGTCTAAGTGATTTTCAAGCTGTGTTAGCCCAGGTTCTGAGCAATGGTTATTTTCTCCTTTGGAAATTCAATGCCTACTCTTCAAAGAACCCCCAAATCACCCACAGCATCTCTTCCCTCTCCCTCATCCCTTTCTTCTGGTCTGTGTCACCTCTAACGGCTGCTGGCAGCAGCTCCCCTGCAGCATATGGAAGCAAAACAATTCCTAAGCAAACTCATCTCTTCTACAGCTGTTTCCCCTCTTACCGCATGTTGAAGGGGGCCATGAGTCGCACCACATACTGTCGGTCCTTTGGGAGTTTGAGCTTTGGGATCTTAGCAGGATCGAAGTCCGGCGGGTAGTATTTCTACAGAGACAGAGCAGAGATGTGTGTGCGCTGGGCGCAGAGGCACCCAGAGGAGCGTGAACCATGGCAGGCAGGCTCACCGTATCAGCCTAAGGCATCAGCTCCACACAGCAGGAGCCCCTACTAACCAGGTATGCTCTCAAGTGCCAAACACCCCGTCCACCGCTCCCCGCCAGAGCCAGACACTGGGGCATGTATGTCTGTCTGTCTGTACGTCCTCGGCCCCAGGCCCCCCAACCCTTGCATGATTTTAGGGTCTAACCCTCTTGCCCCTGCCAGCCCCCTCTGAGCGCTGCCAGGAGCCCCAGCCTGGGGATCCCCACCCCAACCGCCTCCCTCCCAGCCCGAGAGTCCCCTCGGGAACCCCCCTCCCCCTCGGGGACCCCTCTCCTCCTCAGGGACCCCTCTCTCCCTCAGGGACCCCCCCAACCGACCAGGGAACTCCCCAGCACCCCCGGCCTGGGGACCAACCTCAGCGATCAGGGAACCCTCCCCAGGACCAGCCCGGCCCGGGTACCCCCAGAGACCCCCGCCCCAACCGGGGAATCCCCCCCCAACTCACGTTCAACACCTTCCGCTCCGACATGGCTGCGGCCTCCCCCAACCACCGGTGCCACCCAGCAGCTGCCCCCCGCACGGCTCCTCACTTCCGGGAAATAACCCCGCCCCCCCGCCGCTCATTGGTGCGATGAGCCACAGCCCGGCTGTTCCTCGTCTGGTATTGGCTGCTTCTGCCGTCCGTCAGCGAGCTGCGCCCACCAAGAGTCCGCCGGTGCGCCGTGGCCCGAGGAAAGGTTCCGCCGGCTCTGCCCTGGAGCCGGAGCCGGAGCCGGAGCCGGAGCCGGAGCCGGAGCCGGAGCCGGAGCCGGAGCCGGAGCCGGAGCCGGAGCCGGAGCCGGAGCCGGAGCCGGAGCCGGAGCCGGAGCCGGAGCCGGAGCCGGGCTTCCTCAGAGCAAAGCGGGGTGTGTGCCCCGGGCAGACCCTGCGCTCCAGTTACGGGTGTTCATCGTGTGGGGAACGGGCTAAAAAAAGCCTATTTTATATAAAATATCCCCCCCCAGCTGCAGTGTTCCACCATCGTTCTGTAAGGCATTTTCTGGTTAGTCTTTGAGGTGGGAAAAAATTAAATTAATTGTCCCTAAGGCAGATATATTAGTGCTTTTGGTGTTGCGGGTAGGCTCGGTGGGGAGCTTTCTGCTGAGGGCTCGGCCCTGCTTCCACGCGAAGGGAAACTCCGCTGCTCCTCTTTGCCGTTTTCCCGCTCGCGCTTTGGTGTTTCTTGCTTAAAACTCAGAATTCAGAGTCCTTCACTTACGGTTTATTGTTTTGAGTTTGTAGCTGATGGTTTCTTACTCAGGGGTTATAGTTTATTACTGTATTTTGTAAAAAATGAGCTGCGAGCTGTGAAAATTTCCTGCAGGGCTCTGTTCTGGAGGTCGGGAAGAAGTACAGAGGGGGGAAATTGGGGATTTTCCTCTCAAATGCCAGAGGTGAATCCTATCCCTGAAGGAAAAAGCAGAGGGGAGGCCAGCAGCTCCTTAGTTTCTTGCCACAGGACAGGCAGGAGCAGGAGCTGACGCTGACCCTTCCCTACTGCTGATCCGGTAATGGCTCCTCAGGTGATAGACTCACTCCTGGGTGTTGTGTGTATGCATTAATTAATAAATAAATGTTTTATTCATTCAATTTGTGTCCCTGTACCTTTGCACTCAGTAGAAGGTGCCTCGACGGGGTGCCCCGGGGAGGGGGTTACCCACTGTGGGGCTCCCAGAGCACCCCAAGGCTGCAGGGCCGTCACAGGGAGGTCCTGGCAGGGGCCCTGGATGCGGGAGCGATGGCGGAGTGGGGCCTGGGCGGGAGGAACAGCCTCTCCTGGGTGACCCCCCGGCTCCAGCGGCCTGCTGGGAGATGCAGTTGGCCGGTCGGCCGTTTCGCCCTGCAGGGCACGCCAGGAGAGGTAGCCCTGTGGCGAGGGGCTGCCGGGGACGCCGCTGGGCTCTGCCCGTCCTGCCGGGAGGAGTCGTCTCCGCTGTGGTCTGCCCTTGTTCTCTCCCATCCCCTCCCCAGGTCCCTCTTGGTTCTTTGAGCTGCCTTTGGCCTCCCCAGGCCCATCGCAATGCCTGCCGAGATCCTCCCTGTGCCCTGGCACCCCCCAGTACCCCCTGGCTCCCTCACAACCCTCCTCCATCCTTCTTCGTGTCCCACAACAATCCTTTTTCCCTCTAGGCCACCCGAGATATCTCCAGTCCCTCTGTACTCTCCTCACAGCATCGCCAAACCTCCTCGTGTCCCTGCACCATCCTTCCAGGCCCCTCACAACCTGCTCCCGGGCTCTCCTTGTGCCCCAGAACTCCATCTGCCCTGCCCAGGACCCCTGCTTTGGCCCTTCAGCCCCCCAGGACCTCTGTGCCACACTTGTCTGCAGGTACCAGGTTGAGTTTGGGATCGTGGAACAGGAGACTGTCCCTTTTGAGGACAAAAAGGGGCCTTCTGGGCACAATCCTCCCATCTCAGTGCGAGGCAACATTTGGCAAGAACTGGAGATGGCTGCTGAAAACATGGGGGAAAAACAGGGAACCGGTGAGGGCGATAGCTTGAGTGAAGGAGTGCACGTGAAGCGATCCATAGGGTAAGAGCTCTAATCCTGTCATAGCAGCAGCGTGCTACGTAACCCTGACAACCGTTATGCATACTGCTAACATCCCCTCGGTTAGCTGGGGGGATCCCATGCTGGTGGGGCCCCACTGCAGCTGCACCGAGCGCATAAGCATCCTCCTACCCTTAAACCTCCCCCCGCCACCGGGGCTGAGGTAACAAACCGGGCCGAACCCGCCCGAGGAAGAACCGGGCTGACAGACCCTGAGGGAGCAGCGCCCGCAGCGGGGCCCGCCCTGCCTCCTCGGCGGGGCAGCCAGTGGGGACAGGGCCGGTGCGGCTGCCCGGGGCCCCGCGGCCCGGGAAGGGCCCGGGAGCGGCCCGGGAACGAACGGCACCGCCGGCCCCGGAGGCCGCAGCGCGCATGCGCGGTGCCGCTGCCGCCCGCCCCCGCCCCGGCGTGCCTCGCGCGCAGCGCGCGGGGCGGGCTCTCCTCACACAAAGGCGCAGGGCTGGGAAAATGGCGGCTACGGCGGCGGTAGCGGCGGCTACGGAAAACGCCGGCGGGAAAATGGAGGAACCGGCGGCGGCCGCCGCCGCAGCGACGGCGGCGACGGCGGCGGCGGCACCGCCACCACCTAACGGGGCAGGCAGTACCGGGGATGCGCCCACCAAGAGGTAGGGTGGTCGCTGTGGGGCCGCGCTACCGCCTGGGCCTGGCGCGCCGCATGCGGCCTCCCCGCGCCGCGGGCCTGGCCTGGGCCTGAGCCGAGGAGGGGGGGCCGGGGTCGGGGCCGCCGCGCCGGGGGGGCTGTCGGCGGGGCCGGGACTGCGGCCAGGGGCGCTACCGGGGCTGGGGCCGCTGTTCGGCTCTAGGCGCGCCCGGGAGCCCGGGTGGGGCCTACCCGCCGCGGCGCGGAGGCTGGCGGGCGCGGAGCCGCCCCGGGAAGGCGCGCCCGGGGGCTCCCGCGGTCCGAGGCCGGGGCGGGGAAGGAGCCGGCCCCTCGTCCTGGAGCTTTGTGCACCGCGCAGGCCCCGGGGTGCGGCGGCCAGGGGGAACTTTGCCTATCCCACTTAGAAAATATTTCTGCTGGGCCTTAATGGACGACTTAAAGCCTCCCCTAGAGGTATGGGCTGTGCCAGCGGGATGGGTTTTGATGTTCCAAGTTAATTACTTTTTGTCCTATCAATGGTAGGTTGTAAGAGTTAGGCTCTTTTTAGGCAGTTATCTCTCATACTGTTGGAGCAAAGCGTGCTCTGTTTCGTGGTTGATGATTTAGCTGTGGAGTGGGTTAGGAACACGAGAGACAAGTGCCTGGAGGGTGAGAGCTGGAAGGTGATGGCAGGCACTAAGTAAGGGTTGTGTATCTGATGTCAACGGGATGTTACAGAAATTAAAAAAAAAATCTGCAGGGGTTACAAGTCTAAGTCTGTAAATGTGGGAATTGTAAGCAGAAAAAGCTTGAACTGCTTGTCACTTTTCTATATTAATGCTAACCTAATTTTGGAAAAATTCATAGTTAGCAAAGCTTTTCTTAATACCAAATCTGTGGAATAAAGAACACATTTTCTTCGGTTAATTTTTGGCCCCAGGCCTTAAATGCCGCAGAGATAAGAATCGGCATTTTGAACCTGATGTTCTGTGAGTAATCTCTCAGACTTGAGGTGAGATTTGTTTATCCGCTCTTCTCAGGTGCGTTACACAGTTGTGTGTCAGTCAGGCTGCTGGTTGCTGCAGGTTGTTACGCCCAGGTGTGTTGCGTATCTGTAGTCTGACCCAGAGCTGACAGATCTGAATAACAGAGGCCGGTTTGATGGTCCGTAGTTATTCGGAGATAATACGGGTATGGTGAGGAGATGGCGGTGTGTCTCAATTTGAAAAACCGCACTCATCTGCCTCTGCTGCCTGAGTTTGTGGATTGTGTTTCACATGACCAGGAAGGTAGTCGGCTTCCCAAGTGTCACCTTTTGGGAAAAATGCCCGTATCTGTTTTTTTTCCAACACAAAGTAGTTAAACTGTGCTTATGGCAACTGAAGAAAATACTGACATACGCAGCTCTTTCTGTCTTCTTCCTGCCGGGTAGAAACAGGCGTGCCTGTTCCGGAGTGGAGGCAGTTCTGATCCCGGAGGGTGGGGATCCCAGTGCCACCATGGCACACGATACAGTGACATGTAATATGTTAGCCAGGGCTAGGGAAGAATCTTCCCATCATCTTCTCTCCCCCTCACGTTGGGTAGTTGGTATGTGGAGGATGTTTGTCTCTTAGATTCTGTTTACACCTCAAAGCTCGCTCTTGGTGACTGTAGCAGAGCCTGCAGCTCTAGGTAATATGTAATCAGTAATTTGTCGTATATGAGGAGATGATTTATTCCTGGAAGGATAAGTAAAGATGTCTACTTTGTTCTGATTTTTTTTTTTCCTGGCCCCCATTATATTTGGAGTCTCTCCAGAGAGCTTGTCTTTTTATTTAGGTGCAAGTCTGTTTGTAATACCAAGCTCCATGTGGCAAAGCTAACACGCCTACAGTGATAATGCCAATGTTCATGTGAACGTATTTTCAGTGTCCTTGGTGAGGGGGAAAGGGGGATCTGCCTATACTGGATTTTGATTCTTAGTGATTTCTGGTACACTTGTTGGGTCTAGGTGACATGTTTAAGAAATCTTGCAGAGGAATGTGCGTAGTAGTTCATTTCTTTGGAAGAAATAAGAGCTTCCCTTTCAGTTCCTCCTTCTACCCGCACCACAAACAGGAAATTTTTTCTTTAGTTTTGATGAAGCATTTCAGTTCTGTAACCCAAGGAAAAAAATCAGAGTAGGTGAAATATCTTCTGAAAGTAACTACCCAAGTGCTTTATTTTCTGTAGCTCTTGCATTAGCCTTGGTGTAAATGGATCACAGTTACTCAGAGTGCTTCCTTATTGGGATGGGCAAAGCTGCTGTGGGAATTTTGTCTCTCCTGCCGTTCCACTTAGGGATACTCACAGGCAGGCATGATGTCTTTTGGAGGTGATGCGGGGCTCAGTCCTTCCTGCTGTCTAGAACTCCCTTAAAAGAAGCCCTAAGCACTCAGTTGTTTTCGTACTTGGTGACCACATCTTTTAAGCTATCGACCTGTGCCTGCCTGTTCTTGTCCTTTTGGTGTGTGAAACCCACGGAGGTGGTGTCTGAAATCCTGCAAAAGAGAAAAAAACAACTTTGCAGTTGAAGTAGTTTCCTTGACATTTCTTTTGACCTGGCTGGATTTTGTTATGCTGAATACGATAAGGAATATGTTCTAGGCTAATGCTTGACTTTAATGGCAGGTACTGTGGCTTGTCTGAATTCTTTCCAGGTATATCAAAGCTTGAGGTGTTTTTAAGCTGACTTGGGAGCCTTAAATGCAGGATTGCAAAGAATGTCTGCATCATACCGCATTACTTCGAAGCGTGTTATACAGCAGTTCAACCCTGGGGGAATGTAAATAGTTCCAGTTTGAGGAAAACCATAAAAAACTGGGTGTAGCTTTTAACACAAGCACTACATTTTGTGTTATTTCTTCAGCCAAACAGAAGTTAAGGTGTCAGAAGGATTGTCCTATTTTGAATCTAGTTTTGCGTTTTTAATTACTTCATTACTCAAGAAGCTTTAAAAAAGTTCAATGAGGGAAAGTCTAAAAAATTTCACTTTTTGGTGAAATAAATATTGTGCATAACTAAAGAACGCTTTTTTTATATAGACCTCTTTTCCAGCATATTACTTACATGCAGAACCTATGTCTTTTTTGACATGAAGTGATACATGATGGCCATACTTAGAGCCAAATTCTGTTTGCAGTTATAGCTGTATCCGTAAAATACAATATTTTTGTGTGTTTGCTTGTAACATATCCTTGTGGCTGAAAAAGTGTAGGCTGCCATGTAATAAAAATGGGGAACTCACTCCAATATACAACTTTGCAGACATCTGCATACTCGTTGCTTTTTTTTTTTTCCCCCTGCAGGCTGTTGTATCTGTTCAGTGATTGAAATGGTGCTAAAGGAACGGACAGTGTTGATGCAAAAGTGTGTTCACGTCAGAGCCAGCATTTCTGACGTGGCTTGGACTTTGCAGGGCTACGTAGGTCTTAAGTTGAGCAAAAGCTCAGTGTATGTACAGATAAGTTTTAGAAACTTTACCAGCTTTTTTGACTAATGTGTTCTCGTGACTTCTTTCTAAAGATGTATTTCTGCATCTTCTCAACCAGTGGACAAGGAGATTAATTGGATTAGTTAAGGAAATCTTGTCAGGCTGAGGCTGAAGTATTTAATTCTCTTGTTTTTTTAAAATACTGTTATTCAGCAGCATTTGTGTCCTGTTAAGCCCTGATGGTTCATCTAGGTTGATTGAGAAATAGTCTTCATTTCTAGTTTTTTAATTTTTGACCTGTTAGAGCTGGTATTCAGTACGTTTGTTGGAATGCACAGAGGCTTTGTATTTGTGTTGTCCAAAAACTGTAATAATTGGAGAAGGAAAAAAGTATTGTTAGGTAAGAGTCATTGACCTGAGTGTTTAGTTAGATAGAGGATTACTTTGTTAAAATTCTGGTAGTGTGAGACTACAAATATAGTGGGTTAATGTATTATTTGACTTAAAGGTGTTTAAGTAGTATAGTGTGCTAAGGAGAAAATAAATAGGGTGGACATCTGGTCTGGAGCATCGTGAGGAGACGGAGTGAGGCTTGGTCGGCTTTAAAGGGATTCAGCTTATGAAATTGAAACCTTGGGTTACGTTGGATAAATATGGGAGAAAATAGTGGGTCTTCATGACATAAGTTGTCTGCTGTTAGGAAATCTTTGTTACGGTACACTGTGTAGATCTGGTATTGTGCGTACCAGCTTTGGTTGAAAGGTGTACAGTTTTGTAAATAACGTGAATGGATGAAACTTTGCAAGTTTTGATTTAGTTTTAAGAATGTAACAAGTTATGTTCCGAGAGGTGGTATGACATTGATCAAATTCCAGAGTAGTTAATGTGTGTGATTATCTTTCTTTGCTTGCAGTGAAGGTGAACGACCAAGCCAAAATGAAAAAAGAAAAGAGAAAAGTGTCAAAAGAGGAGGAAATCGCTTTGAGCCATATGCTAATCCTGCTAAGAGATACCGAGCTTTTATTACAAATATTCCGTTTGATGTGAAGTGGCAGTCTCTGAAAGACCTGGTCAAAGAGAAAGGTAATGTACAACTCAGGTGGCCAAGTGATGTCTGTCATCTTACTTGTGGCTGACTTTGTTTGTAAACTTAAGAGTTGAAGTTCTGGGTGGACTTAGTGACACGAGTTCTGTAAAAGGTCTTCTCGAGGCCTTTTTGGGTGTTGCACAACATCTGCTCCCTGGCAGCCTTCCAGATGGATAGTTCCTTTATAGGCATGTTGGCATATAGCTAATAGTGCTTCATCGGAGATTTAAAAGAATATTTTTCTTAGGGGGGAAAAATGAGGCTTTTGTCAGATTTTAGCCTTGACATGCAACAAAACTTTCTGAAGCATTTTAATGTCTTTTGGGTAATAAAGGTAGTTATTTACTGCTGATCTGGCGTGTGTATATATAGCCGTGTCCCCCAACTTGGTAGTGATTTGTGCTTAGATAAAGATCCATACTGCCGTTTGATAGCAGTAAAATGTATTTAAGGGTGACCTGCAAAAAAGAAAAATCAGGTTTGTGCTTTGGCATGTGCTGCAACACAGTTAGGGCTTTGGAAATCATGTTCATGGTGTTTCCCCCTTCCCCACTTCTATTTAACCGTCCCACGTGAATGGGAGCTGCCTTAGTTTGTTGACCTTGGCATCTTCATCTCTTGAAGAAGATGAAGAAATTGAGCTGACTACTCTCAGGTGGTGACAAGTCTAAATGTAGTGTTATTTCTTTAAGCTGATGCCCAAATTACTAGTTTTCAAGTCACCTTGGAAATACAGCGGAGTGGCAAGAAAATACTTGGCTTCTCCGTCATCAAAATGTCTCAAAACAAGTTAAGAGTAGCTAATGCAATCATTCCTCTTGTGGGTCACTTCTAAAATACATAGCATCAGTCATAAATGTCTCGCAAAATAGTGATCAGTGTTCACTTGTGTTTGAACTAGGTAAGGCAGGATAGTTAATGTGTTCACAAGGTGTGGCCTAATGAATGGGAAAACAAATTTCCAAAGGGTTTTAAAATGTTTGTCTTTGGAGGCAAAATGGAACCGAGTCTGCGTAACAAACTTCAGGACTATAAGCCCTGGGAAACTTCCATAATTAGAGGCTGTGAAACGTTGATGCTTGAGATTCAGCAATGGTTTTCAGTAATATGAGGAATTACAATCTTAGAGACTGCTTTGACAGGCCCTAATTATGAATGGTCCCTTCCCTTAACTACGCTTTCACTTTGCTACACAAGATACATTGGTTAATAGGCGTATCTGTATGTGTAGATGTCTAATTTTAAGTACTATGTTGAATTCCGTTCCAAGTGTCTTGTGGTTTCTCTCCAGTTCACGTGGATGGAAAAGTCCGGTGTGAGATTGTTTCCTGCCTTGCTGTTCAGCTACTCATTCCAGCAGATACTCCTAGGGGAACATTGAAACCTCTTCATTCTGTCTGCAGGGCTTGTGATGCTAAACATTGAGAAGCATTGTTCTTGGTTTTTGGGACTGCTTGTTAAAATACAACAGTTTAGATTTGCTGTGTAGTTGCGATTCATTCCAATTAGTCGCTGACTTCTACCAAATTGGTGCTCTTGTGCTGTGCTTGAACTTGCTCAATCGGTACTTCTTGATACAAGGCATAGTAGTTCCAAGAACCAGGAATGTGACCGTGGAAAAATCTAAACGTTAGAATTCTTGGTTTGTAAGTGTAAGAATTACAGGCCAAACGCTCAAGGTTTTGGGAGCACGTGAAACAGATCTGTACACAAAGGGTAAACATAGGCGTTTCATGACTGCTCCATCGCTTGGCAGTCGTGAAGACGTAAGCTGTTAGCAGCAATGGCATAGCAGGTTGCTGAACGTAGGAGGAGTTCACCTCAATCGGCTGTTTTGCGTCAGTAAGTATGGTTTAGGAGACATGAGCTTTGAGGTCTGCTCATATTTCTGCAACCTGGATTTTTCAGATGCGTACATCTGAGGTCTTCTAAAGGTGACATCTCTCTCAAGAGTAATGCCTTGGTTCAGTCATTTCAGTGTATTTGTTGGTGAAACTCAATTACAGGTATGCAGTATGACATACTTATTAATGAAATTAAAAAATGTTCTTGTTTGAAACTCCCTTGTATTGGCTGACAAACACAAGGTTCTATTAAACTGACGTAATCAGCATTGATAACTGGCAATTGGTGAATGGCATCAGGAGAAGAATGAGGCAGCAGTTCTTCAGCATGTAAGTGGAGTCTAAACGTAAATATGATTGAATGCTAAATAGCTGTCTTAATCTGTCCCCCAACAAATGGCTCTGTCTTAGGGAGAAAAATGGTAATGCTTCATGGCAGCTGGCGTAAGTGAGGTGATACCATATGATAAAAAAGAGCTTGTATTTGAATTTGAGACATTTATTGGTTCCTTTGGGAAATACAGAATTTTGTATTTTAAACCCTTTTCCTGACCAGAGCAGCAAGATGCTGTGCAATAAAAGGAGAAAGATTAGCTGTAAAATGAGACAATAATGATGGTCTGCTCTGTTGCAAAGCCAGGAGCGGTTGCAGTCAAGGCCACGCTTGTGTCACATTCAAAGATTCCAGGACACCCCAGAGACTGTTGGTATTAGCATGGCTGCACCCATGTTTACGTGAGGCAGAGCTGTACCATGGAGCAGGCACGCTTCCCTCTTCCTAGCAAAACCTGGATGTGTGAACAGATGTGAGGAAAAGAAGCAACAAAGCTTTCCCAGCTTGAACTTTCTGTGAAGAAGAGCAGCTGCTAAACTTCACGTGCTGCCTTCTTTCTTGCTCCATCTCCAGAAATTTTTGGAACCTTTGTGGCCTCCTGAAGATGTAACTCATGCCTTCTTGCTATTGTACTCGATCCCAGATGTTAGTTGAGCACTTTTGTTACTTCGGTACTAACAGCTGTTACTCCAGTACCTGAAGACAGCTGTTACTGGAGAGTCCCCTGCATTTCCGTGCCCAAGATGCTGTCGCAGCGTGCTTGCAGACTGAAGTTTTAGGTGGGCAAAGAAAAAAGGATGAATAAGCCGTGTGGAAGTGGTGTTCCACATCCGACTTGTTCCCCCTTGCTTTCAGTAGATGTGCTAATGAGTTGCTCTATTTGCGTTGGCCTTAACCATCCTTTCAAGGAGGCACTGTCCTTTGTCAGTGGCTGCAATGAGCTTTCTCGCTCCCTCTTTCCTGCCTGGGCTCTTAAAGAGCCAAGATTACCCATATTTTTTTCTGAGTTCTCTCACGCAAAGGCGAGATTTTCCTTCCCCTACTGTAAAAGAATAGCTTGCAAACTCATCTCTGTCTCTGCTTTGGGAAGAATGTTTTTCTTCTCCGCTTTTAACTAAAGCTTCGTACATGTATAAAGCATGTTTCTTTTCTCTCTCCCCAGCCCAAGCTCCCCATGTAACTTTTTAGGGGTTGCCTGTCATGAGCTTTAAAACGCTGTAAATGAAGGAGGAGCTGTGGCCAATTCTGAATTGCCTCACGTTGGAAGCGTTAGGCTTTTGATGGCAGGGTCCTCTTGAATCCGTCACATTGCTTGTAGTTCTTTGCTTCAGAAGATGATGGGACATCCATATAGTTTTGGTAATGTCTTGAGAGGCTTCCTTCTCTATTTAGTATTTACTTTTGACGTGTAGGCTAAAGAAATTACTGTGATATAAAGCATTTACCCCTTTTTCAGTTTCTGTGCCTCTGCTCTTGCTGAGACTTGCCTTTCTGTCCCTTTCACGCCTTTCAGAACTTCTTGGCTTTTCGCTAACTGTTAAAATCATATTGCCCAACTTTAGAATTTTCCAAGTTGACATCTACATCTGAGCTTGTTATCCTGGTTACTTCCCAGATATGTCTTTAGGGCTAGGTGAATCCCTCTGAGCCGTGCTTCAAATCACCATATGGACATACTTATCTGAGCTTTCTGAACAGTCATTGGAGAATATCTGAATGCTGACAGACCAACCTGGCTTGAACATCTTAATTTTCCATGCAGATGAACTTATTTGGAAAGTGGATATAGAGTTTGAGGGTAAACACCCCGACGGCTGTAATGATAAGTAACACTGGAGATTCCCTTGGTTTGTATTTCTAGTTATTGCAATGATTTCTGCTTCAATCTCTTGTTTTAGGAAACACCAAATTTCTGAACTTTCTCAAGTGTGAGGTTTGAAAAAATAAGTCAGTCTGCTCTAAGTCTTAAAGACACCATGAGGAACATGTTCCTTAATTATACTTGCGTTGACTTAGAGCTAGTATTTTCTGCAAGTTTTATCTCCATTTGAAGGCTGCTCTGGTAATAAACTTGAGTTCCTTAAGTAACAGTCTCTTGGGCTTGAATGAAATTTCTTCGCTTGTGGATATAGGATCCGTTTCCTGCTACAAGCCAACTGTTCTCTAGCAGAAAGAAAATCCGCCTGGATCACCATGCGTTTCTTTTGCCCTCTGAAGCAGGTTTAGTACATGGATATCTGCTGTTGGTACTTTTCCATGGCTTAATTGCCTGTGCACTGTCGTAGGCTACCCTTGTCTGCTATTCTGCTTATCCCCGATGCCTGACGTTCTGATACACTGTGGTTTGGGATCCAGAAAAAACCCAAATAAAATGTGACCCAGCATAGGTTGTTAAAAAAAGTTTCCTTTGCCAGCCTCAAACAGTAGTGTCCTGGAAGAAGTGTCATGTTGAATCATTTTACATGTTTTTCAAGTGAAAAAAAGCATTTTTATTGCAGTTGTTCTGTACTCTGGACTTGGTGTCTTGGATACTGAGCTGTTACACTACTTGTGTCATTCCCCTCCCCCCTGCTTTTTTTTTGATTTGGCTATTCAGGAAGTTCAGATGTCCTCCGAAGGAAAACAGCTACTTCAAGATGTATATTTAGTTTTTAATATAGGTGTCGATAAGGCTTGAATGTGGAGCACTGAGCAAAATTGGCACATAATAGATTTTCCAAGTGACAAACAATTGCTGCTGTGATAGACTCCTGGAAATCTTGTGGTTCAGAGGTCAGAGATTCGTTAAAAGAGTAAATGTTAAATCGTATTTAATATGTTCAAGCTCGGCAAACTTCTTTGGAAGTGTTTGTGTGGATCTGAAGTAAGAATTGTAGTTGAATTCGCTTAGCGGTTGGGAGAGGAGAGCCCTCGATCCAGGGGCTCAGTAGTGTTATTAGGAGCAAGGACTTCTAACCTGTGACTTCTGGCCTCTGTGAAATGGAGTGGTTTTGTATTGTAGGTAATCTGGGAATTTGTCGTCTTACTACATAAATTGTTGAATCACATTTGCATTCTTGATCAAAGTTTGGTTGGACGCTGGCTGCTGCTGTTGAGATGGATGGCTTCAGAATGTCTTGGTAACACTGAATATTTGGACTCGGTGCACAGCCGCCATGTACCACCACGGACTAGTCCAGGAGGGCTCTTTACAGCGCAGTCCCTTTCACTACACAGACTGTGGAAACAATTCCATGTATACTACGTGATCTCATACTGGTCAGAGTATGGGATAGTATTAATTTTGTTATGCTTTATTTTAAGAAGTATTGTTTAGATAGTGAAGCTGTGGATAGCAATTGGACACTCCGATCTGCCCTGTCCCTTTCAAAGGGACTTGCTTGCTAGCCTTTTCCAGTCCCAAACACTATCCTCATAAAAAGAGGAATGGATCAGGGTTTTATTCTGTCTAGCTAACTGTTCTTTGGGTGGAATGCTGATATTGCTAAATTATTTTTTTAAATAAGAAATGGAGATTAAAAAAAAAAAAAGCAGTGATTTCATTAAGCATTCCTTTTCTTCCAGCTTCGAGAGACCTTTTGTCTCGTTTTGCCTAATGACACTAGGTGTCCTGTAACTGACTGGTCCTGGGGGAGGTCAGGCTGAACACTCCTGCCTCTCTGCCCCTTGCTAAGAGACTCTTGAATGTGAGACTCCAGTTCCTTGCTCAAAGTATGCTAGCAATATTCAGACTGGGTCATGATTTCCCACAAAAACAGCTTTCCACCTTTCAGATAATGCAACTTGGAGTCCTCCTGTCTTAAACTTAAAAACTAGGACTTCTAAAACCAGAAAGAAAAAGTAAAAAAAAAAAAAAAGTTTTCTTCACTGATTCTTCTGTATGCCAGTCACTTCAAAGGCAGCAGCCATTTCGGTAGTTGTATTCTGGAGGTACATGATATGGTTATGTGGTCATAACAAGGCAATCCTAATCTTGTGAGGAAAGGTGCGGATGGAGTTTTCCAGTGCGTTTTGCCTATCGCTGGAGATGGTTTTGTCTTGGGAGCAAATATGTCAGACTGTTTAATACCACTTATTGAAGGTAAAAAATTGACTTTATTTTGTTATGGCTTACCAAAAGGCTAAAAACTGCTGAAATAAATAGTAGGCAGTCAGTGATCTCTTGGTCTGTTGGTTCAGTCTGACTCCCGTTTTGGAAGTTTGTCTTTAAATCCAGAGAAAAGCAAATAACTGTTTAAGTTCTGGACTACGGAGACAAGATTGCGTACTATGTAAAGTGAAGGAAACTTGTTCTTGCAGACTTTCCCATGGATTTGGATTGCCTCAAGTAATGAGTGGGTACTAAAGATCAAGGAAACTGATATTGTGGAAATAGCTGGCTTTTGAAGTGGAGGAAAATCAAGAACATGTTTAACTGTTTTAAGACTTTACTGCATACCTGTAATTGTCCAGTTTTGTGGTCTAGAGAACATGGAGTGTTTCTGGGCTTTCTTATAAGGCAGAGGCTCCATACACGGTTGTTGATTGTTCTAAATTCCCATTGTTTTCTTGGCTTTTCTCCCTTGGTATATGTGTCGTCTGGAATCTGATTTGTAGTTGGTGAGGTAACATACGTGGAGCTCTTAATGGACGCTGAAGGAAAGTCAAGGGTAAGTGTTTGAGAGATTTCTTCTGTGGATTTTCTACATGACAAATGTAACTGTATGGTGGCGTGGAACGAAACGAAGTCAGGAAGGTAGAGAGTGTGTATGCTTAGTGGCTATAACATAGGATTGCTTTAAGCTTCTTTTGGGGTGGGGAGGAGGTGGGATGGGGCCTTGTAAACAGCGTTAGGGTGGTCTTCCACTGTGTTCAGTTGGCGTTGGCTGTTTGAATGACCCATGGACCCTAGCAGTATGTATAGTGGTACGGAATATTAAAGTAATACTTGTGTTTTTGGAAAACGTCACTGTAGTGGTTTGCTGAATTTGTAAGGCCAGTGTGCAAAAGCAGGTTCTGTAAACTACACTTCCTGTGCCAGTAAACTGAATTCAATTCCTAAACGTAAATGCATATTGCCTTCATAGGTACTTAAGTCCTTTAGTCCAGCGACAGTATCTTACAAGGAAAAAAATAGTAGGAGCACACTTAACTGTACCGAAGGATATGGATTTAGGGTGAGAGAATATGGCAAGGGTTTTGCTGTACGACAGAGAAGAGCAGGTCACATGAAGCGTGTGGTATTTTTCTTGGAGAATCGGACTTAGTTCTGTTTGTTACAACTTCAGAAACTACAGTTTAATCCTGTTAACGCATAAGAAATTTTATCTTATGGAATTCAAGTATTGAAGGCTTTATTGGGTAAGATTACATTTATTTTCGCTATTAGGGCTAACTAATGTGATTTGACTTTTTTAAAAAAAAGTTTTTTGTGTGTTTTATGCTTTTACTTACTTTATTTCTTCTTTCTTCCCTCCTCTCCTCCCTGTTATTCGCCTGTGAAATCATCTCATCAGGGATGCGCGTAAGTTCACTTATGAATTTATAGTAAGAAATGAGGAGACTCTTAAAAAATAAGCAATGTTCTTAGATGTCTTGTATCCCCACAGTGTTGTTGAATTCAAGATGGAAGAAAGCATGAAAAAGGCTGCAGAGGTTTTGAACAAGCATAGTCTTGGTGGAAGACCATTGAAAGTGAAAGAAGTAAGACGTGCATCTGTTCTTTCAGTATGTTGAATCTGAAGGTGAAGGGGTAGTTCTTAGTCAAGGTTTATGGCTGACTCATTTGTAGATAAGAATAATTGACAAAAGGCAGGACTCATCAAATAGGATTAAAAAAAAAAAAGACCGTCAACCTTTTTTTTGCCATCAGCATGTACTGCTGACCTTGAGTTTGAACGTGATTGTCAAGACTAAACTTGATTTAAAGAATAGGTGCTGATGGTAGCAATGCAGAACTCGGACAACTGCTTTAACTGCAGGTATACTTTCTTGTTTAGTGGTTTAAAGAAGAAACCTGCTTAAGTATTGTTTGTTCCTTCCTGCCTTCCCTTTTAATTCTGCATCATAATGAATGTACTCCACAAACAGTCCTGTAGAATAAGCTGGTTTCTGAAATACATCAAAGATTTATTTCCATTTTAATGGCTTTGCTATTGTCAACCAGTATGACGTGCTCAACCGTACCATGAGTTAATTCTTAACCATTGCCAAGTTTAAAGTTTTCTTCCAGCAGTTTGGAACCTGTAGCTACATTGAAGGTTCAATTAAAAATAAAAAGGAACTTATTTCAGTGTTAGCATTGACTCTTGGCCTTAGGGTATGTGAGCTATGTTCTTAGCTAAGCAGTCTTAATGTTCTGTCGTGCCCTGCCCACTTAATGGTGGGGGGTGAAAGACATCTGCACGAGTATGAGGCAGAGAATGTGTGCAGAAGGTCTGCCCTGAGCAACCCGCTCCGTGCTGTAGTCTGAGGAGTGCTTGGGAAGAAGGATGGGGACAGCAAGTGGCAGCACTTCTCAGATCTGGCAGATTTTATAAGTAGCGTAATGAACTCTGGGGGCAGCAGCCTGCTTCTGGGCGCAAGCCATCTTCTGGCACTATTGACCTCTTGCTACCCTTTAAAGGAATGAAGAGGTGAAATGGAAGGTTAGAAAAATATAGCTGCACCTGGAAGTCGTCAGGCACTGGCTTCTCTAAGGGCACCGTGGAAGAAAAAGCTATGGAGAGTGGGCCACCTTTGGGTCAGGTTTCCTGTTAATGATACACCATTAGTACTGGAAGTCAGGTTGCCCTTTGGTATCAGTCCTTGAGAAGAGGTGGTTGTCATTTGCCCAACTCTTCGTGAAACTGTTGTCATACTTGAATATTTCTGTCTGTATGACACAGAACAGAAATGATACTTGAAATGGTGAAGAAGCATTTTACCAGTATTAGGGACTTAAGCAACGCTTACACCCCAGCCAAGTGCCCCAGTCTGACTGTGTGGAATGAATTAAATTCTTGTGGGTGACCATGAGCATCAGTTTTGCCAACTGTCTGGTACGTACCTCTCCTTGTTGGCTGTCTCACTGCTGAGGAGCATGAAGGCCTTCAAGTGACATAATAAAAATTGATGGCAGAATAAAGTTCTTTCCCTGATCAGAAGACTTTAGTTTGTCTGACAACCACTCTTGGCTTTCTGTTGGAGCTAATCTGGTTTTAAGCAATACCTTATTTTGACAGTGAATTAGGAAATTTAAATTGAGAAGTGACTTGTATTCACTTTAATGTGTTCTCCACCTCAGACTACTATGATTTTCTGTAGCTGAAATGTGAAAGCTATCCTTTCTCCTGTTTCCAAAAAGTGCTATTGTTTAGTCTTAAATTTCAGATCAAGACTCAAATTAACTCAAATAGCTTTTATTTTTAAAGCATCTGTATTTCTGACTAATTAATTCCATTTGACGTTTCACTTTCTTCAGCAGTCTTGCAGTGCTGGCGCATTTTGCTCACTGAATACAGTGTGACATTTCCAACCGAAGTAACATAAGTTCACCTTGTATTGTGAAGGTGCTTACGTTCACTTTCAGTATAAAGTGAAGTGACAATAATTAATCTTATTTCCTTCCTTGAATTCTTCATCCTATGCTTCATGTTCTCTAGCATGTCCTAAAATTGTGAGATTATATAGTAATAGGGGGATACATTAAAAGGTTTTTTTTTGGGTTACAAAGCCAGTGTGTGTGTGGGGGGAAAAAAGCGTTGCCCAAACCAATCTTCTTGAAATTTTACACACTGTATCTTGTCTTGTAAAGAAGTCCAAGCGCAAGGTAAACAAATTGTTTTGAAGATGCCAAGAGTTAGCTGGCATTTGTTTTCCAAAACCTTCCCAGTGCCATTCTGGGTTTACCAGTCTTTGGAACACACATAACGGTGAGGTTTATTGCTGGTATTGAATAATAGATAAACACTTGCAGAATCAGGGGAAATGCATGAGTAGGAATAACTTGATAACTTGAAGGGTGCTGGCATATTGGTTAAAAGAAAATAAATTAGCGGATGGCAATGATATGTGCAGTAGTTGGCTGGAGATCTATAGGGAGCAGACAGCCCTGTGTAAAGGGAAACCCCTTCTTCTTTTGACTGTTTAGTCATGCCGCTAAATCTTCACGTGTCTAGTGGAGTCCAGAGGGAACAGAGTATGTTGTTTCTGTTTTTGCAGGATCCTGACGGTGAGCATGCCAGGAGAGCAATGCAGAAGGTCATGGCAGCAGCTGGTGGAATGGGTATTGGTCCCGGCCCGGGCGGCCCCGGCATGATCAATATCCCACCTAGTATCCTCAACAATCCCAACATACCCAACGAGATCATTCATGCCTTACAGGCAGGGAGACTTGGAAGCACTGTCTTTGTTGCAAATGTAAGTCCCGTGTAATCTGTGAACAGAGTATCTGGGTCTTAACTGAATTAAATCTAATAAATTAGGAGAAAAACCGTAGACTTTCAGCTCTGTTCCAGTGTAACTGAGTAGTAACTTATTTTGTGGCTAGTCTTGTTGATTCTCTGTGCTGGTGGAGTTGTAAATTAAGATGTATCCTATATGTTACGGTGTCTGTTAATTTGTATTTTTGAAGAAAGCCAGGAACGTTGCATTAAGCCCTGTAGCGTTCTTTATGCTATTTAAATTTTATCCTATCTCTGTGAAGACTTTTGTTTCTTAAGATTGCTGATATCGGGAAAGGAAATGTAAGAACACTAAAGCTGTTTTTTGATGGAAGTCTTTCTCATACTTCCAATATCACTTGTCTTCCAGTTGGATTACAAGGTTGGTTGGAAGAAACTGAAAGAAGTATTCAGCATGGCCGGTGTTGTGGTTCGGGCAGACATACTAGAAGATAAAGATGGCAAAAGTCGTGGGATCGGCACTGTCACTTTTGAGCAAGCTATAGAGGCTGTTCAGGCTATATGTATCCTTGTAGAGTAATGATGGTAAATCGTAGGCCAATAACTTCGTAAACAAAGCAGGATGAACATGTAAATTGTAGTGTTACGAATGAGGATGTTGCCATGTCACAGAAAGTCAGGCCATTGCAGTGGATGGAAAACGTAAGGAAAACTGAAAAAGAGAAAAAAGTCCATCTTGAAAGAATTGTTGCTGTTTGCTCAGTCATTAACAAAGTGGCTTCTCTTTCCCACATGGGTATGTGTGTTTCTAGCCCAAACAGTAAATTTCTGTCTCTAGGTTGTAGCTAGTATTAAAATGCAATTTCTGAGAAAAGATGTGTCTTAAATTCCTGTGATGGAGATAAAGGAGGAATGCAACAAATCCATTTGCAATGTAAGATGGCTTGACCTGCTGCGTTCCTCTGTCCCCTGTATCCTTACACTATGCATACCATGGTTTGCTACATGGCAATCTACAAGAAACAAACCAAACAACAACAAAGTACAGATGCTGCTGTGTGCGTGATCTCTCAGCTTGTGGCTGTGGTATGGAAAGGAGGAAAATATGTCCCTCTTTCCTCTCCCAAAGCTTCTCTTTCTATTTGAATGTTAATTCTGTTCTGCACGTGCACCTAATGTTAAGCCTTGTGTGAGCAAGACTTATACAAATTTCACATGATTCACTAGTGTGGAATACTTCAAAAATCTGGCTATTTGTTGATTTGGAAATGCTGGGAACTTTTGCCTGTTTTCTCCTGTTTTAAATGGCTAAAGTTACTGATGAAACATTTAAACATCTAGGCTGGTTTGGAGTCACGTTTTGAGTGATCTCTTAATGACCTTAATCTTAACCAGAAGAGTATTTTTAACTCATGTTTTAATTTTAAAAAACCACTCTTTGAATATTCAGTTACTTGGATTTCAAAGCTTTTTAGTTTTGAAGAAGGCAGAAGGATTTTTGATAATCTGAATGATAGCTCAAGAAGTGACCTGGAGAGGCGTGGTTTTCTGACTGGGTTTTTGTACTCTGCACCAGATAGCACTTAGAGCTTTAAGACTTTGTGTGGTTCTAGCGCTTGAACAATGATCCTTAGTGAAACAATAGCGATGTTTAATGGGCAGCTGCTCTTTGACAGACCGATGCATGTAAAAATGGTAAGTACGTTCAAATTCTTACTGCTTTTCGAACGCGTAATTGTGCTCCTGATTTTGGGTGATGTGTGGTTTCAAGGCTGGGTTGAAATACAGCAGGGGGGAAATGTGTGACTTGCCTAATTCCTAGTGATGTCAGCTCACGCCATCAGGGAAGGTTAATTCTGATTATTTTACTAAAAGACAGTCATAAATACAGTGAAGATTGCTTTAGCTTTAAGTTTCTGTGTTTTAATAAAAAAAAAAAAGGCAAGAAATCATTTCTTACTTTTCTCGCAAACATTAATATATTGAATTGTGTTTAGGACGAGCGAGCCTTTCCCAAAGGAGACTTCTTTCCTCCAGAGCGACCCCAACAACTTCCTCGTAAGTCTTTCCTCCATGACTGAACATGTTATGTTTTTTTTATTTTGCTGTTCAGTGCCTGGGGCCTGATCCCAGCCCCAGTAAGTCTCTGGTTCAGACTTTGGAAAGCTGGGATCCAAATGGTCTGAATAATGTCAAAGGGGGAAATAGTAAAGAAGAGCTGCTCAGTCTTATCTTTTTTTTTTCTGGATACTTCTTTCAGCTCATAGCTAGAAGCTTGTCTTAAAACAGTATCCCATTCACGTTCTCAAGGCTTCCAAATCTCTCAATTGCAATTCAAAGACCCCAATGCCTTGTAAAACTACTGTTAGTAGTGGGATTTAATGGAAACATAATTAATCAGTCAGTATGGTGTTCTGGGTATCTAATGTTTTTCCTTCAATTGAAAGGGCTGAATTGAGGGCCTGAGAATCTTCCAGGTCTTCAGGTTTCTAAAGGGGATCTTACCAATGGATATAAATATCCGAGGGGAGGGTATAAAGAAGAAGGAGCCAGGCTCTTTCAGTGGTGCCCAGTGGCAGGGCAAGAGGCAGTAAGCATAAACTGAAACACAGGAGACTCCGTCTGAATATAAGGAAACGTTACTGTGAGGGTGACTGAGTACTGAAACAACAGGTTGCCCGGAGAGCCTGTGGAGTCTCCGTCCTTGGAGATAGTCAAAAGCTGTGTGGATATGGTCCTGGGTAACCAGCTCTGGGTGGCCCTGCTTGAGCCAGCAGGGTTGGAGCAGATGACCTCCAGAGGTCCCTTCCAACCTCAGTTGTGCTGTGATAAGATACTGATACTGAAAGTATGGAGCAAGAAGAGTCTGAGTTGGAAGGGAAGAGCTAGAGGCGGGGGAACACAGGCTTAATTTGTTGAAATACCGCAAAAATATAAAGTGTGGCTGTTAACGTAATTCTGTTAATTCAGCCAGTTGCTGTTTTCTTGGGCATGGGAACCAAACCTGTTGTGTGCTGCTAACCTGCACAATTTTGGTGATCATCAACCAATCCATCCCTTAATTAGCTCAGTTTTCTGTGTATCTGTCAAAGCCTTATTCAGCAGCAGTATCACTCGTGGTTTTTATTGCTGCCTTGACTTTCTGTAATGGTGTACCTCTTTTTCAAGTGAAAGTCATTGGGTTTCAGTTTAATTGTCTTTGTATAAAACTCAACAAATACCAATGGAAGCCTGTTTCTTGGCCTTTATTGGGGCGGGGATGGGGTATCTTGTGTTGTTTTAAAACAAGATTCAACGCTTCCTGTGTTTATTATGCTGAGCTGTAAATGAGGGAGTCCTCTTCTCATAGGCAAAGAATGCCATTAAGCTGTTGTTTGATGCAAGTGCAAGCAGAGAACTCTTTCTTCCTGATTAACTATAAGGAAAATATGAGGGCTCTTTCTTCTTTCTTTGGACTGGGGAATTCTTAATTCATTTGGGTACAGGAAGATTCAAAATTATGCCTGGGAATGATACACTTTGTTTGCTCAGAGAAGAGGCTGGCTGTGTGCTCTGAATTCTATAGGTGGCTATCATAATGATAGGTTGAACTTTGTGGTTAAATTCTTACCTACAAGGGAAGAACCTTGGCAAAGGTGGAAATAAGCCATTTGTCAATCAACGGTAATACTGTGCAAAGGTTAGGAGATCTTTATACTAAATTGCCCACTCTCTTCTCCTTAGATTGAGGAGTTGCACAAAATAAGCAGTGTTCTAGCCAGTTATTTTTCAGGAGTCAGCTTAAAACCAACCAAACAAGCAAGTTTTCTCAGTAGTAAGATGGAAAATGGATTATGAGAAAAAAATATTTGAGACAGTTTTTAGTATATTTCAAGACACATCTATTCTGGATTTACTATACACTTTCATGCTTTAAGTACACACCCCAAAGTGGGAACACAGCAAGCTTTTTGGAGAATGAAAGTCAATTACTTAAGAATAAAACTTGCTGTTTTGTCAAACTATGGAAAGAAGGCTTTTTTGATATCTGAATATTTTCTTCAGATGGTCTTGGTGGTATTGGCATGGGATTAGGACCTGGAGGTCAACCTATTGATGCAAATCATTTAAACAAAGGCATGGGAATGGGCAACATGGGACCTGGAGGTAAGAAGATTACTCCTATGCTTTTGTTTCATGAGAGCTTTAAGCTATGTAGAAGGTAGATAGCTTTGTTTTGCCTACACAAAAAGTTGAAGTGTTAAAGGAGTTAAAGGAGTGTTAAAGCCAAATGAGTTTTTGTTGAGCTAAGTAATGAGCTTGATAATGGAAACTTGAATTTAACCAACTGCTCCATTTTTTTTCACTGTGGTCAAGGCACAGCTCTCATTTTCTGACTCTTGAGCATGAGCAGCAGACACTGCAAATATACATTAAACTTTTAAAACCATCTGTCACTTTTAACACTTACTAGTGGGCTTGCAAATCTTTGTTTAGGATATGTTTAAATAGCACAAGTTTTAAAGAGCCACCTAAAAAGTAGCACACATTCAGCTTTCAATTTATAAATGCCTATGGGTTTTTCCCCTTTGCTGCTTTAATTTCTGAGAAGGAATGTTGCAATCTACTCAGTTATCACATGTAAGCTCTTCAGTCCAAACAGTGGACATGTTGTATGGTCTCTATTTCTACAGCCAGCCTAATGGCTGAACTTTTGTAGAATTACGTCTGCTATATAAAGCTTTCTCTTTTATTTTGAGGAATGGGAATGGAAGGCATGGGCTTTGGAATGAATAAAATGGGAGGTAAGCTGTGTTTTTTGACATGTATATAGCTTGGGCTTTCTGAAAGTCATGTAAACTTAGCCATATATGTCTAGCAGGCATTTGTGTTCTTTGAAATTGTCACCAATTTAGTAATAACTTGTTCCTTTTTGAGTATTAATAAAACTGCTGGAGGTGTTTTTGTCGTGTGACTTGTTAAAACTGCCCTTGGCTTAGGAGATACGGTGTGACCAAATTCCGACCAAATTTTGTTTTCGTGAATCTGTGATACAGAGTTGTCTTGGTGCCTGTGGAAATGTTCTGTGAAAGCAGCTTATGTGGGTGAAGTGTGGTGTTAAGTGGAAATGCATTGCTAAAGAATCCCTGAAAAATATTTTCTTTTAGGAATGGAAGGTCCTTTTGGCATGGAAAACATTGGTCGCTTCCCAGCTGGAATGAACATGGGCAGAATGAGTGGTAGGTATTGGTTTTTTGTATATCCAACTCCTGACTTGTGTTGTCTGAAAGTGTAACACTGGAGAGACTCTCTAGACTGGTCATTTTCCTTTTATTGGAAAAACTTAAAAGCTTACAGCTGATGTGGTGTCCACAAGTCGCTCATGGCCTCTGAGCTGCAGAAAACAAGTGATTCATTGAGGTTGTCTTGAAGGACTAGTTTAGCAAGAGAGAAGCTCTTATCTAGTCACCAGAAAGACTTCTCCAGAGCAGAGTGGCTGCGTTGAATGTGTTTGTCCATAGTGAGATGAGTCCTGCTTTTTGTTGGTTTTTGGGTCTCAAGAAGACATGATAATATGATCAGGAGAACGTACTAAAAAAAACTTGCCTTGCTTTTAATCTTTAAAAATGAGGCCTGTATTAAAACATTCTCTCAGGAGTCATTTGGACACCCTGAAGAACATATCCAACTTAATCTTTTCAGAGATGGATCGTGCCATGGGTGGAGGATTTGAAAGAGAATTTGGAAGAAATGAAATGGGAATGTCTCGTAGTTTTGGAGAGACCTTGGAGAGAGGAATAGGTACGTACACTAAGCTAAGTACTTTTACTACTTGCCTTTCATACCTGAACTGTACATAAAATAGACTGTGTTTTATATATATTTGCTGTAATAGTTTGGCTTGGATCAGACTCCTAAGAGCTGTACAGAAGGCAGAGGGATACACTGGTAGTGATCTGTGGAGCTGTGTAATGGAACTTCAGATGCAACAGGAAACCTTCTGACACGCTTATTACACTGCCTTGTGTCTTGCAACTTCATGCTAAACTTCCAAAGAGGAAGGTTCTGAATGATGTGTGACCCAATCCTGTCACTAAAATGTCGTCTGTGGCCTAGACAGTAGGGAGGAAAAATGTGACGAAACCTTAATTTCCTTCCCTTGCTCCCAGATGTTTCAGGAATCTGGCACAGACTCACACATCAGGTGACTGAAGAGAACGCCTTACTGTGCAACTCACGCAGCACTAAAATCAGTGTTCTTCTGTTGGTCTTTCCTTTTGAACCCCAGCGGGAAAAGGAAGACTATCAGTATAGCAAATAACTTGGTGTAAAATACTACTTGAACTGAGCAAGGACAGTGCGGTGCTGTTCTGTCTGTAGCAGCTTTGAGATGGCAAAATCATGCTTTGGGGAAAGATTCAGAACTTCAACATTTTTAATGTCTTCAGTGAGCATCTGTTCCATCTGCGTACAGCTTGATTCAGCCCGTTCCTGAGATTGCTCTGTTATTGCTGTGCTCTGTTAATTTGATATCGCTGAAATTCATTTTTAAAGAAAGTGAAATGCAGTACACTGTTGCTGATACAACTCGGATGACTTCATAAAGTTGGATCTTGTATGCAAGGGAAGGTGATCTTTTTTATAAGTCATTAAAAAACCTGACAAAAATGGTCTTCCCTTAAAATTCAGATTGCAAAGCAAATATAGCCTTCAAAAAACTCAAAGCACTTAAAGCAGCAATTCAGTTACGGTAACTCACTGCTTTTTTTTTTTCTTATATATCTATCATAATGCAATAAAAAATAGTTTTGAGGGAGATAATCTTTAAATAGATAAGCAATATTATGCATTAAAACACTTCTGAAAAAAAGATTACTGGAAGACTAGGGGGAAAAAAAATTTAGACTGTCAGCTTTGCTGGCAGTTGTGCATTTTTGAAATGCTACTGGTAAGATACTAAATTTTTTTTCAGTGAAAACAAAGTCCTGCTCCTTCTCGCTGCCTGTATAACCGTTAGCTTCCTAGCAGGTTGCCCAGTGACCCTGGAAATACTGGACTGTTTCAGTAATGAAGTACTCAAAACTGCAGAATCTCTGAAACTAAGCTGAACCCAAATATCTTGAAGTAGGCAGACCTCCCCCCCCCTTCCCAATTTGCAGAATTAATTTTATTTGCTTAATGACTGAATCACAACATTTAACAACCAAGAGTTGGCCCTGCCTGCCTGCCTGCACAGGATTAGCCCTTTTCTGGGAGACTCTAAAAACAAATGCACACAGCTCTTGGCTTTCAGCTGAAGAAATACTAAATGTTTGTCGCTGTTGTTTCTTCATTTAAAAAAAAAAAAAAAAAGCCAACTTGGTTGCACAAGTACAAATGTCACGTCACCCAAAACCATTCTGTGTTATTTAAGGTACTACTGAAGCTTGAAATAGCGAAGCAGGATGAATGCTGTTCGGAAACGTGGCTGCTTCAGTTTTCTTGAGCATAGGCTTATCTTAGGGTTACGTAACTTGTTTCTCTTCATTAAATATATGTGGATAACTTAAGTATGCACTTTCTTCAAGGCTTTTTCACCTCAAACAGGAAGCAAACTCAACAGGATTCTTGTTTTTTTACAGTGCAGCAGTGCTAAACTTGATAGATAAGCTAAGATCCTTCATACAACAGCAAAATGGCCTAAACTATAGGAGAGTGATCCTTCTGCAGGAAGTTGAAGACTCTGTAGCAGAGTCAGGACAACTCAGTCAAGGGATTTGATGTAGCAGCTATAGGAACCCTTTTCTCACCTGTGTTTTATGGCACAGGCAACCTTTTTGTATTTCTTTCCACATTAAAAGGCCAAGCACGCTTTGTGACTTTATAATGGTCACTCTGCTGTGGTTCTTGTGTGGAATTTGCTTTTTTATCTTGGAGTTCTGGCAATAAGAGGGCTCTTAAGTTTGGGCAAGCTTTTCCTGTAAAAGTCTCTCCCTGGCTTGGCAGAAGCAGTCTGAGTTGCCTGGCAAGGACGATGTGATTTCATTCCTCTTCCAAGCAATCTGTATCTGAACTGGAGTATCAGTTACTAAATTACTGCTCTTGCTGTATAATCCCCAGTGTACTGCACAGGACAGCTAGCAGCTGAGATTATGTGTAAAATACTGCTTTTGCCACCTGATCTTCTCCTAGGTTTGCATATGCCTTCCAAATTTTCTCCTTTGGTTTTTTTTTTTTTTTGGAAGGCTTTCTTTGTGCTTGCAGAAGTTAAGCTCCTTAGCGAAGGGATAATCCCAACTCTAGTATGTGTGATGAGATGACTGCTCCCCTAAATCATGTGTTGTAGTCATGATGGTCTGCGTAATTAACGACGGTACTCTTCTTACCATCTGAAATAAAACTTTGCTTCGTATTCTGCAGCAACAGAGCACACAGCGTGCGGTCACTTTTCTGAATGATGATAAAGCTTAAAGCATTTCAGTACTGTAAGCATGCGTTAGATTTTTTTTTTTTTTTTTTTGTCCCTGTATGGTTACTGATAAACTGTTGTGTTGTGTTCCAGGTGGCGGAAATGCCAGCATTCCTGGGATTGAGAGGATGGCACCTGGCATTGATCGTATGGGCTCGGGAATAGAAAGAATACCTTCTGGGATGGGGCATGGGATGGAGAGAGTAGGGTCAGAAATAGACAGGATGGGTCTCGTTTTGGATCGCATGAGCTCCAACGTGGAGCGAATGGGTTCAGGCATTGACCGAATGGCTCCTCTGGGCATAGATCACATCGCTCCTAACATCGAGAGGATGGGCCCAGCTATTGAGAGAATGGGTTCTGGCATAGAAAGAATGGGTTCTGGCATAGGCTTTGGTATCGAGAGAATGGGCGCTGCCATTGACCGTGTTGGCACCACTATGGACAGAATGGGATCAGGCGTGGAACGTATGGGTTCTGGCATGGATAGAATGGGTATAGGTATGGAGCGTATGGTCCCTGCTGGAATGGGAACTGGAATGGGTCAGGTCATAGAGAGAATGCCAGCTGGTTTGGATCGCATAGGTGCCACTCCTATGGAAAGAATAGGAATAGATCGTATGGGTGCTGCTAGCATGGAGAGAATGGGCTTGGAGCGCATTGGAGCCACTAATATGGAAAGAATGGGTCCTGCTATGGGACAGGGCATGGGAGCAGGCATAGATCGAATGGGACTTGCAATGGGAAGCAATTTTGAAAGAACAATGGACATGGAACGTGGAAACTTTGCAGGCAATTTTGCAGGCTCCCTTGGAGGAACTGGAGGACCTGCAGCTGGGGTGGCCAGAAAAGCCTGTCAGATATTTGTGAGAAATGTGAGTAGCCTCCTTCCTACCTCTCCTTCCTCCTGAAATGAATTGGTACTGACATGTTGATCTCATCTGTGCTCAGCTGACTTCAGTCAGAATATCTAACATTGGGTGCTGCCAAAGGGGGAGTTAGGTCAGCTTTTGTGAGTTGAAGCTGTTTCCCTAGCAGGAGAAGAGCTCTCTGCATCTGTAAACGATGATGCTGAACAGTGGCTGTCCCAGGACAGAAAACATGTTTTGAAGAGTTGGCAGTGCCTGCAAGTTGTGCAGCAGATCCTCAGTAACGCTCTCTTCTTCTCTTTTCACAGCTGCCTTTTGATTTTACATGGAAAATGCTGAAAGATAAATTTAATGAATGTGGTAAGTTACTTTGTTACTGGTAATTATTCTGAAAATTGAGTATGAATTAAACAGTAACTCCTGGCTCTGTACGTCCCTGACACTAGTATCTTAACTAAAATGTCACTCAGACTTACTGAAATACTAGATCTTAACGTTGACAAGTGTAGTGAGGATGTTTACCAGCGTTGCTATACCAGCAAGAGTTCTGCAGTGTTGAAAAGAAATAATAAACCCAGTTAGCATATCCTTTTTCTCAGCGTTTGTTCCCTTCTCCATCTTGGGGGCTGGGTTTATCATGTGGATAGCCTCTTCGTAGTTGCAGAAAGAGATAGGAATGGAGATACAGAAGTCCTGAGAACTGCTGAAAAGCACCTGCACAGATTCTTCCTATCTAAATTTGCCTGGGAAAACTGTCCTTAAAAAAATAACTGAAAAAAGTCTGAATTCAGCTCCTGACCGCTGAGCGTGCTGTTCAGCTTCGGGGAGTTTTTTCGTGGCAGCGGCTGCTGTGCCCAGACCTTGCTCCCCAGTATCTTGTGCTGCTTGCCTGATGGCAAAACCAAGTCCCAGCCGCCTCAGTCACGATTGCGAAGCGTGCGCTGACAACTTGGACAGGGCTTGGTAGCTCGTGCTTCGCTCCGTTCATCTACTTCTGATGCTGCTGCTTGAGTGCGAATTGGGAGAACCAGTTTGAATTAATTCGTCTCTTAAACTGAGAACACTTCTTTAAAACAACGGCTTGGTAAAGTTGGCCTGCAGCTTTATGTTTCAAAGCAATGGTAGCTTCTAAAGGTGTACTTTGTGGCTTAAGGTAGAGAACTGTGACTTGATGGAGAGTTACGCGGAGCTGCTGGGTTAAACAAGAGCCTTTCTTTTCTTTTTAAGGTCATGTGCTGTATGCTGATATCAAGATGGAGAATGGGAAGTCTAAAGGATGTGGTGTGGTTAGATTTGAGTCCCCAGAAGTAGCTGAGCGAGCCTGCCGTATGATGAATGGGATACAGCTTCGTGGGAGGGAGATTGATGTGCGAATTGATAGAAATGCTTAAGTAGTTGCCTTTTTAACACTGATACCAGATTTTTGAATTTGTATTTTTTCTTGTTAACCATTTTAATTTGACTGGATGTAAAGGTGTTAAAACAATTCAGTTGCTTTCTGGAGTAATTTTAATTACTTTTTTAACAAATGGATTTCCATTTTACTGTTTTTTGCATTGGAACTGCAATGTGCACAATCTTTTTTTGTAGTTGTGGCATCTTGTTGACATTACAGATGTAAACAGTATGACTTTGATAATAAATGCAAGTTAAAGATTTCAGTCACAGCATCCGTTACTGGCAGCACATCCTATGCTTGCAAAAATATCTGTAAACTGAGCTCAGTAAATGAGAATTTGTATTTGTGAAGTGTCAAGAAAGAATGTTCCTCTTGGTTGTCAGTTTATGACAGTACGAATCGGTCTTTAAAATGATGGATTTGCGCATTCGCATGCGTGTCTGGATGTCTTCGGGGCAGAGGGGGGCTTCCCTTTCCTGTATTCAGACCTAATCGATGAGCTCTCTTAGCAAAAGGCTGGTAGCTTAATTTTTCTCCAGTGGCAATGCTGATTTAAGAACAAACAAACAAAAATAAATAAAATATCCTCTACCTTCGGTTGTGTCAGTGCCATTCTGAAGGCCTGAACTGAAAATGGATTTAAAAACATTGTGGTTTTTTTTTTTTCCTAATGTGGAGCATTTCAGGGGCCATGCACACAGGTGTATCGGTGCAGGTGAAAGGCAGAAGGTGGGATATTTCACCTTCTCCTGCAAGAAATACAGTTTTAATACCACAAACGGAAAGTGATTATTTTTGAGTGGGAATTGTTGTGGCAGGAGAGCTGAAGCTTTGTGCCAGAGACAGGATTTTTTGCCCTGACCTCAGTTTGAGAGCTGCATGGCCTCCGAAATTAAATTCTTAAGAGGAAAGGGAAAGGTGCTTGTTCTCGTTGCAGGCTTGGTTCTGCTGGCAGGGCTTGGCTGGCGCGGAGGCAGCAGCATCCACTGCCTCCCGATGATCCCCCTCGTTGGGATATATCGGTATCGTCTCCACGATACTGAGCAAGTGAAGGGTGAGGACCACTGCTCTCAAAACGCGCCAACAGGCTTTGGTGCACTCTCCCATCAGAAGGCTGTTTGAAGTGTAATCAACTGTAATTATTAAGGTAAAGCTTATCCGACTTGCCTTCTGCTGAACGGTCACCCGACGGCGTCTGTGCTCCGCGTTATGATACCGCTGAAGTGTGCTGCAGGAGCCAGCGTGGCGTCAGAAATCCTGTGTGGGAAAATAGCTTGAATGAGGTGTTCTAACGATTTTTAGAGTTATTCTATGGGGAAAAAAAAAATGCCACAAGTTGATCTTGGTCTCTAAACCCTTTCTCCCCTTCAGTCTCCTCCCCGGGAGCTTCAAGATAACGTGCTCTTGGGAATGCCTTCTGCGCGCTTCGAACCATCGCGTTTTAGTTTCACCTTTGCTTTCTCAATCAAGAAAATCTCCCAGAAGAGGTTCTTGCCCCTCGGTTACACTGATGGGAGTACTTGTGCCATGAAACTACCCATTTTTTTATACTACCGTTCATTAATGAATCACGACTGCCGTTTCCTTTGGCGTGGCTGTGCTGATGGAGGTTAGCTGAAGCGGCAAAGCGTAGCAGCCCCCAGCCAGCCTCGCCATCGCAGAGAGCGCAGCCGCGAAGAGCGGGAGGGAAGGAGCGCTGGCTGCCCAGTCCTGAGGAGAGGGGGAGGCTGCGGTGCCGGGGGAGCAGATTCTTCACTTGCTATTTTGTACTTTGGAGAAGAAAAAAGCCCTGACCCTCCTGCAGTTTTCTCCCCAATAAAAACGTTAGTTGTCCTCGCAGGGGGCCGGGCCGGTGGCCGGGGTCGCGCAGCCGCCTCCCGGGGGGTCGCGGCCGCCCTGCAGCGGGCACGGCGGTGAGGGCCGGCCCTGCTCGCCCGGGTCTCGGCCTCCCGCCGCCGCCCCCGGCCCCGCTGCGGCCCCGCTCCCGCCCCGCCCGGGCCTTCCCGCCCTCGCCTTCCCGCCCTCCCCGGCCACGTGGCCCCCGGGCGGCGCGCGGGAGTGACGTCACTGCGCGCCGCCGCGCGAAGGTCACACGCTGGGCTCGGAAGATGGCGGCGGCGGGGGCCGGCGGCTGCCGGGTGAGCGCGGAGCGGCGGCGGCCGCGGGAGCCGCTGCTCTCGCCGAGGGGCCGGGCCGGGACCGCGGTAGGGCGGCGGCAGACGAGGCCGGGCCGCGGGCGCCGCCCCGTGAGGCGCGGCCCGGAGCTGGGGATGGCGTGAGGGCGAGCGGCGGGGCTGAGCGCCTCGGCGGGGCCGGGCCGGGATGGCGGGTGCCGCCCGGAGAGGGGGCCCGGTGCCGGCTCCCTGCTCTCCCCTCCCTTCTCACCCCCTGCCCGGCCGCACCGGGGCTGCTGGGGCACCGGGGCTGCTGAGGAGGGGGCACCGCGGAGGGACCGGCCCTGCCCGGCTCCGGCCCTGCCCTGAGGGCTCTCAGGCCCGCAGCGAGGGGCAGGTGGAAGCAGGCCCTGGCTCCTCTCCCCTGTGTCCCTGCCTGCGCTGCCATCGAGCTCAGCAAGGGACAGCCCAGGCCACTTTAGCCCAGAGGGGTCTTGGAGCCTGCAGAGAGCCGTCAGAGAGCTGCCTCCATGCTGAGCTGCTCCGCTGCTGGCCGCTTGTGAGGTTTAAATTTAAACATCGTTTTTTCCACTGTGTTGAGCAGGTGAATGGGTGTGTGAACTGAATGCAAAGGTTCTGTCTTTAAAAGCCACTTTGTAGCGTGACATGTTGTGAAGGTGGTTGATCTTTTGTGCCCAAAGTTAAACCTCGGATTAAGGATTTCTGCTCAGTAGCATGGAAGAAATGTGCCTGTCGGTCAAGAACTGCAATCAGTTAAATCCAGCAGGCAGTCTCCCCCAAGTTTTAATGCTGTTCTTACAGTTAATACAGATTTTTAAGGTATACATATAATATCTAGCTTATTCTTGCTTGCTGTAAAGCCTGGCCGCAGTGATGACTTGGGCAGCAAGGTTCAAAGACAGGCTATGGAGAGCATTCCCTTCCTTGATGTAAACTTGACACTTTAAAGTTCAGCAATCCAACTTAGGTCTAACTCCAGAGACAATAAATAAGGGGAGCTGAATTTAAAAGACGTGACTTATTAGAAACGTGGAAACCAGCGAGTTAACGTAACGCGTGTCTTTGGGCCAGCAGGATCTGTGGGGCAATTACGCCAATGCCTCTTCTCAGATGCAAAGTCTGGGTTTAGCCTGTGGTGTTTGGCAGTGCCGTCTCTGAGGCCACAGGGCTGGACAGTGTGGCTCTTTACAAAATCTTTTCAACACCTAGGAGCCCGATAAAGAGGTGGACATGTTAAAGTTAGCTTGGACACAAAATTAAATATTCTCAGCTTGCAAATCATTTTCTAAAGTCTTTTAATGGCAAAGCCCATTTGATTTGTCCATGTTTTGTTTTGTGGGTTTTTTTTTATTTTTTAGGGTGAGCGGTTTGAGAGCTGGTCTTGCAGAGAAAGAGCTTGGGTGGCACGATTTGGTAACCCGGGCCCATCCAGAACAGGAGGTTAGTTTGAGGTGAAAGGTGCAGCTTTTGCCTGACTGGAGGCCAACGAGAGGGCAAATAGATTTTCCCAGGCTGTGGGAAAGAGGAGCTAGGTGCGTGCTGAAAGCCTATTTTAAGGGAGTAAAGGCAAGAATCTACGAGGTCTGCATAGTCTGCTTTCGGTATAGGATAATGGACTGAAGGATGAGCCATGCAATGCAAGAATTTGCAGGTTGTGATCTCAGCAAGGTGCAGCAGAATTTCTCGGTGATTGTTCTGTGATCGAGTGTATCTTCTCTGTTCTGTGACTTGAGGCAAAAGGTGTTTGTCTCTGACTTCGGGCAGCACAAATATATACAGAGGTGTCCTGGGTTTCCTCCACAGTTGGGAGAATGTGTGGAGCCAGTTTTCCTAGAAAAAATGATACGCCTCTCATCGCTAACAGATGTTTCAACTCAAGGATGGATTTACTTGTACATCACCGTTTTCCTAAAATCAGGGTTCTGTGAAGCACGTACGTTTTCTCAAGTGGCTGTGAAAAGTGTATTGCCCTGCTTTGGACTGCAACTTTGGTTTTATCAAAATTGACTTGTAAGTGGATGTAGTGCTGCTCAAATGCATAATAGAGGTTTTTATGCATGACTTGGTCTCTTCTCCCAAGTAACAAGCGATAGGACAAGAGGGAACGGCCTCAAGCTGCGCCAGGGCAGGTTTGGGTTGGATATTAGGAAGAATTTCTTCCCCAAAGGGCTGTCAGGCCCTGGCCCAGGCTGCCCAGGGCAGGGGCTGAGTCCCCATCCCTGGGGGGATTTAAAAGCCGGGGAGATGTGGCGCTTGGGGACGTGGGTTAGTGGTGGCCTTGGCAGTGCTGGGTTAACAGTTGGACTCAATGATCTTAAAGGTCTTTTCCAACCTAAATGATTCTATGATTCTATGACTCTTGGCAAACCAATCTCTATTGTTTCTTGGCAGCACTTAGGATGCGTTCCCAGAAGACCAGTGAATGTTGTCTATTTGCAGTATTCTTTCCTTTCTTCCTCGGCTCTTTAAGACTGCTGTCCTCTTGTATTGTGCGCTAACCTGATCTTATGTTTTCATTGCAGAAATGCCTCATCAGTGGCATATGGCTTATATCCAGAAGATACCCAGTTCCTGCAGTCCACAGGGGTACAGTGTACAGGATGAGCAGGCCTGTTTTAGAGATCCATCAGGTTGGTTAACGGCTGCATTTTTTTTATTTCAGGCTGAAAGTGGTTTCCCATTAGAGTACTGATCTATTAGTTGTGGATATATTTCTGAGAAGCACCAGTTCTAGGTTGAAAGTTTCCACTTTTTAAGATATATCCGATGAACTCAAGGAATTTTGTAGTAGCCGAGTCCAAGTCACAGAGTTCAGGAGTGGTGCTCACTTCATCTACCAAATTGTTTAAGCCTGAACTAACCTCTGGAGTTAAACTTCCTCTGGAGAAGCATCTTTTTTAGTGGCTGTATAGATGTCCTTCACAGAGGATTAGAAATGTGTTGGACATCTGGCTGTTTTGAGAGTAGGCTGCTGCTTTTTCAAGGTAGCTGTATGTTTTCCACAACATTTAATGCAGAAGTGACCCAGTGCTTGGCTTAAGTAAATCGACCTGCTGGCTTTGATACTTGTTTAATTTAATGTCTCTTTGGATTCTACAACATGTAATGATTTTCTTTAGTCTAGATGCTACTCTTCTGGAGGAAGAAAGGGTTTTATATCAGGTTTTGTGGAGAACATCAAACAGGAATTAGCAAAAAACAAGGAGATGAAAGAAAGTATTAAAAAATTCCGAGATGAAGCTAAGAAGCTAGAAGAATCTGATGCACTTCGAGAAGCAAGGAGGAAATATGTAAGTCTTCCTCATGAATTCCTTTGATGTTTTCATTGCCCAGTCACTGAGCTATTACTGTTCTGAATGTAAATTTGAGTCTTTCTGCAAATGAACGGTTTAGTTCAGCATGCCTATTTTTATGAGAAGTTCCGCTTGGCTGGAAATACTGACTGGTAAATGGATGCCTTAGAGTGGGGTTTTTTTGGGTTTGGTTTTTTTTTTTTTTTTAGTGGAAAATCATTCCAGTAGACCCTTCACTGGATTTCCCAAATAATGAGCAGATAAAATAATGAGACATTAAATTTAATGTTGGCAGTATTTAAATACTTCTTTTGCATTCTCTGAAGATCTATAAACAGCACTACTTGCAAAAATGAAATGCTGACGCTGGTTACTCGAGTAGTGTGCTCCCTACGATGGAGCTCTTTTTGCCCTCAATTACAGTGTTAATGGGGTGTGCTATGTGCTAAACTCTTTTTGAGTGTTTTCTGTCTCAGTTACATGCAGCATGGTTTTTTTTCCACAGAAAACCATTGAATCTGAAACAGTGAAGACCTCAGAAGTGATTAAAAAGAAACTTGAAGAAATAACTGGTACAGTTAAAGAGGTAAAACGCAGCTATGTAAGAACCTTTCCCTAAGGCAGTTCTGCTCTAAGGTTATGCGTTTTGCGTGCATTTGAATTGTCACCCTTTCTTTTTTCTTGGGGAAAGGTGGTTGCTATTCCAAAGGTGATCACTGTTCTGAATCTCTAAGGCCAGAGACATTAACAAAATTGCAGCAGTGGTGTATGATAGATTCCTTACTCAGTGTATGGTCAGAGGACAGGCGCTGTGTCCAGTGATTCCTCTCAGATTTGGAGACTGGAGGTGGTCCTTACGGTTCTGCATTGTCTAACAGTAAAAAAAGCCTCAGGGTGGTTCTTCCCCTGGAGGGCAGTTAGAGCAATGCTGGAAGATCACCCTGGAAAGTTGTTTAGGAGATGTGATGCCCTGCACACTGGCACTTTGTGCTACTAATGTGATAGGCCTTCGGGCTTCTTACTGCGCGTTGAAACAGACTTGCAATGTCAGAGGCTCTGGCTGTTGTAAGCAGAAGTGCTGGTGGTACAGTGGAAGTGCTCTCCTCTAAGTTAGCATTCTGTAAGTGATCCCACGGCTCTGCATGTCTTGGGAATAACAAAATGCCTGGAGGAGCAGGCATCGTTCATACCTAACAGCTATGAGTGTCTTCCATTCTAGGCTCAGACTTTAAAGATCCCTGTGTCTATGCAGATTTGCTTTTAAGCAACTGAATTCAAGTTTTTTAGGATGGGACTAAGAACGGCAGCTTGTGCTCATCTACTTCATTCCTTGTCTGAGTTCATCCAGGCAGCAGATGTGTTCAAGTGTTTAGTATGCTTTGACTTTTATCTCTGGAGTAAATTTCTGAGTCTTCCTGATAGTATTTTAAATATGGAATAAAGCAGGTGCACGTGGCACCTGTAGAAGCTGAGCTGCAGTATCTGTGAAGTCAGCTGATACAAAACTGGGCTATCTGGGCAGTCCTCAGTGGGGTGCAAGACCTTTTATTCCTTATTCCCTCTTTTCTGCCCCCTTCTCAGCGTGGGCACCATTGTGAGTCCACGTCCATTCAGCGTCTCCCCCCATTGCTTCCACAGGAGACAGGGAACAACACCCAGGACAGGGCCTGCTGCTCTGCTAACCCAGTGATTCCTGCGTGCTCAGACTGCACCGGCTGCTCTGAGTCCCCAGGGCTGCCACGAGGAGGAGGAGGAAGAGGAGGAGAGAGCAGGTGCAGGAGAGGACACTGCCGGTCCTGCTCGCTCCTTTGTGGCAAAAGAGCCTGCTTGTCAGCTGGCTCTGAGACCTGCTGCCAGGTTTATCATTAGCCTTCCTTCTGCTGTAGGCCTGTCAGCACCCAGGAGGTGGCACTGAGCTAGAAGAGTCAGAGAAGGGCTGTCGTTGCAGTGTCTGCCACCCTGACGGTTACTCCCAGGCACCCGAGTCTTGTTTTTCCCTCTTACTGATTAGAGCAATTGAATTGCAACCAGCACAGACTGAAAACTTACGGCCGTTTCTCTTAAAGGGGGCACAAGATTTTCCGCAGTAAGTTACAGCTGAGAGGTACTTTAGGAGGCCATTCCTTATCTGTCAGCTGAGGTGTATGGACTTCATGCTTGTAGCTAGGCTGCTCTGGAGCGGAGTGAACTTGGCTGTTTTCAGCAGTGGTTTAAGACCAAAGCCGGTGTTGGTTGTTCCCAACACTTCCAGTCAGGTGCAGGATCCCTGCTGGGAAACAGCCAGCCAAACACTGGACTTAAACCCTCTGCAATATGAAGTTTGTGTGGACCCGGTCCCCGCTCTCTGCTGTGCTCCTTCCCTCTCCTTCTGTCTAAACGTGCCTTGGTGTCGCGGCTTAACTGTGTACAGTTATCAGCTGGATGTAATGCTCTTTGCCGATGTGGACATAACCATTATCTTTTCAGTACTGTTGAGGGTGCTGTAAGCATCTTTATTAGCCAAATCCCGTTGCAAAACAGGGAGAAGCGTTTGGTTCTGTTATCCTGTCATTTCTCTTCCTCTGAGGCTGTGGCTTGTGGCCCATCCAGGATTGGTCGCCTACTGCCAGTGAGATTTCCGAGATCCTCGAGGATCTGATGTGTGCTGGTGCAGAAGGAAAGGGTGACCAGCTACTGGCAGAGTCCTTTTAACCTCTTGCATATGAGATCCTGGCTCTGGAAACACAGCCACAGTGACATATAGGAAGATGTTGGATTGAGAAAAGCGTTTCCTAATTTTGCAGGAAGAGTGGCGTAGCAGAGAGCTATCTCAACCACTTCTCTACCTTCTCTTAAGAAGCAAGAAGTGCCTGATTGTTTCAAAGGAAAGGGCTAGGGTATTTTAACTGTGGCATCATTGGTCCTTCTCTTTGATATCAAGAAAAAGATATATTTTTTCTAAATCTGTGGGTAGCAGCTATTACAAATGCATGTGGTCCCATGACTAGCCAAATTTGTTGTTCTGCACAGAGGTGTGGGATAATGCTGCAGTGCCAGGCCCCGGTGTCCCGGTAAGTCTCCCCTGTGACACGTAACTGTGTGTTCACCTTAGGCTTGGATAGTCTTGTCGTGTGTGCATTAGGAGGTCTTTAGCATTCACAGAGAGGAGTTACTCAAAATAATTTTTCGTCTGTTTCACCTGAAATGACCTGTTTTTCCTGTTTTGTTTTGTTGCAGAGTTTGGATGAAGTAAGTAAGAGTGATATTGGCCGAAAGATAAAGGAGGGTGTGGAAGAAGCAGCAAAAACAGCAAAGCAGTCTGCGGAGTCAGTGACAAAAGGAGGGGAGAAACTAGGCAAGACAGCAGCCTTCAAAGCTATTTCTCAGGTACGTAAGTCCTGTGCCTCTGTAGGACCCAGCGCTGTGGATACAGCTCATTAACATGGAAGTTATGTGCGAGCTTGTGCTGAGTATAAAATTAAATGCAAAACTTTTATAGCGAGACCTTGTGAGCCATTGGAATAAGCTGATAAATTTAGGAAATGTATTTTGCAGGTCTAGCATTCACTCAACAACTCTAGAAAAGTGTAAGTCTCGAGTAGCTGAGCTTCTGCTAAAATGTGTTATTGGAAAAATTGGTTGCTGTGCTTGTGGAGTAGGGTAGTAAATGTCTTCTGTAGACAGGTACTGGCAGTACTCTTGGGAACTACTGACTGACAAGCAGGCACGCTTAAAGCTCTCCTTTTCTAGAAAATATATAAGCGCTCATATGTTTTGATGTCACCCAATGAACTGGCAATTAGCCTAAAAAGAAGTGTCCCCTTGACTGGTTTCTCATGCCTCCTCTGGGGGCTTTAGCCCTTGTACGAGGAGGTGCCGGGCCAGACGCAGTATTGGTCGCATCGGTCATGTTGGTTCCCCTCGTTCCGTGTTTCTAATAAGACATCATCTGCTAAAGGTTGCTTCTAGCCACAGCTGCAGATCACATTATACACTATTATTTTTTTTCTTTTTCTGTAATGAAACCTGTTATCTTGCTCCAGCAGCCTCCTAATCTGAGAACTGTTTGTTCCTTCTATGAAGCGGGCTGCCAGGTCAGACCTTATAAGCAGGCAATGATTTTATAGGACCTTAAAGTAAATTTTTTGAGGCTTAAAGATTTGTTTTCCCTGTAAATGGATAAACCTTTTGATTCATTGTCAGATTTAAGTTGCCTGATTCACAGAGCTTTTATAGGCTGCAAGCAGTTCTTGTAGCTTTGCTATTCCTTCTAGTATGTATGTAGAATTAGAATATTCATTCTACTGCTTCAGAAAACCAAATACGTTATCTTAGAAATCGTAGTAGTAGTCTCATTTTGAGATCCCCATTGCTTCAGTATTTAGGAGATATTTTATTTGTGTAATCTAGAGTTAGGTGGTATCCACGGGGGCTTGTGTCTTGTTCTGCTCTCTGCCAGGTCCCTCAGGTGGTCTTTTATAGTCAGTAGGAACAGACTGAGCTTTGGAGCTTTTTATTTGCTTATCCTTGATGTTTAAAGTCACTTAAATTCCAATTTCTCCTTCCTATCAGGTCTCTGGCATCTGTTCTGTCTAGGCCCTAAGCACTGCTGTAACTTTCTTCAGGAAGGAGTCACATTGACTTTCAGTTGGGGAGGACAGCTTATACTGGCAAAGCCGCGCTGGACACTTGGTGTGTTCACCAGAAAATTCCTGCATAAAATGCAGTTGAAAAATAACAGCCCCCATAAAGCCACATGATGCTTTGGGCTACGTAACTTACATGTCCTCAATAAAAACGCAGATTAAGAAAAAGCTGCATATAAAGTATATATAAAATCCCTTTCTGCCTGCATGTGTCTAGTTGTGATAGGAAAGCGTACTGACTGTGCAACAGATCTTTTGTAGGTACAGTCATTAGCAAAAGTACTGCTCAAACGCTCAGTAATAAAAGTAGAGCAGCCGAGATGAAGGAGAAACACTAAAAATGCCTTTTAGTCACAATCCCTATTGAAGTGTACGACAAAATTCCCAACAGTGGTTGTGGTAAGATGCGGCTTCCTCTTGGCAAAATCTGAACTAAGGACGTAGCTGTTCACTGACGAGATGTATACCAGTCCCCATTTATCAAGTCCTTTTTCTTCACGTAGCCTCACCCAGGAGGGAGAATATCTCCTGTCTCTCCTTTAGTATAAGCTGAACTACTGTGATTTTTTTTCACAGCTCTTCTCTGGCAAAAACAGTTTGCTTCGAGCTCTTTTCTCAGCTAGATGGTGTGTAGGATTCTATAAAAAGTGAGCCTCCTTTTTGTTCTGGGGAAAGCAATACTCCCGTTTGTTTAAGCTTGGGCCTAGAACCTGGATTTTATTGACCTTCCAGGTGGCTTTGCAGTTAGTTGCTGGTGTCCTGAAGTCTGTCTTTGCCCCTGCTTTTGGATTCTAGGAATCATTCTTCCTTTTACCTGGGGCTTGTCATTCTACCAGCAGCTGCTGGCTGCTGTTGAGGGCTGATAAGTCTGCCTTCCTCTGACTTGATTTATTCCGATTCAGACTCTGTAGAGGTTACCCCTTATCAGCCGTCAGGTTTGACCGTGTCCATAGCTTCTAGTATATTGTTTGGGTTTTTTCTTCAGGTTGATTTCAATACAACCACCCATTTGCTGTTAACTTCTTGAGCAGAAGGCCTTGGTACTGGTGTGCTTGTCAATAGACATCAGCAAAGAAGAATTTGCTGAGTAAGGGAGAGGAGAATAACCCCTGGTCTCTTAGCTTTTTTTTTTTTCCTTTTTTTTTCCCTTTTTGTTTTTCTTTTTAACAGAAGCTATTTTCAGTTTCTGGGAAAGGGTGGGGGAACGGTAAATCAACCTAATAGGGATATTTTCCTTTCAGGGAGTAGAAACCGTCAAGAAGGAAATAGATGAAAGTGTTTTAGGGCAGACCGGTCCTTACAAACGTCCAGAGCGACTACGAAAAAGAACAGAATTCTCAGGCGAGAGGATTAAAGAGGAGCGAATATTTGAAGCTAACGAGTACGTATTGGATGTAATTTAGGGTGAATATTTGTGTCTAATTCGATAAAAACTTTAAAACTTAACTACAGGCCAGGGATGGTTAAAATCCAAGTGCTGAAGTGAGGCTGTGGGGTGAGGCGTGACCTTGTAGAGCAGGTAGGCCTGAGAGCAAATTTCAAGCTTAAGTTGATGGCACTGAATCTTCTGATAATGAAACTGGGCACTTAAAATTATAAAATGGGTACGTAATGTTCTGAGATGAAATTTTGACTTGCACGTGTTGTGTTTTCTCAGTCCTGACATCTTGCTATTGAATTATGTTTGGCAGGATGGAGTCTGAGCTCCTTTGCTTCCTCTACTGCCTTGCTCCACTAAGTTGTGTGTCTTTTATGTGGTGTGCCAGCCTCAGTGATACTGCATGCCGCAGTGATATTCGTCAGGATGTCCTCCTTTTTATTCTCACTCGGGTGTAAGTTACTTGTTCACAAGTACCCATCCATGTGTTCTGCGCTTTCTAGGGAGGCCATGGGTGTGGTGCTGCATAAAGACTCAAAATGGTATCAGCAGTGGAAAGATTTCAAGGACAACAATGTGGTCTTCAACAGTAAGTGTTCCAAAGACAAAGGAGTAGCACATTATTTTCCCTGTTCTGATTCTTGCTGTGTTGGATCTGACGCCATCTGTGCAACTAGTCTCAACATAATGCAAGTCATAGCCATTTTTTTTTTTGTTGTAGCTGTTGCTGTGAGGTGGTGTGAATGGGAGGTAGGCGTAGTTGACAACACTGCAGCTTTTCCAAGCTGCTCCATCTGTGTTTGGACCCTTCCCCCAGCCAGGCATTGTTTTTGATCAGTCCCTGCTCCCTGTAGTTACCAAAACCTGTTTTTGCCATTGCTTAAAGAGAACTGAACTTTGTTCTTTTTTTCTATTTTTTTTTTTTCTAGTCAGATCTACTCTGGCAGTGGGAAGAGGCCAGGGCATGCATGCATGCGTGTCACCAGGGAGAGGGCAGGCGGATCTCTTCCTCCTGACCTTGAGCTTATAACGAGGAAGAATCTTGTCTTCAGTGAGCTGGTTTCTGTTGTCATCTGCTTAGAACTCGGGAACGTGTGGGACTTTGTCTCCTTTCTGTTTTTATTGCAAAACCTAAAAATACTGAATATCTGTACTGCAGTGGGCAATAACTTTTGATAGTTATCTAGACACTTAATGTTTCTGAAAGGCATAAACAAGCCTGAGAGCAGAATCCTTCAACAAATCAAAATAATCGCTGCCAGGGTACTGCAGGGTAAACGACTTGTTAAGGAACAAAAAGATTGTGTACAAGTGCAACATATAATTAACTTTGGTTTGTGTTTCTTCCCAACTTCTTTTAAAGCAGAGCTCCTTGGGAGGTATCCAAGAATGGGTTTTTACATCCCGTTTGTTAGCCTTTCCAAGGAGAGATGCTCATAGCTCCTAAAACTCCCCACATGTTGCATCCTCCACTCCCGTGCCATCTGCACGAGCTCTGTGCATTCTCTAGATTTTATGCACATTTCCAAGACTGGTTTTGCAATTCAGGCAACATTGCAGATGTGGCTGCACCAGGCTTTACAGCGTGTGCTCTCCCTTTGCGTCCCACCGGTACCAAGAACACTCTCTGATTTTTGGAAGGAGCCTAAGCTTCGGGGCAGGATTCCAGTTGTTAACTGACGTGGTGGGAAGAAGCTTCCCTGCAGGGCCCATTATCCTGCAACTACCTTCTGCGGTTCTGGTCCGCCTGATGAAGTCCCGAGACAGATAATGGGTTGATTGAGCCCTTAGTTTGTTGCAGCAATGCCTGCTTGCTTAAATGGCTTTTTTTGGTTGTTTTGTTTCACCCCCTGCCCTTTTTTCTGCCTTTGAGATTTTGCTTTGCAGGAGTTCTCCTTCCCCATCAATGACTTCTGTAGTTTTGTGACATGCTTGGCTTGCTTTCTTATCGAGGTTGAGAAGTACATAGAGCTGCTTAAAAACGGCATCCTTACTGATGTCATGCTATTTTATTAAAAATTGGCAAGGTTTAAGATCTGTTCTGGATTTCTCCCTCCCAGTTAAACTTTCTGGGGTTGGTTTCACATCCTGCTACCCCTTGTAGCAGACTGAACCAAGGGGTGTAAGCAGACTGTTACTGGTGTAAGCAAGCCTAGCGTATTTTCTGTCTGAAAATCTGCATAGAAGGTCCAGAGTTTCTGGCAGCTGAAGTCAGAGAAATCATCATTTTCCTAGTGACAGTTATTGATATTTAAGAACATTGCAGGAAGATGAGGAGAAACGTAACTGTTGAAATGGAAACTTGGTAATCAACAAAGAGATTTAGAAGAGAACTAGCAGGTTTGATCTGCAACCCATTGCATGTTGTCTTCTAATTCAGAAATGTAGTGGAAGGACACTGCTGCTCATATCTCCTCTCCTTTCAGGGTTCTTTGAAATGAAAATGAAGTATGATGAAAGTGATAACGCATTCATTCGAGCTTCCAGAGCTGTCACAGACAAAGTCACTGACTTAATAGGTAATGTTTCATCATTGCTGTGAAAGTGCCTCTCCAGCCTTTTAGCTCTGTTCCTAGTGACTGTTAGTGCTGTTGTCCTCCATGTGTTACTAACCTTTGGGACAGATTCTGGAGCTTTATAATATTTTGCATGGATCATTATCCAGTATCGTGCAGTGTGGCAACCTGCTACTGGATCAGAAGTACAGTGTGATGACAAATGCTTGTATGAGATAAATCGCAAGCATAACCTAAAGTCTGCAGTTGTTCCCAGGTGACTCTTCCTTCCCTCTGGTATATAACCAAAGGCCTTTCTCTTGTTTTCTGACGACGGTTGTTGTGCCACCAGTCTCACTGATTTGTTTTATTAGGTGGATTGTTCTCGAAGACAGAAATGTCTGAGGTTTTGACAGAGATACTCAAAGTGGATCCATCCTTTGACAAAGATCGGTTTTTAAAGCAATGCGAGCGTGATATAATCCCCAATGTCTTGGAGGTAAGGTGAGGGTAGAGTATGATGCATTTGTTTTATCTTTTTCCTTTACTCTAACATGGAAGATCTTTTGTTTTCTGATGCTAAAATTAAAAGCTGGGACAGTATTTGCTTCTCAAGCATCCAGCTTTGCACAGAACGTGAGATAACCTTGGGAAAAGGAAGTTGGATCCCACATAACAATTTAATTTAAAACCATATTTCATAATTTAGTAGACTGGGAAAATTTTTTTCTGGCCTCAAAAACAACTAACCATCTTCTCCCATGAGAAATGATACGGGCATCAGAGGGATCAAACTGAAGTAGGTGAATAAACAGTACTGGGCAAATGATGATATCAAATACTGATAAGGGAAAGAATGTACTGTGTGCTACTGGATTCTAAGTGATCTGTAACTGCTCGGGAAGAAGACCAGGTCATGACAAATGGTTCAGTGAAAATATTTCTGGCACTAGTCAAGGAAGTATGTAGAACTTCATATTTTTAAAGACTGAAGTATAAAACCACTCAGAGGGTAGCACTGATGAAGGATGTGACCTCAAGTGTAAATGGATGTAGTTCCTCTCACTGTGACAGTATGTCAGAAAAGACAGAGTGAATGTAGGGGATTTGAAGAAGTACAGCAGAAATTGTTTTGAGAGATTTGTATGAGACTGGAAAAAATGAGGCTTGAAGAGATAAACAAATGCTAAGTGTCATTTTTCTCATCCCACAAAACAGTGCAGTGAATGGTCTTATCTCAAATTGATACATGCTAATACACATGTAGAAATATTTATGATACTCCTAGTCATGAGGTAGTATTATAGGATGGATAAAAAATAAGGTGATGCTTACAGACAGAAACATTCAAACTGATGCATAGTTAGGTTTTGTCACTGCTGTCTCTGCAGTTGACTGACTTGCGTATCAGATCTGTGACTGGAACTGTAATGTCGGCAGTGAAACAAGACAGACCTGTCATGGTGAATCTGCTTCTCCGAACGGTGCCGTGTCACTAAAGCAAGCTGCAAAAAATGGGCTCTTGGCTCTTGGAGAATAAATTTTCCAAAGGAGAGTTTTTTTCAAACTGTAGGCAGCCAGCTTACAGACGCCATCAAGTATGAAGATTTATAGGCGTTGTACTGAAAAACACCCTGGCACATGAAACTAACTTTATTTTGAAATCTGCTAAATTCCCAGCATCTGTCTTGTTATGAATTCCAGGTGTTTATTACACAGTGTTTTAAAGAAAAACCTTTTCATGAGTTGCGGCGTCATTCTTCTGTTCATTCTGTGCCCTGAATTTTTCAGAGTCTTGGTAACTGTAGATCCACTTCTGGTTTGTGCTCCTGCTTCTGTTAGGATTTCTGGGTAGCGTGCGTTCTGCTGACTTTTTGGACAGGAAGGTTTCAGATAGCTTTTGTCTTAATTATCGAAAGGTTTATGTACATCTGATTCAGTACGTGTGTGTTTATGGAAGCTTTTATTGCCGTTCCTCTTTGAAGCTCCAGTCCTTCTTCAGGATTTCACAAGATGTAGGATTTAAAGTAGTTTGCTGCTGAAAGTGCTGATAATTTCAGCTCTCTGATATAGGAGGTGTTTTAAAATGTTCATATTTTATTTGATTTTCTCTTTTAGGCTATGATGTCTGGAGAGCTTGATATCCTCAAAGATTGGTGCTATGAAGCGGTAAGTAGAGCTACTAAAAATGTCTGAAAAGGTTATGATTCTCTCTTGTAAGCAGGTTTATTGTGCTTTCTTGGCTTGCAAGCTGTCCAGCTGTTCTAGCCATGATGTTGCGTACCTGCTTTGCCCAGCTGCTTCCCCATCTAGCATGTTCATAGTATAAAACACTAATGCAGTCAGGTGTACATGCTGGGCTCCTGGAATAGTCTGGATATGACAGGAGAGCTGTTTGGAGACAGTGAATCGAGAGCTAAGCTCAAGCTAGTCTTAACTAGCTCCAGTTCTGCACTGCCACTCTTGATTTGGATGGGCTTTACTAGAGCCTGTATGCCAGATATGGGGTGAGAAGGTGCAGAGCTGACCCAAAAAGGTGATGCTTTTCTGCTTACAGAATCAAGTTGTCCCTGGAGCTACTACACAAACACAACTCCACTGCAATATCCCAGCAAATAATCCTGACAGGCTGAAGTTTTTCTGAAATTGCAGCATTTCAGAAATCTGCAGCCTGGATAATCTCACTGCAGAAAACTGAATTTTGTTTTGTTGTACAAAAACTGGTTTTGTTTTTGTACTGGGGTAGATTTTCAGTATTGGATCCACTTCTTGCAACCAATTCATATTCACTGTTTCAACTCAGTGATTGTATTATTGTCCACTTCAGGAAAGCAGATCCTTTCCTGACAATGTAGATGGACACTTGTTCTGGTCTTCACTCTGCTCCAAAATAATTGTGTTGTAGGCAACACAGAGCCATAGTTGTTCTGTTTCTAAAGAATTTAATTGCTTAAGTGAACGTTCTCCTTACTGATCACCACCACCAGAGGGCTGGAAACGCACACGCTGGAAGAGGCAATTTTTTGTGTTTAATTTTTGGTGATTAACATCTTTGTAACAATATTGCAGTATGTAAGAGTAAGAGATTTAAAGCAGTCTGAAAGTAAAGGAAGTTCTTTATTGGTTCAAGCAACCTTTGAAATGACACCATAGAATTCCTCTCAAATCTCTAGAGGGAAGTAGCAGATTCACTGCAGTTTATAAGACAAAAAGCAAACCCTTCTAAGCTTGTTGTAGTTACAAATTAAGCTCATAAGTCAAGAATCATCTGTAAAATAAGCCAAGGGAGGAAATGGGAGCCCTATTAATGAGCATCCAGGAGATAAAGGCTCTTGAACAGAATCATACCACCAGTGTTAAGTTTGTAATACTGGTCACTAAAGTGTTGGAATACAGACCAGTAAGGCAAAAACTTAAATTAAGTGGCAAGTCTAGCATCCAAGCTGCAGGTTGCTGCCAGCCCACTGACTTAGATATAGTTTGTGGCTCGTAGAGCTGTGCCTGCCTACTGTCCTCAGAATCCCTGATCTGTAACTCCAACTTCGCTCTAGTGACTTTGCCAGTATAATTCTGTAGGATATTTGCATTTAAATGCTTGTGATGAAGGTTAGAAGATCCGCGGTGGGGAGGTGGGTAGGGACCGCCTCCTGTTTGTTTATACCTGCCAAGAATGTGGGGATAATGCTGGAAGCAAGTAGAAATTCACTATCCCCAACCACAGTTCTCGAGGCATAAATAATGAAGCATATGTGCATGTGCCTAAAAGGAGCCAGGAAATGCTGGTCTGCCTCCAGGGTCTGGCTGGGTATTAGGAGAATAGCTCGGTTCCCAGACTGTTTCTCCTTGTCTGCTCTCAAATCAGAATCGCAAGTGCCTTGGCTATCAGGCGCGCTTGGTGTACGTACTCTGTTGTGAATGATGGATCTCCTGTTCTGTCCAGGAGCGATGGGATTTTTAGTGAGAATTTGGTTGTGTGAAGCCCAGAGCATTTGATGTAGCTGTTTGATACCCTGCAAGACATACGTGTTCAGCATATTTGCAAAAAACTGACTTTTATTCTTACCTTTTTTGATGGTTCTCTCTAAGCAGAAAATCCCTTTTTCTTTGTGACGGAACAAATTCAAACATGTAACGTAAGTTTGTTGCTTCATTTAGACTTACAGTCAGCTTGCTCATCCAATCCAGCAAGCCAAAGCCATGGGTCTCCAGTTCCACTCCAGGATTCTTGACATTGACAACATTGATGTGAGTGTCCTTTTCTATATTTTACCTTGGGGGATGAATTAGAAACTCAAGACCTGAGAAGGGGTTTTCTTCTTTGCTCTGACTGCTGTTTGGTTTTTTTTTTTTGCCTCATGCTACTCTGGTATTTGCCATTTCTGCTAACAGACCACCGCTGCTGGAAGGGAGAGCTCATGGGACGGATTCACTACTGTGTGATCAAGCCTAAGTTATAGCATTGTGGTTTGTCTCCTGTCTGTCAGGGCACCTTGGTCTTAGTCACCAGCATACAGATTGAGAAAGGCTAATAATAAAGGCAAACAACACTGACCCAGTGCTTTCATGAAGGGCTTTGTGGGTGCCTACCCTGGATGATAATGCGCAGCACTGCTGTCGCTCAAGGTTGTGCCGTGCAGGCTGGTAGAGAGGCTTAACTGCTGTTCTGGGTGGCTCTCGATGAGTGGGGAGGTAACGGCTGTGAGGGGAGCCGCTGCTGCCTTAGGAGCAGTGTTGGTAGCTGGGGACTCTGGCCAAATGTCTGCACAGTCGTAATGCTCTCCGCCTTCCCCTTTATTGAGGAGCCAGAGGTGTTATTTTTGCACTTAGCGGTAAGTCTACAGTAGTACTTCCATTTAATTAAGTCTTTAGTGTCATCTGTCACTGGCGCCCCATTTTCTTTCTTTCCTTCAATGGCAAAGGTATCTCAAAGAAATTACCCCCTTTAGTCAGACCTTTCATCTCCCATCGCCAGCTCTGCCTCAAAGGAAATGTGCAAGGGGAGGAAGGGAACAGGGCAGCTGTACACTAGTGCTTTAAAACGTGCGTAGAAATAGTCTGAAGTCAGATCAGCCGTTTGCCTTTGTCATCAAAGGTGCTAACTCAAAGGCAGCAACATTCACTACATGCTTCTGTTGGAACCAAGTGTTACGGTATACTAGTCCAATGTACTGCAGCTGTGCGGTATTATCCTCAATAAAATGATAACGCTGGATCCATTCCGACAATTACCATAAAGCCAGCTGCAGGGTCATTCCTGTAGGAACAGAGAACACAGAGCTACTTAATAGGGGTCTAATCCCAGAGGTGATCTGGTCGAAGGTAAGGAAGTGGAGGACTGGAAACTTTCAGGTAGAGATGGAAACGGAGCATGGTGATAAAAGGATGCTGTTCCGAAAGTGAGAGCTGTTCCAGATGTTGGGTGTATTGGCTGGCCAGATGTTTCTTACTTGCGGTCACACCCCTGCAAGACGTGAAGTCAGGAAGAATTCAGCAGCCATCATGGAAAAATGAGAGAACAAAGCCTGATGCTTTTGGTGGTTTGCTGAAAGGAGCAGTACTGATGGTGAATTATCTGCAGCCCTGTGCAGGAGTCTCTCTTTTTGTGCCCACATCATTAAAAAACTGGAGTGGGTACAGGAGAGCTCCAGAAACATCTGAGCAAATGCCCTACGGCAAGAGACTTAGTTTGACCTGTGTAGCGCTACGAAAGAACGGTGGGAACTGACTTGATTAATGACCACGTCTCTTCACAGGGAGCAAGATCATCTACAGGGCATCTCCTAACACAAAAGGCTGATGTCTGGTCCTCTTCCTAGGACTGTTTTGCCGTTTGGTCTTGATAGGCTCCTCATTTTCCTCTCCTCCATCTGGGTTCAGAGGAAGCTATTCCTACCTCTTCGCTAGCTCTGGATATTAACTGCAAGCATGTGCCAAATGAGCAGGAAAATTTCTGTGACATCTGCAATTCTCTTGATTATCTTCAGCAATAAATAATGTGGTCTAACAAAATCGAAGTGATGGAAGTAATAAACATGATTGGTTTTTTCTAAGCATCTTATTTAAATCAAAGGTTTTTCTGTGTTGTTAGTGTCTAGGAGACTTGATTTCGTTGTACGCTAAATAACTTTTTTCCTCTGTAAGTGCTAATTAGTATAGAGCTGTGCACAGATTCTGAGTGGTGGCTGGAAAGACATTTCGTTATTAACTTGTTTTAGCTGCCTGTATTTTCGCGTGAAGTTTCTCAAGAAAATTGATCTTCTTAGCTGGAAAATGATTGATATGGAACATAAATGAGTGCAGTTCCTGTTATGCTGTCTGTATTGCAAGAAAAGGGGATGAAGGGTGTTTTGTGTTTAAATTTTTAAATGCGTTTCCCTAGAGGAGATTTATGGGAGTATGTTGAGTGATCTCATCTGGAAAAACAGTTCAGTGAGTTTGGAAAAAAAAAACCCCAGCATTTAGAAGATTTAAGGGAATTCACATGCTGCAATGTTTGCAGCATTAAAATTAAAATCAAGTCTTTCAAACATAAGCATCTGAACTCATGTTCCAGGTACTTGCTTAGGCACTCTCTACTTCACTAGAGAACCACTGCCTTTCAATTTAATGGCATTTTGGATCCTTGATATTTCTTAGGACTATTTATTTGACTGCCTAAATGTAGTTTTAAGTATGTGACTTGTGAAACAGGGTTTCTGAACTTAGTGTGGGAGGAGTGATATAAATACTGTCTTGATTATAGAGGTTTTTTGGGATCGTAATACTGAAAAATAAAGCAATACCAGTATGGAAGTCTTGGTGCCCGTAAGGGATACAGCCTAGTCAGTGATACGGTCTTCCTCCTCCTTGAAACCCACATGCAAATTTATGTTGTCAAATTATCAATGCCAAGCGTTGTCGTATAAAATGTCTGTCATGGAAATTGGTCTGACAAAGAGCTGTGAGATCTGGGGTTTGATACTTGGGTGGAAGGCGTTAGGCATTGCTGCATGAGTCAGGCCAGTTCCAGAAACGCAGCGTGAACTGGGACGGCGTGAGTTACTGCAGAGCTGGGGAACCGATTCCCTCGGGTTAAGCAAAGGAGCATTGCGGTAGTGTGGAGTTTGCCTCAGGGGAGAGTAAAAAAAAAAAAAAAAGTGTGTATATATATATGCCTTTGTGAATTATGGCTTGGTCTTGTATCTGTCTCTTGTGATACATCCTTTATTATGTGATAAAATGCAATGTTTTTGAAACAGTATCTCTCATATACAAAAGATTATAATCATGGTACCTTAAGTTTGAGATAGTGTGATTACCTTTTTGGGTAACACAGCCAGTAAATCCAGAGATACTCAGGAGCAAGATATTATTCTGTAGCATACTGCATTCCCACAACAGAGGCAGAGAGAGGGTTGTATTTTTTAAGAGTACAACTTTGGGAAACAAAACTTAATTCTCCATTCCTCTTTGCATTTCAGTTAATAAGTTCTTTAAATATTTAATGGTGTGACCTTAGAATAGAGAAAAAAATCCTGTCAAACAAAAGGTTTTCACCTTGAAGTCTTTCTGTCACTTAGTTCTTTAGCTCTTAGCTCTTACCTAGTTCAGGACAACTTCATGTCGAAGAGCCATTTAAAAGCAAGAGAAGAAACTTCAGTTTATGTACTTTCTTCAGAAAATGTAATTTTTTTTTAGGATCAGCGTTTCTTTTATTTTTTATTTCAAATTTGGAAAGAATGGAACAGAGCTTGTTCATGTTTCCCAGATTTTTAGACTTGGAAAAACTATGAAAACTTTCAGAACAATTTCGGGAAAGCTTTTAAGTCCAGGGAAAGTTTCTGGGAAAATGCTTTGCAATAACGTCTACAGCCTCTGTATTAACAGAGTGGTTATAACCTGATTAAAATACTCGATTGAGCTCAGGGAGAAGATGGGATTGTTAGCTGTGTCAAGCCATAGCAGTTGTGTTAAATACTTGATGCTTTTACATAAATCTGCAGAAATCTGTTTTCTAATGGAATTTTCTTTCATTGCAGCTGGCTATGGGGAAGATGATGGAGCAGGGACCAGTATTAATCATCACTTTTCAGGCTCAGGTCGTGATGGTAATTAAGAACCAGAAAGGGGAAGTGGTGGAAGGTGATCCGGTAAGTGGTGCTCATCGGCTGCACGCGGTTTCCCTGGCTCCCCTGGTCGCCGTCTCAGTTGTTACGGATTCATCTGGGTGCATCTAGAGCAGGGGGTGTCCACACGTCCTACGTTCACTGGTATGCCTAATACTGCATCTTGTGGGTAAGGTCTTGGTTCAGCTCAGCGTGGGCTATTTATTCCTGTCAGACTCCAAGTGTTACAACCCATTAATTGAGAATTATCCTATATGAGGAGAGTTTGCAAACATCTAGAAAGGACAGAGGAGGGCATATTTGAAATTCACAGTGAGGAGAGGAGCTGGAGCTATGACCACAGGCAGTGCTTGCCCTTCCAGTTGTTGCTGTGCCTGGCCAGCACCCTCCCTGCCTGCAGCTCTCTCCTGTGAGTTCTGCTCTTTTGGCACCCTCTGGGCCAGAATTGAACTGTCCTGCTGTCGATTAAAGCTCCATCACACAGCTTCCACCTGATCCTGTTCTTTTTTCCTCCCTTTTCCTTTCATAAAGGGCACTGTAAGAACAGAGCACAAAGATGTTTGGTAAACAGGGTGGGAGCTGGAGTTATTTCAGTCATTTGCAGGAGATGGGGAAAATCACTGCAAACAACTTGAAGCAGAAGTTCATCTTTTTGGCTGCTGCCTCCCTACAGTAGCACAAAATATCTTACAGCACCGCAAGCTTTTACTTACTGAAACTCTGCCGTATCCGGTTGTGTTAAATGCTGTACATGGTACAGGCTTCTAAGGGGAACCTCTGACACAGAGTGGTTTGTGCAGCAAATCTCTGGCATCTCTGTGGATTGTACTTCCCCGTGCTTTAGCTTTTAACGCTGCGAGTCCAGCCAGCCTGCTCTGTTGTGAGTGATGCTAGACTGAGCCTGTCAGAGGTAACCACAGAATATGCTTGTTACCAGAGTTAATGACACAGCAGGCTCGAGGAGCCTGTGCGTTTTCTGGAATACCTCTGTTCTCAAGTGGCTCGCTGTCCAGACAGCTCCAGCTTGCATTGTGTCTGTGCAATGTTTAAGTAGCTTAATGATATATAATGGGGGACATTGTGAGATGTCTGGAGCTGGCAGTTTCTAGCAGGCTTCCATTAAAATTAATACATGCATTTAATAAATATTGGCTTTTTGCGACCATTCTCTTTAGTCCAGGCTGTAAGTTTACAAAAAAAGGGACTAATTTTAATGATGGGGCCCATCTGGACTGATATACAACCTGTCACATCGACTGCAGGGGAGGAACAGCTGATATAGTGATTTCTTGCATTAAATTACTGCATTCCTAGAAGATAGATATTGATGTGGTAATTATTGAACAGGATATCAAAGTCTGTTTGCTGTCTGGTTTCTCTGGAGCAGCAATAAATCAAGGAGATGCATTAAAATTCTCCATTGGAAACAAAACTTCAGCTTTAATCAAATGTCACATGCAGGCTGACTGGTAACTATGATTTGGTGTTAACTGCTGAGCTGCTCCTGCGGAGTATTGAACAAATGACATTCTAGAGAAAAGGAGCCTCAAATTGTAAACTCTCTAAATAGAAATCATATGCTTGTAATTGCTGCAGTATTTTACCTGGTTGCAATTGTTCAAGATCCCACCGCTGTGCTGCAAGCTCGCCCCCGGTGAGATGTGGGGAGACCAAGCAGCCTGTGGCGGGGCTGGACCAGGTGTGGTGGTGGTTAACGTAGAGCATCCCCATGGAGCAGCACAAAATCAATCTGGGAAAATGAGGCCTTAGCCAGCCCATCGAACAGTGCGGCGAAGTCAAGGGAATCTTTTTAAAATTAGGTCCTGAAGGACTGTGAGACAGGACGCAGTTTGTCATAGCAGACTGTGGGATTAAAGGACAAATTTTCGCCTTGCATGCATGGCCGTGATAGAAATCTGCCTTTGGAGGCCGCACGTTTGCTGCCCCACTTTCTGTGAATATATGCAGCAGCATGCACTGTACATTGAGGATTAAGATGTACCCTATTAATAAAATCACAGATCAGAAAACCAGAAATCTCTCTGCTTCGGAAACACGTAATTTTTATGTTTTATCACGTCTCATTTCCAGGAAGAAAGCTGTGGTACTTGTTCAGTACTGCATGCTGCGAGATCACCGGCGACTCTAAGCTTAATCTGCTCTTCATCCCTTCAGAAATCCTATGTTCAAGAACATAAACTTTTCCAGATGTAGCAGAGCTTCGATGCTGAAGTGTATGATTAAATTGCCTTTCATACACAACCTTACAAAATGGCCTTTGAAAATCACGAATCGCAAAAATCATACAAATTAAGGTTCCACTGGCATTGTGTTGTTGTATAAATTGTATATTATATATGGTATAAAATCAGTTATGTTACCCACTTCACTTTGAGCTTATACTTAGTGTTCTATAGCTGTGGCTAGTACATCAGTGTACAGCCTGTCTTGAGCAGGCGAAAGTTTTGTTCTTTTTCTTCTCTTGTCCCCTCTGCTCTTCCTTCTGACATATCCCAAACATCTGTACGACTCAAGTTTCCAATCCCTTTTAACACTTCTGAGCAGAGCTGAAGCAAGTTAATCTTCTGAAACACGGAACAAGAAAAAAAATGACTTTATGATGTGTGATATTTCTAAAGCATTAGTTTTCTAATGACTGGTCTGGTACAGAAAGTCTCCCCCGTCACATTTGTGTACCTAAATTGTAACCTCTAGATTCACACATTTGATCAAAAGTGTAGTAGTTAAGTACACATCTGGGAGCTGAGCCGATGCACAGTCTGATCCCTCAGTGATACTTCCTTATCGGAGGGAAATACTCTCCATGGTTAATAGTTAAATGATAAAATCAAAATAACCTTTGATTTGCAGAATGGCTCTGTGACGCCGTGCCAGATTCGGGCTCCTGGTGGCCCAGTCTCTGACGGGCAGCGTCACCTCTCTCCTGGGAGAGGCTCAGGCTTTGTCACAGGTAGCTGCGGTGACTCTCCAGGGAGTTGTTCTCATAAGACCGTGAGTGATGGCCTCAGGATGTGCTGAGAAGCAGCTTTCATCCTGATTCACTTACTAAGAACAAAACTGCTGGCATTCTCCTTACAGGCATCAAGGATGGAAAAGCTCTCTTTCGGTCTGTAACCCCGTACGGTGAAAGCACTGCCTGCCCAGCAGAGGTTTGATTGCAGAATTAGTGTGTGTCAGCAGCTAACGCTGTGGCTGGGCTTGGTGTGATCTGATTTGCATTGATAAATGTTGTTTTTTTAACTGTGTCTCTCCTGAGTGATGATAATTTCTGGTTAATTTGGGCTGCTCCAGTTGAAGCGTGAGAGCTGGTGATGTAGCTGTGGGGGGGACACCGCTCACAGGCTGATGTGGGAGAGGCAGAGTTACAGCCCCAGGAGAAAGCCTAAACTCGACTGAAGGTTACAGAGAGCAGTACAGCCTGGCGGCCGAACCAATTTGAAACCAGAAATTTGTATTTAAAAATAAGGTCAAATATTATCAAAGTCGGCAGTGGTGGCAGTTAATGTATGTCAGCTAGAGATATTTGGAAACCTGAATTCTGTTTTTGGAAATCAAAAGTTTATCTGTTCCTGACCATGGTAAGTTTCTGACCACAATTAGTAGATGTTGCTGGAGCTATCCTTATTCGGGACCTTCGAGCTTAGAACCAGAGAGCGGAATCGTAAGAACAAACCCTGGAGGAAGTGGGGAGCATGCCCCCATCAGCTCTGAGCTAGGAGGTCTGTGACCTTCACGCACACTCTAACGACAGGATTTTCCTTCCAGGACAAGGTTCTGCGGATGCTGTACGTCTGGGCCCTCTGCAGAGACCAGGATGAACTCAACCCGTACGCTGCGTGGAGGTTACTGGACATTTCCTCATCGAGCACTGAGCAGGTTCTCTGAGAAGAATTCATCCAAGGGCTTCCCGCACCTCTTCTGAAGCAACGCCGTCTCTGAACTTGCACCAGTCTGCTGTCTGATGGACTGTGGGGGAAAGAGGCTAGACTGGTTCCTTTTCAGAAGAACAGGCTATTTGGTGTGCCCTCGTTATACCAATCCCTGTAATGAACTGGACGAGTCTGACAGATCTGCCTTACGCTTTGCCGTGTAGTATTGCACTGTAAGGATGTATGGTAGATGTCAACGTGAATGGTCTAAGACACTAGCGGCTGCTGTTGGCTCCTTTTTTAATTGTGGCTGAAGGAGGCTGGTTTGGGTCCTGTATGTTTCCCAGTGCTTCCAGTGATGGACAGAGGTGGGTACTGGAAAGTGAGATGTGGCAGGTCTAGTTCCCATCTGCTGTCATCCTCTGGTGGCCTCAAAGCATCCCTGAAAAGATCTTAGAGGTGCTTTTAAGGCATGTTGGTCTTAGCTAACGTACATCTCTTGTACAGCGTTGCACCAACGAGCCTTCTGTTGCTGCAGTGTCTTGCACTTTACCAAACCAAATACAATCAGGACTTTGCACAGGACTCTCTGTTGGCGTGGAGCGGAGTCGGGATGGAGGCGCTGGCATCATCAGGCAGGTTCTCGAGGCCAGTTGCAGGGGTGGAGTTTGCTGCCAGTGATAATATTAATATATCCACGGCTTTGCGGGGGAAACATTATTGTTTCTGGTGTTCTTTTCATTGTGTCAGCTGGTACCAGTAAAGAGCGCACGACTACATTTCTCGGTTGGGTTAATCTGATGGCGTGGAGGAGACAAGGCTGTAACTGGCTACGAGGGAGCAGGCAGAGTGTTACAACAGTGGTCAGGAGGAGGGATGGACAGACACCAAAATAAGTAAATAAATAAATAAAATGCAATAACAGGTAGAACATCACCTCTTGGAGCTCAGGTATTTATTACGTGAGATGAGAAAAGAGGATGCAGTTCCCACTCCTACCGTGTAAAGTGCACTACGAGCGTGGTTTTCCTCGCCAGATGGACCTGTGCTTCAGGGGGATGGCGCGCCTGGCCGGGGCGTCCCAGGTAGCGCTTGGAAGGCGTCGGAGGGCGAGCTGCTGGCACGCTCACACGGACTCTCGGTTTTGGGCTTCTGCGGGAGGCTCAGTTGGAGAGCTGTGATGTGGGTCGATTCGTCAGCTGCCTCCTCTTAATGGAAAGTGAGGTTGGGGGGAAAAAAATTGATCGTGGAATAGGAAATCAAAGGAGTGATCTGCTGCTGTGGTCTGCCTGTGCACAAAACAGGGTGATGCAGGACAGCGCTTCCTTGAGATTATGATTAAAGAGAATCATTGCCAGTTCTTCCTTCTCTTCTCAGTGTCCGGATCAGTTCCTTTGAGTGTAAATGGGATTATCTCACAGCCCTTGGGTGAGACATTGAACTCCAGCAGCTTTCTTAGAGTGAGAGGCAATGAGTCTGCCCTGTCCCCCTGGACGATGCCCAGACCCGCTGTCTGCCTGCCACGCTCGGGATTTCTGCTGCGCTCAGGGCAGGCTGCGGGGGGACGTGGTCCCTGCTGCCTCCCTCATCACACAGGTTTCTCGCTGGTGCTTTTGCCAGTGAAATAATTTCAGATTTTTACACAAATGTCTTAAGCACTAGTACACAAACTAAAGATCTGAACAGAATAAATTCCGCAATGCAGAAATCGGCTATGAAATGGGGAATCCCTGTATCTGACTGCCTTCGGGGAATGGTGGATGAATGTTTGATGGGGGCTTCGTTCAGCGAGGCTCTTTCTGGGACAGATCCCGTCTAACATCTCTGCACACCAGCTGTGTCGTGTGTGCAGAGACTTCTCCTTCATTTGAACATCTGGACCGCTGAGTGCAAATGCAGTGTTGACAATGAATGTCTTTGAGGTGCTTCTTGAACCCCATCAGGGATGGGCAAAGTCTCATCGCCAAGACCGTGCAGAAATTGAGGCAGTGCCCTCCGAAAATCAGGGCGGCTCATCTCCTGCCCTGCGTCCGCTGTAGCTGGATGCAGGCAGTTGCCGACCAGACCAGAGTCTACAGCAGCCTGGGTCTGTATGTGCAACCTCTTGTCCGAGTCTTTCATCAGTGTGCTTTTCACTTTTTTTTTTAACTGGTGTTGGGGAAAAAAAGATCTGAATTAAGAGTGGAGAAGTAACCGGTCTGCCCAGGACAGCTGCCGTAAGCCAGCCGTGGGGGTTAGCAGGGTCTCGTGTTGGTTGCCTTAACCTGTGAACGCTGGGTCGCAGTTTGCCCCGGCAGTGAGCCCTGCCTGTTCCCAGCGGGGTGGTGGTACCTGGGGTCCTCCTGCAGTATTGGGGAATTCCTTCCCTGCCCCGCACCTCCTGGTGCTGGCTGCTCCCTGGGGGGTGCTGGCACGTACGCGGGACGTTCCCATCAGCTGGCTGCTCGTTAGCAGCTTTTCCGCAGAGATGCAGTGGCGTGAAAGCAACTACTGAAACGCAATGAGATTTAAGCCGCGGAGGAGGAGTGAGGGTTTACCACCGAAGTTCTGTGCTGGTGACCGCTGCATCTGCCCAGCGTTCACCATAGTCTGGGCTGCAGCGTGGGCTTGTTGGTCACCTCGGGATTCAAGGTGACTGCGCTAAATCCACCTCTTGGTTTTCCAGCAGAAGCGGTGCATGGTGTGGGGCCTGGGAAGCTGGGGGTTGCTCCTCGCCATGAGCAAGCTGGTGAGCTGCTGGCCGGGCCGGGCCGGGTCAGAGAGCCCCAACCCAGGAGGGAGCTTCGAGAAGCAGCAGAAATCGCAGCTGCTAAAATAAACCGTCTTTAAGCTCTGCTCAACTCTGAGAGATCCATAGTGGCTGTGGGAGAGGTGGAGGCTGTCCCTGCCTGGCTCCTCCGCTCTCAGACCTTTGCCCAAGCCCAGACTGGGATGGAGCCAGGGACTCCGCACCCCGCATCCCTCTCGGATGCTGTCAGGGGCTCAGGTGGACCTCTGGGCACCGCGGATCTGCCACTTTGCTCGGCAGAGCCTCGCTGGGATGGGATGGGATGGGATGGGGGCCTAGCTGCTCGCCAGGCTTTTGAAACCTCTTTCCCCACATTTTGCGGGTCGTGGCGAGCATCCCCGATCGCGTGTGGGAAGGTGTGCCTGCAGCAGGGTCCTGCCCGAGGAGGAACCCCTTTCCCCCTTGCCCTGGGACGTCCCTCGTCCCCAAACCCCAGCTGCTCTGCGCTAAGGGGACAGTGGAGAGATTTCACTTGCTGCATCTCAGAGGGAAGTGTAACGTAATTATTTTTTAGCTCTTGGGATAATTAATTATCTTAGGTTTTGGGTTTTTTTTTTTAGGTAGTTACAAGTAGCAATCTCCTGGGACGTACAGATAGCTTGGATAGAAAGGCAGTGCTCAGCCTGCCCATAGCAGGAGGAGGATTTTAAATTATTTTTAAATACTTCTTATGAGCGAGCAGATTTACAGTGGGCTGTAAATATTTTGCAGCACTGAGTTATAGCAGCACCGCACAGGCCTGGGCTTGCTGGCAGCCACCACGACGACGCTGCTGTAAAGGCATTGCTGTGTGGAGAGGTCTTGGGGGTGCTTATAAATCTCTCTCAAAAAAGAAAATGAGTCAAATTGGTACAGGGAGAGCACCCAGGACGGGGAGATCTGCACCCATGGGCTGCATCTCGGGGCTCAGCCTCTCCAGCTTGTTCTACTGGGGATTAAATACAGTAATAATAATAATATAAACTGCTCTGGCCCCAGTGCAGAGGGCAGTTTCATGGGGATGGAGGTCTTGCACGGGGCTCTCCAAGATGGGGCTGGGGTTGAGATGGAGCCCAGGCAGCCGTGGCAGGGCAGGACCTCTGAAGGCGCCAGCCCAGCCTCCTGCTTGGAGCAGCTGCCAAGGGACGGATGTGGGACCTGGAACTGGTTAATCCTGGGGCCGCAGGATCGCCGTGGCACGCTTGGTCTGCCCAGTGCCTTGCAAGCCTCATCTGCTGAATGAAGTTGCTGGTACCACAGGTAACCCTCCCCTTTCTGCTTTCTCCTACAAGAACCGATGGCAAGCCAAATCCACGTACGCGTAAGTGTCGCCATCCCTGGTTTCCGTCAGCGGGCACGCGTGGGCTGTGCGTGGCGTCGGGCGCAGGCTCTGAGCCAGGCAGGGAGGGAACGGTCACTGCAGAAATCCGACTGCGAGAGGAGTGGAAATACCCGGGAAGCACCGCATCTTCCTGCCGCAGGGCTAGAAACGAGGCTGGGGGTGACTCGGGAGGAAGGCTGGTACCTGGGGCCAGCACAGCGAGGAGAGCATCCCTGCTGCTGCTTTGGAGCACCAAAGGTCCCTCTGCCCGTGAAACAGGAGCGCGAGGGTCATGGTGAGACCCAGGCACGTGCTCCCGCAGCAGTCTGTCCCTGCACCGGGGAAGAAGCCTTCCTTACCCACAGGTTCCATGTTTGGCTTCTGATATTTCCCTTGTTCTTGTGCTCAGAGGTGTTTTGAAAACTTTTCTGCTTAATAAAGAGATTTGGGATCATCACGACACCACCATAAACTTCTAAGTCAATACCGCGCTACCCACTTCAATAATTTTACCACCACATGGATTCTATATATTGAAAGAAAAGATTTATGTCTTTTCCCGGATTACCTACTGCAGAGAAGCCGTCATTACTGCCGTTTCTCGCAACAAGACTCTTCCCTCGGCCCCAAATTTTCTTGTCCCTGCTCCAGCCCTAGAGCCCCATTTCCCAGGTCTTGTTGCGCTACAACTTGTGCAGAGCTTTAGATAATTGCTGTTTTTCTTGGCTATGCTCTGCAAACATATTTAATCACTTGCAGTAGTACCTTTTGCCAAGTACTGCATGCATGTTTGTGAAGCCTGGTTTAATTCTGCTTTAAATATTAAATACCGTTTGTTGTGTAGCTGGTTACTCGCTGTACTCCATCAGTATGAAAATGTGCAGCTCGCTTGATGAGGGCTTTTCGAGTCGGAGAGGTATCGGTAGCTGGCTGAAGCCGCGGGTCCCCAGCTGCTGTTTCTGTAGGTGGGTGCGGCGTCTGCGTTGGCGGGGAGGTGGCAGTGACGGAGTCCTGGCAGAGATGTTCAGCGGTGAACCCCCTGTGCCAGCACGGGAGCCAGTTGTGGTGGCAACGGATGCTCTTCAACCCTCCTTCGTGGGGAGAGCATCCCGAACCTAGGGCATCCCGGCCATCACACGGGAAAGGCCGGGGGAGCCGGTCCTTGTCACAAAGGATGTCACGTCCCCAGGTGGCCACAGCCGGAGCCTCCCGAGGTCTCTGCGGGGCTTCCTGAGACCATAGAATCACAGAACGCTTTGGGACGGAAGGGACCTTTAAAGGTCCATCCCCCCTGCAATGGGCAGGGACGCCTTCAACCAGATCAGGTTGCTCAGAGCCCCATCCAGCCTGGCCTTGAATGTTTCCAAGGATGGGGCATCCACCACCCCTTTGGGCAACCCCTTCCAGAGATGGACCGCCCCGGCGTGGGACGGCGCTGGTAGGTGTCCTCGATGTGGGAGGCCCGGGTGTATCCACTCTGTCCTTGATGGAAACCCCCAGGCAGGAGGGTTGCTGCTGGTGCTGAGGATGGTGATGGTGGGACCTGTTTAATCAGTGTCCAGCCCCTCACCAGAGACGCATCCGAGGAGGCCATGCATCCTCTCTGGCCCTGAGCAGCACCCTTCTCCGTCTCTGGGGATGCCCAGCCAGGCTCGCTCGGAGAGGGAAGTCCTCTCTCACCTGCTGAGCTCCTGGCTCATGTTCTCTCTATGAAAGCTGCGTTGGGGTTCATCATGGAGCAGCTGCAACGTTGCAGGGCCAGAGAGCCAGAGCAGCTTGCAGGGCTTTTGCAGGGCTCGCAGAGAGAGCGCTGCATTTTGGGGGCCAGTAATATCCTTCTTGGGGAGAGGGCAGCAGAGAGATGTTGGAGCCCATGGTGCCATCAGCTCTCAGAGGACCGCAGCTGAACCCCCTGCCCGCCTCGGCCAGGCTGTGTCCCAGGGGCTGGATTTGCCCTCAGGGAGGGTAGTGCCATGGCGTGGCGGAAGGAATAAAGCTTTGAGAAGGCAAAGTCCAAACTGGAAAGCAGAAGAGGGACTAGAGCAGCCCAAGGTGTAGACAGAAGGATCTGTGGGTGCCAGCCTGAGGGGATGGGGTGGACGGCTCCGGGCATGGAGCAGGGTGCTGGCAACGCTGCTGGGGCAGCCTGGCTGCCCAAGCCTGGCGTAGCCCCCTCCAGCTGCTGAGATCTGCTGTGGGGAGAAGACCTCCCCTCCTTCAGTGCCCCGGTGAGTGGCACCAAGGCAGCGCAGACCCCACCAGCCTGGCACCATGGCTTGGGGACACCGGTGGTTTGGGGACACTAACCATCCTTCCCCCCAAGGGCCGGCGTTAGGAGACACTGCAGCCCTGCATCCTGAACCCCGGGGGACTCTTCGCTCATGTGAATTTGCATTTCATTAATAATGAATGAAGGATAATTTGCTGTAAATTAGGGCCTGAACCCTGCCAAAGTGGAGGGGTTTTGGGCTAAGCCAATTAACGGCGACGCGTTGCTGTGTTTAACGAGCCCGGGGAGGCTGCGTGCTGCAGGGCAGGAGGCAGCGCTGAGGTCGCTCCAGGGGGGGACTGCAATTACCGGGGGTGACAAAGCGCTGCCCAATTACTCATCGGGTACAAACAGGCTCTTGCATTTATCCCAAGGGATTCTGTAGGGCCTGGGCAGGAGTAAAGGGGAACAAGTCTGCAGCGGAGCGAGCGTGTGGGAGCCTGACGGGGCTGTCTGACACCCTGGGCCAGCTCCCCCCAGCAAAGAGCCCCGTCCCGCAATGGGGGGTGCAGGACTGCACGCACGGCCCCTGCTCCAAGCTCTGATTGATTTTTTGGTTTGTTTGTTTGTTTTTTTTTTTTTTTTCTCCCCAGTATTTGCCAAAACTGTCAAAGGATGGCTCATTATTTTCAGGAAATTAAATGATTTTTATGGGCAGAGGTTCTATTTAGAAATCATAAAGAAACAAACAAATAAAAATGTGTCACTACAGCTGCTTGGAATTAGCTTTTCATATAAAACTTTGATGGAAGTGGCAACATTTGTTACAGACGTTTTCAGTGGAAAATTTCAATCTTTTGTGGAAAAAGCCCCATGTTTTGGGAAATGTGTTGGTGTTTCTGGAGATATGTTCTCATCTGGATATTCCCATGAAAACTCAATGATCTCAAGGCAAATAGGAATTTCAGGAGATGACATTAATTTGGTTAGACCCCACATTTTCTGTCCTTCCCTAAAACATTCCCTTGGCACAGTCAGTTTTCTGCGGTGGCTGCAGGTCCTCCTGGCCAGGCTGGGATGTCCCCGCATCACCCGCAGTCCCTGAGGGTTTGGGCTGCGCAGGCAGCGGGTGCTGCTCGCGTTAAACCATGTCCAAAGCAAAGCGAGATGCTTTCCTCTGAGCCAGGCCGTGTCGGGGCGGAGGACAGGCTGGGGCTGACGCTGGTCCCACGCGACGCTCTGTCCTTGGGAGGGAGGTGATGGAGTGAGACCACATCCCACGTCACCCCTGCTCCTGCTCAGGAACACGGTTGGCCTCTCTGTGATGAGACCTTTTGGACCCTGGTGTTGCCAGTGGCCAGTGATGTGTGGAAGGAGCCGGCCACTGATGAGACAGCTCGGGCAGATTGATTTGTGGGACTGGTAGAAGCAATTGATTTGCTCATTGGGAGACAACTGGGATTGAAGCAAAATGCTCCTTGTGGTAACTTCTCTGCTGCTTTTCTCCCAAAGTAAGCTCTCTGGGCAGCTCACGCTCCTGGCCGTGCCCGTGCAGAGGTGTGTGAGCACCCACCGCCACCAAAGCCCTGGGCTGGAGAGGGAGACTGAGGCTGCAAGACCTCACTGGGGAGCCCAGCTGGCACCAAACCCACCGTTCCCTGGGCAGGGGGTCTGCCAGGCCGCAGCCCCAACACCTCTTTGGGGCACGCCGCTGTAGGAAAGGCTCGGAAAAGGCTTCTCCTCAAGGAGAAGTATTGGTGCTATGGCTGGAGTCCCAGGTGGGGCGATGTGGCAGCCCCCCATTCCCCTCTGCTGCCCGTCTTCTGTCTTGGGCTTCTGTTGGCTTGTGGGTGCCATAACCAGGGGTGGGGTTGTGGTAGGCAATAAAGGCACACAGGGTTTAGATGGCAACGGTAAAGCTTGTGATGCTTGTCCCCCAAACAGCGTCCTGGCTCCTCTCCCCATCCAACTCTGGCCAGAGGCGTGCAGGGCAGATCAGCAGGGGAGGCTGATTCTGGAGGACCAGGCTTGGTGTCTTTCCTAGCTTGGCCAGAGCACGGAGCCGTGGCCGTTCTTCCATTTTCCTCCCCGATATGGTCTCCCTATGGCTCTCTGAGCACGGTGAGAGCTGCTCTGAAGTCTTGCCTCCAGACAGGGCGTGAGCTTTGTGTCCATTCCCAGGCAGAAGACTAACGCACGCTCAGGGAGTTTGCTGTCACACTATTGATCCAGCCATAAGCTGGCCCTGGAAGGTTGAACTTGACTTATTCCTGTTTTTTTTTCATGACAGCAGGGTCATCGAGAGACCCTCTGGTAGCCATGAGGTGGGAAGAAGGTTGGCCAAAGCACCGTGGCTGCTTGGTGCTCAACAGGCTGTGGTGGGCTCGTTCCTCCATGCAGCTCTGCATTGCTGCAGCACGGCAGGCAGCTCCCTGCACCGCACACGGCGTTACCGCTTGGCAAGGGCAGCGAGGACCGAGCGGGGAGCGATGGCCTCCTCCTCTGCATCCCCTGCACAGTCGGGCTGTCAGTGTGCGACTCCTCCGAGATGAATGGAATCACTTTAGCTCATCTCGGCGATGTCAGAGTGATAAACACATCCCGTCGTGGCCTCTGACAAATCCGACCCCGTGAGGCGTGCCTGAGGAGCCGGCAGGATGGCGAGGAGGGTGTTGGGTTCATCGGGAAGCTGCTGTCGTTTGAAGTAACTGGTGCTGATGAAGCTGGGCTTTGTGAGGGCCAAACTCAGAAATAAGCCGGGGTCAAGAGGTGGGATCACCTGGGGCTGCGATTCCCCCACGGGGGTTCCGCGTGAGCAGGAGAGCTGGAGTTGTTGCACAGACGCAGCAAAGATGGGATGCCCTTTCTCCCTGGCACTGGGTTGCCAGAAGTCAGGCCACCGTTTAGGGACTTGGGGGTCTGGCCCCAAAATTCAGGTGTGAGATTCGGTGAATAAGATCTCACTTTCAGGTGCTGGGCACTTCCGTCTGCCTCCAGAAGTCCTTGCTGTCAGGTATCAACATCAGTACGGTTACAGCCTTCCGTTCTTGACGGCTTTCTCTTTGGAGAAGATACGAGCTTCAGGATGAAAACTTCCTTAAGAAATTAGTTCAATATTTTTTTATATGCATGGAAAAAGCAAACCCAAATTGGTTACTCATAAGCCATTCCCACAAGATTTTGCTCTTTGGCCCTGGGCTATGAGGTTCTGCTATGAATATTCATAGCTCATCCCATTCCTCCTGCTGTTGCAACTCTGTGATTACCGTTGTTATAAATAAATCAGTCATTTGCGGAAAGCAGTGGCTTGTGCAGGATCCAGGCGTGCCCAGGGTGGCTCTGGAGTTGTGCTGGCTGGATGCTAGCTCACATCTCTGGACCAGATCAGGGATGCTCTTGCCCTGTGGGATGGGTCACCTCAAATCTGGCTCATGAGAAACTTATAAATCCAAAAGAAAACGGAATGACTGTTCCGGTGAGGTGACTTGTCTCAGTCCTTGCCCCCTCCCTCTGGCACTCAGATCTGCTGGTGTTGACTGATTTCCAGTATTTAGCCTGATCTATCCTGAAGCTGACACACAACGCTGCAGGGTTCTGGAAACTGGGAGGCTCTTGGCCACATGCTGCTTGATGGGACAGTCAGCCACAAGCTCCTCAAACACCTCCTCTGGCTTTCCTTCTGCGTCCCCTGAAACTGAAAAATATTTTGCTTGGTCATTTCCAGACTCTAATCTTTCTTCATTTATCTTTGCCAGCTAATTCTTAGCCTGCCTGCAATGGCTCCTGCGCTGTGTATTCAGATCAGACACAGTCATGATTCACTGTAATAGCTCCTAAATACTCATTTAAGCCGGTTAAGTGACCATGACTGTAATAAACAACCTCTCGTGCTGGTTCTGCTCTGGCTTGCTACCGATCCAGCCATGCCTTGAGCCTTGCAAGGTGCTACCACCACCCCGATGTGTGGGACCATATCCCACCGCTGAGCCAGGGGCTCTGGTGGGCTGGCTGCTGTGGAAGGGGGGTTTGCCTTGGCTCTGTCCATCCTGGGCTCAGCCTGTTCCGCGCTGGACTCCTGGCTGTACAGGTGGGATAGCAAGCCCTGCACTACCCTAGGCCAGTGGAGTACACAAGCCTTCCCCTGGGATGAGAGGTCCCCTGCTCTTCAGCCTGTCCTGCACCGAAAGGGGATGTTGCTGCAGCAGAAGCAGAGAAGGGGCAGGCAGCAAGCTCAGACCTTTTCTGTCTGGCTCCTGTTCTCCCTTCTTGGCATTGCCACCACTTCCAGATCCTCTCTCTATGGTCTTAATCAACCTCTTCCAACTTCTGCAGATGACAGGAGACGCTTCTGCTCTCCAAGAGGAAGAGGCCAAGCAGTGGAGCCTCTCTGCAGCCAAGTCAAACCCCAGCTCTTCAGGCTTGTCCTTCGCCTTTTCAAAGAGGATGACGGAGGAAGAGGATGCATTGCTGAAGACAGTCACTAAATGAGAGTCATTTCTATGCTGCCAAGTCTTGTTCAAGGTCTCTCCTTTTTCTGTTTGCTCTGAGATGCTCTTCACACCCTGCATCCCAAAGGTTTCTCTCTCCAAGCAGTGTTTGATGGTTGGTAGCTCACGGGCATCTCTCTCCTCACATGCTGCTCTACAGTTCCTCTGCAAAGGCTGCATGGCAGCTGATCCAGTTTACTCCATCCTCCAGAGATTTCTTTTTTCCTCCTGGACAGCTCTAGAAATAATAAGTTCCTGGCCTTTGCCATGAATCTCAGTGCTCGGGACAGATTTATACCGTTTGACCTTTCATACTTCCTCAGTTTTTTGTTTTCAGCAGCACTCTGAAGTCCATCTGCACCTTTGGTGGGTTTCCAGCCTTCACACCATATATTAAGGTAGAAATCATATTAGAGATGAACAGTCACAGTTTGCCCTGTAAATTATAGATTTTCCGTGACCAAATCAATTGAAGATGGTGGCTGTGGCTGCCCTTTGCTGGAACATGCCTGGGTTTCCTTCTAGACATTTCCATTGACTGAGATGTTGTGCCAAGTTTCATGACTCATGAAGGTCAGTGCAGCTCCAGTGACTGAGAGCCCACTCGGTGGTGTGATCTCTCCTGGTAAAGTCCAGCCTGCTCTTCTCTTTGATGTTTTACCTTTATTTTGCTTCAAGGAATGTCCAGAGGAGACCTCGTGTCCCTGACAAGAGCCCAGTGCCAGGGCCATTGCACTAAAGGGTCGGTTCACTGGGACAGCATCGCCCGTGCCTGGGAGCTCTTGCCGGCTGTGTGCTGGGTTTGGCAGAGATGCTTGGGCTCATGGAGCAGAGCAGAAGGAGATCTGGGCACCTCTCTGGCCATCTCTGGGGCTCAGCAGAGGTTGGTGCCTATGTCCCCAGAGAAAGACTGTCCCAAGTATATGCAAAAGCCTTCAGTTTTGGTCCTCAGCGAATTGTGTGACCCAAAGTGGAGGTGCCACATGATTTTAGAGGCCTCCAGGGTTGAATGATGGTTGTGTGTTGGTGGGCCAGGTTGTTCTCTAAGCCTGAGGTGTCATCCCCCGCTTGGGCTGAAATCTTGGTGAAGTGGTGTCCGTGGGACGTGGCTTGGAGGCTGTATCTGGGGCGGTGGTGGGGGCCTGTGTTTCAGTGCTGGGTCCCACGAGCACCTCGGAGCTTGCAGGGGATCTGTGTGGACCAGTTCACATCTGGAGGAGGCAGGTCAAGCCACGAATAGCAGCACCAGCAGCAATGTGGCTTCTGCCAAGAGGGAAATTGCCTTGAGAGCCACGCTGGAGGCATGCCTGAAACTGCCAAGTGCTTGGGCAGAGCTGGCAGGGGTTGACAGAGGCTGGCAGCGACGGAGCCCTGGCAGGGACCTGCCAGCTGAGCCTGGGGAGAGCCAGGCTTGAGCTGCCTCGGAAAGAGCATCCAGACTCCTGGGGGGAAAGCGAGACCGTAGTCAGCCAAGACAACTATTTATGTGGTTATGGTTAAACAGACCCGGAGCAGGGTGTCGCTCAGAGGAGAGCAGGCTGAGTCAGTGGCTGCTGGCTTGGCTGGCGGGATGGCTGGGTCTCATCCCGGGTTTGTCTGTCTGCGAGCTGCAAAGCCTCCCCGGGGCTTTCTCTTCCTCTCTTTCTGCCTAGCAGACTGTAAGGGCTCAGCCCAACTACCAAATGTTGGACCAGGGTATCTGAGGCATCGCTATGAGGCACGTGGTCACAGCAAGGGCCACCTGCAGGTCTGTGACTTGTTGGATGGGCACCTGGAGGCTTGGCTCAATGTCCCAAGGCATGAAGTAGCTCTGAGCTGTTGTGTTCAAGCTATTGCACTGAGCCCAAAGCTTTCTGTGAACAGACCCGAGCCAGGGTCTTCATCCCCTTCCCAAGTGCTACAAACGAAATGGAAGCTGGTGGAAGGGCTGTTATGTGTCTTGATGCAGCTTAGCCCTGGGTGTGAGCTGGGGCTCTTGAGCACACGGGGGCAGGAGTCCGAGCAGCCATGTTGGTGGTCCCTGCTCAAAAACGGTCTTTGCTCCTGGAGGAGTTCCTGGGATGACCCTCCCGCCTGGGATTAACCATCTCCTAACGGATACAGCTCCTGTGCCACCCAGTTCTTCCTCTGCCTGTGCAGCACCAGGACCATGGGCCCCGTTCCTGCTACCAACCTCGACACACGTGGCACCAGTGCGTGCTGTGGTCAGGAAGGGGAGGCCTGGATAGGGAGGAGGACGCTCAGGTCTGAAACCCTTGCTGGTTGTGCAGAACCGTGCCTGCACCCCACTGAAGAGCCATCGCTGTGCAAGGTACGGCAGGACCTGGAGAGCAAGGCTTCCCAGTGGTCAACCGAGCAGACGGTGTTCCTGCAGAGCACAGCTTTGAAATTGCCTGGTGAGAGAGAAGGCGCTGAGGCCTCTCTTCAGTGGGAATTTATGAAACGGCTCCTGATTGTTGTAAGTCAAAAATAGTGCCTGGAACCCGGTTGGAAGTTTGAGAATTTGAGTGCAATCCAAATGGTTTTCCAGCACAGAGTAACAGATTTATCTGATGACACCGCATTGCAGCTCACGGCTGCTGCGCAGAATGTGTTGCAGAAATGTCTGTGCCTCTCCCCAGTGATGTATGAATCAATTGACTGCACATCCGCGGCTCAAGAGCTTATTTTCTTTCATGGAGTAACAACAAATGAGGAAGTGTCTAGAGCGCTTGTGAGCCTCCATGAGCCAAGCAAAGTCCTTGGCGGCTCGGAGGTGTGACCCCTTGTACTGAATAAACTGGGGCAGAGCTAGCAATGGTTGGGGTCCCCTTGTGTTTCCCCTCCAGGAGGCAATTAAGTGTGCAGGTTAGTTATTGCTCACCGTGGTGGTTGATGTTGTCTCCTGTCCCGGTTGTAAGGGTGTGTTGCACACTTTGGGTTCTTCTTCTGGTTTGAAGGTGTGTAGACCGTGCTGTAACACAGGGGTGCAGTGATGTCTGGGAAGTTCCTCTCCTCTGGGCTAAGACTGTTGATAAGATGAGATCCACTGTGAGCTGAGGGTCTCAAACACGACGTCGTAGAGCTCTTCTGGGCAAGCTGAGATATTTGAATGAGGATATTCAAAACCCAGCTGGGTAAAGCCCCAAGCAACTTAGTTTTAACTTCAAAACTGGTGTTGCTTTGGGTAGGACAGTTGGACTGGACACTTCTAGAGGTTTCTTTCAATCTATATGATGCTCTGAGTCCAATTCCAAGCTGGTATGATGAAGCGCTCTCTGCTTTGAAGTTCAGCCGACTGGTGGGCAGCGACCTTGCAATGTCGCACCACTGCTGATGGTCCAGTTGGGCCAGGAATTTGTCATTGCGCTATAGCATCACAGCTCCATCACAGTTGTACTTTCCTGGCTGTCCTACGAGGTGTCCTCTGCTGACCATGGGCAGGAGCCCCAGCTCTGGGGCAGGTCCAGGGGAGCTATGGTGAATGCAATGAGAAAAAAGTGGGGGAATTGTTTCTACCTTTTCATTTCAACACTGAACTTTTCACCTCCTAACGAGTTCCCATACGCACTATAAAAGAGATGAAATAATGCCAGTGCAAGTTCAAAGTGACTTTTCAGGCAGGTCTAGGTGACATCTGGGGGCCTATTTCACAAGGAAAATGTTTTTATTTTTCCAAAGTGACCTCTATCCTTCGTAGCCCCAGACTGGGACTGGGCTGGGAGCCCTGGGTTCCTCAGGGCCACGTGCCTGCAGGGTGGCACCGTGTCTGTAAGTGATGCACGGCCCAGCTCCTTAAAAGCATCTCACAGCCCTGGATTTGCATTTAGATGACATTTAGACGTTGCACATTTAGATGCTTTCTGCCCTGGATTATGTGCGCATCACTTCAGCAAAAGCTTTGTCCATAATTATTCCATACCTGGAGACTGAGAGACACCTGAGCCTCACCACCCCAATAAAACCATGGGTAATCTGAGGGGGAAATATTTGATATGTCAGAATAGACCCATATTATCTGATGGACCTGCGTGGTGCGACAGGATGCTCAAGGAATTTGACAGTCGCTCTGCTGAGCGGTCCGTAAGATCCAGGGACACTGGGAAAAAAGCAGACGCAGCATTTGCTTTCAAATGAAAAAGGGAACGAAAGCAGTCTCTCAAGCTGCAGGCCCCTAAGTGTAATTTCTGTTACTGGCAAAATAATGGCACAAATATTAAAATGCAAAATTTCCACAAATAGCAAGAGTAACAGAAGCTGGAGCAACAGGCGGTTCAGGCCAACTGGTATATATTTTGCCAGAAAGCCCAAATACTTCAGTGAAACAGCTTTGGGGGGGAACCTGCGAGTGAGGAAAATGCAGCAGACACGGGAAATTCAGATCTGAGAAAAGCATTTGGTACTTCAGATATAGAGCATTGAACTGAGAAAATATTTCAGGCAGGAACCATTTGGAGTTTAAATTGGATGGAGGATGGCAAAAGGAAGGGAAAAGGTAATGGCAGCTTTTCAGGTGCTTGCTGGTGGGGTTTGGACCCTTCTCAGGCTGTGTCTGAAATCGTGGTACCCGGCCACCACCAGATCCATCATGAGAGACTCTCCTGAAGGAGAAGCTTTCCTTGAAGTCTCTGTCCATCTGCTGGTATTCCTCATTGTCTCTTGTGTTGTCCTTAAGCATCTCGGTACACAGGTCAGGCACGTGTTTGTCTTTCTGTGCCTCTACAGTGGCCAGTACCGTGTGCTCCCATCCATGTGTGCTCCCATCCACGTGTGCTCCCGTCCACGTGTGCTTGCATCACCAAGATGCTGCAAATGTACGTAGCAGTAAAAGACAAATAACTTGGATGCAGCCAGGAGAAGCTGCAAGAGTAGGAGCAAAGGGAGGATGCAAAGGCTGGTGTGAGGCCAGGCGGAAAGGGGAGAAGGAGCAAACATGATCCAAGCTTGATGTGTGAAGCAGCCGCTAAAAGACTGTGAAACTCTGATTATTCTTTGGCTGTGTTACAGAGGAGCAGCAGAGCCTCCAGCTCTGCCCTGGCACCGTCCTCAAGATCCCTGCTGGGAACTGCTACTCCTCCCACCTCCAGTGTCCCAGCCCACAAACGCTGGGGGCTGCATCTGTTGTAGAAATAAGGTGAGGGAGAGAAGCTGCCTTCCTGGCTCCCTTACGTGCTCCAAAGTGACAGGTCTGACCCGCTCGTGGGACTGGACCAGTCCTCCATGCCTGTAACCACAAGGCCAGCTTACACAGCAACTGGTGCTCTTGACATCCTCTGGGCTCTCTAGATGAAAGACTTTTCCTGGGTTTGGCCAGGCTCAGCAGCAACTTCAGGGCTTGCTGCAGGAGTCTCAGTGTGGTTCTCCAGCCTGGCTCTGCAAGAGAAGAGAAAAACTGGCAAAAAACTGGCAGCAGCAGTTGTCCATGATGATGACGTGGAGCAGTGTGCCAGCCCCGCCATCCCAGGAGGAACATCCCTGTCCTGCTCTAGCCTGACCTCAGGTGTCTGGGGAGCAGGGCTTCATCGCTCCTCCTGTGGGTATCTACAGCCCATCTCTCTGCCTGTGGCTCCTCCACCTTCAGTGGAGGCCTCACTGGTGGAGTCTAGCTGTCCAGCAAGAAGTGAATCCCAGCCAACACTTACTGACCAGGTTGACTAGATCTCACTGGTAAAGCCCTTGCTCCCTACATCCCCTCACTACTAGATGAGGAAAGGAGAATCCAGCTCACATGCTTTGTAGACACCTTTGGGCATTTGGGTGGCTCCACTGTTGGTTCCCAGGTGTGGGCTTGTGAGTCCTATGCTCCCCCAGCTCTCTTTCATTTGAAGTAGCCCATGGGCTACCTTTCTTCCCCTAATTTCACGTAAAGCCTGCAGCTGCATTGTACATGGCAGTAAGACAGGTGCCTATAGTCAGGTGGAAAATGGACAATTTAAGAGTTGTCCCAAGGACTCAAACCCCAATTCCCATTGATGTTCAACAGGACATGCGTGTAATGGCACAAATTGCCGTGGCAGAGACTGACCCGAGTCGAGGAGCACAGGGGCAGCTGCACAGAGCCAGGGGCTGTAATTAACTCCGGGCAGCTCAGAATTCAGCATAGTCACTGACACTTAGCTTATTGATTTTTTCTTAGGAGAAATCTAGTTATGTTTCATGAGATCAAGCAGGCACCAAGCCTGGGAGAGTGTAATTTGATCAAGCTGAGCCTTTCATGCCTGCTGTGCCTAAAGCTCTGCCTCTGGGAAGTGCGGCTGCTGTTCTGCTTGGGAGGGAGAGGAGAGGGCTCGAGACTGACGCACGCTTTGGGGAGGATGCCTGGGACATCATGCTGCACCCGAAAATGTTTTAAACCATTTAAGACCTACATCCTTCAAACGGTGCAAGAGAAGTCCTTTCATTTGTCATTGAAAGAGGCTTCCCACACTAAGTGCTTGTCCAGCATGGGTGGTTGGGAATGATGTCATGGCCGCTGGTAGCTGCCCCTGGAAGAGGACAACTATGTGTCACTGGTTGCTCTGCTCCAAAGGAGCTGCTGTGTTGTCGCATTGAGTGCTGTATTGCCTCGAAAGGAAGCCCTTGGCTTTTGGATCAAGCCCCTCAGTTGCTCGCTGGGGTGCAGCTGATACACGGAAAGCGAGCAGTGGTGGATTCACGCCGCCTCGTGCTCAGCAGCCTTCCTTAGTCAAGCTGTTCAGCAGAAGGACAACAGCTGCACACAGATGAATCTCAGTGTTTTCTGGAGGTGGCTCCGGACAAATCAAGGGGTTAGCGAGCGATATTCTGGATCACTCTGGTCTAGTTAGCCCCCTCTGTCCGTACTCTGGCACCTCCATGGTGGCATGTAGATGCTTCAGCTGTAAAAGAGCTTGAGGGAGCCTGGATTCTTGGGTACCCACAGCTCAGGTGGGCAGCCAGGATGTCCATTCTTGCAGAAGGGGATCCATCTTTGGGAAGGCTTCAGAGCCAAATGCCAAGAGCCAAGAAAATGCCGAGCCACAGGACACTGCCTGGGCTTGCTCTGAATCCCTCTTCAGCAGGTGCAGTGGTTGTGAGTGGGTTTCCTTGTTTTTCTACCCTGTGCCAGACATTTTCTGCAGCAGAACAACCACTTCAAGGTGGTATTTTGGAGCCCATGCTGGGGCAGCCCTGTAGTGGGCCAGCAGCTGCTCTCTGTGCAGGCAGAGAGACACCGAGCTCTCTGGCACCCTGGATGTGCACACTGTACATCCCCTGCGCACACTTTGCACCAGCCTTGGCCTTCTGGCAAGGGCAGGGAGCTCTGCCAGGAACGCCTTTGACGTTATCCATGCTGACAGTTGTCCCTTGGCTGGGAGGACACTCCTGGTGGGGATAAAGGCACTTGTGACAGCAAGAAGTGGCTTTGATGCACGGGGAACTCCCAGCCTTCCGTGTGTTTGGTGTCCTCTCTGCTACAGAGGGCTCTGACGGTCCTGTCCGCCTCACCTGCGGGAGGTGGGATGGGCAGCGGTGTGGGACAAGGGCTGCGGGGTCGGATGCTTCCCCATCGGCAAGTGAAGGCAGGGCAGAGGGCCTAGTGAAGGGTGCAGGGGAGGGGTCCCTTAGTCGATGGGTGGAGGGGTTCCCACGTCACAGCTGTGAGCTGTGCTTGACCGCTCAAATGTCCCCCGGTAACGCAGCTCCCTCTTCCCACCCCTCAGCTTCTCCTGCCTGTCTTTCCAGGGCCTCTTCCCAGCTGCTTGGGCACAAGGATGGGTGAAGGAGGGGCCACCCTCTCAGCCTGCATCCATCAGCATATCCCCCCCACCTATGCGCCCATGGCTTTAATACTCCCAGCTCGCTGTCCACAACCCCCTGCCTATGTCCACCCTCCCTGCCTGCTCCAGTGGTCATTTTGTCTTTTCATGGAGGTAGCTGAAATCATGGACACCTTTTTTTCTTAGAGGTCCTGAGTAGCTGTGCAGATCCTTGAGCATTCCCCACCTCCCTACCCTGCAAAGGGTGCAAGAGCCGCCAGCCCAGACACCCTTGGCAAGACGAACGGCCTTCGCTTTGCCAAGCTTGGTCTTTCACTCCATCTGCCTGGTAATTAAATAGCATGGACTTGCCACTGAGTCTTGTCCGACTGAGACGCATGCGTGACAAGTGTTTTGGCCTCTGCTCCATCAGAGGCAGCTCCGTGGCCAGATTTATCCCTGAGCAGTCCCAGGCAGAGGTGATCTCAGCAGGAGGCTGTTCAAGGGGATGAACAGAACAGGGACAGGGGGAGGCAAGAGGGATATGCTAACCGTATAGACCAGCTCTTGGGCATTGGGGGTGTCACATGAGAGAAAGAAGGGTCCCACGGAGCAGGGGAGCCAGGGAGACCAGGGCTGTGAGACCCCACACAGTGTTCAATGCTGTGTTAGCTCTCCAGGCAACCCCTTTCCGTCTCCCACCCAGCTTCCGAGCATCCCTTCAGGGCCTCCAGCACCTGTCCTGGTGTAAACGCTTTGCTACAGCTCCTTCCTCCATCCCACTGCCCCTTCCTCCCAAGGAAGTCTCCCCAAGTCCTGCCTCAGTTTGGTAGAGGTCCCGTAACCTTGCCAGGGTCCTGCTCTGTGCCTTCTGCTGGGTGGGACACAGCCCAGGGGTGGCCAGGAGCATTTCAGGAAAAGGAGCCATCTCTGCATTGGTCTCAAGGACGTTTTGTTCCAGGCGTGGCAGATCCTGCTCGGTGGCTGAGCTCTAAAGGGTCCCTGGTGACTCCCTTGGATGGCTGCTCTGCTGGCAGTGCCTCTCTGTTGCTGTTAGCCTGGTGGGATGCGAATTGCCAGCTTTATGTACCAGCCAGTCGCTGAATCTTAGTGAAAAATGGCCTGCTAGTGACTTGCCCTGGGGGGGGAAAAGCACTGTCCAAATATTGTCCCGTGTTTGTAAAACTGCTGCCAGGGCTGATGCCTGGGACAGGACCAGCTGTGGTGGTCCTAGCCCTCCATCTGCCCTGTTGCTCTTCGTTGACAGCATGATCTGGCCTCCTCCCTGAACAGCCCCCACGGATCCCAGCACCGTTACAGCGTTACAGGCGGTGGTTGTCACCACTGTGGGACCCTGCCCTGCTTGCTTCCCTCATCCCCAGCAAAACCACTGCAAGCCTGAAGCTGCAGAAGCACCAGGTGCTGCTGGCTCCAGGGGCTCCATCCTGGGGCTGCCTCCTTCTTCCCCAGCCAGCTCCCAGCAAAATCATAGAGTAATACAGCTGGGAAGAGACTTCAGGGTCCCCGATCCATCCCCCTGCAGTTGAACTTGAATATCTCTGAGGATGAAGACCCACCCACACACCTCCTTGACCTCTCTGGTCTCCTGTCTCAGCATTTGGCCATTCTCACAGCAAAAGCTTTTTTTCATATATAGTGAGAATTTCCTGTGTTCCAGCTTGTGCCAGTTGCTTCTTTTCCTTTCACCATGCACCTTCTCACCCTCTCGTTAGGCAGCTGAAGAAACAGTAATCATCGAATCACAGAATGTTTTGGGCTGGAAGGGACCTTTCAAGGCCATCCAGTCCATCCCCCCCGCCATGAGCAGGGACATCTTCAGCCAGATCAGGTTGCTCAGAGCCCCGTCCAACCTGGCCTTGAATGTTTCCAGGGATGGGGCATCCACCACCTCTCTGGGCAACCTGGACCAGTGCTTCACCACCCTCATTGCAAAAAATTTCTTCGTTATACCCAGTCTGAATCTCCCCTCTTTTAGTTTAAAACCATTCCCCCTTGTCCTAGCGCTGCAGGCCCTGCTAAAAAGTCTGTCCCCATCTTTCTTATAAGCCCCCTTTAAGCACTGAAAGGCCGCAATAAGGTCTCCCCGCAGCCTTCTCCTCTCCAGGCTGAACACCCCCAGCTCTCAGCCTGTCCTCCCAGCAGAGCTGTGCCACCCTCGGAGCATTTCGGTGGCCTCCCCTGGCCCCGCTCCAACAGCTCCATGTCCTTCCCGTGCTGAGGACCCCCGAGCTGGACGCAGGGCTCCAGGGGGGTCTCCCCAGAGCGGGGCAGAGGGGCAGAATCCCCTCCCTCGCCCCGCTGCCCACGCTGCGGGGGATGCAGCCCAGGAGACGGTTGGCTTTCTGGGCTGCGAGAGCACATTGCCTGCTCACATCCAGCTTTTCATCCACGAGTACCCCCAAGTCCTTCTCCACAGGGTTGCTCTCAATCCCTTCATCCCCCAGCCTGAATAATCTCATCTCCCGAACAAGCCCATTTCCCTCAGCCTCTCCTCATCCTTCCTGTGCTCCAGCCCTTGGCCATCTTGGTGGCCTCAGCCAGACTCACTCCAATTTTTCAGTCTTATACTGTTCTTACACCTGCATCCTCCTAGGAAAAGCCCATGGCAAGACAGAGAGGAGCAACTCCGTCAGGATTTCCCTGCCTTTTCCCCACAGGAGAGTGACCCTTGCAGCTTCTGCCCACCTCCATCTGCTCCTCTGTGGACCCATGGGGATGCTTGTGCTACAAGGCTGTGCAGGACCATCCGGTGTGTCCTGTGTTTGCCCTCTGGTCCCAGCAGCACTGGGAGGAAGGGGTCCAGCTCCATTTTCCAGGGTGCTGGGCATTCACCGATCCATGATGGTGGCTTCCATCCCCAGGATGGCTTTAAGGTAAATGGAGTTGCCATGGGAATAGTGACTCACTGCTTTGCCAGCAGTCGGCTGCTAAAAAGCTGCTCCGTGCGGGGGGTCTGACATTCCCGTGGGCTGTCTCCCAGCGTGGGGGGTGCCTTTGGTCCCACACATGTCACCAGTGCTGTGGGATTCGCCTGGCTGCAGCGGCTTGGTTGCCCCCATGGGGGCTCCTGGGAGCAGAGGGCTTCCCAGCTTCGTCTCCACCTGGTTGCCCCATGCTCTCTTCCCTTTTAGCTGTGGGGCTGTGGGGTTTCTCCAGCAGGACCCCAACTGTCCAGGCACCCTACAGGGGTCTGCAGGCAGCTGAGAGGGGGTGGAGGGGCCAGCACAACGTTAGGATCAGCCAGCAAAATAAATCTGTTCACTTTCCCTTAGCACGAGGTCAATGTTGCTGTCACTCCTGCTCGTGTGAGATGCCTGAGGCGGTGGTGGGATGTCAGTGTGAGACCAGAGGGCAGAATGAGAGACAGCGAGGAGTGAAACACGGCCAGAGCAGTGTGGTAGGCAGAAGGTGGCCAATGTGACAGACACATTCATTGCTGCGAGCAATTGCTGCCACCTTGAATGGGTTGGGGAGCATCAACATGACTGCCAGTTCATGTGCTGTAGATGTTCAGGTGCTAGTTAAAAAGGAAGGAGGGACTTGCCACATCCCCTGGAAAAGAGACCAAAGCCATTGTGGAGGACATGGACTTTGAGCCTGGTACGTCCTGGGGACCCTGGGGCTGAAGCTGGGTTGGTGACATCTCCCCTCTGAGTCCCAAGAGCCTGCAGAGGGGAAAGCTCTGGGGTCTTCTGCATGTCCCTTGCAGGGACTTGTGGTTGCTCTGGCCATGCTGGCACATCAGCCCAGCAAAGCAAGAGCTGGAAACCAAATATAAGCAAAGACAAATCTTCAAAGCAGCAGAGTGTTCCTTTAGCTCTGTGAGATATAGCTCAGCCACAGGAGCCAAAGGAATGACTCAGGAGCATTTTTCCTCAGTGCTACTCATCAGAGCCATGCTGGGCTTGGGTGGGTGACAGGGGAATACGTCCTCATGTCCTGAGGTCCCATCAGAGCGCCAGTCCCACTGCCTTGCCCTTTTGCCTAGGAGGTAGAGAGTCTCCCCACCAGCCACCCGTACCCTTATGTAGTCTGACAGCTTTGAAAAATCCTTCCTCCATCTCAACCTTTTGAAAGTATGAACCTGTCCATTTCTGTCGGTGTTTTGAACAGTGCAAGATGTTTGATGACCTTGACCTTGGCTTTCACCCCAAGTAGGAGCTGCTGCTGGGTGCCTACCACAATCAGACACCCAGTGCATGGAGCACGGCCAGGACATGGAGGGTTTGTGCGGTGTGCTCATGTGAACAAGGTGTCCTTTAAAATCTGCTGCATCGTAGCAGTGGGAGGTAGATGGGGAGCAGCCCAAAGCAATGACATTCATTTGTTAATGAGCCAAGGGAGTCCTGCTTGTGCACCAGTAGGCATGTGCGGTGTGGGAAACAAATGCAATGTGCACAGAGAAGTCTGAGGCAAAATCGTTCAGGGCTTGGGGCCAGAATGGGGCTGATCAGTGAAAGATCAGGTCTCTTGTCACGGAGGGGGAAGGCTTGGCCTTGAGGGCAATTCTGCCCTGCAAGAAACTCCAGTTAAAGGAACTCCAATTAGCAGAGCCACTCATTATCCTGCCAGACTCCCAGTGCTGAAAGCAAGAATCATGCAGTCACCATGATTATAGACACAGCCGATTGCAAATTGCAAGCAATTTGCAGCAGGGCATTTGCCTGGTTCTGTAATGCGATGTGTATATTTACAGTGCCGTATACAGCAATACAGTCATTACATGTTATTAATAACATGGCTTGCTTTTATAAATAAAAATGAATTTCTCTCTCTGGGTTTGCTGCTTTGCAGTATGGCGTGAGGCATGGAGCTCTTGTCCTGCTGACATCAGGAGTGGGGGGCTTTGCTGGTCCCCCCCAGACTCCCTTGGTGGGGTAGCCTCAGTTTTCTGGTAAATGGAGAGTCATGTACCACGTGCAGGGGTGGCAGATGGCTTCAGGCGTTGATGTGGGATGGTCAGGGCTGGCTGTGTGGATGTCCGACCTCCCAGCCCTTGTCCTCCCAGCTCTTCACCTGAACGCTTCCTGGGATTGCCTCCTCCTCACCTCACCCATAAGTGATGCTGCTCTCTGTTAGCTCCAGCCTGGCTGATCCCTGGAAAGAGCCATCCAAGGCAGGTCCTCCTGCCGCCAGGTCCTGCCGAACCCCTCACCTGCCTCCCACCCCTCTCCAGAAGGTGCTGGGACTGCTGAGACCTGGGGGAAGATGTGGCAAACCTCCAGGGACGGCACTGTATCCATCACCCTCTCCCCCGTAAATTCCAAGAAAACCATCCCCAGCTGTTTTATGACACTGGTATTTCCTTCCTTCTCTGTTCAGCATCTCCTGTTGGAGCAGTTTAACTTTATTTGAATAGGCAAATACTCATGGGACGGATGGAAAGCAGCTCTGTCACCTGTGCTCCTGTTTACACAGCAATGACTCATGTAGCTGTGCAAAGAGGAGTAGCTCCAACAGGATGATATATCCAGTGGCTGCTGTGTCAGGCGTGCCTGCAGACTGTGGGAAATGGGGAACATTAATTTGGCAACACCTTCACAGCAGGTTACACTCACACCCTAACGAAGCAGGTTAAAATCAGGGCAGAACTTCTCCCTGTGTAGCACCACGCAAGAAGCCTTCGTTGCAGTAAGTTGGATTTGGTGAATAGCTCCTCTCCCGAGGTCCCAGGGGAGGAAACCTTTGAGGGCTATTCCCTGAGTCTGGCATGCAGCCTTAGGTGAGACAGAGCGTAAGAAGTCATCGCTGGAACTGCTTCTCCTCTGTCATGGCATGCTCATGCGAGCAAGCTGTTTTGATAGCTCCTCCACGCAGATGCCAACACAGAGTGAGGAGACTCTCCAACACGGAGCAGCTGCCCATGGGAGGACCGTGGAGGTTAACTCTCCCTTGGCTGTGCCCTGCTGTGGGCTGCTCCGGCGGTGAGCTGCTCTCCAAGCCGGAGCTGAGCTTGCGGAGCTGATGCTCCTTGACAGCCCTGAGCACATGGGCGCTCAGACTCACGTCTGAGGGGGTTGGGGGGGGGGGGGAGAGCATCCTTGCTTTCTGGGCCAGTTGCAAGTAAATGAGTGGTTGTGACCTGCTGAAGATGGAAGCCCCAGCTGTGCTTAGGAGCAGCTCGTTTACATGCTAATGAGGCCTTTCAGACAGGGTGTTTCTCTGCTGCAGGAAGACATGCCAGTGATGGATGATGCTGTGCTCCCCAGCCTCCCTTCCCAGCTGCCTGCAGAGCAGCCTCGTCTCTGAGTGAGCACGGGATGGTCATCCCAGCTATCCTTGCTCCCAGAGGGCCTGGGGCCCTCAGGGGACACGGCCCACGGGGGACCCTTTCCCACCACCCATGAGCTACTTCCCTTGCACAAGAGATGTGCGAAGCGGCCCCAGCCTCCCCATCTGTGCTGAACATGGGGAGACTCTGCACCCTGGTGGCTTGAGGAGCGGGGAGCTCTGAGAGCTGCCCCCACCCTGGTCTGGTATCACAGAAATGGCATCAAGCTGTGCCAGGGGAGGTTTACGCTGGATATTAGGAAAAATTTCTTCACCGAAAGGGCTGTCAGGCCCTGGCCCGGGCTGCCCAGGGCAGGGGCTGAGTCCCCATCCCTGGAGGGATTTAAAAGCTGGGGAGATGTGGTGCTTAGGGACATGGTTTAGTGGTGGGCTTGGCAGTGCTGCGTTAACGGTTGGACTTGATGAGCTTAAAGGTCTTTTGCAACCTAAACGATTCTATGAGTCTAACATCCCTGGCCAACAAACACCTGCCTTTGACACCGCAAGGTTGCGAGCAAGGCTCTTCAGAGCTCGGGTGGTCTCCATCTGGGTGCAGCAGACTCGTTGAGTGCCCTGTTGGGTTGTCACCCATCCCTGCTGGGTATCCCATGGCACGTATGTTGCTGTACATGTGGCCAGGTGTCCTCTCATCACCCCCTTCCAAGGGAAGTATAAATAATGATCGTTGTTCAATAAATATATAAACATTTCTCATCACATCAGAGCTGGTTCCATTGTCACGTAGATCTTTGGAGCAGGTTTTTACCCCTGAATTTTTCTGCATTTCCCATTGCTGTAGTTTGATCCATTGACTTTCCTGCATCTGTTTCAGACTCTTACACTCTTTCCCTTCCAGCCCTCTCCACGCGGGACACCAGCTACAGCCAGATTGTTTGATTTTAAGCTTCCATTAAACAACATTTCAGTGGGCAGCAGCCTGAGTTCCTAATGTGCTCAGTTCATGATTTTGTGCAACCAAACTGTGACTGTGAGCTAGGCTCTTCCCTTTTTTTTTTTAGGCTGCCTTTTTTAAGGCTTTGACAACAATTTGTGCACCCTGAACACAAATTCACGTGTTTAATATTGTGGTCTTTAGACAAATAGTAACACTTTTAACAATCAAAATATTGTTTCTGCAGTTGACGCCCAAGTCAGCAGATCCCAGCTGGGGATCTCATTCAGCCATTGCACTTTCTAGAAAGACCACTTCTGCGCTGTGATTACAATAGTCCTGAAATAGCATATAATTTAGTTTTTTTTTCATAAACATTTCTCTGGCAGCCCTCTAGTAGGGATCAGAACATGCATATGAGCAATATTGCTTTTGCACTTTGCCATTATTTTCCTTTTTCTGTATTGCTTCTTTCAAGTAGACTGAATGTTTTCAGCCTCGGAAAAGCTTTTTCCTTTCCTGAAACCAAAGCGGATCATGGTTTTATTTTACCTTCCCATCTAATTCACCCATGCATGGCATCCCAGGGTATTAGTTAAGGTTTAGTTGGAAGATTTCCATGCGACTATTTTCTTTCTAGTTTTCATAGACTAACTTCAGACAGGCCATTAACTTGAGCACCAGATCTAACGAGAAGAATTGGTCTAATTTTGTAAGAATTATTCCGTTTTTATTCAGTATAAATGTTCCTGAACATAGACATCTCTCCACCAATTCCAACTAATAAATCTTGTGAGGTCCTGCTGCTGCTGCACCTCTCCGCGTATTTTACAGGTACATTACACCCTCCTCTAATTTATTTCTTCATATGTACCATCTGTTCACAATATCAGCCAGAAGTCCATGCTCTGTACATGCCCATTGGAAATCTACCTGGACTGATAAAAAGAGAAGACACTGCTTCTATTCAAGTTGCTTCCCCCCTTGATGCACTCTTTAATTCCTGCAGTGTTATTCCATTTGCCTTCATAGTTTTGTTTTGATTTCTTCCTCAAGCCCTGCTTTTGTAATTCTGATTCAGTACCTTATGCTGTCCCCCCACATTTGTCTGGCTCAGCTTCACATGGCAGCACGCTTCTTTCTCTGCTTACATCTGTAATTTCCCTCATCTTTTTTTTTTTTTTTTTCCAGTTTGGAGGTCTCTTGATCTGCATTACAATGTTGCCTTGAGGGTGGGATTCTACAAGTCATCTGAAATCAAGTATTTTACTCAAATCTCATGTCCTTTATGAGCACTGTAAGATTTTTTTCCTTTTTTTCTGGGAGCATGGTGTTCTCACTTTCTATAGCAAGTATCAGTAATAGCCAGCTTGTTTTTCATCACCTAGTCTTCTGCTAAGCATATTTCATGCCCCAATTTAGGGATCTGATTAATTTTGACACTAATTAATTAGCAGACCTTGATAGAAAATCTGTATCTTGTGACCCTCGGTGTTGTCCATTTTGCTGTACTTGCTTTCACCCAGAGACAAAATTCTCATTTGAATCTTTTCTATTTAGCAGCTGCATTCTTGGAGAGCTTGACTTGCAGCAGAGTTTCAGGTGGCATCTCCATGTGCTTGGGCTGGTTTCAGCCGCTGCCCGTTTCTGACGATGACTGATTGTCTCTTTTGAGCCTGTGGTTAATGTCAAGACTATGCTGGTGCTTAGAGGCGAGGTGAATGCACATGCACTGGAGTACAGCCTTGGGAGAGGGGACAGAGAGCCAGATCTCTCCATCTGGTCTTTCAGAGACCAGCAAATCTCTGTCAACAGCCCAGCTTGTGGTACTGGGATGGTACTGGAGAGACATGTCCCGGCATAGTCTGCTACACCAGCAAGCTGCATAGGTGTGCATGGGTCAGGCACAGCTTTATCCTGCTCTGCTGAACTGTCCTAACCACGTACTTGCCTTTTCAGCTTTTAGGTCAGCATCAGTCTTCAGGCTCAGGTCCCCCTTTACTTAACTGGAAGGCTCTTCTGGCCTGTTTACTCTTGGTCCATACTCACCTACTCTTTTGGTTCTTCTCTTTCTCTTTCTCCTTTTCTCTTTTTCTCCTTTTCTCTCTTTCTCCTTTTCTCTTTCTCTTCTCTTCTCCCCTCCCTCTCAGGCTTTCCTAAGAATGGAGTTTGGCTCAGGGGTGTACAAGTACTCTATAGGCAGGTCAGCATGGTCTCTGTCCCACCCATTGAACACAACACCACTGTGTCACTTCCCTAGAAAGCGAGAGCCGCTCCCTGCACTGTGGAAATCCTAAGTAGGGTCAGAAAACTGGCATTTTCCAGCAGGTGCTGAGCAGGAGTTAGATGCTACACAGCTTTAACCATGTGAAACACTGTGGGTCTGATGAGGAATGCCAGAACTGGGGATGGAAGGTCTGCAAGGAGATGCTGGGGGACCCACAGGGAAAGCAAGGGGCAAGGGGCTGGATTGCTGTCCCTGTGGGTGCAGGCTGGGCTCAGCCCAGAGTGGGGGAGCAAGCTCCTGTACCCCTGTTCTATACATCATTGCATCACGTACGGCATCTGCTTAAGGAAGAGGCGTTTGATTTCCTACTTACGCCCTCCTGAAGGCAAACCAGGGACCTCTGGAAAGGGGAGAGGGTCATACTCCAGAAACATGGCAGAAAGCTGGGCAAAGAAATGCAGAAGGGAGCAGAAACAGGGATGGGGAACTTTCTGGAGCAAGTGAAGGCGAGCCTGGGAAGCCTGCGTGGAAGCGGCAGCAGGCCAGGCCAGTGCGGGGAGGCAGCAGGCTGGATAAGGAGATATTTTTTTCTGTGTTCGGTTTGCCTTTCACAATATTATAAATTCAGGTCCTGTCTGGACCTGGAGACTGTCTGGAGGCCAGAGGGCACTGCGGCTGCCAGCAGACGTGAGGTGAAGGAGGGGCAAGATGGATCCTCCATGGTGAGCCAGGCGCAGAAGAGGGTTCTGGTAGGGCAGACAAAACCCAGCCTGGTGCCCTACTACGTGCTTATCCTTAGTGCAGGAAGGGGCTCTCTTGGGAGGGCAAAAATCCCTGGAGAAGGGTGTTGGGAGCGAGGAATATATGGGGCAACCAGAGGGCTCAAGGCTGCACAGAGAAGTGTTGGCCATGCCAGTCTTGGAGCCTCTGTCTACATTGGGGGAGCGGAGAAGCAGAAGGACCCCCAGTCTCTCTGCAGACCACGTCTCTCCTAGGTCTGCTGCTGCCAGTCCCCAGCTGAAGTCTGCCCAGCTCAGGCCATCTTGGTGGGAACTGTCTGCCTCACTAATTTAATGAGCCCCTAGCTTAATGCATGGCAAATCCTGACATAAATAAAATAAAACATGTCAAAGTGGAACTTCTTTCCAATTACAATTCATTAGCGAGCTCTGAGCCGCGGGCCTGACCACAATCAATACTCTTGGTTGGGGAAAAAGCAATTTGTGTCCCTCCTTGGGGACCTCAGGAGGAGGCAGGTCCACCCCACACAGGCATGGTCGGAACAGGGCTTGCCTCCACAGTGGGGTCCCGCATGGGTCTGATCTGGCCTGGGACCCCTGTGTGTGGTGCAGGGACAACGACATGGTCCTCCTTCCCTCACCTTGCCCCTTCATGGTGCAGGAACACACTCGCTGTTGGGGTCTTGGTGTGACCTGAGGTTGGTTGGCCGTAGAGGGCATGAGGTGCTGACAGCTTAATGGGGACGTGCCTGGGCTGCCCATGTACCCTCTCCCCACACCCAGATGTCTGTCATCCCCTGTCTACCACCTTCCCAGAGTGCCCTGGGAAGGCTTTTGGCCATTCTCCATTGCCATGGCCACTGGGTGAAGAGGACCCAGTAGCCTCATCTTTTATGAGTGGGGCTGTTGTGTGCAGTGGCTGTGACGTGGACCTCTCTGCTCCGCAGGTTATTTGGAGGCTGTGGAGATCAGAGATGGGGCCAGAGGACCCAGTGCTGCTCTAGCCAGGAGCAATTTTTTGCCAACAAGTGGGTAAGTGTCTCCTTCTTGGAAAGCTAAGGTCACTCTGTGGAGCACAGCGTGCCAAGGTGGGCTTGTGGACATGTAATTGCTGCCTGTGCCTCAGTGAGCACTGTCCCTGCAGACCAAGAGCAGTCCTGGATCCAACCGAGGGCATCGTGCCAGCTGTCCTGGCTGTCCCCCGGGGTTCACTGCCCAGGGAGCTGGGATGTCCCTTGCCTGCTCCTGTCTCTCCTGCCTACAGCATCTACAAATGCTCCCATGAAATTCAGGAACAAAGTCCTGGGGAAATGGTGGTATCTCCTGCTAAAGAGGTCTTCAGGTCTGGATTAGATGGCTTTTGGCGACAGATGTCTTGGCCAGTCATGAGGTAAGGAGGTACCTGGCCCACATCGTATGGGAGGTCAGACTAGATGATCTGCTTGTCCCTTCTGGCATCAAGCACCATGACATCCTCAACGCGTAGGGGTGGTCTTGAGAGCCTGAGGGGGAACAGGCTAGGTTGTCATCTCAGACCTTCCCATGCTGTTATCTCCAGGCACTTAGGGCTTTGCCCCGCTGATCTGGTTGTGTTTGAGGTTAGACAGTGTATTTGCAGACCAAACACTTCTCACTGAAGATTTTGTTGAGCCATTTCCAAGTTTGACGCTTGACTTTGATGAAATGTGATGATCAGGATAGGTCTTGAACATGTCCCCAGTGACTCCCTTGGTGCACTTTGGGCCTCTGTTCCTCCACCAAACGACATATATTAGGGATGCAGCCCGTGCTGCCAGATGAAATTGTCCTCTCTGGCTTTCTGGCACAGGGTTGTTTCTTTCCAGACTTTAGCATACAAAGTGTTCACTGCCAAATTACAGCTACAAGGAAAGCGCCGTGCCAAGACCAATGCATCAACCTCGTTTAAGAACAGTTCATTAGAGGTGGAAGTTTTTTTGAATGAGGTGTATTTCATCTCGGGAACGTACCTGCCTGGCCCAGGTACAGATCCAGGGAACAGAAGTGTTCTGTGCTGTCTCTCAAGATGCTCATCTCATCTACCAGAGCCTCTGAGATGGGTTCATTTTTGCGGTGAATGACTCCAGAATGATTCTTCTCCTTTATTAGATCAGCCCAAAGTGCTGTGAGCTCTCCCTGGGTGCTACTGAAGAGAACAGCAGAAGGTTTAGCCAAGCTCGTTGGAGGAATGAGTTACCGAGAAATGTGTGGATTCTTCTGACTGTGACGGGTAACATGTACCCCCACATTAAAAAAAAAGGCTTCTTTAAGGCAAATGCTTTAAAAACACTTTCCCCCTGCCAGAAAGCATGGAGAGGAAATACCACTTTGGAAGGCTCTTTCTGAAATGAAGCATTAGCGTGGGGGAACAACTCGCGGTGGGACGGTGTCTGACTTGCACGTGGCTGAGCTCCGTGAGCGCAGGGAGACGGTTGCCAGTGCACGAGGGGGTTTTGAAGGTGCATGTGTTAAACGTGCAGGCTCTTAAATTGCGGAGTCACCGCTGTGACTCCGGCATGGCATCAGCAGCGAGCCGGTAGCACAATCGAGACATGGAACATCATTAAAAAAATAGCCACACTCCAATTGTCAGCTCTGAATTATGATCTGGGCAGCAGCTGCAGATGCCATCAGCAATTTACTTTCCAGAGGGAAAGTGCTCAGCGCTTCCAAACATCACATCCAGGTTAAAGTGTCTAGAGGCAGATGCCCAAAATCAGAAGCATCCTGACACAGCACGCCTAATCTGAAGCAGGTTAGAGCATGTGGCTGAACGTGCCGCAGCTGGTATCTGTCAGCAGCAAGGCACAAAAAGCTTGCAGACACCTTTGGGAAAACTCTCAAGGATGTCCCGGGAGCAGAGAGGAGGGCTGGAAGAGACTTGGAAATCCCACGGGGAGGCGGGATCCAGCACATCTGCGTTACCCCTTAAAAGCCGTCACATTTGCATGTAATTTTTGTAGTGCTGGTTTTCAAAACAACTCTTAATAGAGAAATGACTGCAGATTAATAGATTAATACATTGGTTTTATTTTGTCCTTGATCTAAATCTTGTGTTTCCCTGGTATGCTTTCAACGGAGGTGTTTTCTAAAATGGCTTTCATTCATTTTCACTCTGCTGCTGCAATACTACTAATTGGTGACTGGAACTATTTGATGGGATTTACATATATTTCGAAAGAGAAAAAGAATAACATCCAAAAATATCACAGTTTTTAAAACGCAAATGCAGCAGAAACTTAATGAAACCATTTTCTTAAAATACACTGAAAATATCCTATGATTTTGAAAGAATCCTTTCTCCCAGAAATGTTTGCTTTTGGAAAGGATGCGATGCTAGATTCAAACATCCTGACGAGCTCTAATTGTAGCGAGGTCTGGAACTACGCAATAACTGCCCCGGCAGGAGCAGCTCTCCAGCACACGCTGAAATCTCCCCGGGAACACGTGCCAAGCGCTTGCGGTACTCGTATTTCCCTGCCAGGCCCACCTCACTCTCTGTGTGTAGGATGGTTTCTTCTCCAAATGGCTGGCATTTATTTTTATCCCCATCGGTTGCTGTGTGGGTCTGCACTGAGCATCCAAACTCTGCCCTGACGGAGGATGAGCTCCTGCCGTCTCTATTGACACCATCACGTCTGATTTCCCCGGTAACGTCTTACATCCTCTGACACGATCTCCTGTAACCATAGATACACATAAGCGGTGCACAGCAACACTTTTCCATGTTCTTTTTTTTTTTTTTTCCCTTTTCGATGCTGTCAGCCTCCTCGGGTATGCGATGAGTCGGGCTGTTCCCAGAGCACGGGCTGAAAATTTTAAGCAAATGCAAATGGTGAATTTTTCTATGCAGTGGCGGGGAGCACCCTATTAAAGCTTGTCTTTACTCTGAGCATCCCACCGCCTGTGAAGCAAAGGTCTCTCTCACCAGTGGGCACCTCTTCCCATTTAATAAGAAGTCTGTAATGAACTTCTGGCCCAGGTTCTGCTTTGACACATGGGGCCCAGCAGCTTCTCTCCTGGGAAGCCGGTCCTGACAGCCCCAGGGCAGGATGAAAGAGAGGATGGGGGAATATGCATGGTGGGAGCTCTGCCATGCTGCACGTGGGGTTTTTAGGAGCTGCAGACAGCTTTCCTCTGTGATTTAAGAGGAAAATATCACCAGCATGTCCCAAAGCTTGTGCCAGCAAGAACCTCCCCTCAGCTCTGCACTTGGCCAGGTCCCTAAGAGCTTTGAAGGGTTTTCCAAAAGACAGGGCTCTTCATGGTCCTTCCAGTGCTGGGGACAGAGGCAAAGGCTCTCCAGATCCCAGCAGGAATGGTTTCTCTTGGATATATCATGCGCCAAAGTACGTTCGCTGGGTAAAACCAGCAGGGACCCGAAGGAGGTGTGAATTTTGTAGCAGCTGTGACTCATCCTGGCCTTGGCAAGTGCAACGGGGACTGATCTCAAATGGCTCCAGAGCCCGCATGGAGCAGGTGCCAGCCCTTGGGGACACCTGGGAGAGGAGCCACGCGGCTCCGGCGGGGTCCTGCCTTTGCTCTTTGCCAGTTGTGTCTCATCCCTGCACCTTCTCCTGAAGGTTGTGCAGCCCCTGCAATGCCTGGGAGATGCAAGAGGAACCGGTGGAGGGGAGCAGGGTGTGATTTGGTCTGAACACGATGGTCACGCTTGCCTGTGGCTCCCATGCCAGCCCCAGCCTCCAGACCAGGTTGGTGTGGTAGGTTCTTTGCTGCATCGCAGGATTTTCTTACCCTCCATGGCACAGATGCAACCGTGCTGCTCTGAGATCACCTGTTTTCAAAGCAGACCCTGGGGCTGCATCCACATCCTCTGCGCCCGGGCAGGGGAGGGCGAGGACCGGGTGCTTTTGCCCACTCTCAAAGCTGCAGGAGTGCAAGGGAGGAAGACACAGCCCGTCTGTCCTCCCAAAACCAAGGGTGACCTCTGTGCTGAATGCCCAGAGCACCCCTCGGGGAGCACCCAGGACCCATCCTGGGGAAGGGACCGACTCCGGGGAGCTGTGGTGCCTCAGGCAGTGGGAGCCCACACCTCCCTGGGAGCTGCTGCTTTATGGAGGGGAAGCGGAGAGAAAGCAGCTCCCCTGTGACAGTCCCCTGCCAATGCAGTTGTGGCTTCATCCAGGCGCTGGTCTGGGAGGGTTTCACATCCCTCCCCGTCCCAGTTCATCTGTGCATATCCCACGGTTCCCCTGAGCGTGGTTGGCCAGCCCAGGGGAAACACCCCACAGCTCTGGCACACAGCAAGCGCTTAATCTGCTCTGCAGGAGCAAAGAGCCTAGAGAAAAAGGACTTTGCAGGAAGGTGTCTGTGCTAACTTCGGAAGCTTCATGAAGAGCACTGCACGGGCTGTTGCAGTGACCTTCCCTGGGCCAGCTCAGGCTCTCAGCACCCGGCGATAACCCCCTGCGGTCCCCAGAGCCAGCATCCCCCAGGAAAAGAGCTGGTGGGAGGGAGCATCGTCCACTGCTGTCAGTGGTGAGTCCAGCACTGCTGAGAGCGCTCGGCTGGGTGCTGTGGCTGGGGGTTCCACTATGGGGAACGTCAGAAGAAACGAGCATGTGTGTGTGCGGGGGACAGGCCCACGAGCATGGACTGAGCATCAGCAGAAGCTACGCTGACCCCATCATGCCCACCAGCAGTAGCCACAGCTTTGAATGCCCCTCTAATACATTTATTGCTCTGTATATCTATTCTGCACCATTGCAGAGGACAAAAGTCCAAGGGACACACTCCAGCCTGCGAAGATGCCGGGACAGGAGACAGGAGCACACACAGGAGGCTGGAGAGCTCAAAGCCTTTTTGGGCTGAAACAGAGAGAAGGGGAGCATGGTCGCCCTCTCTGTGCTCTGCTCCTGGGCTCGTGCGGGAAGCCAGCGCTGGTGCATTGCTCAGGAGAGCGGGAGGGATGGATCCAGCCAGGGGATGGCTGTGGTGCAGCAGCAGCAGCTATGCTTGGCTGCAGGGATGGGCTGAGGGTGTGCTGGTAGCGCTTAGCTAGAGGGGACTTGCAGCTCCATCACTGCTGTCCTGGCCCTTCTGTCACCCCGTGCTGGCCCCGCAAGGCCCCTGGAGATGCCCCAGCAGGACAGGGGAGCTCTGCTGATCTCTGACAGCAAAGCATGCTCCCGGCTGCAAGCTGGTGCTGAGCACAAGCAGCAGCAATGCTGTCACCCCCATGCTGACAGCTGACAGGGATGTAATCCCGACTGAAAAATCTTGTGGGGCCTTTGCCTGGATCTCTCCTGCCTGACCCAGCAGGCGGTCTGCTTTAATGCTGTGTCCCCTTCCCCAGCTTCCCCGTGGCTGTGCCTCCTCCCTTGCCCCTCTGCTGCCCAGAGGTGCCACCTGCACCCTCCTGCTCTGACCTCTGGCAGCGCCGTCCCCCGCTTTGGTCCCACAAATACTGTGGTACGCCTGGGACACTCCTCTGTGGCTCCCATGCCCTGTCCACCTTGCACAGCCACCCCTCCTCATGGCACTGTGCCCCCCTGCACCCTCCCTCAGGGCCACCATCCTCTCCGCAGCACCATGCCCCCCTGCATCTGAAATTCCCCTGCATCCTCAAAGCAGAATCGCCCTGCCAGCACCGCTCCCTGCTCCACAACCCCCACACCTCCCCTGTGCCCACAGCAATCCCTCAAGTCACCACGCTGCCCTGCATCCCCGCTCCTGCACACCCTCGCAGCGCTGCATCCCTGCCAGCCCCAAGGCCATGCATCCCCACGGTCACTCCCCACGGCACTGCTGTCCCCCTGGCCACCCCCGCGGTCCCGCCTGCCCCTGCAGCCACCGTTCCCCTCTGCATTTCCACAGCAGCCCCATGGCACTACCTCCCCTGCAGTTCCCCCCCTGCATCCCCAAGGTCCTCCCATAGTACCACACCCACTGCAGCCCCCTGCCACGCTGCACCCCCCGGCCCCCTGTAGTATCCCATTCCCCTGCATCACCCCCCCGCATGGCAGCACATCCCCTCACATTCCCCACGCCCACTGCACCCCACAGCCCATCGGGGTACCACATCCCCCCCTCGCATGTCCCACATCCCCTGTAACCCCCTTTGCATCCCCCTGCGTGTCTACACCCCTCCCCCCGCGCCCTCCACACCCCCACATCCCCAGGGTACCACATCCCCCTGCACCCCCCAACACCCCCTGCATCCCCAGGGTACCACATCCCCCTGCATCCCCAATATCCCACCCTCCCTGCATCCCCAGGGTACCACATCCCCCTGCATCCCCAATATCCCCCCTGCACCCCCAATATCCCCCCCCCCCGCATCCCCAGGGTACGACATCCACCCCGCATCCCCAGCACCCCCCCCCCCCGCATCCCCAGGGTATCACATCCCCCCAACACCCCCTGCATCCCCAGGGTACCACATCCCCCCGCATCCCCAGCACCCCCCGCATCCCCAGCCTCCCCGTGGTACCACATCCCCCCGCATCCCCCCGGCACTCCATCCTCCACACCGTCCTGCATCCCCACGTTATCCCACCCCTCCCCTGCATCCCCACGCTCCCACCTCCCCCGCATCCCCGCACGGCCCCCGCCTCCCCTGCCTCCTCACAGCCTCTGCATCCCCCCGCCCCGCATCCCTCCACCCCCCGCATCCACACTCCGCCCCCCCCCACAATCCCGGGGCCCCACCCCGGGGCCCCCCCCCTCCCTCCCGCAGCCCAATCAGGGCGGGTTGAACGAATTCAAACCCCGGCCCCGCAAGCACCGGCGGTGGCTCCGTTCCGCTCCCCCGGTCGGGAACGGGGCCGGTCCGCATGGGCTCGGGGAGCTGCGGGGCGGGTGCGGCCCCCCCCTGCCGCCCAAAGCGCAGGTGAGCCGGGGGGAACCGGGGAGGGAGGGGGCTCCCGGGAAAGTTTGATCCCGGTATCACCGGGGCGGCGGCTGAGCGGAGCCCGGGGCTGCACCGGGCGCCGCCCGCCAGCGGCTCCGCAGGGGCGGTGCGGGGCGGGGGGGGGAGCGCTCCCGGTACCGGCTGTGCCCCCCCCCCCCTCCCGGTACCGGCTGCCCCCCTCCCCCTGTTTGAGCCGCCGCCGGGTGGGGCTCCCGGAGGCTTCTCCCGCCTGCGGGGCACCCTGCGGAGAAGGGGGGGGCCCGGGAAGGTGGGGTGTCCCCGGGGTGGGTGTGTGACCCCCGGGGGTCTGTGACAGCCTGGGGGTGAGAAGGGGGAAAAAAAAAAAGGGATTTTTGGAAGAAATATCGCTACTAGCTGATAAAATCGGGATGGGCATTCTGGGGAAGAAGAAGTCGAAAACAGGGAATTTCTGCAGCTGCTGCAAAACTGCTGATTTTAGAGTTCTTATAGCAGGGAGCGATGAGGTGGCTGTGAAAGACCCCTTGCGCTGAGGGGCCTTGGAGGATGCCCCCCTCCCCCTCCCCGGGTCTGGAGAGCTGGTGTGGATCTGAGAAACTTTTGAATTAAATTGAGCTGATTTCTCCCTTCTGGAGCTGTGGGTCTGTGCGGGAGCGGGGAGAACGGCACAGAGCCCTGGGACAAAGGAACAAGCCAAAAAGCCACAGCAGCCCCACGAAGGAGCTGGTGTAATTTAAATCTCGGCCCCCTTGGGAAGAGTTGGAGCTGCAGGAGCTCCCCGTGCCATGCTGGGAGTGTCGGTGAGCCCTGCCTGTGGCAGAGGGGATTCGGCTCTCCTGAGCCCTGGGAAGACTGGGCTTGCTGGAGACAGTTTTTGGTGCAGAGCCTCATGTTAAACATGAGGATAAAAAGCTGTTAGCAGCGGCAGGTGTGGATTTGACGATGGTTAGGGGCTCCCCAGCACTTGACTCCCATCCTCACCTTCCTGCCGTTCCCAGAGACGTTCTGTTTTCTCCCAGCTATTATTTTTTGCCATAAATCTGCCCACAAGCAGAGGTAAAAGCCTTAGGCTGGCAGGGCAGACCTGTTTGCAGTACGTGGGGAAGCACGACTCTGGTTCTGTCTACTTGATGAGTCTCCCTCTGTACGCACTGCAAGTGCCTCGTCACCCCCGGCTCAGGCTGCGATGCTGTAACAAGGCACTTGAGGCCTTCAGTTGCTTTGCCCAGTTTAGTACCTGTCAGCTTGGGGTGCAGATCTTGAGCTGAACAGAACCACTGCACCCAGCGGGAACTTGTTGTCCCAGTAATGCCCAGTTTGGGGCTTGGTGGGCAAGGCCCTGCAAGATAAAAATCAATCTGGTGGTGTTCCTTGCTGTTAATATCATTAGGAGCCTGCTGGTCCTTGGGTTTGCAGCTGGGAGGTGGCAGAGTTGCAAACATCCCCGGGTTTTGCTCTGTGGTTCTGTCAGCGCCTTGGTAGGGCTGGTGCGTCGGACGGGAGGTGGGGACGGTTGCCCTGGCCGGTGGACTGGGTGGCAGCAGGCTCGCTCACGTTGCACCTCTGGTCTTGCCTTTAGCAGCACAGCCCCAGCCTGCTCCTTGCAGGTGGTAAAGGCGCAAAATCTGCGATTCTATGAAATGAGCAAATCTTTGGGTGAGGCTGTGCTTTTCCCTGAGCTTCAGGGAACGCCTGGGGAGCCTCTGCGGGATGTGTGCTCCGGCCTGCTCCCCATGGCTCCGGTGCCAGGAGGGGAAGGGAGAGACCTGGCCTCACCTCTGCAAGCTGTAAGCACATTGCACGGGTAAAATGCCCAACCGGCAGGACCCCCTGGAAAGGATTTGGCACTGCTCCGGGAATGCACAACCGTGCTGTCTGCCTGCCAACCTGCTCCCCAGGCTGGGAAGAGGCCGGCTGCTCTCACCAACGTGCTGTTCACCTGTTGCAGGTGGCACTGGCAGGGCAACGTAGGCGAGTCCCGCTGCCTTCCTCGCTCTGCTTCTGCCAGAGAAATCTGCTCTTTTTTCCCTAGCACTTGGCCAGCTCTGCTGCACTGTCTGCAGCGATGCTGGGGCAGCCTTCCCAGTGCTCAGTGGGGATGAAGTGGGCTGCACACCAGTGACCAGCGCTTCCTCGGTGAGGACAGGGCTGGAGCAACAGCAGGCCGTGGGCGGATGCCGGAAAGCCGGAGGGTTATAGCAGCAGACTTGTTTTATCTGCTCTGTGGTTTGTTCATGGAAGCTGACATGGGTGACAGAAGCGGGTGGCATCCTCTGGCTCGTGGCTCTGAAGCGTCTCACATTGCCAACTGTCAGTAAATCCTGAGCCGATGTGTTTTCTGAACAGCTGCTCCTAGGAAGAAAACACTGTTGGGCTGTCAGGCGCCTGGGAGCTGCTCTGATTTTACTGCAAATATTCTCTACAAAGTAAAATTGATGGATCTGAATCTAATATTCTGAAGGGGAACTTAATGGCCATTAGGCTGTTTCTTTCCAGCTTTGAGTGCAGAGCTGTGCCATTTAACTAACGGATTAAAGGCATAAAGATAAATGAAGAGGGCTGCCAGATGGGTGGAGGGTGGTGGGGGGCTGGCTGCTCCAGGGCACGGGGCCAGGAGATGGAGCACAAGGACCCAGAGCAGGGTTGGGGGAGGCTGCTGGCAGGAGGACTTGTGGAAGGAGGAGCTGCTACCTGCAGGACAGAGCTGTGGTGACTTGAAGAATGACCTGTAATGTGGGTCTGAAACGGCCAGACCTCCAGGGATCAGCACCCCTGAAGTCCCTGGTCCTGGCTCTGCTGTCAGCAGTGTTCTGCTTGTGGCTGTCAAGGCTGTGGACCCTTTTGGGACAGGAGTCAGTCCCAGACCTGCTGCCCAGCGTTGTCCTGACGTCCTTTTGATTGCACTGTTGAGACAAGCAGACCAACTCCTTGGGCAGGACTCGGGCTCTGCATGGGCCAGTAAAGCCAGCACAAACTCTGCCCTGGCCTGTCAGCTGGCCCCTTCCAGGCCGTGCTGTGGCTTCTGGAGCTGCTGTATGGTCGTCTTCCCTGCTTAGCTGATTGCAATTTAACTGGCTTTGAAGCAGAGCTTAGCCCAGCTTCAGGCATGTCTTTTGCCCGCTCTGATCTGTCCCTGCTTGTTGACACCAGGCCAGTTCTTGTGCATCCTTCCCCAACTAGAACTGAAATATGCTCCTGCTCCACGAATTTGCTGTTGTCCCTATGAGTGTGGTTGGGCCACTCTGCCTCCCCTTCTCTCTACAGCATCCTGCAGTCAGGAGCAGACTAGGAGCACCCCATGTTCCTCACCTACCCCTGCGGTCACGCTCTTTGCCCTGGGGATCACTGGCAGCCCTTCCCTGCACACCTCCATCCCTCTGGGCTGCCGACCCCGCTGCAGCAAGTGTCCCGCCGCCAGGGCTGCGGAGCTGAGCTTGCAGCAATTTCCCTTCTGTTTTATCAGGAAGGGGCAGCGGACATTCCTGCTGCAGCCTTTGCCACCCAGCGTGGTGCTCACAGCATCCATACGGTCAAGAATGCAATTGTCTGAGTTCGAAGCTGGTGGGGAACCTCCAGGGTCCTCGGCCGCCTGCTGCTGCTGGCTCTGGTTAGGCAAGAGCAATCCCAACCCAAAATACCTTTGTGGGCCAGGGGCTGGCCTTGGTACAAGGGCATTTCCCCAGCGTTTCTGGTTGGGCAGTTCAGAGATTTGTGCTAGTTCATAGAAGTGCTGCAGGGTCTTGTTGGAGACCTGGCCGGGGGCACTCGCAGCCTGTAGTGATGCCATGTTTGACTGGACCTGCCCACTCACACTCCAGCCCCGTGTGATGCTGGCTCTCAGCTATACCTGTGATAATGCTAGTGTTGGATCTGCCTTCTCCAAGGTCCATCTAGAAGACCACTGGGCCCACCTTGAGCATCCTGAGTGAGGGACTTGTCAGACCATTCTGCGCCCGCCCTCCAGCATAGGTTGAAGGTTTGTGTTGTGTGGGGAGGCAGGATGCTGCTGTGGACATAGCGGAGGTGTAGACCTGGAGCCTGAGAAGCTGCCAGGATCCAGCGATACAGATGTAGCCATGGATATTAATGGCCTCTGAAACCCTTATTTGCCTTTCTTTTCCTATCCTGGCAGGGCTTAGTGCCCACTGGGTCTCTACATCCCAGACACCAAGGCAGAACCTCTTTTGGGGAGGATTTTTGTACTCTAAACCACTGTATTTGGAAGCACACTTAGCTGCTGCTTGAATTACCCAGTTAATGTAAGTGTTTAAGAGCAGAAGGGGTTTGAGCAGAGATCATTGTGCCCACAAGAGAGCGATCACTTCAGTCCATGGAAAGGAACAAACAACTCCTGGGAGCTCCAAAACAGGCAGGACATGACTTACTGAGCTTCTCTTCCAGCCTTGTTTGGGCTCTGTAGCACTCACTAAATGCCACTGAACAGTGTTAGCAGGCTGTAGAGCAAAAGCAAGCTCTGTTGTCCTCCCACATTCCAGGGGTCTCACAAGTCACATGCAGGATCTCTGGGAGAAGGGAGATGCTTTGGGCATGGGATGCTGTTGGTCTGTCTGGCAGTGTGCTCACACTGTCTTTGATCCGTTTGTCCAGTCTTGCTTTGCAACAGAAGGTACAATGATGTGGGTGCAATGAGTTTGCAGCAGCTTCACCTGCTCTTCTCTACCTCTGGGTGGGATCTGAGGGTAAACTGCATCTGGGCTGAGTCCTCAGAGCTGGGGGTCTGAGGAGTCTCCTTCACTTTTGGGTATGATGGGCTTTTCGAGGAACTGGCTATGTCCAGACCTGCAGTAACACTCCCATCCCTCGCTGCAGGGGCTCTGAATGTGCAAGGTGACAAGGCAGTGTGTGTGCTTGACACAGCTCTGGCCATGGTGCCACCAGGATGCTGGCCTTGTTCTGGGGCTCCCTTCAGCCCCACTTATGCCCTGGTAGCCATAGGGCAGCGCTGCTCACAGCTACTGCGATCCAAGGCTCTGTGCCCGGTGTGTTCAGTATAACTTGCTGTAGCCTAAAAAAGGAGACATTGCAATTGGGAAGGGATTCATGCCACAGTATGTCCTCTGTGAGATGATGGTCATTTTCAGGCTCTGCTTGACAGACTCCATGGGCTGGAGCTCCTGCCCGATGGATGGGCCGGCACTGTGGTACTGCAGTGGGGACAGGCACCAAGGTATCAAGGACGCTTTGAGACAGAAGGTGGTAAAGTGCCCCAGATTTGGGGCAGCACGTGCTCTCCTGCCCTTCCCTGAAGCATTGTGGTCTTTGAGAGCAAGGCCCTGGGGATGCTCAGCCCCACTTCTGAACAGGGCCATGGATACCACACTGGCAGGACACCCACTCTTTGACTCCACAGTGTCCAGGACGTGGGGTGAGGTACAGGTCTTGACTTGCCTCTTTTTTGCCCGCTCAGCCCCATCTGCTAATGATGCTGTCCCAAAGCATCAGCGGTCAATTGACACTGGAGCAGTGGTTGAGGGGTAAAGGGACGACGCTGGCCATGGGAGTGTATTCCTAGCAGTTGTTTCTCTCCACAGCAGGGATCAGGGTTGGAGCTGTGGCTTGATGGCTTTGGAGGAACAGGGCAGCAGTGTGGGACCAGGAGCCTGTGGTGGTGGGAGTTTGTTCTGCCTGCAGGAGGCTGGGAGGTGTTCCCACGCACCCTCAGGGGCTGGTGTCTGCCACGGGTGTCTGCACACCTTAGTGCCAATTTTGCAAGGGAGAAGGGCATGAGAAACAGAACCTGGATCTCCCCATCTGGCCTCCAGTATGGAGATGCTGGAGATGCCAGCACTCCTGTCATGCTCATCCTGGACGTGGGCTGTGCTGATCTCATCTGCAGGCTCCTCACTGAGATTCTGGAGCAGCCTCCAGTCAGAGTGCTGCTTGGGGAGGAACAAGCTGGTTTTAGGCTGGAGTGTGGGGTTCCCAGGAGGGATTACAGGGTATGGTGGCTGGTGGCCCGCAGCCCCTTCCAGGGCCAAATTCCTAACTCCTGACCTAGAGAGTGACTCGCTCTGGGATAGGGCTAGATTGCTGGGATAGTGTTATCCTGAATCTCACCATAGGCCTCATCTCCATGGGCATTTCATGTGTCTTGGCTGACATCTGCCAGCAGTAACCCTTGGCCAGCTGGACTGGTCCCCTGGATATGGGCCTGTGACCTGTGCCCATCTCCTGGGGAATGGGCAAGCTCTGGCAGCATCACGTGGATGTCAACCACCCCCTGTCATGAAGTGCTTTATGATGTGTGACTACACGCGGTCAGAGCCCTTTGCCCGGAGGAGCTCTTCCCCCTGGTTTGTGGGGAATGAGCTAAGACAGCAGGGATCTGGACACATGGAGAGTCAGAGCTGTCACCCCTGGGCTGCCCATGCCAGGCTTGTGGTGCCTTCTTAACTGTGATGCTAGGAACTCTGCCCAGGGACACTGGTGGCCCCGTTTGTGGTAGGGGGGACACCACCTGCACCCCTGGGACATATGGGGTCGGGGTCTGTGTGCAGCCGTCTCTGAGGAAGGGCAGGGTAAATGATGGGCAGAGAAGCTCTCCTGCTCTACCTCCATCAGGTTGGCCATAGCACTCTGCAAGCACAGCCCGTGCTTTGAGTGAGGCAGGAACCTGTGTCCCAATGGCCACAGGTTGCCTTTCTCCAGCACCGACGGCTGAAGTTGGCACCAGCCCTGAGCAGCGCCAGCAGCTGCTGCTGCCCGTGCTGAATCTCTGTCTGGGAAGGGTGCTGTCAGGCCTGATCCTCAGTGTATGTGAGTCGGTAGAGCTCCACTGGCTTCAGGGGAGCTGGATGGATTGATGGAGGAAAGATGCTCCTGACTGCTGGATCTGCTGGGATGGGTAGAGAGACCCCTATGGGATGACAGAGGGTGTGGGGTACCGAGAGAGATGGGGTTAAAATATGGCCAGTGCCAGGGATCAAACATCAGGTCCCAAAATCCTGGGATGGCCTTAAAAATCCTTTTTGCCTACAGAAGCGATCCAAGCAGGGTCTACCGCCTGAGGCTGCTGGGATCATGCTTTTCATGCCCAGCCACGAAACCCTGTCGTTAGCTGACTTTCTTAGTGCCAGGAGCCAGCACAGATACTAAAGCATCAGCTCTACAGTCCTGGGAGCTGTTGGAAGCAGGAGGCTGACCGCTGTGTGTGGCTGATGCATGGGCTAAGCAGGCCCCTCCTGCTTTAGGGTCCTTAATTGCCACGAAGGGATGAGTGTTGCCGCAGCCTGTCCTTGCAGTTGCTCTGGTTTCTTGTGCTGCTGGAGTTGAGGGGGATCCAAGTGACTTCTGGTACCTCTGAGAACGAAGCTTTTTCTACATCCGATGCGAAGGTTCACCTACATCCTATGCTTCACGTAGGACCTTCCCAGACTAGTCTGGGCTCAGCAGTGGGCTTGGAGCTCCCTGTGGGAGCTGCTCCACTGCACGGCATGGGGAGGCATCCCTTGGCATGACTTTGCATGGCCAGGCTCTTCTCCAAGCAACTACTTTTTGCTGTGCCTTTTCATGTCCCATGAGAAGCCATGATATTTCTTCCCCAGGTGTGTCCTTTCCCTTCAGCAGATGTTGCTGCTTCCCTGGGAAGGCAGGAGGGATGGAGGCGAGTGCAGGGAGTGAAGCCACAGAAGTGAGCACATCTCTCTGGGGATCCATGAAGACACAGAGCTTAATGCCGTAACAGATCTTGTGCAGCCCTATTTCCCTCTTCTGTAGATCCTGTGGGACCTGCTTGTTTGATTTTTTTTTTTCCTCCCAAGATCTGCAGTGACAGCAGCTTTGGTTTGTTAACTCAGACTAAGTGCCTCTATTTCACCTCCAAGCTTCTGGGTCCCCTGCAAACAGCGGTAACCTCACAGGCTATTTCTCCAAGAAAGGAGACCAGAGGTGTTTTTGCCCATAAGTTGTATCTCTCACAGTCCGCATCTCCAGGCTGTCCGACTACCTCCAAAACAGGCATCATCCCTGTTCACGTGTCACGGGGGTGTGTGGCTGGACAGCGCTGCTTCTTGCGGCAATGGCTGCCTGTCCCCATCACACAGCTCTGCTACCCCAGCAGCAACAGCAAACCACAGCTGCCACTGCAGCCCGCACAGTCGTCTGGCAAGGTGGCTCTGAAAGCATCTCTAAGTGCTGATGCTCTGAGCATATCAATTCTTCAATGCATTAAATAAAATACAGAAATAAATCCAAGGGGATAATAAACCTGAAAGTGATAGGCCAAGAACAGCAACAATAAATGGATAAGCACTAAGCCTTCAGGGAGAAGCAGAGCCATTCATTGCTCTTCAGCGCACATCGCAGCAGAGGCAGACAGATATACATACCCATAACGACGTACATATGTGTTTGTGGCAGTGCACACGTGTGGTCGCACGCTGCCTCAGCAGCATGTGCAGAGGTGGCTTTGCCATTCCCTCCTCATTGTCCAAATTTTCACTGTGGCATTGAGCTCCTGGGTGGCCCAGCTCCAGGGGATGCGGGATGAAGGCTCTGCTCGTGGGGTGTGAGGTCTTGGTGTGGCGTTGAGCTGAGTGGCCCAGCTCCGGGGGATGCGGGATGAAGGCTCTGCTCGTGGGGTGTGAGGTCTTGGTGTGGCGTTGAGCTCCTGAGTGGCCCAGCTCCAGGGGATGTGGGATGAAGGCTCTGCTCGTGGGGTGTGAGGTCTCGGTGTGATGCCGGCTCTGGCAATGCTCATGGAGTTAAGGTGAAAAATCACTGTGAAGCCCACAGTGTTCTCCCTTGGAGAGATTTTGCCTGTCTCGCTGCAACTCTCCCTTTCCTGCAGCCTGGTTTGTACCTCACAAGTCTGGTTCGTGTTCATGTTTCTGCCTGCACGTGCAAAGGGGTGGACACAGAACCACCCTTGCTGCTGCAAACTCACAATCTCAGCACTACCTGGGGCTGCGAGTGCCCAGCAGCACCCTGTTTCTAGCCTCTGCCAGCATAAATGGTCTCGGACAGCTCTGCCCATTGAGCTGGTGGGCACCTGGGAGGGATGGGGAGCTTCCATGGGTCAGCCAGGTCCAAAGGCTGCTTGGTTCTTGGTGCTTTCTACAAAGTGTGGAGGTGACAGAGTTGTTGGCACAGTTGCTTCAGGTACCAGGAGATGTGATTGCTGAACACGTGATGCTTGGGTAAGGGGGGCCGTGGACCCATCTCCCACCTCCTGGCAGGGACTGTAGGAAGATACTGAGGCAAGATGTAAGGGCACTAGCTTCAGGCTGGGATAAACCTGCCAGCAAGTCATTCTGCATCTTGCAGGTTCTTCAGGCCACATGGGGCTGCCCCAAAGAGCCATTGTTTTTTGCTGTGGTGCGTCGCTTTTTATTGTTTGTGTGGCCATGGTGTTTAGAGACTTAGCCGCAGCACAGGGTCCCACCGGGGAAAGCATAAGATGCAGGCACAGAGGAGGCAGGACACCCTGGAGAGCTGGTGATCTAGAAGAATGGGGAGACCTACAGGCCACAATGGTAGGAGGGCAGAGACCAAGTGACAGGAAAGCCATTGCCTGCAACCCCCACCAGCCCCAGCGCTCAGTCTCCCATATGCCCTATCCTCATCACCTTGTTCATTCGTCCTGGCCTGTTCCCACCACAACACCATCTCTCCTTCCCAGTGGGAAATGGCAGCAGTCACAGGACCCAGGCGTTGGTCACACCTTCTGTGTTTGTTGCCTGCACCTTTGCTCCTGCTGATTGTGTGTAACCAGCTCCAGCTCTGCTTGCCCCAGAGACCTCCTGTGGCTCAGCCAGCCTGCTCCCACCCCTCCTCAACGCTTGGGGCTCCTCCACAAAGCCCAGTCCCTCAGCATGGGGGGCAGCTAGACGTGGGGGCCAGCCCCATAGAGCTGCATCGCATGGGAAATGCTCCTCAGCTTGGGAGATACCAGTTAATGCAGAGATGAATTCACAGGACCCTTTGTTGGCACAGACGATCTGCATTGCAGATTTGGGAGTTTGTCTTTAATTGTATCAGGCATGTGTGCTAACGAAGGGATTAAGGCCTGGAAGGGCGAGCAATGCAGGCCAACTTTTCCTTGCCTGTTTCAAGGTCTTGCATTTTATAATTTTCTCCGTCTCTCCTTTCCTTCCCTCATCCCTGTCCTCTGCCTGGAGCAGCCTCCTGGTTTCCCCCCGCCATGGAATCCAGTGATGCTGATCCACATGCTGGATATGGACCACTTGCCCCAGACCTCCTTCCCCCACCAGCCGGCCAAGCCTTCTTCCCATTGACAGAGGGCCATGGGGCCACTTTGCTTGAATCCAGGCACTGTGTCACTGGGTGGGCGTACGTACCTGTGATGGGGGAGAGCAGGGTACAGCCCTGCTGCGGCTGCACAGTGGGTCAGAGTAAGGATGAGAGAAAGGATTTACCTGATTCACCTACAGACAAATATCAGTTAGAAGAATAAAGCAGAGAGGATGGAGGCTGCTCGGGCTGTCCTGCATTATTTCCCCTGCTTCTAGCATGACTGTATCGGACACCATGCCCTGTTGGCCCCTGCTGTTTGCTGTGAGAGCTGGACCTTGTTGTGGGAGAGGTAAGGACTCTCTCGTAGTGCAGCACTGAAGGGAGGGAGCTGTCTGGACATAATAAGGTTCACAGCCAAATGCAATGTAGTGCTCGTCGATCCCTGCTGTCGAGTGCAGAGCAGGGGTCACCACATCACTGCCCATCCCTGATTCTGCAACCTGGGGAAAGATTAACTCGGAGCAGTGACTGAGCACAGAGCTGGTTTCAGTTGGGAGCCACATTCCCATCTGCCCTGGGACCGCTCCTAAAGAATGTGGTGCAGTGTTTAACTCCTGCTCGGATAGACTCAAACCCATTTGTGTGCTTCTAACTTTGGCCAGCAATAAGCTAGATGTTCCTTTCTCCCTGGTTTCTCCATTGTGCATTGGCAGCTTGGAGCACTTCTCCAGCAAAGATCAGGACGTACTGCAGGGCTGGACATGTTCCTGCGAGGGGGAAAAGTGGTCGGTGATGCTCTGCGTCCTGTGGGGAGCAAGGGCTGCTGCAAAGAAGGCTTTCTGACAGCCTGCTATCTGCTGCGGAGAGCCATGGAGCAGGGAGCTGTTCTCATTGTCCAGCCACGAGATCCTCTTCATTCCGGGTCAGGAGTGCATGGGATGCAACCAAGGCTTGGGGGAAGTGTCAGCTCCTCCGATAAACCCACTGGGGAGGTGGATGGTGACTGAGAGCTACTGCCGCGGGTACAGTTACACCAGTAGATCTGTCTACCAGCCTGTCTTTTCTTGGCGGGGTTGGTGTAAATGACGGTGGAGACTCGAGCTGTGTGGGGGAGAGGTGGATCAGTAAGACTCCCTGGAGAGCAGAGCTCAGCTGATCACAAGGGAGAGAACCTCATCCCCAACTTGTCCTTCCCTGGAGGTGCCAGGGTTTGGGGTAGAGACCATGAGTCTCTGGGTTGTGATTCTCTTTTCCAGTAAGAGCAATCTCACCAGAGCACTTGGATCAGCCACCCTTCCTGGTGCTGACATGCTTCCAGGAATGAGCACGGGGATGCATTTCTCAGCTTTTACATGGCGGGGAAGCAAATCAAGAAGCAATGACAAGTGCTTGGCATTGAGATGGCACAAAGTGTCCTGGCACAAGGGGCCTTGTGCAATTGGCAAGGGCAGTACAGGCAGGACTGGCACTGCCCTGTGAGCTTAGATATCTGGCACTGCACCAGAGCCTAGCTCGGTGGCAACCGAACTAGCTGCAGCCCAAAGCAGGTGGGTGGATGGGACACAGGTCTCCACTGAGCGTGGTCCTTCTTCAGCAGGACTGGTGGTTTGTAGTTGCAGACAGGCAGTCCTACCTCTCCTGTGTGTCCCTGCCTGTTGTTCCTGCTCTGCACACACAGAATAAGGCTGGCACAGTGGATGCGGTAGGGGGCAAGTGTTTCAGCAGTGGGCTGAAAGGATTTGGGGTCTTTTTGTTGCCTGAGGCTCTAGTTCTGGGGATGCTCCTTCCCTCCCACTGCGCCTCGTGCCCTGCTTCCCAGGCTCAGAGATGCAGGTCTGACCCTTCAGGAATATGGGACTGATCCTGAATTTCCCCTTCCCAGTGGGAAATGGCAGCAGTCACAGGACCCAGGATAAAAACCAGCATGACCTGCAGCAAAGGTCTCTGCCAGTGAGTGCTGAACTTTGGGAAAGGGCTCCAGGTGGTTAACCCCACGTAGAAAGAAACATCAGACAGGAGCTGGGTGCCTTTGGCTGCTCTGTGACACGTGTTGGCTCCAGGGCAGGGTGCCCAATGTGATTCTGGTGAGCCTGGCCTCCTAACGTGGACAGCCTATATCTGCTGGGGGTCTGGTAGGCAGCCTGACATGGGGGTCCCTGACTTGTGACCCAGGTGAGAGAAGGCTTCAGTGATCCCTGTGCTGAGCTGAGGGGTAATATTGCTGCTCTGGTCCCCCAAGCCAGTATCCCTACCCCTGAGAGGAGGGCAGTGTAGACCTATTTCCCCCTGATTTTGTATGCTCAGGTCCAGAGCTTCAGAGTCCAGCTGTGAGAGCAGCAGTGGGATGCAGAACTGTTGTCTGTGGCAGCTGGGTGAGATATTCCTGGTGCCAATACTTCTGGGTATCATGCTGGGGAAGGGCTGGGTCCATTCTGAAACCCTGGGTTTTGCAGTGAACAGCATGTGTGTCTGCTTGGCTTCAGCGTGAGCCTGCTTGGCTGAGCTCTCTCAGCAGTGCTGACCTTGAGGGAGGCAGGAGGGCTGTGGCAGGGGGCTCGGGAATTGTGCAGGACCTTGTGCACCAACCAACAAGTACCTGCAGCTTAAAATGTCTTGACATTGCACCTTCCAGGGCTGGGGCAGGGAGGGTGACTCAGTTGTAAGGCTGCCTTTGGCAATGGTAACAGGACAGCTGAATCTATAGGAGCTAGCAAACTCTTCCTGGTCTGAAGGTGATCTTTCAGTGCCTCTAGAAGATCCCCAGGGTTCATTAGCACCAAAATATCTGCCAACAGCAGATGAATATAGCAGGCAGCATCAAACATCAGGGCTATCTTTTGTACTGCTGAGTAAATTCACAGGAGGGATTGGAGAGCGTTGCCCTGTGCTGGACGTCTGAGCTGGCTCTAGTCAGTGGATTACAAAAGCAAGGTCCTGGGCCTCCCTGAGCACTAAAAAGTCATCAGCCCAGGCAGGAGGGTTTAACCTGTCCTCTTGTCCTCCTCCTGCCATTCCTGCACAGATGCATCCTTCACCATGGTGTCATACACCAGAGAAGTCATGAGCAACTTTGGCTACAGCCAGGGGTAAGGAGATGATGATGGGTCAGAGGGATCTGCTGGAGCCCTTGCTGTGACCCAGGGCAATGCTGTGTCTGCAGCAGGTTCATGGTTGCCCTAGTTCTGTACATCTTGCAGCTGGTTTCTCGTGCTATGTATCAGCTGTGTCCACCCCCAGCACACCCCTGGAGCAGGCTCTGGATCTGGTTGGATTCAAGAGGCTCAACAACCCCAGGGCAGCCACCTTGATCCACACAATAGCTCCCAGTTCTTTTGTCTGCATGGCTAGTTCACTACTTGTTGAAGTATAGGTTGGGCTAGGGGAATGCTTCAGATGCTGGGAACTGTGGCAGATGCTGGGAACTGTGGCAGAAGTGAGATTTGATTAGCACCTTCCCTAAGGGAAGGCAGAAATGGGATACCCTGGCTTCCTGCAGCTTTGTGTCTCTTGCTGCTGATGGTAGATAACATTACTTTGAGTTAGTAGCGATCTGCTCCAGTCATGGGAACAGCATCGATTTACAGGAGCTGAAGACCTGGCCCTGGAATTGATCTGCATTTTTATCAGCTCATCTCAGCTGACTGGAGACTCTGCTGCTGCTGCGGAGCTCTGTTCTGGAATTGCTGTTGTTGGTTGTCTCAGCTCCTCAGGTCTTCTGCTTGGTCCTGCAATGTCATGTACCTGCCTGCAAAAATTTGGAGGGATGTTCTCCCAGTTAAAACTCTCCCACAGGACTGCAGTTTGTCTGGGCTGCCCTCACACCCAAACTGCAGGTCTGTTAACAGTTGTGATGCTTTGTGGAAGAGGTAGACCAATTCCAGCAAGGTTTTGCCTTCACTTTTCTCCCCTCCCTCTCCTGCTTCCATTTGCCTCTGAACTGTATGGGTGGAGGGGATAAATTCCAGAGCAATCAACTGCCAAAGCCGGCGTGTTTGCTCTTTTTCCTGTGATATTCCTTAATGAGACCAATTAGCCCGCGCTGGCATCTGAAAACTTCATTCTCCTTTTGGATTTATTATCGTGTGGGGATGCTGGGTTGGAGGGCACTTGTCGGTCCCATGGCAGAGGAAGCTCTTAATATGTTGTTTCATCAACTTGTCTCTTTGTAGGGCCCTGGCTGTGCAGTCTGTCTACTGTGCCCCCTCCAGACCTGCCCTTTCCTGGCTGCTGTTTTCTTCTCTTCTCTCTACCTTCTGAGTTTGGCAGGAACCGCTTGGAGCTGGGTTGGAGCCATTACTGTCCCTCTTGGAACAGATGGGATAGTCCTCTCCAGTGGAGAAGTCTGAACAGGTCTGTGAGCCAGCAGCAGGGCTGGACTTCTCATTTGGAGAGCAGGAGCTTTGTGAATTTAACACCAGGAGTCCTGAGTTCAACCCTTGGTTGAACCCTTTCCAGTTTGATGGGACACAGTGCCCATACGTGGTTTCATGAGTGTTTCCCTCTGTTCAGCAGTTGCCTCCCTTTACCTCCTGGCTGTGCCCTTTCTAATGCAGCCCAGGATCCAGGATCATGGAGATAGGAGCTGAGTTACAGAGGAGTTCCCCAGCACTGTGATGAGCTCCCCAAGCTGGGTTATGGCTTGGCCATCTGAAGATGTCAGTAGGACAGGGTGGGCTGCAGCCATGTATGTCCTGAGCTGTGGATGTTCATATCCCACCACACCCAAGAGAGATGGTGGGGTGACCTGAGCCCAGTGTGGGCGGGATGAGGAATGGTCTTGGGTGTCTGTTCTTTAGATGTCAGGAGCCCCAGGAAATGTAGATGCCAACAGTGGCCAGACCATTGCTTGGGTGGATGACATCGACTTCTCAGCTATGAGGTGGTGGAGCTGAGCTGCTGTGGTCCTTAACGCAAGGACAGATGTTGAACAGCCCTCAGCAGGGCATGTTCCTTCCTCCTCCTGGTGCCTGCTCACAGCAAGTGGCAGAAGGGCCAGCACCAACCCTTCTAGCTGGAAACCAGCCCATCCAAACCACGGGGTTTTGGAACAGCCTTGGTGAACAGAGTCTGAGCTGGGTTTGACAAAGCAGGATCCATTTCTGGAAGGATTTGTACAACCTTTGATTTCAGCAGGCCAGACTGGCTGGCTCCTGGGTCCCTTCCAGTCCCAGGTTCCTTGTCACTGAGCAAAGGAATTACAAAAACTCCCCAGGAGCTTGCTCTGTCACAGCCCTTGTTTGTGCTATTACCTCGGGCTGAGCTAAGGGGCGCGAAGGCACAGTCCTTGCTAGGAAAAGCATCCTGTGCAATTCCTCCTTCTTCCTTCTCCTGCGTGCTCTTGCCTGCCGGCAGACGGGAAGCCCAGAGCAGCAAAAGGGGATGCTTTCACACGCTGACATTGCTGGAACGGATACATGGAGCAGCTTTGGGTGAAGCATGAGCTACCTTGCCAAAATGACTTGAATAATTCAAGTCCTCAAGGAGATGTTTGCTGATTTGGAAGCATGTGCCAATGCACAGGGCTGAGGGGGTACCACCTGAGGGAGGCAATGCATTAATTTAAGGCTGCCTCTGTTAAAGTTATCTATTTCCCTCTGAAACGGGAGCTGCAGTCGAACACACTGCCTGGCAAGTGCTGGGGTTTAGTGGTGATGCTACTATCTGAGCAGGAGGCTTGTCAAGAAATGATCCAATTTCAGCCCCAGAGCAGAGTCTGCCAGGCTCCAGCTCTTCCTTCTGACTGACCTCAGAAGGAATTGTCTCTCCTGCACAGCGCGGTGCAATCCAGCCCTGCCTGGCTGCGTCCCACACAAAGCAGAGCCAGCCGTCCTTCCACCAAACAGGCTCAGTGCTGTTTGGGATGGGATGGGATGGGATGGGATGGGATGGGATGGGATGGGATGGGATGGGATGGGATGCTCCTTTTGCAGTTGTTGTCTTCTTCTTGGGTTGTCCCACATTCCACCAGAGCTGACAAATATGCTCTGAAACTGGGAAGCAATGTAGAAGGGTGGGAGCAGGAATCCTTGGCAGAATTTTTCCTGGGTGGCCTGGTTCCCTGCCTGAGATGCATTCCTCTGCCATCTTTCTGCAGAGCCCTGTGTGTTCCCAACGTTTCTCCCACCTCGCTGGAGAAAGCAGCAGGACTTGAGAGAGTTAAGAAGGACCAGCAGGGCTGACAGAACAAGCTGAGTTTGGTTAGCTTCCTAAGGAGTGAACCCTTCCCAACACATAAAGCTGTTATAAAGTGATCAATTGTTCTTTGCATCTGCTGGGACAAGATGAGAAGCGATCAGTTTAATTTGGAGCTAATGAGATTTAGGCTAGATATGAGTGAGATGCAGATTGGCAACGAGGGAGTTCTGGGAGAATCCCCTTTGGCTGCATTTTAACAAAGCGAGTGGCTGTTCTGAGCATCCTTGGACTTATTTCAGTGCTGGAGGCAGGTGGTTTTTGGAGATCCTTATGCTTTCATGAATCCAGGACATTCCTTGTTTAAAACCTTCCTGAAGACAGCTCTAGGGTAGCTTGTTGTGATTTGTTGATGCCACCTGCACATGTGGTATTGTGCAGATGCACGGCGCTGCAGGATGGCAAGGGAGCTGGGCAGGCTGGGGTGGGCAACCCAGTACTTGCACGTTTACGGCCAGCCCGGATTGTTCTTCTGGGGAATTCAGCTCCACCATCCACAGAAATACCTAGGCACTGCTACGCGTGCTGTTGCACATGAATGGTGCCAGGCAGGACAGCAACCCAGACAAAGAAATAATTTAAAATCACTTAATTGCAGCAATGGATTTCTTTGAAGTAGTGTATTTGCCCACTTGCTAAATAATTCATAGGAGAGCCTGGCAATTAAATGTTAAAGACCTGATTTGCTTAACATTGTTTGTACTTACATTACTATTTAAATGCAAGAAATTACTAAGTCGTTTAATTGCTAATTAAAAATAATACAGTTACTTACCATCTTATAAGAATTAGTCAGCATTTCTGTGTATTGTTTGCACAGAGTATAAACACTCATACTCCTTTTTTAGGTAGTTATCTTGTACACTTGATGTAAACTTCCCTGATGGAAGGCATGTACCCCATCTTCTTTTAATAGCTATTAAAAACACAAGGAAAAATGTTAATTCAAAAAAATTCAGCAGCACGGGCTGCCTGCGGAGACTGCCTAGCGTTGTTCCCATCTTCCTTCATCATTTCCCTGCAGAAGGTCCTCTGGACCAGCCCCTGCTGCACCTGCACTTACAAGCTCTCTCGCTGCATATGGCCTTGGACGCTGTGTAATGCACGGCACTGGGATGAAGGTCCTGGGGAGACAACAGTCCCAAGCATCCCAGAAGTTGTCTTCAAATTGGGAGTGACAACTAGGCTAAAAAGGCATTTTCTAATCCCTGAGGCCTGAGCTTGTTGGGAAAGGCCCTGGAGGAGGCAGCGAGATGTTCTGGGATCTTCTATATTGTGCAGAGGCTTTAGGAGGGTGAATTAGATGTAATCCCCCAGGGACTGGAGGGCTCAGTCTTATGGAAGACCCTCAGAAAGAAAAAAAAACCAGGGCTGCTGGATCAGATGAGGGACTTGGGTGCAGATCAGTGGTGCATTGGTCTGGGCTGTCCAAGGAGTAAAACTCTGTGCAGGCGTACCAGAGTGCGTGTACTCCTCGGGGTGGGCGGGAGGGAGAGGATGTACGTGTATGTATGTGGAGGTGGGGTATGTACTGTATATGCGCTGCATGCATATGGAGGTTGCGTGCATGTGTGGTGTGTCCAGTGAGTGCTCTGCGTGCGTGTCGGGGGGTGTTTGGAGCATGCAGGTGCTCTTGCGGCTGGATTTGGGTATTTGGATACGGGACTGTGTCTGTATTTGTATGTGATGCCCAAGAAATAATAAGTGGTTCTCAGCTCTTCTGAAGGGAACTTGAGGGATGTGCTAAGGTCTTGCTCCGATGAACTCATCATTAAATATTTGTAATGAGTCACACGCTCCCAATCACGAGTGCTTACTCAATGTCAGTTCATCACCCAGCTTCTTCAAGTGATTCACTCGTAGCTTGTGATATTGGGAGGGGGACAGGCCACATTCACAAGGCCAAAGCAAGGCTGGGACCCTGCAAGATGAAGTCTCCGTGTCCCCTTTCTGAGGTCTTCCATGCACGTATTCACAGACACGGTTGGTACGGGTGGCCTCTGCTACCTTTGAGAAAAAAAGGAAAGTTCATCCCTTCCTAACCTGGGGTGCTGTATGGCTGACCCGCTCAAGGGTGCCTACCTGCAGGGCATCTTCCCCACGTTTGGTGGACCCCCTCCTGACCTAGAGCGGCTTCTCCAGGACACAGTGAAACAATGGTAGTGCTGGAAGAGGGCCTGCATTTCCTTAAACCCCCATGGATGAAAATTTCCTGGCAATATTTTTGTCAGCATCCTGATGTTTTGGTCAATATTTTCCATGGGAAAATGCTGACTTTGAGAAAAAAATGCTGTTTTCTTTTCTAAATGAAAACATTCAGTTTCAAATGTTAATTAAGATGACAAGGATCTGCTTTATACAACATTTTATTACAAAGTTTAATGCTGAAGTGGGGACCAGTTTTGTTCCTGGTAACAATGGGAATGTTTCATTCTGGGAATCTACATGTGGAAATGTTTACCTCCCATCAGGCTGATTTCACCAGGGCCTCTTGAGGACATCAGCCCTGTCCCCAGATGTACTCTTGTCCTGTCCTTACACCTCCTCCCAGATTCAATGTTGTCTAGAGCAGAGAATACGGGTATCTGCAGCTCGAAGAGGGGCCTGGAAGGGGCTCTGAGCTGGCCAGGGCTCCGGTTTAGTGAAGGAATCAAATAATCGCTAATAATCGTCTGCCAGTTTTGGTTAGGCTCGGTCATTTCCTTCTATTAAGTGATAATCAGAAATCTGAGACGATGACTGTCTCTTAACTGCTGTGTGCAAGCAATTTTTGCAAAAGACAGTTTGCTTTCCACCCTCTTGGACTCTGACCAGCAAAGAAGCGTCTGTGACTTCTGGAAGGGGCAGGAGAATTGCTCCTGAGCACAGCGAGGTGTGCTGTTGTGTGTTGTCCCAGGGCAGTGGCATTTCTGGAGGCTTTAACTGGTTGTTAGAGTTCTTAGAAATTAGTCCTTTAGCTCTGGCACCCTCTGCCTTTTCTACTGCTCCCTCATTTCACTCTCCAGTGGAGCTCTTCTCTTCACCTGTGTTTTGCTTGATGGGTTCAGCTGACACCTCCCCTACATCATACAGCGGTTGGCCTTCATCTCCTCAAGGGCATACAGCTCACTCCTGGCCAATGTGTCCACCAGGACCTCCATGTCCTCTGCTGCAGATCTGCTTTCCAGCCGTTCGGTCCTGGTGTACGGTGTTATTCTGGCTTGGTGGCAGGACTTCGTATCTGCTGAGGTTTCTGTTAGTTCTTTCCTTCAGCTTGCTGAGGTTTTGAGATTATATCTGTGCCAGTATTGCCCTGTGAAAACCGTCACTTGTAATCAACTGCCTGTTCTGCTTCAACAGTTGACCTTTGAGTCTGACAGTCCATGTAATTTTTCACCCACCCTGCTATCCGCTATTCAGCCTACATCTCCTCAGTTTGTTTTCCAGGACACAATGGGAGACTGCCAAAGATGAACCCTTACTGTCCGCTTTCCACTGAGATTTAGCCCAGTTGGTGATAGTATCATACTACAGGTATCCCATGTGGTATTGCCTGGCTGCCCTAAGAACCTGTGTCAGATGCAGTGAGGTTTAGGCTCTTTCACAGCTGGATCAGCTGGAGGGCTTCAGAGACATCCCTGAACATGAGCTGACTGAAGAGAGAACCGATGGACTTCAGGGGGCTGGGCTGATGCTGATGCTCTTTCTGGAAGGCCACCAAAAGCAGAGGATGGGTGGTTACTCTGGGCTGGACACTAGTGCAATGTATTGATGCAGGCTGAGAAATAGGTCTGAGAGGTAACGATCATGGGTGGACCAGCACCAAAGACTCAGCTGGGTTCTGCAGGGCTGCTTCTCCTCAGTGATCAATGGCCTGGAAGAAAACCAAAATGTGATCTCTGGAAAAAAATATCTGGTGGATGTAAAGGCTGGGGGAGCTGTACATATGTAATTAAGATGGCAGTTCAGTGATATAGAGAGTTGGATCGCTCGTTCAGCAGGTGCACCCAGCCAAGGGTGTGTGTTTTGTTAAAAATGAAAGAGGGTTGGGGAAGCAGGGTGAGTACTGAATGGGATCTGGACTCCAGCGTGTGGCTGTGACTGACACTCAGATGAGATCCTTGGCTGGAGAACTGCAGTCCTGAGCAATAGCGGGGCTATAACTTTACTGCCATTAGTCACTGGGGCTGATCAGAAGGATGTTAATAAATTAGAGAAAAGTCAGTGAAGAAAGTGATTGATGAGTGAAGATGGGAAACAGAGGGTTTACAGTGAAAGCTGGGGTTATCAGAGGTGTCTTCATCACAGGGTACTAAAGCCTGGCTGAAGAACCACCTTGTTCTACCCAGCAAAGTTGTACCTAAGCCCAGTGGCTGAAAGATGAAGCTAAATAAGGTCAGGCTAAGTACAGGTGCAGGTTTTAAGGATATTATTCAGTTACCAACAACACAGGCAGTTTTCAAAGAATAAAACAGTTCTTAAATATCTGCTGTGAATTACCTCAGGGCAGGTTAAGCACTTCAGCTTCATGACATTCACTTGGAAATAAGCATATACAGAAAACAATCTATTGAGTGCTTATTTGTGGTCTATTTAAGCTTTGTTTCATATTTCTAGCTGAACTCTGACAGCTGGTGCTGCTTTTTAAAAAAAAAAAAAAAAAAAATCTTCCTGTGACACCAGAGGCTTGGCATGAGACTTCTGGCATCACAAGAGGTATAAGGAAACGGTGAGAACTGGCAAGTGCTTCTTGCCTGAAGGACCTGAAAATCAGGAACCATCATGGGTGTGATTCTGGGCTTTTGGAGAACCCTGGCTTTGCGTTTGCTTCCTCTTTCAGTGGGTTTCCTTTTCCCTTGCCAAGGTCAGCCATGGGCTGAGCAGACACTAGTTCTGCTCCTGCCTTTGGATCCACTCATCCCCTAAGCTCTCTGGATCTGGTTCCACCTCCCCCTTGTCCTCCCCTGCTCAGAGAGGGCCAACTGCAGGAACATTTTTATTGGTGTTGTGGGGGAGCTAACCTCCTCATATTGCCTTGATCGTGCGTCCCTCTTGCTCTTATGTCCCAGGTGCTCCCTTGAGGTGGAGCCATCTCTCCCTCTCCTCCTAAAAGCTGTCACTGCTGGAGGATGCTTGGGGTTGCAGCCTGAAAGATTGACTCCTGCACTGCAGAGCCGTGTTTTGGGGCTGGCGGGGAAGACCTGAGATGGGCATCCCTCTAGAGAGCTCCCAGGAGCTCAGGAAGTGGATTTTGGCTCTCCTTATGCCAAGCCTGAGTCCAGAGGAGAGGACACTGCATCAGTTCCTCACCTGCAGTGTAGAGGCAGAGACCTTCCCTGCCAGCACGCTCATTAGGGTGTTTTAATTATTGAGACACTCATTCTAATTGTGTTCCCTGGTTCCTGTTCTGCTGAGATTACATCTGCTTCTCATTTTCTGCACGCTGGCTCTTCTCCAAGCCACTCTGCCGCGCATATGGAGCATGCACAGGGGAAACTCACCCGCTAGACCAGGGATGCTCATTGCCCTCCTCCACCTGCCCCTAGCCACCTGGGAGGAGGGCTGGAAACACCAGGGAGGGCCCCAATGCTGGGCCAGCAGTTTGCTACCTTGTTTGCAACCTTGGTCGTGGCTTGGTGACAACTGCTGTATCCCCACAACGGCCATGCTAACTCACCCTGTGCTTGTGCATGCAGCTGTAGTCCCAGTAGAGATGCAGCCGTCCTTGGACGCAATGCTGCTGTAGTACTAGCAGACCTTCAGGAGAGATGCAGCTTCTTCTGGACAGGGAGATTTTGCAGGTGCTTTGTGTATCCAGCCCTAGAACAAAACTAGGGTTGTTTCTTTTCCTCTATGACCATCTACATTGTCAGTTCCACTGCTACAGTATTGTCAGCTAAGTTGCCAGCATCTGTTTTATGCTCCTGAGTGCCTTAGCTTTGCTGACAAGGGTTTGGAGTGCAGGCTGCTCTTCGACATTGAAGGTGGACAATGGGGAAACAGCTCAGCGTAGGAACATCCAAACCTGCTGTCTGCTACAGCTGGTTTAGATGGGTCTACTGGGTTGATTCAGGATCTTCTGGGTAGCAGCCATCATCAGCATCTCTGAGGCATCTGAGGCCTTGGGAGGTAACTAGACAGACCCAACAGTGTCCAGACAAGCAGCTGTACGTAACCACTGCTGCCACACCAGAAAATCTTTTTTTGGTGAGTAGATCAGGACGAGGCGGACTACTGCCTGATTGCAGCTGAAATATTTCCCTGCTGGCCTAGGACAGTGTGCTTGAGCTACTTTTGGCCTTTGTATTTAACAGCACTTCACCCTCTCTGCTCCTTAGTCTCTAGTGGGTTTTTCTGTACAGCAGTCATTACCTCTCTGCTGTTTTTTCACTAGGCTGAGCTCTTCTGGTCTCTTATCATAAAACTTCACATCCCATTGATGACCTGCACAGCTTTCCCTGCATCCAGCCCTGTTTGAGACCATGTTTCAGACCTGCACACACTTTTCCAGATAAGAGCTTGTAAAGCCTTACCCTTACTGCTTCTCATTTCATTATCCTGATCCTTCGGATCTCTCTTCTTTATGGCTTAGGCTCCTTGATGACCCTATGGTCTTTCCAGTGATGTCCAAGTCTTCCATGACCTCAGCGATGCCTCTCAAACTACCATCTTCCATTTTTTTTCAGCACCTTTCTTACTTGGTGGTGTCTGGCCAGTAATAGAACCTAAACGCAGTCAGTCTTCAGGAATGGGCTGGGAGGAACTCCATTAGAAACATCTCTACGCGCTCCCTTTTCAGCAACCCCCTCACATCTTCCTCTCTGGCTGACAGCTCATCCTATTTTGTTCACCATCATCCCCAGCCTGACTACAGATTTCTCACCATACCATGTTCTTTGCTGAAATCCTAGTAGATGACATTAATTGGAATTTCTTTCTATAAACAGTGAGCTTAATAAAAAGAACTGTCAGCTTGCCTGGCATGGTCATACTCTGTTAATGCTGCAGCATTTTATCTCGTTTCACATATCCGACTTTGCTTTTTTCTCAGCTTACTTTAGAAAGCTTGAGTGCTGCTGTAGCTGGACTATATGGAGTCTGTAGTTGCTTGTGTATCTATTGTTCTTTCTTCAGTCCGGGAACTATATTTGCTGTTCTTTGGAAAGAGAAGGAGAGTAATCAATAGCCTGTAATCACATATCCTGGCTCAACATAGTCATTAGCAATCCCAGCTAAAGATTCCTGACTTTAAGCACTGGTTTTCCAAGGGAGACACAGCATAGATTATCTAGTCCTGCTGATTAAAATGTGTTAGATCTCAGACTGATGCTCAGCTTAACCAAACTGTTCCCACTGGCCCAATGCCTGTCTCTCTTTCTGAATTGGCATCCTTCTGCTGTCCCCCTGGCTGCAGCTCAGGTTCCCAGAGCAGCTAAGGTGAATGCACAAGCCCTTCGCTCTGAAACCCAGCAAAGCCAGGACATCTGTGCCTGCCGTGACCCAGCTGGTCCACCTGCCAGTGAGGTTTGCCTCTCCGGTGATTTCTAGGTAATCTGAAGCAAAATAAGGCACCAGCTTCCCTTCTCTTCGTCGAAGAGCTTTTCACTGAAGTCCAAACTTTCTGACTCTTCTCCCATTGGTATTGCTGAGTTTCTGGGGAGAGGAACCGTAGCCCATAGAGCCATAGCTCTCTGTAGTTTCTGGAGTCCACAGGACATCATAAGCAGATGTTGGGTGGATGTGTTGGAACCTGAGATTTTCCCTGGGCAGGAGATCCAGAGGAGCCCCACAGGAGCAGGACTATCATTGTTGGGAGAACTGGGGAATACTGGGGTTGTTTCTTAGCTCCTTGAGCACATTGCTCTATATATCAAGATGATCTGTCGCACGATGATACTTTGATAGACACATTCTGCTGGAACAGCCCTCCCTGTAATGATGCCCGCACCTCTGGGAGGTGCGGGCAGGTGCAGTCCCTCCAGTATCTTTATATTAGGCACCCTCCTGCTCCTGGAATAGATTCCCAGACAAAACTGGGTTATGATGCAATTAAGACTGAGAATATGAATCAGTGATTTAAGGGAAAAAAAATTCTAGTGACGGAGGTGGCAGTGATCCCACGCCGAGCTCTGCTCGCTGTTAAGGCAGAGTAAGCTGTATAGAGACAGTGGTTAGATCTGAGCACCTTAACTCTGCCCTGGAGCTGCGCTGGGCTATAGCCAGGCAATGAAGACCACCGGGCTACAGTGGCGTGATTAGAAAAGCTGTGCCATAACCCTGCGGTTAATGTCAATGCAGTTAAGGTACATTGCGGGTACCATGGCAACCTGCGGTGGCCACAGGCTTGCTCTCGGAGTCGGGATGCTGCAGGAGCTGGCAGGCTTAGAGGTAGATGAGCTGGGAGTGCAATTGCACTGGTGAAACGTCAGGAGGATGCAACAGGCACCGTGCATGGGTTGATCTCCTCCGGCGGTGGCTTTGTCTCCCCACTGATGTAGCTGCACTTCTCGTTCAGGCATGGCTGTTAAGTGTTTGAGGATAAATAGTTCAGAGCACTGGACTCGATAAGCCCTAAATTGATAGCCAAGGCGATGGGAGAGATGAGGCAGCATGGGCAGGTCAGAGACCAAGCATGAGTGGCTTGTAGCACGGAGAATGCCCACATGCTCCCCGCCGGCAATAGTCCAGCAATTTCCCCCATGACATTAGGGAGAGATCATGAGGTCTTCAGGGTGGTGGAAGTGTCTCTGCTGGGCCTGAAGGAAGATGCCAAGGTCTCTGGTTATATCAGGATACAGACAGAAGAAGAGAGACGAGAACAACTGCCAAAGCCGAGTGATTAGCATCAAGAGCTTGCAGTGCTCGTACTCTTCCAGATTGCCAGCACAGCTCCAAGGAGCCAGCTTGGCAGTCAGAGTCCCAATCCACAGAAGCAGTGACTGTGCATCTTGGTTTCACCACTGAGCTTAATGAGGCTGAGTGCACCCATCCAGGGCTGGGGCTCCTGTTGCCTGGGGCTGGGTCACCTCCTCTTCCCCGCTGGCCCAAGACTTCTTGTTCCCGGTCAGGGAACAGCGAAAAAAAGCTTAGCATCTGCAAAGGTTGCTCCTTCTCCTGGGGACCTTGCTAATGAGACGGTGAAGGGCTGTTGCTTTTCAGAGCAGATGTTCACTGGGAGCTTTTTTCAGCCAAGGAATCGCTGAAGTTGTTTTACACAGCCCTGCTCAGGGACATGGAGGGTAAAGGCAGGAAGGTTCCTGTAGGCAATTTACCCACTGGTCTCAGCAAGCACAGGGTGGAAGTTAGCTGGTTTTGTACAAAAAAGGGGGGAGATGTGTTCCTTGGCATTTATGGGGTGTTTCCATGCTTATTCATGGGTCCTTGCTAGAGATGACACCAGCTCCAACCCTGGCCTGAACACTTCCCCAGGTTCTCATCCCTGCACCTCTAGGTTCAGCAGAGATGGATGCTGGAGCTGGAAGTTTTGGTGAGATATTGCCACAGTTTGTGGCACAAAGCCCAGTTAAAAGCATAAGCTTCCTCACCATGGGCCTCAGATACACTGCTGTGAAGGAACGATTCCTTAAATTGTGCATAGGTTGATCAGGTGTCTTGCAAAAGCTGGCAAACTATCCTGAAGGGTTGGAGATGGCTATTGTCCAATGTACCAGCAGTTAAGTTCAGTGAAGTCTCAGGGAGCTGTTGCCCTGGCCTTGGAGCCCCAATTGCAAGTCAGAGAGTTGAGGACAGTGAAATACATTTACATAGCCTCGGATGAAAGATGCTTGGGGAGCTCTGGAGCTGGGTTATCTTGATGTGGTCAAAGCTGTAGGCATGAAGAAGAACATAAGTGATGTGCAAGACGTGGATAACATTTGTTTATTCCCAGTTTGAAGTTACACTGAGCTGTTTTTTTGCTGCCTAAGCCCTTCCATCTGCCCTTTCCTCCTTTCGTTCCCAAATAACAGACTCTAGAGGCATCTCAGTTCCTTCACATCAGAGCCAGAATCTGAATTAATAATGTGCTAAGAAAATAAAGATAGTTCAACAGACTTTAAATCAAGAAGAACAGCATGTTAAAGAGTTTGAACAAATCACATTACTTTGTGTGCAGTTTTAGGGCTAGCAGAAATAAATCTCCCAGCAATTTATTGATGGTGACAAATTCTTTCAGAAAGAGCCTGCTCAGGGAATGCTTCTCTTTATCACGAGACCCTCTGCGTGAATTATCTAGGGCCAGATTAATGTGTCCCAGTGAAGGTGTCAACACAATTTGTGTCCCGGAGCCTCCATGTCACCTGGGCTGACACATCATTTGAATATAGCTATTGAAAAACAGGTTGTTTTTTCAGATGCTTCTCCCTTCGCTGTTGTGTGGGCCTGGGTTTGACAGAATCATTTCCAGAGCCAGGCAGAGGGATCTCCCCAAGTGGAGGAGGATGGGTCAAGGACACAGCCTGTCTTAGACTGGACATGAAATTTACTTGTGTAGACCCAGGGCAAGAAAAGAGCAACCAGAAAGCTGCAGGGTTGATGGCTCGGTTGCTGCCAATACATGTCTGACAGAGCCAGTCACCAGGGCTGTCCTCATGCGCTGGTGGGACCAAGAGCCTGGACCCTGGTTGATGTTGCTGTGCCCATGTCCTCCAGTGCTCTTCCTACCTTTGCACAGCCAAGACTCAAGGCAGGACTGATGGCAGGGCTGGGGCGGGAGACACCCATGTAATGCACCAGTGAGCCATCGGGCACGGGGCTGGCCGGGGAGCAGCCTTGCATTCACTCTTTTTTGTTTACCAGAAGGTCTATCAGAGAACCACCCTGGCTCAACTAAAAAATGGCTGGTTTTGACTGAAAGCTGTAGGAATTTGTTTCGGAGGTTGATCGATTGTCTGCAGCCGTGGGTGCGTTGCCCCTCTGTTGGTCTCACTTCAGCTCCTAGTTCCCCTGTCAGTGGGCTGTTAGTTAATTAGAGTCTTCTTGGGACTCAAGGTCTGGATTTCTTCTTTCTTCCTTCTGTGTTGCCTGGCCCCTGAAAACTATTTCTCCAGGACCTCTTTTCCCTTCTCAGCCTCCTCTGGACATCTTCCAGCCTCTCAGCCTCCACCCAGTGTTCACATCCCGGCCCAAGACAAACTCCCCAGGCAAGGGACCCTTGCCCATCACCTGAGGCCACCTCTGCACCTCTGGGCGGAGTACAGGGAGATATGAGGACAGTTTGGGGAAGTGCTCTGTGCTGCTCTAACTGGTGCTGAGTGTTTGATCCATTGTCTGAGTAGAAATGGGGAGGTAAACCCCATCTGCATGAATGAGTTGGGCTGCAAGGCATGACCATGTCCAAAGAAGGGCCACGAAGCTGGTGAAGAGTCTGGAGCACAAGGCTGGTGAGAGGCAGCTGAGGGAGCTGGGGTTGTTCAGCCTGGAGAAGAGGAGGCTGAGGGGAGCCCTCATCACTTTCTAAAACTACCTGAAAGGAGGCTGGAGCCAGGGGGGATTGGTCTCTTCTCCCAAGTAGCAAGCGACAGGACAAGAGAAAACGGCCTCAAGTTGCACCAGGGGAGGTTTAGGTTGGATATTAGGACAAATTTCTTCACGGAAAGGGTTGTCAGGCACTGGAACAGGCTGCCCAGGGAAGTGGCTGAGTCCCCATCCCTGGAGGGATTTAGAAGATGGGACATGGTTTAGTGGTGGGCTTGGCAGTGCTGGGTTAATGGTTGGACTTGATGACCTTCAGGGTCTTTTCCAACCTAAACAATTCTATGATTCTATAACTCTTCTGCGGCTTGAAGATGCCCGTTCAGGGTGGTGGTGGAGAGCATGTGTGCATCCATGGTTGTGACAATGAGGGACAGGGAAACCCTGGAGCTCTGTCAAGAGGTGCCCAGGTTCCTGCGTGTCTGGACTGCGGACCTGCAGCATGGCTGGCAGCGAGCTGAGGGAACCCAGCAGAGGTCTCCAGGGAGCAAAACTGAGCTTTCATCTGCTTCAGAGCCTGGCCATGGGGGTCTCAAGCTGGGCACTGTGTGCCTGCCCAGATACCTCTATTTACTCAGCAGCTACACTCCAGCTTAACAGGAAGGAAAGAAGAGAAGTTAATTTATTACTGCAAATGACTTTGAAGTAATTAATTGATCTTGTCAAAGGCAAGGGATAATTCCACGGCTGTATAATCCCAGCAGAAAGATACTTCTTGTCCCCTGACAAGGCAGCTTTGATAGAGCTATTTCACTAACACATGCTGAAGTCAGGAAGGGGACATTTTATTTAATGATTCACACTAATTAGAGTGAAACAGGCGTGCTCCCTCTCTGCCCGACAGCACAGCAGCAGCCGGGTGTTTCGCGTCAGCGCCGTGGTGCCAGCCCCATTCCCCGTCCTGCCTGTGGGCACATGAGGGGTCTCAGCCTGTGCCACGCAGGCAGGAAAGGTCCCTGGTGACCAGCAGGTCTGGGCAGCCGTGTATGGACCTGGTTGGGACAAAACGGAGCTGGAAATGAGAAGGTTCCTGACCATCCGATGAGGGGAAGGAGGGTGAAAGCAACCTCCCATCTCAGGAGGAGCAGAGCTGCTATTTCAAGGACTTCAGCAGATCCATTGTGCAACGTGGCACATGCAACAGGGCTCCTGCAGCTCCCGCAGCAGTCACGTGCACTAGATTTGGGATAAAAAGACCAGGTCTTCCCTCATTTTCCTGTCTCTTGTAGAACCAGGGTTGCCTAGTGGCTTCTGTTGTAAAATCATGTATTGATTGCTTGTCACTGTGCCCAGCTCTATCTGTTTACAAGAGCTTGCTGTGGATCTACCGCAGCGTACATTTTTTTTTTTTGGAAGGAAAATTTTGGCTTAAATGAAATCAGAGGAAACTTAGATTTGCTTCTTGTTGCAAATAAAACCTCTGTCTTTTAGAATAGAACCTGAAACAAAACATAGTGATGATTACCTCTTCATTGGCCCACATTTGTCCACGGGAAGAAAATGTCAGTTCATGCATCTGGCGAGATGAGGCTGAAACCATCAACAAATTCCTCCCGAAGCCCTGTCTGTCCTCACCCTCTGTCCTGGGGGGTGATTCTTCAGCACTCCTGGAGCTCGAGTCCACCACAGCAATTGCAAAGGGGTTTCACAGTCTTGTAGTCCAAACAGGGCTGGATGCAGCATGCGGAACAGCAAGGCCAAACACTGAAAAAGGAAAATAAGAAGAGACATTGAACAGCTGCCCAGGCATAGGAAGAAATAGTGAGTGATTTTGCCATTAATTGCTGTATCATAATGCTGTTGCAGAAGGGGGCCTAATTAAAGTGGCTGAGACAACCTTCTGTCTGGCAAATCCCAGCTTTCAAGTGGCTTGACCTTGCAACATTAATAACGTTCCTTAGCTGTGGATTTGGGGACTTAATCCAGCAGCTGCCAAGGACCTGACCAAGCCCTTGGCCTTGCTGCTTGGTGAGGAGAGCAGAGTCACTTTTCTGGACACTTTCTGGGGGTGCAGGAAGGGCTGCTTTGGCTTTGGCTATGCTGAGTCCAAGGGATCTTTTTCCCCAAGGAGGATCTGCTTCAAAAGACAGCAAACATTTGCTTAGCGCCTGGTCTTTGTCTGGTGACAGCTCCAAATTTGCATCCCAGCCTTGGGTCGGGCACTTATACTGGCCCCATGAGCCCTTGTGCTCTTTCTCTTGGTTACCGGCAGTGGAGCAGTTTATCTTCAAGAGAATTATATGGACCAAGCTGGACAAACTTAGGTGATCAAGTAGGAGACCTTGATAGTCCATCATCAACAGTCTGCTGACCCACGCCAACCATCAAAGCCACAGCAACTGATGACACATCCATCCTGGATTTTCTTAAGACTAACTATGTCTCTTCGGCAGAAGTCGTGACAGCAGCAGCCTCTGGGAGCAAAGAGGAATGACCTTTGAGATGCTTCTGTCTCAGCCAATGCAAACAGACAGGGAATGTGCAGGCCTGGGGCCCAGGGCAGCTGGTCTTACCACTTCTGCTTTGCACTGCACTTGCCTGTTCGCCATCCAAGATACGGCCTAGGAACCATATCCCCGTGCCCTTTCCCTGGCATGAGTTGGTCCTCTCCAGGGCTGACCATGACTGTTGCAGTCCCCGGCTGCAGAGGACTCAGAGATGACACTGTCATGAACTCTACAGGTGCTGGAGTGGACCATGGTTCCTCTCCTCCCCTCTCTGTAATGGTTAAGGGAGCTCTTGGTAGCTGCTGGGGCCAGGAGGCAGCGCAGGGAGAGGTCACAACACTTGCAGATACCAAAGAACAGGTCAACTATAAAGCATCATTCATGTTATCCATAATAGCTTTGCAAAGCTGAACTTGGCTCACACGAAGGAGTAATAAGGTGCAATTCTCTGCTTGATCAGCTGCCATTACAGAGGAGTCAGCTGCTCCCGAGCGCTCTGGATGAGCCCGGGAAAGGACACTCTCTTCCCTCATTGTCACCCAAGCATGTTGAGAAATGTGTCCTCAGCCCTCGGCTGGAAGGTTCAGGTCACCACTTGGTACTTTCCAGGAAAGGGGACGGGAGCATGCCACCAGCCCTGCTAGACTCAGGGGATTAAGAAAGGGAGCCGGTGCATCCGACCTGGCTCCATCCTTACCGCCTCACTCCTTGGCAGTCTGCAGCAGCTCAGCACGTTGCCTTCAGACCAGGGAGAGGCGAGAAGCTTTCCTGAGTTGTCCAGCCCTTCTGAAGCAGCAGCACTTGCTGCAATCCAGTCTCCCAGTAAGTCAGAAGTTAATTTTCATTAATTGCCATTGGCAGTTAAATTAAAATCTTTAATCGGTGAAACCTGCATGAGTAAAGAATGGTTTTCATTGAGCCATGGGCAACTATTTTTGCTTTGAACTGAAGCATCCAAGTGTGCGTTTGCAGTCACTGTCCTCAAAGACAAAAACAGTCATTCCATGCCACAGGGTTTTACCCAGTGCAACCACTGCAGTATTTTACAATATCACTTTGTCAGCACAAAAAAAAAGTGCTTAGATCCCTTTCTGAGATTTATTGCATTTCATAGGTGAATAGATTTTTGATTAGAGAAACACTCTGCTTTTTTCTTTCAAAAGTGCTTGGCCGAGTGGTGAGATAATGCAAAGGCTGAACCTCATTTAATTACCAAGTCCTTTAAGTCCAGGCAGAACAAACTCCCTTGCTGTCTCCACGGTGCAATTAGTTTAGCATAATCTAAAGCCTGGACCACCCCTCCTGGTGCTTTGCTGGGGCAGTGACTGTGCAGGCTGCGGTGCAGTACTAAATCTGTGCTCTGAAGTGCAGTCAGGATCGATATTTCTGAATGCCAGAGTCTTCCATGTGCCTCAGGGAACTTGTGTCCCGAGTTTCCCTGAGGCTCATCCAGCTTTTTTTGTTGCAAGAGGCAAAATCTTCAGCAGAAGGATATCCTCCAGCTCTGAAACCCTTCCAAGAAGTGAGGGCAGAGTGGGAAGCTCCCCACATAACGATTCCCCCAGGCACCTACCTTTTAACAGAGACTTAAAGGGGGGGGGGGCAGGAATTTCAAGACAAAAGTATTAAAGCAGTTGGAGTTTGGCTTCCAGCGCAGACACAGCTCCTCTTTGCTTAGGGACAGAGGATGAGGGTAGTGTGCTGGGATGGGCGAGGATCCGTGCAGGACAGCAAATAAAACCAGGGGAAAAGAGGACTCTCTGCTCTCAAAGCCTGGGACCCATCCTCGTGTGCACAGGCTGCTCGGATGCCTGCACTCCTGGCCTCAGCCATGCTGAGGGCTGCGGGAGATGTGCAGAAGGTGTGAAGGGACTGCCCAGGGGAGCAGGGGAAGCTCTGCATCTGTCAAAGCTTGGTGGTCCACGCTCCACATGTGGGCTCTGAATCCTCCAGTGTTGCTCTTCTCTTTGTGGGCCTTTGTCCACCTCCTCTGGCACCAGGGAAGAAGACCCCAGGCTCCCAGGATGACGTTTTTCTTAGGTTAGGTGTAGACACGGTGGCATTGTCCACTCTTGGTTTCCCAGGCTCTACCATTTGGTTGCAGCAATGCAGCCCTTTCTGGTGTGCAGGTGACAGCTACGTTGGCTCTGAGCTGCAGTTCACAACGCAGCGTGCCTATCGCGCTCATTCCACATCCTGGTTAAGAAGTTTCCTTATTTTGTTTCATGATTCTTTAATGATAATTTTTTAAAATATTTCCCACCTGTCTGGAGTCTAGGTGGCCAGCTCAAGCAGTGATACAGCTGAAATCTTTACCTCCGTGCCATCAGCTTACAAATATACCCATCCGACTGCCCGCAGGTGTCCTGGGAGACATGGGATAGATATCCTGCATATGCTACAGGTCTTGCTCTGTGTCCTATAGGGCCGGTATCCTGTGTATACTGGACGTGGGATCCTGTGTACAATATAGCTTGACTATAAAGGGATGCACGGGTGACTTGCACAGAATCATTGGTCTTGGGGTACCCGCACAGGTAGTCACTAAAGCCATTTTGTGCCTATCTTGCTGCCAGTTCCTTGAAGGAGAGACTTCTGCTCTCCCCACACAGACCCCAGAGCTGGGGGGTCCCAGCACAAGGTCTATTGCTTTGGTCAGGAAGCCTTGCTCTGATGGGCTCATCGCTTGCAGTGCTGGAAACTTCTGGGCTGGAGGCGACCTGCCTGGTCTCTGCAAGATGCCACCAGGCAGAACAGTAGAAGTTGCTGCCACTTTTGCAGCAAGGAATGACCCTGCTGTGGTTTTGTGCTCTTCTGGGAAGACTCCGGAGCAAACCAGGTTGCAGTAGTGAGGGTCTTCACTGCACCCAGGCTCTGCTGCTGCTCACAGGTACTCTAGTCCCTGTGCTTTTGGGAAGGTGTGGGCTGGGACTGCTTCACACCTGCATGCTCAGCATTCTTCCTGCTCCTCCTGGCTCTTGCTCAGTGCAGAGACCAGTCGGTGTCACAGATGCAGCCTGCTCTGCTGGAGACAATCCCAGCAAGGGAAATCCTGTCCAACACATAACATGGCTCAGCTCACGGAGAGCCCTCAGCTGAAGTAATTGTGTTTGCACAAACAACCCTCATCAATTTAAAGGAGATAAAATCAGCAGGAGCTCATTGAGATGCAGCCATAGTCTCCACCATGGAGCAGAGCTGCTGTCACAGTCTGACACAGGAGCGGCAGGACAGAGGATGCCCTGGGGCATGGGATGGTCCTTTCTGGGCTGGTGCAGGGTGCTGGCTGTGGCCTGGGTCTCCACGGCAGCTCTGTGCATTGCAGCCAGCTAGCTTCTGAGAGAGGGGAAAGGCTGGGGGAGGCACTGGGGACCCCTCTCCGCAGATGGGGCTTAGAAACAGTAGCAAAGGCTGGAGCAGAGGTCCCAGAAAGCATGCGAACTGCCAGGGCACCTGGAGAGGGGTTGGTGTGCGCTCCCTTGTCTTCACAGCCCAACAGCCTGGGGCAAAGGGTGACTGGGAAAGACAGGGTCACTCGGAGAGGGATGGGGCGGTGGGTAAATGAGCCACAGGGAAGCCCACAGAAATTTGGGTCTGAAAACAAGGAACAGCTGGAAATGATGAAAACTTGTGCCATCATCTCAGGGATCAGCTGCTATGGTGACTTTGGAGACTGTGCTGGTGCGTGACCAGCTCAGAGTTCTCATCCTGGCTGGGAGCTGTATATTCAGGACATGGCAAGGTTACTTGGCTAATCATGGTGCATGAGACACATGAAAATCATGGCTGTGGGGCCAAAGGCAGGGTTAGATGGGGCTTGACTGCGCTGAACTAGACTGCATTCAGCTAGGCTGGGCTGGAATGGACTGGGCTATACTGGGCTGAGTTGGTTGGGGTGGACTGCATGGAGGATGCTCTGTCAGTGGGTACTCATCAGCAGGGGGGCTCTGAGGATGCTCGACACGAGCGGGTCCTGCAGCTTTCAGGGGACACAGCTTCACAAACAGTGCAACCACAGAGCACAAAAGGCTCCCATGACTCTTCCATGAGTGGATGCGAAGAAGGCCTTTAAGGAACTGTTTATTCACACATTCCCAGTCCTGCCAGGGGACAGATGACTAGCAAAGCAATATTAATTTTGCAGGGAGGCCACTAATGTGTCCTGTCTCCCCTTTGCCCCAGGCAGTGAGCGTTCCCTACACTGATTAAGTGTGAGAATGCTCTCTGTAGGCACCTTTCAGAAAAACCATTTCAATTAGCAGCTAAGATGGATTGCGCAGGAAATTGGGTGGTTATTTCCAGATATTTACAATGAATCACCTCATTGTGGGAAGGGGGCATGCTGCACTGTGCTGAAGGGGCTGGGGATCACAATTATGCTCCTCTGGTACCGTTACACGTAGAGGAGTTTGTTTTTATGGTTTGGTGATTAATTTTTGCAGGATGAATTTTTGCACTGGGGAAATTGGTGAAATTGTAAAGAGGGAGCAACATGGGAAGGGATTGCATCAGCTCCCAGCAGCTACATGCAACCTTGGCATCTAATCTGCATTTCTAGGTGTCTCCAACAGGCAGTTGGAGTCTTTTCTGTCCCCTCCTGAGCACCTGGATGAGGAGGGATGAGTCCATTTTCCTCCAGAGCAGGTAGCAGTGGGTGTCCCCCCTGGTTTCCCTCACATGAAGTCTCCTCCTCCTCCCTGCCTCTATCCCCTTGGGGCTCCTGTACAGCAGGACCTGAGCTCTCTTCTGTTCTCTCTTTCATGGGGATTTGCACGTGCAATGATCTGCTGTTCAGCAGGTGCCATGAGCCATATGTGGCCAAAGCAGGGATGGCTTAGGGCAGAAACTGTGCTCAAGGGGGTATCCTGCCCCCAGGGCTTGACCTGAAAATGTTCCCAGAGTGGCTGGGAATGGCCAAATCCTTCTTGCTGGGGCCCTGGGAGGAGCTCAGACAGCCAGGCTGTGCCAAGAGCTTGAGGGTTTTGGTGGCGTGACCAATTATATTTATTTGCAGGTCATTTTTCACTTGCTCACCTCCTCCTGGAAGGGGCCTGGACCTCTGCATCTTTTAGCTTTGAGGATGTCCCTTGAAGCTTGGTGTGGATAAAGATCCTATGGTCAGTCTGTCCTCATCATGGTGACCAACCATCTGGTGCTAGTTCTTCCCCCAAATTGCATCTCATCAGCCCAGGCTCCAAGGTTCCCGTTGCCTTTCTCCAGAGCATCCTTCAAGTTTGCTCATACAGATCTGGCTGACAGAGGTGGGGAGGGCATGCAGGTGGGAGGCAGCAGCAGGCAGAGCCGGTGACGCACACTCGTCCTCCGGGAGCTTGTGCGGGACTGCCGGGCAGCAAGGCTGTGCTGGGTTCCTGGTTAAGGTCCAGGCATGTAGTCAGGTTCCTGGAGAGCTCCCAGAGCCTGGGCATGTTTCCCTGTGAGCTGGGTGTGACTCTGTGCAAGCCTGGCAGCTCTTTACATCCCAGAAAGCTGGATTGCTGCTTGAGCCTGGGGTGGAAAGGCACACACAGGGCTGCACTGAGATTTTTGCAGTCCCTTGAACATCTCCATGGCTAGCTGTGCCCCCAGCATCTCTTTGATGCACAGTCCCTTGTCTTGGGTGCAGCAGCAGTGGCCTGAATGGCAGGGGTGTGCCTGCCCAGAAGGGATGCTGTGCTTGCTCTGGAGCATCTTAGGCTGCCAGGACTGGGGCCGTGGGTCTGGGACAGACACGGGCACACTGTGGACAGAAAAGCGTCTTGGATGTCTTGGAGGGGCAGTGATGCACACACATTGCCTTGGGGATTAGAGGGGCTTTTATGGAGGAAACACAGGGATCCAGGAGCCGTAGCCTGGGGACGGGCAGACTCAGCCCCCAGCCCTGTGCTCTCCCACAGTCTGGCTTTCCCAGGCAGGCAGCTCACGAAACTTCTCTTGTCTCCAATTGCTGTGCTCCACCTTTTATTATAATTGATTCTGCATCGCCATAGGAACCCGCTCCAGCGTGAGTGAAGAGCAGCTGCCTTCCCTGTGCGCTCTCCAGGAGAGAGGCGGCTGCTCCTTCCCTCGAGATGGCAAGTGATGGAGCCGGGAGTCCATGCCAGCCAGGTACCGTCCATGCCCATACCCTCTCGAGTACTCACGCTGTGGGGAGCAGAGCTGGGGAATGCAAGGAGGGGTAGTTCCCTCCATGCTTGTCTGCCAGGGACCCCCCCCCACCCCTTGTGGTGGTGGGCTCAGGAGATGGGGCTGGTTCTGTTTGTCAGGTGCTGGGATCCAGTATATCTTCTGATGGCGGTTGTCAGGTTGTCAGGTCTGGATGGAGAGGGCAGGAGGCTGGGCTTTGGGGTGGGATAGGTGGGAGCAACCTTTCCTGGGGGTTTATCTTCTTCCCAGGTGGCTTGGTTTGGCAGTGGTGGGATTTCCATGTGTGTGGGGATGACTGCGGAGAGGAGGCACGTGAAGGGTGTGCTGCAGAGCCCTGCACTTGGCTGGGCTTCCCGTGCCCCCCAGGGGGACCAGGGATCACAGAGCCTGGGATTTGGGAACAAGCATCTCTGCTTAGCTGGGGCTGGGCTAAACCTCCCCCTTGGTTGAAGGGTTGCCCCCTTCATTTGCCCCATTGTAGATGGGACATCCCTCACACTCTGTGTCTCATGCTCCTGCCCTGGCCTGATCTGCTGCTCAGTTCTCCCCTCTGTGTCCGTGGTCTGCTCATCTTCCCCGAACTGCTGGGCATGGCTGCAATCCTGCCCAGCAGAGCTGCCTTGTTGGGAGAGCCCCTCCACGGTGGCTGCATGGTTTTGGAGATGCGGTGGTGGAGAAGGTGGTCTTCCCGTTAGCCATGGGCCTGTTTAGCAGAAGACTGGCTAAGCTCTTACATCAGGGTTTGGGGTACAGACGTGCTGGGCTGGGCTGGGCTGGGCTGGAGGCTCAGCCTGCCCTGCCATTCCTTGCAGTGGAAGGTGCTTGAAGAGAGATGTTGCGAGCAGGCTTTAGAGTGCGAGGCTGTCTACATCAGACCAACTGGGGGATCCTTCTAAGACTTGGGATCTTCCTTGGGCATGGGCCCTGGCAGCTGATCCAGACCCATGGCAGGATGTCTCCTGGACCCCATAAGTCCTTCTCCATCTACATGCTGAGCCCTGACAGGGCCAGGTGATGGAGAGGGGCTGAGAGGGTTCCTGAAGGAGCGCCCAGCATCCTGCTGTAGGTAACAGGCATTAACAGACAGGGAGCCCAGACGTGGGCTGTGGTGCCTTGGTAGAGACTGGCGCTGCCTGTCCCTGGGCAGCTGCCTGGTGTTTGCCTGTACGGCCAGGGTGAGATGCACCCTGTAGGTGGTTCAGACACAGCCAGGCTGAAGGCGGAGGGGGCTCTCAGCATCCCTCCTGGGGCACAGCATTGCCTGTACAACATATGTACCCACCTCGGCAAGGGCAGGAGGGTCTCTCCCTGCCAGGGATGTTCGATGGAGGGTGCTGAGGTTAAGGCTCAGGCACCTCCCTGGCAGCGATAAAAGGGAGGCTGGGAAGGGGAGGTTGCACACCCTGCTCTCCCAGCAGTCTGCATTCCTGAAATGGGACACAGCTTTGTTCCTGCTGGGCCTGGCTGTCTGCTGAGGAAGGAGAGAGGAGATGGCCCCTGAGTGAGCCCTGCACCAACAAGTGCAGGAGTTGGCGGCAAAGACAGGAGCAGATTTCCAGGAACAACGCAGCAATTTGTCTTTGGGATGCATAGGAAGGGAAGACAGAAATATAGCTGGATAGTCCCAGCCCTGTTTGCTCACAGGTCCGGGGTGCATCCTGTAAAGCAGCTGGAGACCACAGCCCTGTGTTCTCAGCATCTGCCAGCCAGGAGGTTCACAGCGTGCTTTAATATGGGGCAGAAATACCTCTGAGGACGTGGTGCAGCTCTTCGCTCCAGGGGCCTGCATCCTGTTGGAAGTTCAGCTTCCCCTGGCAGAGCCTCTGGCTGTGCTTATGCTGGCAGCCGTGCCGTAACCCAGAGGGATTCGTTCGTTTGACCCAGCAGCAACATTTACTGAAAAAGGCAATGTAAACCCTGCAAAGAATTCAGCTGCTTCATGAGCTCCATGTAACAGTGCCAAGCACGAGGGTACACTTCCCAGAAAGGCGTCCAGCTGCCTCCATCCCAGCAGGGGCGAGCGGACCCGCCTCGGACAGACGGACCCTTTGCTTTGGAAGCGCGGAAGTGGAACAACGGAGGGAGAACCACAACCCTGCTGCACTTGCAAGTAAAGCCTTTTCCCATCTCTAAGGAGCTTAGGTGCTAGAAATCCTCCTGCTTAGGCAGAAACTTGTTTGCCTGCAATCCTCGCGAGGGCGTTTGCTTTCATATCTCCCTGGCGATCGCATTTGCTGCCTGGTTGCAACAGGCGGTTGTGCACCATGTGCAGCGATGCAGTGAATATTAACGGAGGGGAGCACCCGGCGCTGGGTCCTGTGAGACCCCTGGCTCCCGCGGAGCAGCAAATGTGCGCTCAGCCCTTTGCCGGAGCCCTGTGTTAGTGCTTGTGCTACATTGCTCCCCTGCCCTGCTCATTTTGGCCACAGAACCATCTTTGTTAGACATTCCCAGGACCCTGGATGCATCTATCTTTTGAATTTTTCTCCTAGATGTCTCAAACAGATTTGTATGGGGAGCAATAGGAGGGTTGTGCTATTCAAAGCAGGGTTATTTTGGCACCATCCTAATGAATTTGCTCTGGTTCTTATTCTGTGTGCAGTCATTTTATTCTGGTCTCTATGAAAGCTTCATTTCAATTTAAGCATTTTAGCCCCTCCTAGCTCTCCTCCATCAAAACTCGCTCTACTTTCTCCTTTTAAGACATTAGTCTCATTTCTTATTGTTATATAATTGTAAATGTCTATTTTTGGTTATAAAAGTACTTAGTTGGGTATATTTAAAAGTGTGTAAACTGAGTAATTCCCTAGTGGTTGGACTGCATCCATGACACCGTGCAATTAAACCCTGCTCCGCTGCGGCTCGTGTCCTGTCATCTTCCAGTTTCATTCTCTGAGCAGATCAAGCCTTTCTGGTGCAATTCTGCTTTATTGTGCAAATCATGTTGGTCTTTTTTTAATTCCTGCTGATAAAATGCCCACCTTTCAGTGCCAGGTGTTGCAAAGCTGACTTAACCTCCCAGCACCCTGAGACAAATTTACCCATGACTTGGAGAGCTGCCTTATTGCTTGGACCCAGGATCCCGAGCTGGGCTGCCTGCTCGCTGTCCCCTACACACCAGCTGCATGGAGCATGGACTGTGCGCTAACGCAGAGTGAAGCACGGCTATGCCAAGGCTCCCGACTTCATCTTTTATTTGCTGGTGGGAGTAAACTGTTTGAAGGAGGAACAGATTTTTTTTGAGCAAGGTTACTCGACTGTAAATTGGAAGTAAGCAATACCCAAAATGTTAGTATCCAGAAATTGCTTTCTGGCTGACACAGAAGACTTTCTCCAGCTGCTTTCCCTAATTAGGCTCTGATTCTGCTTTGGACACTTCTTAGAATCACAGAATGGTTCGGGTTGGGAGGGACCTTTCAAGCCCATCCAGTCCATCCCCCCTGCCATGAGCAGAGACATCTTCAACCAGATCAGGTTGCTCAGAGTCCCATCCAACCTGGCCTTGAATGTTTCCAGGGATGGGGCATCCACCACCTCTCTGGGCAACCTGGGCCAGTGCTTCACCACCCTCATTGCAAAAAATTTCTTCGTTATACCCAGTCTGAATCTCCCCTCTTTTAGTTTAAAGCCATTACCTCTGTCCCCATCTTTCTTATAAGCCCTCTTTAAGTATTGAAAGGCTACAATAAGGGCTCCCCGGAGCCTTCTTTTCTCCAGGCTCTTGTGCTTTCCCAGCCATTACCTATCTCTAGGTCTTGACTCCTGGTCAAAAATCTGCAAGGACTTAAAGGGTGGAATAAGCTGGTGCTAGCAGAAGCGTCTGGGTGTCGTCCAGAGAGCGGGCTGAGTCATGCCAGTGCTGCGCGGCCCCATCTTTGCTGAGATCCCATAACCTCCCTTCGCTGCCCACTCAGATTCTCAGTTTGGAGGTGTCTGCAGTGGGAAGGGTGAGCCCTCCGTACCAGATGGCATCCTGCATCGGTAAACACTGCTCTGTACTTCTTTTTAAATAAATATCTCATTAGATATTTGCCATTCCCAAATTAACATTTAATTCGTGTTTCATACCCAGAAAAATCTCACCACAGTGTTGCTGAATTGTTGACAGTGATCCTCTTCCTTTGTGAGTTCTGTCCTTATTAAGCAATTTCCTTGCTCATGTATTCTTTTTAGTTACTAAGGGAACATGAATCTTAATAAAACTCAATCAAACGTTCCTTAAATAACAGCTGCCTTCATTTAACTGTCTTATCAGCCGTTTTTTCCTCTGTTCAAAATTCCTGGGAAATGAAGATCTGATTCTTCATACAGTAATGAAAAAGCAACACATCCCAAATGTGAGGGAAATCCTTTATCCTGAATACTATAGGATATAATACCAGGGATACTATTTAGCAGAAAATCTCATATTTTGTCGTGAATGTGCCTGTTCCTTCCTGTACTTTTGATGTGAGTCGGGCACCTCCAGATACCTGATTTGTGCTTGGGTCACTTACATTGCAGCAGGGCCTGTCCTGAGCATCTCTGGCACTGAGAGCCATGAAGGGGGATTTTCTTAACCCCGATGTGTCCATGGAAAGCGTGAATCTCCCCTGAGCAGAGAGAAGTGCAGCGGAGAGGCAGCGGTGCCCCAGCTTTCATATTGCTTTCAAAGCCCAGGGCATTCCCAAGGGCTCCCAGGGCACTAGGAGCTCTGCAAGGAGATGGAGGCTGTAGAGAGCTGCGCCTGTCCCCAAAGACCTCCGTGGAGAGGAGTGGGATGCTCTGTCCCATCAATGCTCCTCCATGGGTGGGTATTCCTCCCCTAGATAGGACCATGTGGAGCCATCACCCGCTGGCTGGGGAGGGGAGATCCAAGTGCTCTCTTGCAAGGTGGAAGCTCCTTCAGCTCAGTTCACTCATCCCCATCCTCCTGCCCTCCCTCAAGTTGCACCAGGGGAGGTTTAGGTTGGATATTAGGAAATGTTTCTTCACTGAAATGGTTATCGAGCATTGGAACAGGCTGCCCAGGGAAGTGGTTCAGTCACCATCCCTGGGGCTATTTAAAAGACGTATGGACGTGGCACTTAGAGACATGGTTTAGTGGTAGACTTGGCAGTGTTAGATTAACTGCTGGACTCGATCATCTTAAAGGTCTTTTCCAATCTAAATGATTCTATGATTCTATGATGTGATACCTGTGCTGTGGGAACCTTCTTTGCCTTATCCCTGCATCCCATGCTCAGCTGGGGATATACTGGGGGGAGGGATAAACCCCAGCATGATGGAAGCTTGGCAGTCTGAGGGACTTCTGGATGGAGTCACACTAGGGGTGGCCAACGTCCTCTTAACGTGATGCGGGATGTAGGTACCATTTCCCTTTGGGGAACTCTACTGGACACTTCCCTGCAGTAGTGTAACTATGACAAAGCAGGGCAAGGCCCCCGCTCAGCCCCAAAGGACATCTGGAGCCTCAGCAAGTAACTGGGACGGTGTCAGTGGAAGTGCCAAGACAGCTCTTTTGGGATGGTCGGTGTTTGGGGGTTCAGAGAGACCCTGGCCAAATTATTGATGCAGGGATGCCAGCTCAGGGCTCGCCACCCCCATGGGCAGGGGTGTTATGGTGGTGTTTTGTCCCAGGGGAGAGCAGGGTTGATGCTGGCTGATGGCTCAGTGTTGTGCAGACAGCTATCCAGAGAGCAGCCATGTCTGGTCTAGACACGAGAGATATGTCTGGGAAGAGAGAATACCAAATAACGGGTGAAAAGCCAGAGAGCAGCTGTGCTCACCTTATTGCTGCTCTTGCCCTTTATTTTGCTGCTGTTACATGAAATGATTTTTAAAGCCAGCAAGCACTGTTCCTCATGCTGCCCCAGGAGCTGCAGATAAAGGAAAGTGAGCAGGTCCTCAGCGTGAGTCAGAGCCGTGCTGAACCTGCTCTGGTCGGTGTCTGGGTGCCTTGGCCTTGGGACTGGGCTCTGCCTTTTCCTTTCCCCCGATATTGCTCCCGGACAGAGCCAGTATTGCTGCACGGGAGGGCAGGTGGATGCTTTTGCTGTTTCCTGGTGTGTCCAAGTGGGGCTGCTTTTTTTTTTTTTCTGGAGTCTCCACAGCACTGAGAGCACTCAGGCTCCAGGATGCTGCAAGGGGAGGTTGGTGTGGGCATTCCCCGAGGTGAACTCCATCCAGTGCTGGTCTGACAAGAGACACTGAGAACTTCAGAGGTGCCTTGTGGTGTTTTGCTATGACTCTTAGTGACTGTGGTCCTTTTAACCTCTTTTGCTATCTTTGTCCTGCTTTGCATCCCTAGCCCAAGAAAGCTGGACCCTGGAGAGCTTTTCTCAGTGACGTGGCTGTTTGGACACAGCCTCCTCCTCCTCCTGCTGCAATAGCAATGCTAGTGTCCCCATGCAACTGCAGTGAGGTAGGTGCCCTCCTTCTCCATCGGGACTCCGCTCCTTCTATGCCTGGTGCAAAACTAAAGGCAGCCATTGTGCCCAGGGAAATACAGCAGCTGGACACTTGTCCCTCAATAGGAGTGGGCAAACTCTAAGCTTGTGTCCCTCTTGGGAGAAGTTCAAGACCAGACTAGATAAATCCCTGAGCAGCCCATTCTGACTCCACAGCTGAGGTCCTTTTCAGTGTGAATTTTCCTGTGATTCGGGGCAGCTGGTCCGTAAGGGTCCTGCAGCACGAGCCTTCACAGGTGGGCACCCTCTCCAGAGGCTTGCTGGGGATTTATGACCGGAGAGGCAAGCTCTGCAACAGTGCTCTGGATTGCCCACCCACCCCATGCCTTCGTGCCCCTCACGAATGGCTTCTTGAGCTTGCTAGAAAACCAGGGATCCACTTGTGAACTTCTCTGCTCTTCCTTGCCCCTGGTTATTTAGCAGAGTTGGTGTAGCCCATGGCCAATTTCTCCTCCCTCACCATCTCTGCTTTCCCCTCCAGGAGCTCTTGGCCTGGGCAGGAGCAAACCCCGAGCTCGGCATAGCAGCACTGGTGGCTATGGAGTAACCCGTGCTCTGGGTGCGTGGGCACAGTGGGAGGCTGAAGCTGGCTGCCCGGGCACCGGCGCGGCCGAATGCGCCCTGCCCACATACTCCTCGCCTCTGCCATGAATGATGCATCGACGATGGATTATGAACTGCTCTCCCCCTCCTTGGTTGAGCACCCAGCCAGCACTGCGGGTATGGATGCTGAGCAGAAAACCGTCTTTGCCTTTGTCATCTTCCTCCTGGTCTTCTTGGTGATGCTGATGGTGCGCTGCTTTCGCATCCTGCTGGACCCCTACAGCCGCATGCCCGCCTCCTCCTGGACTGACCACAAGGAGGGGTTGGAGAGGGGCCAGTTTGACTACGCCTTGGTGTAGAGGGCAGGGATGGGGCGAGCCTGGGTGCTCTGTGTGCCTCCCACCCCAGCTGGCCCCGGCCCCGGCCCCCCCTTCCTCTGTGGTGTTGCCCCGGGCCAGCAGGGATGCTCTGGGCAGGGAGGTGAGGTCGGGCTCTTGTCCAGGGTGGGTTTTCTAGGGTTTTCTCTCTTTTCTAAGCACTTTTCAGTTCTCTTCGCAGTCTGCAGGACTCTTGGAGAGATGTGTTGGAAGGGTGATATGACTCCGCGTGGTCCCTGCTGCCCACCATGCCCCCGGGCAGCGTCGCGTGCTGCAGTGAGGGGCAGGAGGGGATGGGGCAGGGCATGGCGGGACCTGCCCTCAGCCATGGCCCACAGGGCTCCTGGTCTGGGTGGCTCTGCCTGGTGCCAGGCCAGAGCTTTGACCCCCACCTCCTCCTGCCCCCCACGTCGCCCTCATCTGTGTCCTGCGGGGAGTGCTGACCGTGGTCCAGTGCGTGCGTGTGTGTGTCGCTGTAGCTGAGCTGTGTCTGTCGGGGGTTTATAGGCACCAGACCCAAGTGCTGGCTTTGTTCCTTTCTGTGTGGCAGCCCCAAGTGCCCCCCACCCACAAGTGAGGGGGAGAGGGAGACCCCCCCCATGCGCAGCCCCCTTTTGGCATCCAGCCCTGCAGCCTGCTCTCTGCTTTACACCGTAGTGACCTGTCCCTGCCCAACTGGTGAAAATGGTCTGAGCAAGGTACAGTCATGCAGCTACCTGCAGACCTGCCTGGGTGGTCCTGCTGGGAGCCCAGGCGGGATTAAAGGTCCCACACAACACTTGGGAGGTGCTCCTCAGCCAGCCCAAGCCTGGCAGCCTCCCACTGGTAGCCCGCTCTGGCCAGTCCCTGCTCCAGCAGGATCTGGGTGGCCTCCCCACGTCCAGGGGGTTGCTGGGGGCAGCCAGCCCTTCCCTGGCCATCCTGCATCTGGGTATCAGAAGGGCTGTGTAAGCAGCCGAGGGGAAAACAAGGCTGTCCTCCTGCCCTTCTGCGGGAACCATGCCTGTTGAGCAGGGGTGCTGCAGCTAGCCACAGGGCTAGCAAAAGCCATGGTGGGTTATGGTTGTGGGCTAGTAAGAAGCTTTGTACTAAGGGATTTGAGCCCCTGGGGGAGAACCTCCTCCCTCACCATGGAAATAAAGCTGCACTGTGCTAACCCCACACAGCGCGTCCTCTGCTCTTTGACGCGTCCCAGCAGGCGCTCGGAGGAGTACCGGCCGCTCCCCGGCAGTGGTGGGCTGCCCCATCTCTCTGTCTGAGCCAAGACCCCCCCCATCTCTCAGCAGAAGCTGGAGCTGCTCTGCAGGGGGTGGGTGCCATGTGGGACAGGAGCATCACCACCAGGCCATGGTGCTGCGGGTGCCCCGTACCTGGGCACGTGCTCTGTCAGGGACATGCAGAAGGTGCTCCTTGGCCACAGCATGGCACCTGGGCCAGTGTTGGTGGGCAGGGACAGTCACAGCCTGGCCACGTCTGCTGCAGGACCCGTGGGCTGTGCCTGGTCATGTCTTCTACATCAATCTGGGGCTGCACGACGAGTGCAGCCCTGCAGGCAGCAGCCTGGTAGGTTCTGCTGCATCCAGAGGGACCTTCTGGATGTGTGGGTGCAGGTCACCCCGGAGAGTCCCCAGTGCATGAGCACTGACGTGGAGGAAGAGGCAAGGAGTCACTGCCGGGTGCTGCAGAGGAGTGGCAGGACCTGGGTACCCAAGCCCAGCGCACCCCACTTCTGCACCTCCTCTGGCACCGCTGTCCGACACAAGGCTACCACCACTCACCTACTGCCAAGCCCGGGAAACTGTTTGAGGGACGGTTTCCAGCTGTCTGAGCTCAATGGGCACAGTTTTCCTTTGCCCAGGTTTCATCGCATGATTGTGCCCCCACCCAGCCGTGCCCCTGCTCTCCCACCACCCAGTAAGGCGGTGGGCTCCCTCCCAGTCGCAGGGATGCCGCAGCCCTGCCTGCCCTCTTGTGGCACAGGGCTCTGTGTCCAGAATGGGAGGCCAAGAAGAGCTTGCTAAAAACGAGAATATTGGCCTGGAACTAGGGTTTGAACCAAACTCAATCACCTGGACCCTGACCCCTGGACACACGGCACAATCTCTGGCCAAGCATCTGTATCATCGCACACCCTACACATACCATTCACTGCACAGTCTAGGCAAGCCCTGCGTTGCATGACCTCTGCTCGGCACAACCACCGCTCAGCAAAACCACCGGCAAGCAGCAAGAATGGTGCTGCTCCTCAAAGGGGGATGAGCCAGGAGCCGAGGGTGACCACAGCAGGGACAGTGCCTTCCCTGACCACAGCACGGGCAGGTGAGCGGGGAGGACGATGGTAGCAGTAGGTTTGCCTCTGTTCTCCTGCATCCCCTCTGTCTCCTCTCCGCCAGCCCTTTTTGTGTCCCCCTCCTCCCTGTCCTGGTCCCTGTAACCTCTCCTCAGCCCAGCAGCAATGATGGGGTGCAGAGACCCCTCCGCTGGGCTCAGCGATCTGGTCTCCAGCTCTGGCATTGCTCTCCTTCCACTCGCCTTGCTGGGAGAGAGCAAAGGATCAGGACAGGCTTTGCTGATGCGTCTGTCCCTCCTGCCTCATCTGCCTTCTGCTCTGAGGCTTCGGGAAGGACCCCAAAGCCCCCATCGGTGCCGAGACACGCAGGGGTGGGAGAGCTGGGTGAGGCTGTAAGGGTGAAACTGTGTCCCTGAGGAGCACAGAGGAGGAACCAGCTTGGGCTCCCTCCGTGTTGGAGCTAGGACAGGTCCTGCCACGCTCCCAGGCTGCCTCCGATGTGGCCTCCCCGCTGCACCTCAACCCTGGCAGACGGGCACGGTGCTGCCCAGATGAGGAGGAAGACACAGAACCACTTAACCCAAAATAATTTTATTGTTGCTGTTGCTTCTGATACAAAAAGGAATTCCACAAAGAGCCACCTCTCTGTGCGGGACAAGGGGGCACAGGTCTTGGGTTTCAATGCTTCCCCCCAAAAAAAACCAACCAGCAAGAAATGTCAATACAAAAAAAACACCGCACCAGAGAGGAATGAAGGAAACCTTGAACATTTTCATTTGAGACTTTTGGCTCAACACACACACACAAACCCATCTCTGCTAATTTATTATTATTAATAGTTTTTTTTTTTTTTTAAAAAAAAGCACCTGTTGGCAAAACAAAACCAAACCAAAACAAAATAATAAAAAAACCCCCAAACATCAGGCCACCCATCCTGTCACAAGCTCTGGGACTCTTGCAAAATCCAGAGTCTGGAGCTGCATTATGCAAAAGAGTTTTCAAGTTTGACATTAGCCCAAATACAGTATACATACACTTCCCCCACCCCATGCGGCGGCAGCGTACCAGGAAAAAAACAATCCCCCCCCAAGTACCAAAAAAAGCTACAGGAATATGCACTCCTCACAACAACGAGCAATCATAACTTTGGTGGTTATACATAAATATGAAAGGGTGGATGGATACAGTGCACTAACGCTGACGATTCAATACCAGCACCAGCTTCTGAAAGCTGAAAGCACCTTGGATTTGTTGGTAAGGTAGTCTTGTGTGTCACCAGAGTGAATTAGCACCTTTCTCTCCTGTGGTGATGCACAGGGTTGATGCAGAACTGAAAACAGATTCATGCAAAACTAGGAAATGGCATTGCAGAGACCAGGTGTGTGAAGAACACTCTTGAGGGAGGAAGAAAAGCCCACCTGGACAGAATGGTCTGGACAGGCTACTCAAGGCAGCAGGGAGACCTCAATTCACTTAATTAACATTTTCCAGACTCTTTTTAGTGCATTTCGTTTGTCTGCATTAACCAGAGACGGTCCATCTCGGTTGTCCCCTTGGACTGACCAAGATGTATGCGACAACCAGAGGGGAGCGACTTGCAGCCCCCGTTTTCAGAAGTGCTCCTGACTGGGGGAGTCTGGCCATAAGCACCGGAGTCGCACAGATGGGGTGGCTCAGAGTCAAGGACCGTTTGCAAAATGAAGCTCTGGCTGTCCTTGCCTCTTTCTTCCTGCCAGGCTGCAGAGACCACCCCATCCCCATCTCGCTCCTGCTGGTGGGAAACTTTTCACAGGATTTTCAAACACTCACAGCGGTGGTGGCCAAGAAATCTGCCCCTGCAGCATGCCAGATACTGCCAAGCCCTCCATCCCCTCTGGCATGGGAAGCATCCAGATGCTCTCTACCAGACTCATGACATTTTTCCTGCCAGCTTATTTTGTCCAACCACATTCAATGATGAAATTATTTGCCTTTCCCCAGAGCTCCTCCTCATTTATAGGAGGACACCTTAACCCCTGGACTTGCTGGAGCTCTGGAAAAGCCCTTCCAGCTCCAATCTTTGGAGGGTGTGCATGTGTTTAGCATACCACAGTGTGAAAATCCTAAGTTCCCTACAGAAGCCTGTGGTCCTGTGGCCTGGCTGCTTCGTGATGTGAGGTTAGCAACCTGAACTGCCCCTTCACTCAGAGGTGACCTTTTCTGTTTGACGGAGGAGCCCAAAAGGACCAGAGGACATGGAGAGGACAGACAGAGACAGAGCACAGCCAGTGTAGGTATGGGATGGTTTCTGCAGCACCATCAGGACAATGCAGAAGCAAAGGAGGAACAAGAGCTGTTGGGAAATGCACTAATACCACACCGTGCCATAGCTCCTTCCAAAGCTGCCCCCAGCCCCCTCTCACATCTCCTGGGCTGTGGGGTGATGTTTGGCCTGTGACCATGAAGGGCAGGCAGCTTCCCCATGGTACTGCCCTTGCCAGCTCAGACTAACAGTATCTTGGTTAAAGGCAGGAGCTGAGCAGTGGGAGGGAGTCCCTGCTAACAAGGTTTGAACCTTTGGCAAAGCTTTCATGAGCTCTTTTGCGGTGTGGCTTGGTTTTGACTCAAGCACCCCATGGAGCGGAGTATCCCTGCATGGCCAAGGTGAGTGCTGAGCCCAGAGGGACATTTCCCATCAGTTGTACAGTGCAGTGGGGGAGGTGGTGGCAGGGGGTGCAGCGAGAGAAGAGGCAGTTGTTTCCAGGTGTGGATGGCAAGGCTAAGGACTGTACTGTCGGTTGGGTGGGTGGATCTCATGGATGTTAGTAGAGCTGGAGCTGGAGCTTCATCCTCAGTGCTTGGCCCAGCTCCCCTGCTAAGTAGTTGAGGTGGTTCTTGGCCTCTAGTTTCTGCAGTTCCCTCTTGCGGTACAGGGGCACGCTCACGATTTCCAGCAGGTAGGTGCCAGGCACTATTTTCTTGCGGCTGAGGTGCAGGTAGCTGAGCCCCTCTTTTTGGTGGATGCGGAAGTAGCCATCCTCATTCCCGTGGGAGATGAGGTACCGCACACGGTTCTCCAGGGGCTCCACGGCTGGCAGGAGCTCCAGGATGTGCTCCTTGTGAGCCAGGTCAGAGAGGTTCAGCATCATGGACAAAGGAGCATCCACATCCATGCTGGCCAAGTTCACAGTGTGATCCTTTGAAAGGAACCAGGCACGTTACTTACAGATACCAAGAAAAGCTCATGGCCAGGTGAAGGAGGACTTGATTTAGAGGAGTTCTGCCCCAAGGGCTGCCCCAAAGCAGCTCTGAGAAGTGGCTACAACTTCTACGATCCTTGCTTCCCTTCAAGTGTTTCTTGGTACCCTGTTTGTGTCTCTGAGACTGAACCAGCCAGTACACAGCCCTCATCTTCAGGGGAAGAACCAATAAATTCAGGGGCATTTTCCCCCCGAGGCCTGAAGGGCCCATAGCGACATCCCAGTCCAATCTGTTCTGCCCAGGCCTGTGAAATTCTTGGGGGAGCTTTGGACAGAGGCCAGGACTTCCCTTCAAGAAAGAACCTGAATTTATAGTGACAGGTCCAGTCTGGAGTCAGACAGCAAGTGCTGACAGTCCTCTATGGCCCTATGGGAACTGCTTCCCCGCCAGCTCCCCTTGCAAGGAAATATATGTGCTTTATTTCTTGGTTGCATGCATTTCCAGACATTTGTGGCCAAACCACACAAGTGTGTGTCACTTAAGATTGTCCTGACCTTCTCTAACGTATTGTGAAAGACCTTTCATTTCTGCAAGGACTTCTGGACTCAGTGGCATCCACAAACACCCAAGCACCCAGCATGGGCAGGTACAGAGTGAGCTGCTCTCTCTGTCTGGACTGAGGCAGCCCCACAGGAATGGGCACACTGCACGGGATCCACCCCAGGCAGCCAACCCCCAAGTGACCCAGCTCTTGCCTTCCTCCACCCCATCCAGGATGCCATGGATTTCTTACCTGGTGCTTCTCAGTGCCATTGACACTGCGTCGCTGCCGACCCCTCTTGGGGTAGCCATTTATCTTGCACTCATAGCAAGTTTCAGGGGAGAGCAGGTTGTCTTCATCTTCTTCTTGGGGGGCAGGAAGGTAGGAACCTTTCCCAAAACCCAAACCAGAAATACAGTGTCTGGTGGCAGAAGAGCAGAGAGACCCATCTCAGATTCATGCTTCAAGGAGGAAATCTTACCATTGCCCTCACAGGTTCTCCGTGTGGCTCCCAGAAACACGTGGAGGATCATGCCTGGGTATAGGACGTGGCTTGTACAGAATGACTTGTACACAGGACGTGCCTGAGAGAGATCAGGACACATCTTGTTTAGATGTGGCCAGTAGGTTTAATCTGTCTGCACCCTGGACTAGATGGATCTGCAGAGCATCTGTTACAGTGCTAGCAGCTGCACTAACCATTGGATTAGTGAAATGGAAGAGGAGATGCACATTAGCATGAGGATCTTTGATGGGTGAGGAACAGACTGGCATGGAGAAGCTGAGGACTCACGTGGGAATGGGAGCTCACTGGCTCCTGGGGCCCCTTCAAATTGTATTGGTGGCAGAGAGCAGAAGCGTGGGGATGGAGCATGCCTGGGAGCACCATGTGCTTGGCAGCCTGCAATATCCCCCAGGAACGTACAGGTGCCTGGGGAGACTACCTGCTGGCTGCTCTCTTACCCTTGTCCTGCTCGGAAGTAACCTCCAGGACAGCCGCAGAGATAGCCTCCGTCTGTGTTGGAGCAGCCGTAACTGCAGGGGCTGCCGCCTGCCGAGCATTCATCCACATCCTGGCACCCACCAAAGGCTTGGTCAAAATCAAAGCCAGACGGGCAGACGCACTTGAAACTTCCCAGAGTGTTGTAGCAGGAGGCAGAGCCGCAGGCGGTGGGGCTGGAACACTCGTTTTCATCTGCACCCAAAGACAGCAGAACTGGTCAGAAGCTTGGTGGAAGGGAGCTCCTGTGCTGCTGGCGCTTCCCACCCGCCACGGCCAAGTAAATCTGCCCATGGCCATCGCTGAGCTGGCAGCAGGCTCCCTTCTCCTGGCTCCCTGGTGAAACCTCATCCCATGCAGGTCCCTGAAGGCCTTGATTTTTTTATCCTCCCACAATGTAGGGAGCTGCTGGTGTCAGAAGCACTGGGAGCTCATCACTCTGCAGAGCAGCTGCCTGATGGTCGCTGTTGCAGAGAGAACCTGGGGCAGTGCAGTCAGGGCAGGGGCACCATCTCTGGGCACAGGCACCATCTGTCTCTGGGGCAGGAAGCTCAGTGCTGGGTTTGCGGAGATGAACCCAGAATCCAGTGTCAGAGACAGCCAGGGGTGGCTGGAGAGGGACTCGGGGCTTAGCCGCCCTCTATCCCCCACCCCACAGCTACAGCATACAAGAGCCCCCATCCCACACTCACCCACACACTGATTCCACTGGTAGTGCTGCACGTAGCCCTGCGGACAGCCGCAGCGGTAGCCTCCGAGCACGTTCTGGCAGCCATGCTGGCACCGATGGTTTCCATCACACTCGTCCACATCTGCAGCAACGTAACACAGATGGTGGTGAGACAACTTCTCCCTGTCCTGTGGGCAGTGCTGGCTGCACAGGGACCAGCATCCCTGAGGGTGTTCGTGTGGGTGGGCGGTTCTTCTGACTAATTATATCTCTGCAGCTTGGACTTGAATAACACCCTCAGCCCCAAGGTCCACATACATCCCCTTGCAGCCCCTGCTTGGATGTTTTTTGATTTAAGGTCTGGCCTGGCCCATAACCAGATCTGCTTCAGGCTGCCTGTGCTGAACATAGGCTTTTCTTTAGCACAGCACATGGTGGGTTTTGGCCGGCATGAGATACAGGACCATTCCTTTCCCACCTTAGGCTGCTCTGGTTGCAGCACCAAGACCTTCATCTACTTGTCCAAGAGACAGCGTTTCTCCAGGCAGGTCATGCACTGACCTCTCCTTTGCACCAGGGCTTCCCGTGTGGGTTTCTGCTGCCCCACAGTAAGGAGCAGTCCCTTCTTGGTGGGACTGAGCTGCCTTAGAGACTGTGAGTGAACTAGGAACTCCTCCATGTGGAACATGTGTCCGCCAAAGCCCCAGAGACACAGACCCACCTTCACAGTTGACACCAGAGCTGTCCAGGGAGAATCCTTTCTGACACTCGCAGTTGTAGCTGCCTGGCGTGTTCAGACACTGTCCTTTGGCTCCACACAGAGAGGGCTGAGCTGTGCACTCATTATTGTCTGCAAAACACCGGCAGCCACTTGTAAGTTCATCCCCAACGATGTGGCTGTGCGCAGCTTTGCAGACAGCTACCTTGCATCGTGGAGCTTAGCCCAGTCTGAGTAGCAGACAGACAAGTCAGATGCACAACCCCAGGCCGACTGGCGAAGGGCAGTGCTCTACAGCCAGAGCTGGAGGGCTGGAAAGACTCTCCTGGGCTTAAAGCTAACCCATGGGGACCTTGCTGGTGCTGTATAGCAGAGCAGCAAATGCCTCTACTCACCGATGCAGGATGAGTGGTGCTGAGTGAAGCCTGGGGGGCATTTGCAGTTGAATCCTCCGATAATGTTCACACAGAGGAACTGGCAGTTGTGCTGCTTGGTAGAACATTCATCCAAGTCTAAAGCAACAAGCACAAGAATACATGTCTCAATTTATCTTACTGAGTTATCTTATCTTTGTGGTCTGAGTCTGTGACACCCAGATGTACACGGTGAAACACCATGGTCCTGGGCAGACCAGGACCTGTCACAGACCAGCCTCAGGAACAGCATGCACAAAATTCTGACATGAGAATCACAAGTCCAGGGAGCCTCTTCCCACCTCCACTGCTGGTCTTACACAGCCACATTTGGAAGATGCAGAGATTTTTCTCTGCCTCTCCTATAATCCACAAATCCCAGACTCTCCCAGACTCTTGACTGCTCTGGCACGTGTTAATCAGCTCTTGCCATCCCCCCTGCTGCCAGAGATGAGGCAGTGTCTCTGCTGCCTTCTCCTGGATGAATACCTTTGCAGATCTTCCCATCCTCTTGCAGAATGTACCCTCGGGGGCAGGAGCACTGGTAGCTGCCTTCTGTGTTCTTGCAGATGAAGTTACACGGCTTCGGGGACTGGTTACACTCATCCAAATCTAGACTCGAGAGACAAGACACATCAGCATTCGCAGGTTATGCTGCTGGGCTGGGTCCCCACCAGCCCTTGGACCACACAGTCTACCAAGGGGCTCCTGAATACAAGGGGATCCCAGGTTTCTTGGCCCCACATCACTAGGTGGTCAGATGGCCCTATGGATCCTGGCACTCCCTGCCCCAGATAAATGCATCTTTTCCACTCTCCAGGAAGCAGGGGAGCCGAGACAGGGGCTTTGAGGGAGCACCTTCTTTGAGCTAGCACAGCAAATCTAGGAGGTCTCCTGCAGGTAAAGAGGTGAATCACCTCCCTGCTCAGATATGGGATGTTGTGTGCCCTGGTGGATCTGAGTGACATCTTTTGCGGCCCCTTCCTAGCTGAAGAGATGGGTGGATGCTCCTCCTGAGTACTGGGAACATCAGGGATCAGGCCAGCCCTGTACTTCTGGAGCTTTGTCACCTCTGCCCAGCAGGCAGTAGCAGCCATGGCTCTGACAAAGCCCATGGGGTTACAGGACCCTCTCTTTGCATGCTGCAAAGTAGGGGTGGAAGCCTTCCAAGGCCAAGGGCTGTCCAGAGACATGGGTTTCCTTCTCCCCACTCACCCACACAGGCTGTGCCTGTGATATCCGCGGTGTAGCCCAGCCTGCAGTGGCAGCGGAAGGAGCCGATGCTGTTGATGCACTGTCCGTTCTTGCAGAGGTTGGGCAGTACCTTGCACTCGTCGATGTCTGTGGGAGGGAGGGAAGGACCTGTTAGTGCCAATGCTGCCTTTGTCCCCATGCTCCTGTGCCAGGGCAGCTCAGACTCTCTCTGGGAGCCAGACACTACATTCAGGGGGTTGTAAGATAATGTCGCAGAGGCTTCTTTTCTGCTCCAGGCACTGTGTAGGTCTGTCCCAGCCAGTTCCCAGGGGAATTCTGCCTGTACCCACATCTCTGCTTTCTCCCTTTTGCATTGAAGGTGATTTGGGCCCCAGCTCACCTCTCCCATCAGTGGAGTACCCTGGCCCATGAGGACACATTTTCTTGTACTGGGCGGTTCCAGGAAGGGGGCAGAGCTCACACTGGGGGCCCCAGCTGCGCCCACTGTTGCAGCAGCACTCAGATTTGGTGACCAGGTTGCGGTTGGTGGAGGACATCTGGCACATGGTTTGCAGCACTTCAGTGAAGCAGAATCCCTGGCGAGTGTCTGGACAGAGAGAGTGGGGATACAAGGTCAGGCTCTGAGTCAGTGTCAGCACCAGGGATAACCCAGCAGCCTGTCCAGCCCGTGCCAGTTCCAGCGCGGAGGGTAGTGTGGTTTGGATAATGCTAAAGGTAAAGGTGATGCTCCAACAATCTTTCTGCTCAGAAACCCTGAAACACGTGAAAAGCATCATCTGCTACTAAAGAGAGGCTGCTCAAGACCCACCAGGACTTGGTAATTACCAATACACTCTGTGCCAGATGGGCTGACTTCAAAACCTTCATTGCAGTCACAGCGGTAACTTCCCACCGTGTTGATGCAGCGGCCATTGGGGCAGATTCCAGGTTTGGTGCGACACTCGTTCTCATCTAGGAAGGAAGGAACCACAACGAGCTGTGGTGAGGCATAGGACAAATTTCAGCTTTTCATGAGTCGCCACGCTACCACTCAGCTTGAAACACCCTCCCATAGTCCTTGAGGACCACTTCCACATCCTTAGGCAGCTGAGAAACATCCAACTGCCCTGGACCTCTCCCAAAGCAGGGTGGCTGAGTACCGGCTTCCCTGATTTGCACATTCTCCGCCTGCAAATGGCCAAGCTGCTGAGCTAGGAGTGGAGCTGGGCTCACTCTGCATCCCTGCTGTGCCTAATACTGCGCAGGTCTGGGCTGTCCAGCACTGGCCCTTCCAAAAGCAGCTCAGTGCAAAGAAGCTTGACAAAAACATGGAAAGACGGAAGAGAAAGGACACATGACATAACGCTGTGTCACTCTGTGCTGGAACTGTGTAGACCCGTGGGTCCAGAGATGAACAGAGGTTTTGTGTGTGTAGGCATCTGGTAGGACATAGAGGAAGTTCTGGGAAACCCTGGGGAGAAGCAGTTTGACAGAAGGACATAAAATAAAGATACATGGACAATGCCTAGAAGAGGATGGTCTCCAGCCACTGGGAACCCCTCCCAGCCTAGTCCTTGGTACCTGTGCAGCCCTCTCCATCAGGCCTGCGCTGCATTCCTGGTGGGCAGATGCACATGAAGGTGCCAATGAGATTCTTGCACAGCATCCCTCGAGACTCGCAGTCGTGCAGTCCCTCTGCACACTCATCCAGATCTGCAACAGAGAATCTCATAAGACTTATGTCCAACCTGGCAGCTCTGTAGGGGCAACTAGGAACTGAGTGCTCATATCTGCACCGCTCCGCCAGCCCCTGCTGCCTTGGTCCAGGCTGGCTGGCACACAGCATAGACACCAAGGTAGGTGCAAGTGAGCACAAGCCCAGAGATGCCAGCGCAGAAGTCCTGCCTTCTCTTTGTACAGCACCAGAGACCAGCTAAGCGCAGGGGCCTGGGGAGGGTGTGGGAGCTCCCCTGATGGGTACAGAAGGGGATTTTACCTCTGCACATTCTTCTGTCTTCTCGGAGGGCGTATCCAGATGGGCAGGTGCACTCGTAGGAGCCAAAGGTGTTGATGCAGCGGAAAGCACAGAGCAGGGGGTTCAATGAGCATTCATTGATATCTGGGAGGCAGGAGAGAGGAGGGAGCTCGACTCTGTGCTCTCAGCAGAGTCAGCTGGGCAGTAATGGTGGTGGACCTCCCCAGGACAGACTCCCCCCTCCCCGTGTATTCATCTCATGAGAACTTTATTCCACCAGGGCTTCCTGTCATGGTCTTCAGCTGCAGAGGGACAGACACCTGGTGTCTCAGCGGCTTTGATGGGGACAGGGTCCTGGCTCCTTGGCGAGGTAGCTCCTGCATTTAGGCAGGTCTCCATACCTCTCCCTGGGCTCCAGCCTCAGGGAAAGCTGATGGGGACCAGTGCTGATGTACACACTCACGTGGAGATGAGCCCCACACAGCTTTTCTGCACTGTCCATTGGAGGCTGACCTGACTGCTGCTCACCCAGCGGGGTCACACACGTAGCCCAGTATGCAGTGGGGGTGAAGGGGTTGCCCCACAGCAGCATTACCTTCACATGTCATCATGGGACCTGGCTCAAAGCCCTCATCACAGGCACACTCGAAGCCTCCCACCACGTTGGTGCAGGTGCCGTTGCCACAAGGGTTGCCAATGGAGCACTCATCGGTATCTGGAGGAAGCCAGGACCATGTTAGGTGGATGAGTTAGATAGGAAAGGTGCAGGCTGGTCTCTTCTTGCAGCCAGAGCATTCAAACAAGCCCAGCAAAGCCAGGAGCCAGGGGTAAAAAGCAAAGGGACAGGGGAGAAGCAAGTTCCTTCTCTCCACACGCGCACACACGCGCAGGCACACACATGCTCGTAGCCTCTGACATAAGGAGGATAAAAGCAAGAGGAAGCAGGTGGTCCCCATGCAGACCCTTACCCACGCAGTTGACTCCTGTGTAGTCCAGGTTGTACCCGAAGGGGCACTCGCAGCGGAAGGACCCGTCAGTGTTAATGCAGGCTCCATTTATGCAGACACCCAGGTTCTCTGAGCATTCATTAACATCTAGAAGGGAAACCAAGGCAATGAAACCTCATGTCAGCATGTAACCAGAAACATATCCCTGTCCCCTCAGGGCTGATCCTGCAATCCCAGACACTCCCTCTCCAGAGCTGGGGGCTGAACCTTTGGTCAGCAGCCAGAGACTGTGAGCTTGGGAGGGCACCCAGTCCTATGTCCCTGCCCTCCTGCCACTGGGATTCAACCCTACACTCCAGATAGCCTAACCTGGGTTGCTTCTAAGCACCGCCCAACCCCCCAAAAACCCCCAAATTTCTTCTCATCCCTAGATCAGACCTTACCTTCTCGGGTGTCACCTGGGCCTGGGATGGCTCCATGGCCATATGGACACAGCTCCTGGAAGGCAACTGGAAGAAAGCAGAAAAGTGAGATATGCTTACAACTGCTTCTACTCACAGAAGCTGAAATGTGCTTTGGAGGTTTCTAGTGCATGACTGAGAGCTTGACAGCTCACTGCCCATGGGAGGCCACAAAACCCCAGCTGGTTGGAAAACATCTCTGCTTGCCTTGGATCTGGAAGCACTGAGATGCTTTTGCCTTATCTAAAGCCCTGCAGAGAACTGAGAGCAGATCCAAAGCAGAAATAAGCCTGACTGGTTGCTGGACACCCAGGGAATACTGCAGTCCAGTAAGGGCTACTAGGTTTTAAGGCAGTACTCTCTAGATGGAGGACCCCCACTTTGCTCGACAGCTTGCATTGCTGGTTGTCTCGCCTGACCTGCACACCTTCCCCACACTCTGCGTACGTCGGAGACACACACAGCCATCTCTCCCGTGGAGCTAGGTCCCGGCACACCCACCGTTTCCTTCCTGCGGGCACAGCTCACAGGGGTCTCCCCAGCCTTCTCCTGGCATCTTGCTGCAGCAACACCGAGCCTTGGTGGTGTTGAAGGCCTTGGGGACAGAGCACTTTCCGTTGTCAAAGCGAGTGAAGCAGAAGCTTTGGCGAGTATCTGTAGGAGGATGGGGAAATGCACAGGTCATTGCAGACATCCAGGGGGGTTATGCTCCCCTCCCCGCCATGATGAGCTGCACTCACCGAAGCACCGTCGGCCGTTATCAGACAGCACAAAGCCTGGAGGGCAGACACACTGGAAGCTGCCAGGGGTGTTGGTGCATGTCCCGAAAAGGCAGATGTTGGGCTCCTCTTCACACTCATTGATATCTGGGAGCACCAGGGACATACTACTTACAGAGCAGCCAAAGGTCACTCCTTTCCTCATTGCATTAAAACCAGCTATCTGTGATGTCTGGGGAGCTCTGACGCCTGCAGGACATCACCCTGGCCCAAATCCTTAACCCACCCTCAGGACAAATGGAACAACGAACAGGCCAGGGCACAGCAAAACCACGGAGCCTCCTCCATCATGGGAGCAGGCCTTGCCTTGCTCCGTGTCCAATTGCTTTCAAGAAGATATTGAGGGGTGGTGATGCATGCCCCAGCCCCCTCAGGAAGAACATGGTTGTTCTGGGAATAGTCCAAGGTGACCACATGCTGTGCTGGAAATGGAGGAGGCAGAGAGCCAACATTACCGATGCAGTTGTCGTTCTGCACCTCGTACCCAGGGGGGCAGATACAGCGGAAGGAGCCCTCCAGGTTCTGGCAGGTGCCGGGGGAGCAGGTCCCAGGCAGGCTCACGCACTCGTTGATGTCTGCAGAGGAGGTGAAATAAGTGATAGTGTCTGTGCTCAGCTCAGAGGACTTGGGTGCAGGGTACCTTGCTGCACCCAGGCCCTACCTTCAGCTGCACCCTGCTTTGCCCAAAAGATGCAAGGGAAGCAGATAAGACATTTTCCAAGATGCTCTACCTTGGGAACATGGACTCAGCCCTGCAGGACCTGGTGCTGCAGGAGGCAGAGTGGACACAAGTAGCCAGTGTACAACGTGCCTGTCTGTCCCCGCAGCCCCTGCCTGCAGGATAGCTCCCAAGGCATCCTTGGTACAGCTCTGCATGCTTTAGGGGCATGGACAGGACAATGTTTCTCCTCGCTGCCTGCAGGTCTCAGCACATGGAAAGGGACTGACTTGACTATTCCCTGCATTGCTGGAAGGGAGGTGCAGACATAGTGGGGCCCAGTCCAGCTCTCCATGGGCAGTCAAATGACCAGGCTTTGGCTCCAGAGGACTTGGGGCCTTGTGAGCGCTTCTGGAGAGTCCACTGCTCAGTTGCCTCCGATGGGATCAGCTTGGGGACCATGTCTCATAGCACTGCACAGTGCCAGCCGTGCCATCATACAGCTCAGCCCGCTGAGAAGGGCCAGCCTGCTGCCCGGACACTCACCTACGCAGTTCTTCCCATCAGGGGTCCGGTCATACCCCTCTTGGCACAGGCACTGGAAGGAGCCGATGCTGTTGATGCACTGGCCGTTTCGACACACCTGCCCCACCAGGGATGAACACTCATCAATGTCTGTGGGAGGGAAATGATAAGCACAACGGGAAGAGATATGCACAGCCTGTGAGTGTCAGTGTGCCGCCTTAACCAGCCCTACACCTCTGACACATACAACCACCCCTACAGCCACTGCCAGGTGACACCCAGAGCTGACCCCCTGTATGCCACTGCGTGACACTCCATGCCCCACAGCCGTTGCCACGTTGACCCCAGCCAGCTATCCATGTGGATTTCACGCAGCTCACCCATGCAGTCGTTATTGTGCGTTAGCTCAAAGCCAGGGAAGCAGAGGCAGTTGTAGGAGCCAACTGTGTTCTTGCAGGTCCCATTTCCACAGGGCTGTCGGTCACACTCGTCAATATCTGCAGAGAGAAGGTCACGGCTGATTCAGGGGCTGAGTGAGCTGAGAGCCACTGCCTTGAGTGTGCAGACAGGGTCCAGGCAGCTGCACAGCACTCCTGTGGCTTGCAGGGACAGCCTGGGATCAAGAGGACACAGTGGCCCTTGGCTGTCCTTGGCACTACCCAGCACGTGCTGGAGAGAGCTCACGTCCATCCTGATATCTGATTCACATGGCAGGACTGCAGCAGTCACACTGACCCATGCACATGGTCTGCTCCCCCGTGGCCTTGAAGCCATTGTGGCAGATGCAGACGTAGCTGCCCTCCGTGTCAACGCAGTCCCCGTGGCTGCAGACATTGGGGATCTCCTGGCATTCGTTGCGACCTAAAACAAAGCAAAGTGGGCACTGGTGAGCAGAAGGGATGGACCAAATGGGAAAAGCCAAGGCACTGGCCTTCTGCAGACCCCTGCCTGCTGGTGGGAAGCTGCGTCTGTGAGCAGCAGCACAGCAGAACGGGGTCTTGGTTTTCTGAGAGGTGGCTTCACAGAGAACAAGATTTATGCACTGCCATCTCTAAAAAAAAGAAATTTAATTGGAGAAGATGGCCTGAGCTGCCAGACTAAAGCTGCACTTCACAGTGACCTTTTCTCATCCCTCAGGAGCCCACAATCCCTGGGAATTATTCCAAAAGTACAGGTATGCCATAACCACAGCACAGCCAGGCTGTAGTCCCCAGGCTTGACAAAAGACCAGGAACCCATGGACGGGACGGGCATGTCCTTCATCCTGTCCTTCCTTGGGTCCACACATGGTGGTCTGCAAAACCACCCGAAGAGCCTAGGCAGGGGTGTCAGCACCTCGCACGCGTGTCTCTGGAATAGGTAGCAAAGAGCTCCCATCTTACCCACGCAGGCTCCGCTAGGCGACAGCTTGTATCCAGTTGAGCATTCGCACCTGTAACTGCCTGGGATGTTGATGCAGTCGGCGTTGCGCTGGCAGAGGTTCTCCCCACTGCTGCATTCATCGATGTCTGTGGGAGGAGAGCAATGCAAACCTTGACTGTGCAGCGTGCCAAGCGCTCACCAGGCACCATCATCCTGGTAGGGCTGGAGTGGCTCAGTGGAGTCAACTGAATTTTAACCCTTGGTTTACTCCAACCCAGGTCAATTTTCAATCTTTTTCTGTTGTTTTGCAATAAAATAATGAATTTTAGTTACAACTCAAAACTTTGAAACACTCACATGTGCAAACTTTTTGTAAAAAAATCCCCAAAATACAGAGGAGGGGAAAACCAGACAGGAACATGAATGAAAAATCAGCAATTTTTGTCCAACCATTGATGCAGAAAATGAAGAGGATTTCAAGAAGGCTGAGAACATGTAGACTCCATCCATGTCTGCTGACAGCCCTCACCCTGGTGCCCCGTGAGGTGGGGAGATGCTGGTGCCACGCGAACCCCCACCCTCCTGGGCGCCCTCGGCAGCGTTGCCCTGGCTGCCCCGTTACCTTCGCAAATGAGCAGGATGTTGTTGTAGCTGAATCCAATGGGACACTCGCACCTGAAGCTGCCAATTTGGTTGATGCAGACACCATTCGTGCAGATAGCAGGGATCTCACTGCACTCATCAATATCTGCACACAGACAACATCTCTCAGCATCCTGGGAAGGCAGCAGGGAGGAAAGCATCCCCCATGGCTGGGAGACTGCTGCCCTTGTTCATTCTAAAAAGAAGACTAGCAGGAAAGGGCCACCAGACAAACAGCGGAGCAGCTCTTGGAGGATTGATACTGGGTCCTGCAGATCATGCCAGGCTACGGCTGCTCTGCAGAGGTCTGGGTACACAACAGAGCCACACAAGACTCCAAGTCGTAGGAGGCACGGGATTGCTGGCAGAGCCTGCACAGCATGCATTGGGAAGGATCCTACCCAGGACATCCACCTTGTTTTCTCTGAGTGTGTCTCTGCAGTAACATGGACACTTACTCAGGTTCTGAGACCAGGCTGCAAATGGGAAGTCCAGGGGGTCACTGAAACACTGAGACGGCTCCAGGGTCCCTGACTCTGTCGCTGTGCCCAGCACAATCCACCACCAGCCCTGCAGCCCTGCACCGATACCCTCTGTTGCACTTTCTTCCTGGGAGCAGAAGATGAACTCATCTCCCTCCTCTTCAGTCCCCTGGCTGGCACTGCCAAGGCCAGGTGAAGCGATGATTAACTAATCTGTCAAACAAATTATCAGCGAGTCCATCTTTCAGGACTGCAAAACATCTGTAGACAGCCCACAAATCTTTCAACAGCTCCTCTGGCTTTCCATCCACCAAAACACAAATCTGAAGCCTTGGCTCTCAGCGGTGCCCTGCTGCTGTAGGGCCAGTGCTGCTGGCAGTGTGAGCGCCAGGGCTATCACGGGTCTGGATCCACCTGGCCACTGGCCTCTGTCTGTGGTCACTGGCCACCTCTCTCTCCAGGTGGGACAGAAACCAAGGCACAATTGCAAATGTGGGGAGGTCCGAGCAGCCTAGCCACTCAGGACATCGTCTTGAAGGCTTGGCCAGCTGCTTGAAGCCATGTCTGCCACCTCTTTTCCTTGTCTCTTCTCTGCTTAGGGGTTAATTTACTAAGGGAGGGGAAGGGAACAAGCTCACAAGCACCGTGGGAAGAAAGCAGAGGGGCAGAGAGCAGACCTGGCTCCACAGGGCATGGGGGCTCTACTCACCGATCGGCTTTCCTGTGTGGATGTCGATGATAAACCCGGGGGCCTGGTTTCCACACAGGATCTGGTACTCGGCTGGAAGAGGAACACCGAGGTCATGGCCATGCCCGGTGGGCAGAGTGGGGTGCAGCGAGGGACGAGAGGGGCAAGGGCCAACTATGGCTGGAGTGAGCGGAGAGGGGGTCTGACAGGCAGGAGGGGATCTGCAGGGTGTTCGGCCAGGAGTCGCAGGGACCGGCACATGGGGAACCCCAAGAACACGTATGGCACCAGGCTTACACGCGCATGCACTGCAGGGCACGTACACACACAATAAAAGGCATGCACAGATATGGCATCTGTGTGCCTTGCATGCAGGTACAGACTCAGTCCTCCCCGCAGTGCATGGCCAGCACTCCCCACCGCAACGCTGCCACCCACGCCCAGCCTGCCCACTCAGCCCAGACCCACACATCATCTCCTCTCCAGACACTGTCCCACTCCCCTGCGTCCTTCTAGTGCAATTCATTTCCCCACAGCGCTTACCCACAAGTGCTGCCTGTCAGACACGATGCTCTCCCTTCTCCCCTTCTATTTTGTTAGTGTCTGTGTCTCAAAGTGCACAGGATTGCCAGAAAAGCAAGGGGGCAGCCACAGTATCAAGACACCCATCCAGGAAGGCTGACTTACGGCTGGCTGGCGTGGGGCAGGGCTCACATGGCTTGTTCCAGGCCTTGCCAATGTTGTAGGAGCAGCAGCACATCTTCTTGGTCATGTTGAAGGAGAGCTCGTTCTCACATGTGTCGTTGTAGTTGCGATAGCACACGCTCTTCCTCATGTCTGCAAAGGCAGCCCAGACAGTGTCTCATGCCAGCCCCAGGGCACTCATTGCTGGGGATATGCCACCCTGTCCTGTCCTGGTGCTCAGGGACTGCAGGTGACACACAAGGGAGCCCAGCAAAGTGGCTGCAGTGATGGGCTGAAGCCCTGCCCCAGTGGGACCGTTGGATCCTGCCCTGTAGCAGGCAGTGGCAATGCTCTGCCGGGTCTCTCACCGTCCTGTGCCAGCCACTCTCCCTATAACTGCTGGCAGGGTGAGCGTCAACCTCTCCGGCACGGGCAACGTGCACAGTGTAGGGGCAGGGATGCGGTGAGACACTGGTGAACTCAGGAATCCCAAATCCCAGCCCCTGCTCCCAGCACTTCTGCCCCGTTCGCTCGGCTACGTTGCCCACACCACACTGCCCACAGCACGACCCAGGGGCCGCGCACAGGCAGGGTACTGCCAGACCCCTTCCTGCAGATTTGCAGCATGCCATACCCATGCAGTTATTTCCTCCGTTGACTTGCATGTACTCAGGGGGGCACACGCAGGTGTAGTTGCCAAGGGTGTTGTAGCAGGTCCCAGGGCCGCAGATCCCAATGTGAGCAGAGCACTCATCAATATCTGCCAAATAAAGGAGATTGGAGGTCAAAGCACTGGGCACAGGTAGAGAAAGGCCCGATGTGGGGTTGAGGGTAAGCTTGGCACAAGGTATGGATGGGCCTGGCACAGGGACCAGGCTGGCCTGGCACTGGGAAAGGGGACAGGGTTTGTGATGGGGATGGGAAGTCTGGAAGAAAAAGGGAAAGGGATTCTGCCAACCACTCCTAGGGCAGGCCAGATACACGCACAACTCTGTTGCACACACATGCCTGCATGCACGTGCACACGTGTGCCATACACGCCAGGCACACAGACAAGCACAGGCACCACGGTGCAGCTACCTTCACAGATGCGTGTGTCCTCATTGAGGTAGTAGCCAAGGGGGCACTCACACTGGAAGCTGCCAAAAGTGTTCACACAGTTGCCGCCCTGGCAGAGGCCCGGCAGCTCCTGGCACTCGTCGATATCTGAGGAGGGAGAGCAGCCGGGAGGTGTTCACTGCCTGCCAGACCAGCCCAGGCAGTGCCTTCACCCTAGGATCCCTGGCAGGTTTATCCCACCACCTCCAGCCTCTGCTGGTGCCCAAGCGGCTCGGCCAGGTGGCCAGAGGGCTCGGTGGGCACCCAGCCAGCCCAGTGCCATGGCAGACAGTGCCCGTATGGGGCTGGGCTCCCCCAGCACCCAAGCCCCTGGCGAGGGGGCATGGGGGCCAGGTCACTTACCTTCCAGGATGACAGTGATGGGGTTGGGCCGGAAACCTTCTCCTCCAGGGCACAAGGTCTTGTACTCGGCTGCGGAAAAAGTCAGTCAGGGGGATCCTGAGCTGAGCGGGCTCCCATGAAACAGGAGGGGTAGGGAGAACCAGGAGAAACCCAGGAGAAATAGGCCATGAGGATGGTGACAGTGGTCCAGATGGAGCAGCCTGACTGCCATCGCATGCCAAGCCAACTTAGCTGCCCTGTCTGCCTCATCCACTGCCCTCCCCCAGCCCACTGGACGAAGAATCCCAATCTGGATCCCCCAGGCACAACCAGCCTGGTCTTCCCCACCCCATTTCACCTCTCCCCTGCTCTGGTTCACCTCTCTAGCCCTGCACTGAGGCAACAGGGTTGCCTTCTCCTCCCTCAGCTTCCCTTGCTCCATTGTGGTGATAGCATATCCTGGACCCAGGACCCCCAGCCTGAGGTGAGAAGCCATAGGGAAGCAGCCCTGTCTCTCTGCTCTGCTCTACGCTGCCCATCCGGCCCATGCCCAAGGTCACCCCAGACATTTTCCCAACTCACTTGTGTTGGCTGGAGGACAAAGCTCACAGGGGTTGCCCCATGCACGACCCAGCGAGCAGCAGCAGGATGCCCGAGTGACCCCAACTCCAATTTCTGCGCTGCAGGAGATCCCCCCATCTCCTCGATCCTGGGTATCCAGAAAGCAGTTCCCAACACGGGTATCTGCACAAAGACAGTAATGGGTGAGCAAAGCCTCTCCAGTAAAGACTTGTGTGCACAGGAGGAATGAATGGCACTATTGCCTCAAGAAGCTGGGAGAGAGATGAGGCCCCAGTCCTGTCCCAGATGTCCACACTTCAGCTACCTGGGTTGTAGTAAACCACATCCAGACTATCCTTGCAGCTCATGACTTTGGGAACCCTTCAAGCATAAAGTGTGCCCAGCTTGTCCGGTAAAAGCCACACTATATCATACAGAGGTCATATCATTGTGGCCTGTCTTCAGGTATGGCTAGGGAGCATGACCCAAATAATGCTATCGGTAACCCAGGGCCTTTCAAGAAACAAACACTTAGCTCCAGAGCTGCCCAGGAATAGCATTGCTTCAACCAGGAGAGCACCCACACCGGTGACACAAGGTGGGCAGGCTTAACAGGAGGCAGGGTACTCTGCTGCTGCTGCAGGGTTAAGCCCATCATGGACAGTCAGGTGTTTGGCAGGGCAGATAGTGGTCAGCCACCCCAGTCTCTGGTAGTGGCCAGTTCCAGCTATGTGGACCAACAAGAAGGATAACCAAGGTCTTGGATGGAAGGTCTGCTCTCCACACAGGTCCCCACTCACCCACACAGCCCACACCAGTGGGGTTCAGCTCGAAGTCCTGTGGACAGTTGCACAGGTAGCTGCCAGGGGTGTTGACACACAGGCCATTGATACAGTTCACAGGGTCTGCACATTCATTGATGTCTGAAAAAATGGAAAGATGAAGAATGAAAAGAAAGATGACGACCGCCACAGTAACCACAGCCCCAGCCCTAAGCTCTGCACTGTGCATTCAAGGGTGTATCCCCACGACCATGGTGTTTCTAAAGCTGTTCATGTGATGGTAGGCAAAGCCCTTCTAAAAACAGACCTTGCCTTGTCCTACCTCACACCACCCTCCCCAGAGACAGAAGAAAGGAGTCAAGCCACACTGAGCTTTCCCTCTTATCCATTGAAGGCCCACCTTCCAGCAGCATCGATGCCTTGCCAAGAGCAAAGACACATCACCACATCACCCAGGGACACTTAGTTGGCTTTAGGCTGCTAGTGCCGCTCCCTGTCATGGTTGGGGCAAGCTCATACCAGCAGATCACAGGGCAATGATCCTCATCCAACAGCCCTGTGAAAGTCCTATACCTGTGCAGTTGCCTCCACTCCTGTCCAGTTCATAGCCGTCATCACAGGCACAGCGGAACATCCCGGGCAGGTTCTGGCAGGTCCCAAAGACACAGATGTTCTGGAAGGTGCATTCATCAATGTCTGCAAAACAAGGAGAGCTGGGTACTCAGGACCTGGCAGAGTTAGGGCCAGGACAGGCCTCTCCTGCTCCCATCTCAAAGCAGAGCCACAGCCCAGCTGTGGGTAACCCATCTCAGGATGGTTCTAGTGCCATGGGATACAATCTCCTGGGTGAGCAGGACCAGGCATGCTGTGTGTATGTCCTCTCCCCTCAGCCCTGTTTTGCTGATTGTCCACATTCTGCATGGATCCTTGGCTTAGCCCAGCCTCTTTGCAGGCTGGGGACCAACTTCTGTAAGTGCAAGAGCTGGCACCTCAGGAGCTTTGCACCACCAAGTGGGTCTTGCTTAGGTGGGTCTTGCTTAGTAATGGATGAGGTGGTGACAGTGCAGCGGAGACACCAAGGCCAGAAAGGAGGTGGGCCCTGGATCTCCTGGAGCAGCAGTCAAAACTGTGGGCACTTACCCTGGCAGGCCTTGCTGTCCTCTGTGGGATTGAAGCCCATCTCGCACTCGCAGCGGTAACCCCCGGGTGCATTGAGACACTGTCCATTCTCACACAGGTTCACATTGTCTGCACACTCGTCCACATCTAGAGAGAGTCAAGCATGAGACTGACATGGTGTCCACCTGAAGATGGGAGCTTCCCTCAGCCCAGAAAATTTCCACAAGCTTGTTCCCACCCCTCTGCTGGGAGGCCATGAGGAGGGGGCTGCAATACTTCTCATTGCCTTGATCCTCCCCAAACACCTGCTGAGAAGAAGGTGGATCTCTGCTGAAGGTATCTGAGCAGGCTGCGGTGCAGCGCAGGCTGCAGTGGTTTTTGGGAGATATCTGATTTAGGGAACCCCAGACACAGGCAGCCAGGTGCTGAGCCAGGCTGGTGGTTAAGAGGGGGTGACTCCATGTCCCAGCAGGATGCCCAAGCCACGTTCCTGCTGCCAATTGAGTCTACGGGCCTCACCTGAGCAGGAGAAGCCATCCCCGTTGAAGCCTTCTCGGCAGGCACAGCGGTAGGAGCCTGGTGTGTTGACGCAGTTGGCGTTCAGGTTGCACTTGTGCTCTTCAGTCGCACACTCGTCCAGATCTGGGCAGGGAGAACACCCTTGTCAGTGTTTTGCCTCTGGCCTTTCCTCTAAGCCTGGGCAGCTAGTGTAGGGCCCAGGGGGGACGCAAATGGCCCAGGAGACTGCAGCCTCCAGGCACCTGGAGCACTCTTGAGGCTCCAACACATCTCTGTGAGCCTCTACAGCCATGAGGCGCTCCCCTGCCAGTGCTGACATGGACAATATGGCAGTGAGACACTCACACACACATACCTGCATTCCCAGTACCTCCCCAGTTCAGACACACGTATCCATACACATACCCTTACATCCCTTCATACACACCATGCATGCCAGTAAGTCCCTGCACTCGTATACACACACCAACACATCCCTACATGCCTCCCACACCCGTGTATCCCTGCGTACATACCACACCATTTCCCAACACATCACCACACGGCCACATTGCCAGTCTGACAATGACGTTCATCCACACTCATCTCAATACCATGCCCACACACTCTGCATCCCACAAATATATGCCCTTGATCCCACATTCATGGCTTCACGGACACGGTTGCAGAGCCTGACAGTGCAACACCCGTATGCCCACACCTCCAGTCCCCCTCTGTCACACACCCACATCTCTCCACACTTCCATAAGTCCTCATACAGGGCTCCTGGGACTCAAGAGCATTTTACGTGCAGGTGTCAGCTCAGCCCAGCCTTCACAGGTGCCCACAGAGCACGTGGACACACGAACATCCTCTCCTGGCATGAGAACTCACCGTTGCACTTCAGCCCATCTCCAAGCCAGCCTGTGCGACACTTGCATTTGAAGCTCCCAGGCACGTTGATGCAGGAGGCGTGCATGTCACAGTTGTGAGCCCCGATCTCACATTCATCAATGTCTGCAGGAAGGAAGGACATCAGAGCTGACACAGCTCGGCTCCCCCAGGAGAGGAGGGGACAGCCGGGTACAATCCTGCTAATGGGTCTGGGTACCAATGGCTCCTGGGAGTCTGAACCCCAGGGGATGGGAACAAGGTGCTTTGGGGAACAGGCTGCCTGGAGTCGTACCCTTGAGCTGAAGAGCTGATCTGTGCTCAGCCCTGGAAGATGAAGACAAAAGGAAGGGCAGGCCCTTTATAGCTAAGCCAGGGAGCTTGGCTATAAACTAGGAAAGTGTCAATGCCTGCCTGCAGCCTGCCTTCCTGGCAATCTCTGCCTGCCTGGGAGGGGCTCCCAGCACACAGCCACATCCCTAGGTGTCCACAGCATCCCCCAGTACAAGGATGGTGTTCTCTCCACGGCAGCTGCTGGAGGCGTTTGTGAGGGCTCCCACCAGCACCCCTAGCTCCAGGCCTGGCGAGTTCCCACCTGTGCAGCCTGTGGTTCCCTTCTTGACGAAGTAGCCCAGCTGGCAGTGACAGATGAAGGAGCCCTTCGTGTTTTCACACTCGCCGTGCAGGCAGATGTTAGGGTTGAGATCACATTCATTCACGTCTGTAGGAGAAAAAGGACTTGCTTGGCACACCACAAGAACCATGACCTGACTCTGGGGCAGCCCTCTGTATCCCTTCCTCCCTCCAACAGCAGCCTCGTGATGCCGTGCTGGCATGAGACCAGGGCACAGCCTTGTCCTCACCAATACAGGTCTTCATGTCCAGGGATGCCATGAAGCCGTCGAAACAGAGGCAGCGGTACTCCCCGGGGATGTTAGTGCACTGCCCGCCATCACAGATGTCTGGATTATCCTCACATTCGTCGATATCTAGAGAGAGACCGTTGCCAAAGTAAAGATGTTAGAGCCAGTGAAAGGGTATTGTGGGGGCAGGAGGGAGTCACAGGAGCGGCTCTGCTTCAAATCATGTAGTTACAGGACTCTGGAGCCTGTAATGAGGGGCTGGACATGGCAGTGCAAAGCAAAAAAATCCATCCAGGGAAATCACCTCTCTGGAAGTGACTTAAAAATGAGACCACTCACCCTGAAGCCAACACTATGGCTGACTGGCAATGGATGCAGAGGTCCTCCCCCAGAGCTGACTGCTCACCTGCACATGATCTCTTGTCTGGCATCAATGCATAGCCTTCACTGCAGCTGCATTCATAGCTGCCCTCTGAGTTGGAGCAGTGTGTGTCACAGCCGCCGTTGGTTATGGTGCACTCATCGATGTCTGGGGGAGAAGGGAGAGGTCAGGCAGTTGCTTGGGTCGCGGGCTGGGATCCGTGCCTTGCAGCAGAGCTGCTCAGACACAGTGCCAGTAACACAGACAAGGTGGGAGAGATGTTGAAGAGGAAACAAAGCTCCCTCAGCCAGAAGAAAGCACCTCTTGCCTTCTTTGCCAGCCACTTGTGGCTCACAGTAGTTTCAGAGCTGATGACAGCCCCTAACCAGTAGTGCCAATCTGGCTGTAGCTCAACCAGGAGGTTCCCCCCTTGCCTTACCCTCACACCCCACTGAGCATTGTAAGAGGCACGAAGCCAGGAGGGTTCTAGATGCATACTGGGGTCTTGGCACGGCTATTTGGCAAAGGGGAGCACTCACCGACACAGCCCTGCCTGTCCAGTGTGGCCTGGAAGCCCGAATCACACGCGCACTGGTAGGTACCAATGACGTTGACGCAGCGTCCGTTGCGACACAGGTTGTCACTAAGGGAGCATTCGTTGATATCTGTGGTGGGAAGAAGAGTTTAAGCAGCCAGTCATGCTGATGCCACATTCAGCATCGTTTGGTACCCATCCCCAGGTACCCCCCACCTACTGCTGTCTCCCAGCTGCATTTGTCATTGCCCCATTGGTCAGTCTTCAGTCAACAGCAGGTAGAACAACAGACATCATAAATGCAATGAAACGCTGGGAGTGACCTCGGTCCCTCCTGGATGTGTGTGTTCTACCCACATATGGGATTAGAAGGAGAGATTCATGTGCCCAGCACGAGATCCAAGTCTCCCTGTATCATTGCCCTTGAACAGGCTCCAGTCATAACATAGCTTTCCATCATCTCACCAATGCAAGTGTTCCCTTCAGAAGTCAGCTCATGTCCAGGGGGGCAGATGCATTCAAAGCTGCCATCTGTGTTCATGCAGATCCCACCTCGGCACAGCAGTGGGTCCCGTTCACACTCATTGATATCTGCAGAGAATGGCATGAAATGTGGTGGACTGTCCCCTTCAGCTAGGATTTCCAGATAATGGGGTGGTGCTGGTGCCATGCACCACAGTCCCATCACCAGAGATATATCCCAAAACAGAGGGACATCACAAAATTAACAGGGCAGTGAAACCAGGGCGTGGGTGAGTCCAGTGAACTCATGGCTGAAGTATGCATTCTGGGAAATTGCAACTCTTGCCTTGGCTTCAGTAGAACATAAAGCGTAACATCAGGAGGAAAGAAGTTATTAGCTTTGTGCAGATTGGCCAGCAAAGACTAGAAGGATAGTTCCTAGCTCACATCCCACCTATCTTAGTACATTTTCACAAGTCCCAACAGCAGAGGGAGAGTTCCTGGGAAAACGTGTAGGTTGTTTGATAGAAGACTGACAGACAGGCTTTCTTGGTAACAGCCTGCAGAGTAGTTCCAGTATCACACACAGGGCTAGGAAATAGTCTGTACTTTTCTGAAAAAAATCACATATGGACAAAGCGATTGAATTTACTAGGAACTAGGGAAATTCCTGAAATAGATTAAACTGCAGTGAGAGAGATGTGATCCAGCCAAAGATTAAACCAGGCTGCTGGCATTAAAAATGAAAAAGAAAAAAAAAAAAAGGAAAGAAAAAGAAAAGTGATAGAAAAGTTTATAAATGCCAGACTAAAAAACCCAAACAAGGGAAACTACTGGAATGGTGCACTGGTGATGGCTGGAAACAAAAGCCAACAGAAGGAGGAGATGAAGCACTGCAAGTATCAGAACTGGAAAGCCTTGTTATCGATTCATTATCCATGGCCCCTGGAGAAAGCTTTTTGTGATCTGCTATGATATTGTACAGGTAACAGTCTTTGCGGTACTTGTGGTGTTTCACAGTGCAAGTTATGCTCTTTGGAAGGGCAAGTGCTGGATGAATCTGATCCTCTGACTTTGGAAACAGGAATCTGAGAATGAGCTTCTCTGTTTTGGTCCCAGAATAGATGAGAAGGATTTTGCATTCTTGCATGTCCCTAGAATTGGCTCAAGATGTCCTGCACTGACAGTAAGAGAGCAAGAAAAGGGAAGCCTCCCTGGAACTGCTGAGAGGATTCATCTGTCCACAGCCGTACTCTGAGAAATGTGCATTCAGAATACAAAGCCTTTGTGTGTAATATAAACAAACTGAGGGAGCTAAAAAAATGCCCCCAAGAACCCCTTAGTGACAGCAGGCAAAGGGAGTGACGTCAGATATATTTAAAGAACCCATTTTCTTCTCATATGTTTATTTTTCTGATTCCAAGCTTGTAATTAAGAATGGAATCTTTCACCTTACGTGAATAAAACACTCTGTTGAGATTTTCAGCTTATCTACAGCTAAAGTGAACTGGAATACATCTGCCAATGGGGGTGATGGGCCCCTATCACAGTCCCACAGGACCCATGCCTCCGGTTCTCCGTGGCGGGAGACTGCTCCTAATGAACTGCAGAATGCAGGTTCAGTGCTGATGTTGTTGATTGCCAGGGGCTGGCAAGAATTCCTCCCTCATGAGGCTGAAGCCAAGTTCTTTTGCCAAACACAGGCGGGAAGAAGTTAATCCTTGACCACGGGAAATGCCATAGTGTCACAACACCTTTTGGGGTGAAATGACTCAATCCCCTGTCACCTAGAAAAAAGGGTAAGGTAGAACTGTGTAGATGATAGTGAGCAATAAAAAAAAAAGCAAACAAAAACAAAACAAAAAAACACCAAAAAAACCCCCAACCAATGAAACACAACATCCTTATATAAAGATATCAGAAACATCATTACTGAAAGAAGTTAGGAGGCCATCAGTGGGGACTGTGACATTCTCAGCATCTCAGAAATGGAGGAGGAGAAGGAGGAAGATGATCAGTGTGAGCTGTGGTAACCCACGCTACAAATTGTATGGAAAAGACAGAAAACCGTGCCAGTGGCAGGGCGGTGATACATTTTAAAGAACCCAGAGAATCAAATATGAAAAATAAATAAGTGGTATCACATTGTGCCACAGATTGATGTGGTTTGAAAGTCCAAGCCAAAGCAGAAAGAGCAGAATATTAAGACTAGGTCAGTCAGACAAGTTAGTCTGGCTAGACAGACGAGGAGAGGAACATGGTATGCCAGGAATTAGAGGACAGCAACAGTCTGGCTGACTTGTTGGAGACGAACTGAGGTACTGAGGTCATTGATGGGATTTTTTAAGCTACAAACAAGAATTATTAAATTGAAAACAGCTGAGAATCTGACAGAATAAAAACAAGCATGGGCCAGATGGGAGGAGCTGTAAAGAATTATCTGAGGATAAAAGACGATTAAATGGGCAGGTGAAAGGGAGCCCTTACAATTATAACTGGAAATACAGAGGGGTAGAAGAATGCAGACGGTCTAGCAGAACTTCTCATGAAGGACGTGATCTGTGCAAATGTTTGGGAAACTGGACAGGGCCCTGATTAATGGTTGAAGCTGGTATGAAATTGCTGCCGATTCAAATCCCAAGGAAAGGTGCAGAAACAGCAACAGTTAATTAGATATCACACGTAAGTGAGACCAGGTTGAGAGTCATGTTAGAAAAGATGCAGTGGAAAGCAGCCCAAGAAAAATTAGATGAATCAGCAAGATTCAGAGCCAGAAGAGACACAAGTTATCAAGTGGTGAACCTCTTGCTGAGCAAGGTATGAGATACCTCCATGTCCTCATGCCAACGGAGGCACTTGGCTGTGGGATGTGCAATGACAGCAGGAGGCCAAGCAGTGCTATAAAGACCAAAGCTTAATATGTCTCCTAATACAGGAGTGGAAATAACAGGTTTATTAATCTCAGCAGTGATCTAATGATGATATAACTGACAGCTACTTGCAAGGAACATATATTATCTAGAAAAGGGACCAAGCTACATGTAACTAGATTAAAATGACTGATGTGGTATGTGAGACAGCATGTAGGGCAGGTAGACGTACCAGGTTAAGAAGATAACTGTGGTGGCATGGATAGGGTACTACACAAAAAGATCTACAAGTTGAGAAACGTTCTGCAACGGTATTTGAAAATACATGGTTTAATGTAAGCGTTGAACATATGATATTAATAATGTCTGGAGATAGGTGTACGTTTAGAGTGTGGATATGTAAATAATCAGTGGCAGAATAAATAATAGATGGATAACACAAGGCTGAAAAGAAGTAGAAGGAGATGAGACGTCACACAAAGGAAACAGCCAAGTGTGTATGAGAATTGGAGCTCACAGCCATTGAGTTCAAGCTGCTGGCCTGGCAGAGCTCCACTGTGTACTAGCCAATCCCCAGTATAAAGGTTGCCGTCTCCCTGTGTAGCAGGAATGAAAATACCAGGCATGGATCCTGTCCCAGCTCAGTGGCAATGCCAGGCTCAAGTTCCAGCTGCTGGTGGCTGAAACAAGACGAAAGGTTAGTGGCCAAGGTTTGGTGCAAGGAAAGGTCCAAGAAAGGGAAGGGTACAAAACGAAGAAGAATGAACATTGTACAAGTACACGAACAAGTACAAGATGAAAAAGGAAAGGTAAGGCCTTAGTCTTATGTAAAAAAAAAAGGAAGGCAACATTACACTGGGATTGCAGGGAAATGCCTTTGGAGTATAGCAAGCAGGAAACGGATGGGAAATAACTTGAGAAAAGCTAGTTGGTGGCCCCATGGGCTCCCAGCATGGGCTCCCCTGTGCCCTTCCACAGCTAAGGTAACGGTGGCCAGGAGGCGGCAGGGCAGGATCAACGATGTCCACGAGTGTCATGGCAGGAAGAGCCCAGGATGCTCCCCTGGGCCTGGCACCAGAGTCCTCCCTGATGCTGGCCTGGGCTGCCTGTCTCCTTCCCCAGCTCATGGGGCACCACCAGCCCAGGTGGTCCAGGAGGTCCTCATAAATAGAGGTCTCTGCAGGAAGGCTCCCAGTTTTGGCCTCAAGTCTGGCAACCTTTTCATGGTCTGTCCTTGCTCTGCATGGTACAGAGCCCTGGGGCATCACTAGCAGAGACAGCATGGGGCTCGTCACTGGTGGACTATTGGCCCACGTAAGGCACAGCATCCATGCAGGAGGCAGAGGCTACAGCTCTGTCTCTTTGCCTTCCTTCTCTGGAGGGGTCTGAGGCTCAAGCCAAGCCTTCCTGGGGACACGGCCTCTCTCTTTATGTCCTCCAGCTTAGAAAGCCTGTGCTGTGTCTCATGAACCCCTGACTTCACTTTGCATATGCTTTGCTGTCCTCCCAGGGTTACATCTATGGTGCTCTCAGCTACACATGCAGCGTTCCTCTCTCTACACGTGCTGCCCTTCAGCCCAGCTCTGCCTTTGTGATCAAAGCAAGGCAGAAGACTCACTGCCCTGGGGAGAGCAGAGGTTGCCAGGGCTCTCTGCAGCACAGGGACTCCCACAACTCCCCCAGAGGGCAATGAAGAGATTTGGCTTGATATCAGGGGACAGACAGACAGACAGGTAGCTGGACAGCCAGACGCACAGATTGCAGCTTGGCATGAAGCCCTTTGTCAGATCTGGCACCAGCTACTTTCCTGCCTGTTGCAAAAGAGTAAGGGTGTTGCCCTGCCTCGGAGACAAGTCCTTACCCATGCAGTTCTTCATCATCATGAAGCCACTCTCGTAGCCTTCGAAGCACTCGCACTCGAAGCTGCCCGGTGTGTTGACACAGGTGCCATGGCCACACAGGTCTGGTGAGATGCGGCACTCATCGATGTCTGTGGGGATGAAGACCAGCTAGTGGAGGCAGGACAGACTACAAGCACCATTACAGGTGGCACAGGACTGCCTGTGCTGCACATCAAATTCAACGAACAAGGACTGGCAAGTCTGACCCAGCCGACCAAGGAACTCCTCTTCCTGAAGGGAGAGACAGCAGTTAAGCTTTGTCTCTGGTGCAGGACTGATCCTTCATCCCATGAGAAGGAGGAGCCTTATGCTCATGGTCCTGTCCTTGGCTTCTCAGCATGTCCCTAAGATAGCCGCCACGACTCCTTCAGGTACCACCATCATGCTAAGCATCCCACAAGGCAGGCAAGGCAGCAAGATGGGCAAGAGTGGTCCATAGGGGGGCTACTCTTCCCTTACCTGTGCAGTTCCTTTCCTCAGCATCCAAAGCAAAGCCGTTGCCACAGAGACATCTGAAGCTGCCGATGGTGTTTCGACAGGTCCCATGAGCGCACAGGCCAGAGAAGACCTTACATTCATTCACATCTGTGAGTGAAGGCAGAACAGCAGTGTTTCAGGGAGGGGATGTCTGCAGTGAACCTAGGGTCCCAGGGCAGGCAGCAGGTTCCTTGGGCTGTAGCTGAGATGGGCTCAGCACAGCCCACAGTCAGCAGCTCCCCTCTTTCTTCTCACCTTTGTAGAAGGGCCTTCCTGAAAGCACATCTCCTCGGTTGGCAAAGCCGGGTCCCCTCGGGCAGATGGCCTTGTACTCGCTGGAGCCGATCTTGGGACATTCTTCACAATCGATGCCCCAGGCTGAGCCCACAGAACAGCAGCACATGTCGATCCGGTACTTCCCTGGCAGAGGCTCCGTGCACTCATCTTCATCCCACTTCATGTAGCACTGTTCCACACGCACGTCTGGTGAGAGAGCAGAGCTGAGCCCTTGCCTGCAGCACCCAACCTCTTGTAAAACCAGAGATATCATCTTCTGTGACATAGTTAGCAAGGTTCCTGGAACAGCTTTGGCTGGAGAATCCTCCAAGCAATGTGCCATTTGGATGAGGTCACCTTGTTTGGGATGCTATGAGAAATGTAATAGTATGGACATGGCCAGCCTGTGACTGTTGGCAACAGGGCCAGAGAATGGACCCTCCATGGTGTAGTTAGTAGGGCAGGTGGTCCCTAGGAAGGGCAAAGGTTTGTCACTGTCTGCCCAGAAAGCAGCCAGGAGTTGTTTTAGGGCTGCTGGGCCACGTCATTAACCAGTTAGGTTACCTATTTGGCTACCCCTGAAGTCCACCCAAGGAGAAGCATTACTGGCTGAGTCTGGGGACACGAAGTGCTGGATTTGGCAGCCCTTACCAGGTATGACGTGCCATCACTCAGTTCAAGACTGCTGCACATGGTGTGTACGGGGTGGTGAGATGAGGTGTCCTTACCCACACATGTCCTAGCAGTGCCATCAAGGGTCAGTCCTTCCGGACACTCGCACCGAAAGGAGCCAGCTGTGTTCACACAGCGTCCATTTGGGCAGACACCAGGGAAGACCTCGCACTCATTCACATCTGTTGGCACAAAAGCAAGAGATAGGCATGAGAGTGGCACATGGCCAAGCCCAGTATGGCCTTGAGGGGCTCCTAGAGCGGGTGGAAGGTGCGCAGAGCTGCCCACCAGACTAAAACTGGCAACTTGTTGCAATGAAAAACATGTGCTCCATGCACAGCCACAGCCATGCCCAGACACTTTTGCATGGAGGCTGCATTACAAAGCCTTGTCAGAGACAGACAGACAGGATGGTCCTGTTGCACATGTCCATAGTTGGCCCAGCACTGACAGAGCGGCACCAGGACTCACAAACATGAGTACTGCTGATGGAGCAGCTAAACCTGGAAACCTATTTCCAGGCACATGAATGACAAGAAAATCATCAGTAGTAGTCACCATGGATTGACCAAGGGGAAGTCATGCTTGACAAGCGTGATAAAATTCTATGATGCAACGCCTGGCCTGGTAGATGAGGGAAAAGTGGCAGATATTGTCTACCTATCCTTCAGTAAGGCCTTCGACACTGTGTCCCAAAAAGTCCCCATAGACAAGCTGTTGACATATGGGCTGGACGGGCAGACAGCGAGGTAGATTGAAAACTGGCTGAATGGCTGGGCCCAGAGAGCGGTGTTCAGTGGCATAAAGTCTAGTTGGAGGCCAGCAACTAGCGGTGTACCCCAGGGTTCAATACTGGGTCTGATCCTCTTTAACATCTTCATTGGTTATCTGCATGATGCGGTAAAGTATGTCCTCAGCAAAATTTGCTGATGATACGTAACTGGGAGGAGTAGTTGACACACCAGAAGGTCATGCTGCCATCCAGAGGGACCTGGGCAGGCTGGAGAAATGGGCTGCCAGGAACCCCATGCACCAGTATATGCTGGGAGTCACCCAGCTGGAAAGCAGCTTGGCAGAAAAGGACCTGGGGGTCCTGGTGGACACCAAGTTGAACATGAGTCAGCAATGTGCCTGTGCTGCAAAGAAGGCTAATGATATCGTCGGCTGCATTAGGAGGAGTGTTGCCAGCAGGTCGAGGGAGATGATCCTTTCCCTCTACTCAGCACTGGTGAGGCCACACCTGGAGTGCTGGGTCCAGTTGTGGGCTTCTCAGTACGAGAGATGGACATACTGGAGAGAGTCCAACAAAGGGCCAGACTCAAAGATGCAGGATAACAACAAATAAACAATGACCATGTTCCCAATAAAAAAAAAAAAAAAAGTCCTCCGCGTCCTGCAACACTTTACCTTCACATGTGACCCCCTTCATCCTAGCATATCCCCGGGGACAGGCAGTATCTGCAAAAAAACAGAGGAATGTCAGCAAAGAAATGGGCTGCGTCCTGCCTTCCTGATCTCTGTGCCAAGCAGAGCCTTACCGATCTCACAGCGCTCACAGGGGCTGCCCCACGCTGCCCCCAGCGTAGCACAGCACTCCGATTTCAGCGTGGCCCCGTTGATGTTCACCTCGCAACGCCCATCCTGGATGTTCAGCCAGCACGTCCCTTTCATGCTGTCTGTAGGGGCAAAGACAAGGTGTGAGTGAAGAGCTGCTCCTTGGTGGAGGTTCCCAGCTTCATGGCAGCCAGGCTGCCACGAGAAGCAGCTAGGAGAAACTATCCCTGAGCTGCAATGGGACTATTGCTCTCTGGTGTCGCATTATCCTTCAGGCTGTGGGGCCAAGCACTTTGCAGCATGGACACAAACTGCGCTGGTGCTCAGAGCCCTGTCCTGCTGCTGTGCTGTGGAGCAGCATTTCTGTGCTCTCTGATACAACTGCTATTGTATCAGTTCTGTGTCCTCCCTTTTCCTATTCCCAGCCTGCTCCTTGTCTGGGTAGAAACAGTCCCTTCTCTCCCGCTGCCCCAGTGATGCCTTGCAAAGCCCTGACCATCTCGGAGTGGGAAGTGGGTACCTTCTTATCATCTTGATGAGAAGGGATCTACTTCATCTTGATGTGCCTTAATGTCAGCACACTACAAACCCATGTGGTGAATGAGAACCCACCATCCTGATGCCCTGCAGGATCCCCTGGGACCCCATGGCTGTGCTTTGTCTTGCGGCAGCACAGCTGGGGATTTCTGTGTCTGCCACACACTGCTCAGAGCACTGCCTGAGGCTGCAGCTTTTCAGGCTCCCTGGATGCATAAGAGAGATGTTAATTGTTAACAAACACCAAGAAAACACTAGGTGAGAAAGAGAGGCCTCAGAGGATCCCCATCCCAAAGGCAGGAGCATGGGACTTGCTTCAGATGAACAACAAGGGCTGCTGATGAGCGCTGCTGCTATCAGAGCTGCCTCTAGAAGGCCACATCCTTACCCACGCAGATGGTGCCACTGGGATCCAGCTTGCTGCCTGGGGAGCACTCGCAAGCAAAGGAGCCAGCATTGTTCCTGCAGACACCGTTCACACAAGGGTTAGAGGTGCACTCATTGATATCTGCGGGAAGAAAGGGACTGTCACTGTAGTGAGTGCCATGGGACCCAGTTTTCTGGGCCAGAGACTGGGGGAGATGAGGAGCAAAGAACATGAAGAAAGGGGTTTTTCAGCTGTTCAGAGGATCACCAGTCCAGGCCACAGGAATCCTGCATGTACAACTCAAGTATGCAGCATCTCAAGGGGGACGGGCACAGACACCATGACATTAGTGAGCTTCTTTGGGATTGAGGGAAGGGATGGATTGAGGGTGGTTGGTGCAGCTACCGGGGAATGATGGACTTGCTCGCTCAGGGCTGCTCCTGGCTAAGACGGGAGCGGCCACAGTGCTGAACATGCCTTCATGTACCTGTCTGAACCAGATGCGAGGCTACAGAGCATTTGCCATTTTTCACCTTCTTTACAGAAAATCAGTTTTTCTCTCTAAACAGACATTTATGTGTACAGTGCCAGTTCTCAAATGTTTGAGGACTTTGTGGTCAGGAAACAATTTCCCCCACTCCAAACTGTAAGCTTTCAATCAAATCCCCAAAACTTGCAATTTTGGCCCGGTTTTAGCTAAAATTTTGGGGGTTTAGAGGAACTCGTTCTGGTTTTCATTCTCTGAAAAGCCCAGATGTTCTGGGTTTGGATGTCCACTATTTTGAATGAAGTGTGAAATTTCCCCCTAGGAAAAAAAACAAAACAAAACAAAACACAACAAACCCACAAACCCAAAGCCTGGACCTGCTCCAGTTCAAACCACTGTGGTCAAAAGGGAACCAAAGACACATTAGGCCTTGAGCTCCCTTTCAGGCAGGACCTCAGGCCATAGCTCTTTACATTTTGTGAAGATGTTCTCCGTTGCCTTCAGAGTCACATTACCTTCACAGGTATCTGTCTCCGTCCTGAAGACAAAGCCCTTGGGGCAGGTGCAGGTGTAGCTGCCGGGTGTGTTGCGGCACAGTCCGTTGTCACACAGCAAACGATTGACAGTGCATTCATCAACGTCTGTGGGCAGAGAGATGGGGTTTCTGAGCTACAACACCAGCGTCCGCTCTTCTACTCTGCCAGCCTTACAGAGCTCTGGCAGCCTGAGAGGCACAGAAATGCAGTACCGTCCGCAAAGCAATACAACATGGAAAGTACGTTAAATCACGTATGTGTAGCTTCTTGCGTGGCACCTTGTGCTCTTCTATGTGGGCAAGGCAGCCCTGAATGGGGACAGTGCTCGAGGGCATCAGCTGCTGTGTCACCTTAGGCTCCTGTGCAGCCGGAGGTCTGCATCTGGCTCCCAGCCTCATACGCTGAGCGTGTGCCACCCTCTCCCCACCAGCACTGAGCTCCTGGTTCCCTATGCCACGCCGAGCTTGCGCTGCCCTGAACTCACCCACGCAGTTCTTGCCCGTAGGATCTGACTCGTAGCCCAGGTTGCAGATACAGCGGTAGCTTCCACGCAGGTTCTCGCACATGCCGTTGGGGCAGATGTCTGGGTTGAGGGCACATTCATTGATGTCTGCACAGAGAAAGAAGTCAAATTAGATGGACCATGGCAAACGCAATGGAGAATGTGTGGTGGTGGCAGGGCAGGGACAGAGGGGAGTGTTACGTTTAGGTGAGGGCAGGGCCTGGGGCAGGGGCCAATGCCTGCTAGATGTCAAAACCTCAGCTTCAGAGATTTGCAAAGTGCCTTGAACAAATCTGCCTTTGGATGATTCTGCAGCAAGGTGTGGTGGGCACCACACTCCTGCTGCCCATGTGCCTGATGGTTGGGCTCAGGTCTTCAGGGCATCTGGCAGGGAGAGCTGTGGGCGTCCCTGCCATCACCCACCTTCTGCCTGCTCTCCCGTCAGCAGCACCAAGTGCCCTGGGCATGTGGACAGTAACCCAGAAGGGCAGCAGCCAGGCTGACAGCATCTCTTCCTCTGCATCAGCATCATCTCACCGCCTTTTTGAAGGAAAGCTCTGGTGCCCAGGCAAAGAGATTTTACCCTGGCGAGAACCAGCCTCCCCACAGAACAGGGCAGGTTTGTGTTCGTACAGCAGTGTCTTCGCAGTGCCATAGTGCCAGATGGCATGCAGCCCAGGCCAGGGCTTCCCAGACACTGCTGGCCTTTGTCTCCACGCAGTCAGAGTTCAGTTACATCCCCGGGGAAATGCAACCCTGGAGAGCGCTGAGCACACATAGTCCTGGCTGCTGGCAGCAATGCGCTGACCAGAGCATGTCTGACATTAGCTTCTTGCTAGAAAGCATCTTATCGTTAGCCTGAGACTGACTTCGGCCAAGACACGGTGCCCTGGAATGAAGCCCAAGAAGCCACCAGGGTTTTGCCTCTGGCTCATTCCCATTTGGAAAGTTTTGAAAGGCCGTAGCTATCTGGCTGCTTTGTGCTCTTCCTGCTGATCCAAGCACTGCCCAGGGCTGGCAGCGCAGCCGCCTGCCTGACCTCTTGCACAGCTGTCTAATTCAAAGCAGCGCCTTGGCAACACATCCCAACACGCGCTTATCCCCTCCCGCTCCCTGGGAGACCGTGAACCCTCTTCTCCCACAACCAAGGAGCTGGAGGGCAGAGGAGGGAAACATGCAAGAGGATGCAATTGGTCACGCTCTTCACTCCCGTCAAAGCAGGGAGTAAAGCCAAACTCTGTGTGTGCATCCCCAGAAATGTAGTTCCCACAGGGTGCCAGGAATCAACCACTTGATTCAATACACAGTCCTCAGGGATGCTTGCTCAACGTTAACTCGTGGTGCTTTAGGGAGGAGAAAAGACACACAGCACCCCTCTCCCCAAGCTCGCATCCCACCCACAGACACTCGCTAACACAGAGACAGGTTCTTGCATGCACTTACACCCACCCAAGCTACCCTGCGCTTACTCACAAACAGCTCTCGCATACACAGGCGTAACGCGCTAACTCTCCAGCACCCCCTCCGCAGCGCCAAGCCTCTCATGGCACGCGCTCCCACAGTCACACAGATGCACGCACACTCCATTAAAAGCAGCTGAAAGACAGAGCTGAGTGTGACATTAGATGTGCCTGCCTAGGATATGGTACATGGGATGCTCATACCTCTGCCATCAGCTGTTATTCCGATGCCACTGCTGCAGAGTGCCTGGAATTCAGCTGTGTAGAAAGCACAACAGAGCCATTAGCTTTTCTAGACAGTTCAGGCACAGTGACATTAATTCTGGGTAATGTTGGACTTATTGCTTGTTTGTTTGTCAAAATGTCATCTGCAGCCTTCCAAGCAGTGCCTGTTTATTACTTATGCAATGTGTAATTTAGAGCTGATACTCGCAGTTAGTAGTCCAGCACTGTGAGAATCCCTGCAATGAGATCAGCATCAGATTCGTGGATCCAACCTAAATTTGTTGACTGCGTGGCATCCCTTTCCCCCTGCCTATGGCTTTCCCATGTCACTGCCAAGCTGCCTAGGCCATCTCAGGGACCTGTCAGGGACCCAGAATGTCTCTGAGCACCTTCCTGGCTTTTTGTAAACTCACATGGAAGAGGAGCTCACCAGAGTTTTTGGCCGGACAGGGTTGGCAGGGCTCTCCGAAACCATGGTCTGGGTTAGCACAGCAGCACTCGGACTTGGTGACTGCTCCCGGAAAGGGACGAGCACACGTGCCCTTTTTAATGCCTCCATAGCAGGTGCTGCGCATGTGGGTGTCCACGCAGACTCGTCCATCCACCCCGATAGCCAGGCCCCCCAGGCACTCGCAGCGGAAGGAGCCCTCTGTGTTAATGCACCAGCCGTTCATGCAGATTCCTGGCGTCTCGCACTCGTCGATGTCTGAAAGAGGAAGCACAAACTGGCTGTTCCCTACCCACGGGCAGCAGGACACACGGAGAGGGGCTTTGGACTGTTTTGCAGGGAGACTTGGAGAATAAGAGGGAACTAGAGGTGCAGCTTAGAGCATCACATCCCCTGCATGCTCTGCTGGCTGTCCCTGATGGTTCAAGGGAAGGAACAGGGATCTGGGCTTCTTCAGTCTCCCGAGACCCAGCCCGTTCTCAGAGTAGCAGGGTCTGGTCTCTGCTCTGTTAACGGGGCGGTGACCTAGAGAAGTCACCCTGTGTCACAGCAGCATATCACAGAAATACTATGTTCTCGTTCTCGTTCTCCTCCTCCTGCCTCCACTCTGCCTTCACATCCTAACCTTCCTGGCTTTGGGAGGTGGCACACAAACCGTAGTGGAACGTGCTGTAGAGGCTGGGGAAGCTGTGGGGATGACTGCTGCCAGCTCATATTGGCCATTCAGAGCTTCACAGCCCTGCTTAACCTCCTTCAGAAAGAGGATTTAAGCTCCAGTTTGCGTTGAAGTAGTGAAGTGCAAGAACATTTTCCCTTGCACCCATTCTGCTGAGAAAGGGTAGTTTCTGGTGGCAGAGCAGGAGATGCCTGGCAACAGCCTTGGTTTTACTCAGCTCCCCTTGGCCTCAGACACATCGCAAGTCCCCAGGAATGTGGATGGCAGGCTGGGAAGAGGGCAGAGACAAAGCTTGGGGACCTACGCACCGACACAGTACCGCCCGTTGGGAGCCAGCACAAAACCAGGCTTGCAGATACATTTGAAGCTGCCATCCTCATTGATACACATCCCGTTGAGGCACATGTTGGTCGTGGCACATTCATCATGATCTGGGGAGGACAAACAGAAAACACGAGCTGAGCCAGAGAGCTGCAGCAAGACTCTCCTGTGCTCAAAAACTCTCTGTCCCTCATCTCAAGGGCAAACTGCTTCTTACGGCAGTGGGTGCTAATCCTCAAGGCAGAGTTCCCACTGCTGCTCCAGGTCAGAGCTGTCCTGCTGCGTCCCTGTCGCTCTCAGTACCCCAGGTCAGCCAGTGCAGCTCACAGCAGGACTTGCACACTGGCTGCTGGAGGCAGCAACTCTCGGGGTGATGGAGAATGTCCTGCAAAACCTACAGGAGCACTCCAGGAGCACTAGCAGCCTTATAAAAACACCTTCCTATTTCTCCTCTCATGTTAAGATGCACTCTGCCCTAGCAGCGTCTACCCAAAATAAAGGGAGTACAGCACAGCTTAAAGTAACCACCAGTCCCCCAAGAGAACATAGTCTCAGCTCAGTCCCAACCTCCCCGAGGCCATAGACGACAGCACATCAGGAAATAGCTTACCAACACAGTTCTTGCCATCAGGGGTGATTTCAAAGCCAGCATTGCAGATACACTGGAAGCTGCCATCAGTGTTAACGCAGCGGCCGTTCCTACACATGACTCCATTCATGATGCACTCATCAATATCTGGCAGGGAAATAAACATAAGAAAGTAGCAGCAGGTGGAGTTGAGAAGCAGTTCCAGCTTAATCTGCTCCATGAGAAAACCAGGCGAGTGCTCTCAGACACTCAGAGTGTGCCCTGCTCCAGGATCACACTCTTCCCCTCTGTACGAACTGCAGGAGATGGAAAAGATGTGGAGAAAGCGTTCTGCGTGCTCTGGAAGCGTCACTACATTTGTGAGGTTACAGCTCCGGGATCTCAGGCCCTCCATGATGTCTTTCTCAACCTCCTGCCTCAGGGCCCCCCTTGCAACTCAAACTATCCTAGGCCTGTTCAAGTCCATAATAGGCAACAAAAGCCCTCAGATCAACAGCCACGGGCTCAGGCCTGCTACTAAGTGCCACAGGGGTGTGGTCCCAGTGCCTCAGCAAAACGAATTGCAGGACAGAAGTTGGGGTACAACGTGGCTGACCGCAGTACAGCAGCAGGGGAGATGCCGTGTTGCATATCAAGAATATGATGTCCACTTGCTCTGGGAGGCAGGCCACTGAACGCCTCGGGGTAAAGATGAAAGACGAAAGGAAGAGGGCTGTCTCAGGTAGGGTGTTGTTACTGACCCTTTATCCAGAGCTGGAGAAGACAGGATGAGCTATTTTATAAACAAATTACAGAAAACCAGTAGGCTGGCCCCAGTGGCAATGGACGATCCAGACACTTTGTAGACTTCTAACGTGGAGCAGTTAGCTTGAGAGCAGCCTAGCAGAAAAGGGTCTGAATCAGAGATGAAGTAGGGTGGCCCTGCAGAGAAGGAAACCTCCTTTTGGGTTATATCAACAGAAGAGCTGTGTGTAACCCACATAGGGCAGTTTCTTGTCCTGACAGCTAGAGGTCACAGCTGAAGGATGACATCCAATTTTGGCACCGCACATTAGGAAAGATAAAGGCAAAATGGAGGAAGTTGAGAAGATAAAAACAAGGACAATGAGAAGCTTAGAAACATTATCAATGAGAGCAGATTGAGAGACTTGCATTTGTTTAGTCTAGAAGGGAGATGATGGGGGGTTAACACGTTGCAGTTTCCCAACATGTAAAAAAATGTTGTAAAGGAGACAGTGATGAACTGATTTTCATGGACAGAAAGGCAATCACAAGAACAATTCAGCTTAAGAGATTTAGTTTGGAAATTAGGAAAAGCCTTTCACATTGTCAGGCAACTGGGGGGTCCTTTGGAAACCCCTTCATTAGAAGCCATTCGACGGCAAAATAAGAAAAACCTAAGGTCAGGCACTGACAGGGAAATTTGCCTTTGCTTCTTGTTCACATGGGACATTACCTTCCCATAATTCTTTTTTAGCAGTCCCTCACCCAGAGCACCATCTTGCTGCAAGACACTGACAGAACAACTCAGCTAGAAATCACAAGCCCTACATTGATACAAGAATTCCTCAAAATCCTATCTTTTACCAAAACAAAACGTTGCCATCTTTAAATAGAGTTCTGCTCTTGAAAAGGACTCTGTAAGTTCCTTGATTGCCGCTAGCCATTTTTAAGGTAGATAAAGGTAGAGGAAACTTCTCCTAGACAGATTTCAGGAGACTGCTGGCAACTCAACTAAGTTGTCCTGAAATCCCATCACACACCTGGCTGGGAGGTTGGTTGGTGCTGAGAATTCCTCATTCTATTTCCACTTTACAACCCTTTGCCTTTGGTACCCAAGTCTCTTAATAACCCTGTTGACACTCTTGCAGCACGCTGTGTCCTCCCAAAAGGAGAGAGGGAAAATACTTACCGATGCAAGCCTGCTTTGTGGGGGTGCTCTGGAAACCTTCGTGGCACTTGCAGTGGTAGGAGCCAGGCGTGTTCACACAGTCACCATGCACGCAGGGGCTGCTGGAGCACTCATCCACATCTGCAAGAAGAAAAGCCTAAGCCTGTGAGTCACCATTATGCAGGGAATGCAGAGCAAGATACCAGGACAGGCAACAAAGTCTGCCTCCTGTGAGCTGCTGAGCCTGGCCTTTCAATTCCAGGGCTCAGCACCCTGACAGCACGGCCAGCAAGGTGGCACCTCTCCCCTCAAGTGAATCAACTGCACCACTCAGCTTGATGTCATCTGCAAACTTGCTGAGGGTGCACCCAGTCCCACTATCTATGTCATTGATGAAGATATTAAGTAGTATTGGTCCCAGCACAGACCCTTGAGGCACACCACTTGTTACTGGTTTCTATTTGGACATTAAGCCATTGACTGGAACTCTTCAGATATGGTCATCCAGCCAATTCCTTATCCATCCAACAGTCCATCCACCAAACCCATATCACTCCAAGTTAGAGGTAAGAATGTTGTGGGGAACTATATCAAAGGCCTTACAGAAGTACACGTAGATGACAACTGTAGTTCTTCCCTTCTTCACTGATGCAGCGGCTCTACCATCAAAGGCCACTAGATTAGTCAGGCACGATTTGCACTTGGTGAAGCCACGTCTCTAATCACCTCTATCTTCAACCTGTCTTCCCTTTCGAACAGTTGCAGCACTCCAGTCGTGTGATTAGTCCCACATTTCAGTGTAGCTTTCTGGCTGCACAGTGGCTTCCAGCTCCTGTTTGCTACCCATGCTGCATGCGTTGGTACAGAGGCACTTCAGCTGGGCTATCAACCCTCTCACCTTTTAAGAGGAACACACCCTAATTCCTTCCAGGCATTTCACAGGTGTTTCCCTGTTGGTTCCTAATACATCAGCAGCTCCTGGCTCTTCTCTGTTGCTCAAAACTCCATCCCCTTCTCCCACTAAATCTAGTTTAAAGCTCTCCTTATAAGTCTGCCTCCCTTTTTGGTGAAGACCTTCTTGCTCCATTTGATCAGGTGAATCCCATCAGCTCCCAACAGACCTGGCTTCTCAAAGGTAGATCCATGATCATAGAAGCCAAAACCTTGAGTATGGCACCAGGCATTTACCTGTTCAATTCCTCTCCTCCTTCCTGAACCCCTCCCTCTGACTGGGAGGGTAGAGGAGAACACCGCCTGTACTCCAGAGTCTTTTAACACTGCTCTCAGTGACATATAGTCTCTTGGTGGTTTTAAGTCGCCTTGTTGCAGTATCATTAGACCCTACATGGAATAGTAGGAGTGGACGATAATCTGGAGGGTTCACCACACTCAGCAGCCTCTCAGTGATGTTGCAAATGAGAGCTCCTGATAGGCAGCAAGCTTCTCTAGAGAAATTGTCTGCATGGCAATTGGGTGCTTCGGTACCTCTCAGCAAGGAATCTCCAATTACTGATACGTGCTTTTCTGGTGGCACTGGCTCTAATGTGTGTGGGGGCTGGATCAAGGTTGTATGGTTGGCTTTTCCTGGATCTTGTCCGTCACTCACGTGCTCTTCATTCTCCAAACACAGAGTGTCATACCTCTTACACACGGGAACTTCAGAAGAAGGTTCTTCCTTCTGGCCTGAACAGAGACAAGGGTCCAGTCTCCTTCATTTTATGAGTTACTTGTGTCAGTCAGCTCAAGGTTGAATTCAGGCTTACCTTCCCCTTGCGCAGCCTTAAGGTAGGGCTGTCACTCAGGCCGGGACAGCACAAAATACCACACATCAATCTCACATTCCTGGATACTGTGCTGCCTGTTGAGCTCCCCTTACAACATAGGTACTTGTTGGAAGAGTTCCTCTAGCTGGGCATACTTCCAGCTATGACATCCACCACTGCCTTCAGGTGCTGGGAGGACTTCTAGGTGCTGGACCTCCATGCAATCTAAGGTCTGGACAGTTATTTCAGCCCTTGGGAGGTCTGCCTGGGTGGAGATGTCAGCACAGGAAGGCTGTTCTTTGCAGATGCAGTGGGTGGACACCATTTTCTTTCAGCAGGACACAGTCTCCTTAGAGTTCGCAGAAAAAATAGCCCACTTACTTATAAAATGGTAATTCTTTTGAAAGATGCCATCATTCTAATCCTAATTCCTTGGAGACATCAAGCTCATGGACTCATGGATCTGAGTAGGCTTGCGTAGCCACCAGCTAGCCAGGGTGACCGTCGGGGCTGCAGCCTAAGCCTGCAGGGTAAGCAGAGCAGGCAGCAGCCCGATAACTGGCAGAGTGCCCTGCCCAGGCGCCGGTTATATGGGGCTTCCCGCAGTGTGAACTGGCCACCGCTAAGCCAATGGCAATGTTGTGGCTACCAGAGCCGCCACCCTGGACCTTCGTCAGGGGCAGACATATCCTTTCCATCATGCTGCTTCGTTACCTGGCACAAGCCCTCTATCTCCAGCCTCTTGTGGGGAGCTCTGACTGGGGTGGGGGCTTTCGGGGCAGCAGCTCGAGGTGCGGTTAGGAGCAGGCATGGGGCACAGTTGGGGCTGACCCGTGTTAAGCAGAGCCTACTCACCAATGCACTCTCCGCGCACGTCCTGCTTGTACCCCATGTTGCACTCGCAGCGGTAGCTGGATGGGGTGGGGATGCAGCGTCCATTCAGGCAGAGGTTAGTGAAATGCTTGCAGATGTCAATGGTCTGATTCAAAGTGGCGGTTCCTGGAAAGCACAGAAACAGCATCAGGCAGAGGATTACAGCTCACTGCCTTTGATTGTCCCTAGGAAGCGGGGTCGGTAAGTCCAAACACCGATGGATCAGTGGTCCTCCTGGGCCCTGAACAACCACGGGGCTGCAGACACAAACTGAGCTGCCTCAGAAATCTCTGCAGGGTGCTGCGGTACCTGGCACACCCCTACCCCACTGACACGCACAAGATGGCACAGCCTCTCAGAAGGAAGGTGAGAATCAATATTTATTGACATCCAGTGCATTTTCATGGGCTTCAGCCCTTAGCAAGGAGCTATACAGGGATGCACACGAGAGAGGTGTCCAAGGTGGTGGGAAAAACAGTTTTGTTTTGGGGAGGCAGAGAGTGAGGCAGTGACGTGAAAGCTTCATTCCTATTTGGTAATTAGAAAGATATTCTGCACTGGAGCCAGCCTCGGCTCCCTTGCGCTGCCAGCAGACGCTGTTTGATCTGCTTCTGGGCTCTGCATCCTGCACAGCATTAGTATCACATCCCATCACTCCCCCTGTGTCAAAATAAACCTTGTAGCTGGCTAAAAGCACGGGTGCTTTGCTCATGAGTGCACGGCTCAGAGAAGCGGGCCGGCACACAGGCAGACATGCTGCCTGTGTTCTGAGACAGGCAGCCAAACTGGGTCAGCACAGTACGAAAGTAATTTTAATTACCAATGCTTGAACTTCCTGGGCCCATTCCAGGCAGACCTGGGATCCCGCCTTGTCCGTTTGCCCCGTTTGGTCCGATGCCTCCAGGCCCGTTGAGTCCCGGCCCAACACCATTGGGCCCAAATCCAGGAATTCCTGGAAAGCTCCCAGGGAACCCTGGCACGACTGGGAGTCCTTCGATGCAAAGCCTGCGGTACTCATCTGAAACAAAACAGCTGCCTTAGTGCTTTTCCAAGAGTGCCTGAATCCCCCTTCTGCCTCTGCCAGAGTGCGGAGAGCAGAGGGATGGAGACGGAGCAGCCCGGAGCAAAGAGGGTGGGTGCTGATGGGAACAGGGCAGATGGGTGAGGAGGGCTTTAACACCCTCCACTCCGGAGCAGGTGATGAGACACAGCTTGCCAGGGTGTTTGGCAACAGCTTCTCAGGGTGCGTGGGACAGCTGGTGCCGTGGGCTCCCTTCACGCAGGAAAGGACAGGACACAGGAGGGTGCCAGACGCTGTAAAGCTCTGCCCTGCTCAGAGCTGGTGGTGAAAGAAGAGAGGCAGAGAGAGAGATCTACGGTGCTGTGCCTTCTCAAGGCCTCCTGCTGCATGGGCTCACCCTCATTTGGCCCCAAGGTTCAATTATGGTGGGAGGCAAAGAGAGCTGAAGGGGTAGGAGGAAAGGGAAAAATTCTTGCCTTGGCTGAACTCATCTGGCTCAACTTCAGATGAGACCCAGGCAGGGGAGCCCGCATCCCCATGTGGCCTTTCTCTGGGTGCTGTGCTGATGATTCTCCACGTCAAGCCTGGGGTAGCACTAGGGCCATCAGGGCCATGAGCTGGCCCAGCAGCAGGTGGATGTCCCTTGTTTTGCACTTACCAGACCCCCGGACAGGGCACATCTCTGGAGTCTGACCAATGGCCCAGCAACGCCCTGAGTCACAGCAGCACTGCATCTTGGTGTACTGGCCAGGGAGGTCCCCGGCACAGCGGCCCCCGATCAGAGCAGAGAAACACGTCCCAATCCGCTGGTCTGCAGAGAGGGAGAGGAGAAGGAGATGCATTCACAGCGTGTCATCACTGTACTCTCGGTCGCGTCCTGAGTGCCCGTTCCCAATGGCATCTCCTCCGGCTTTCCAGTGTTCTAACCTGACCTCCTGTTCTGCCTCATCCTCCCAGATCATGAAGTTCTCTAGCACCTCCATCTGGATCACAGCAAGGCTGTAGGGCCAGGCCTTATTCCCCAGTATTAGACCTCACATTCCCATTTAGGCTCCTGAATACTATAAGCAGCCTGACCGAGAGCCAGAAACAGGCAGTAGGTGGGCTGTCCCTCTCCATTAGATTCTCCGTTGGGAGCTGCCTTCCTTGCCCTGCAGGAAGGACAAGCTGACCCAGCAGATTCTGGCTGAATTAACGGAGCAGAAAACAGATGAGATCCCCACCTCATCCCATGTTTCCTCACCTTCCCAAAGAAGTGGGACTATTTACAGGTGTCTCCCTCCTTTCGTTAGAGTTTCTGTACCCATAAGAGATGTCAGGGACGGGTTCCCCCACTGACCCAACACACCAGATGGGAAGGGAACAGGCTGAGGGGGGTGGTCTGCATGAGACCACTGCAAATGTTGACACTTCCACTGACGGACAGCCTGACCCATCCCCTCAGTGGGGACAGACAAACTGTTCCGGACTAAATATATTATTCAACAAAATTGCATCCTGGGGCTGAGATCTCCATTCTTCAGGTTCCTCCTCTGATGTTAATGTCTGCCTTGCTTATTTATACTACATTTGTGACCAAGCATTGGCCATCAGTGTACAACAGGCCCTGAACTTGGCCATGTGGAGTGGCAGTGTCTTCTCTCTTGGGCTGTTGGACCCAGCATGATATATTTTCCTCTAACTTCTGCCACTAAAAACACTTCCCTGTGATAAAAACAATCCAGTGCTGCCTGCTACTATTTTGAGGGTTCCCAGACAGTGAGCGGGCATTCCCCAGCCATTCCTGCTCTAGGCTGAAGCCTTGGCTGCAACAGTCCTTTCCCTTGTTCTCACTTGTTGCAGGACAGAGCTGGCAGACCAAGGTGGTCAGCCATCTCCTACGCCACTTTGGTCAGGCTGGGGATCCCGGTGCAACCCTTCCAGTGTTAGTCAGTGATCCCCAGTGCTGTGCTAAGCAAGGACCTTACCACAATCAATGCTGTCCAGTGTGGTCCTGCACATCTCAGGCTTGGCAAGGACCTACCTCTCCTTCCCAGAACTGATTTAATGGCAAATGTCCCATGTCCCAGGCTTCCGATGAGGAAGCATTCCCTGCCAGGTCCCAGTGGTCCCAGCATCTCTCACTAAACAAATGGAGCTGTTCCCAATTCCCCATCCCTCCAGCCTGATCATTCCCATTCCCAGTGGATGCCTGTTTCAGGTCATGGGTTAGTTCCCATAGCCTGGACCGAGCTGGGAGGAGAATGAGTGCTGGATGGTGGTCAAAGTCCGCGAGCCTGGCCAAAGCCACAGACACCAAGCCTGGCACCGGTGTTTGGTGTGTGTGGCTTCTGGACAAGGCCCAGGAGACTGAGGGTCTTTCACACGTCTAGCAGGCTCCGTCTGGCACTAAGTCCTCTAGGAAAACCTGGAATCTTCCACTCATTCATCTCCCGTCCTTGTTTCTCAAGTAAATTAATGAGGGGGAAAGTCTAGTCTGATTTGTCATCTGTGCCTCTAGACTGACATTAGCCAGCAGGCTGACACTTTCCTGAAATATAATTGAAATTAATTGCATGGAGCTGTTTGATCTGTAGGCTGTGGTTACATTTCTTCTCTAATCACAGCTCAGTGACTTGCAGAGGACAGTGACCCCATTTAAAGCCAGGGTGACTAAACCAGCAGGTCTTTTCTCAGATACATCCTTTCCGCCATTCTGCAGCACTGACTTCAACATGAACTATTCCCTTTTAGGAAACTTTATCCACCAAAGAGACTTGCAGAAAGACAGACAGACTAGGAGAAGAGAAATTTGAGTGAGGGGACTGAATGCAACACCAGATTAGCTCCTAATCCTAATGAAGGGAAGTCCTAGCCACATGGGCATTTGGGTCATCCCAAGCCCTCGATCTCTGGCAAGTGGCAAGAGTGCAAGGGCAATGTCCATGTCTTTGCAGGTTTCAGCAGCTGCTGGAGTGTAGAAGAGGGCTGTGTTTCCACAGCACGTTGACAGGTTGATGTTACTTAGCATCAGAATGCAGCCCACGCTTACTCCAGAAAGAAGCTGCTCTCTGAACACGCCAGGGCAGGATAGTGGGGCCATTTGGAAAAGCTGCACCTCAAACCTTTGATGCGAGTTTAGCTAAGTGAGGGCTTACAGCTGAGCTTAAATGAACTTCTAGATGTGAGGGTGGTAGTTTGGAATAAACTCTTTGGGCATTAGAGAGGACAGATCCCACCCGGCTCCTTCTGCTCTTCTATGGGACGCTTGCTGTCCCAAAAGCTGTGATACACGATGACAGCCAGCCAGTTAATGGGCAAGGAGCGATTTGGAGAACGCAACCTCCTTCCCCACAGACATGTGCTGACAAGTTTGACAAGGCAGGGAGGTCACAGCAGTTTGTGTAACGGAGGGAATGGTCCAGCCCTTATTCATCTGGACAAATGTTTATTAAATTCAGCTGTCTTTGCTGCAGTTTGTAATAATCTCTCTCAGAAATGAAGGTCAGAACTAATTGAAAACTCAGCTGGAGTTGCCTTGGGCAGAGAGGGGTGGATGGAAAGAACAGTGGGTCCCTGCAGTCCCTCCGTGACCTCCTGCAGGACCACCCACACGCTGGAGGTACCAGCACAAAGCCGTTGTGATTTTGCTCTGCTTTCCTCTGCAGCCCTTAAGGGAACAGGTTTGCACAATAACCTCGGTAAATCAGATAATGCCGCAGGCGAGAAAGGAGGTAAAATTCCACATGAGATTAGACAGAACAGAGAGGTGGGGGATAGAACCATGGGTCTGTCAGAGGTCTCCGATTCACAGAGGCTGTGGATGCTTTACAAGGTCCAGCCAGGAGCAGTAGAGCAGGAGATGGATTTTGGCACGCTTATCATAACGGGACAGGAGTGACTCCGAGCTGGACCTTCCTGCTGGGGTCTGGCAGAGTCTGCACCCATCTGCTGGGCCATGATGCCCTGATGTGTGTGTCCTGATGCCCAGGAGAAGCCCCACGCCAGAGGCTGCACCCTCTGAGTGACCATCCAGCACAGCTATTCTCTATCTTCCCTTTCAACATGGACATTCTCTTTGTGGTCTGCACAAGGTGTCCAAGATCTGTTGTGCACCTGCAAGGGATTTTGCAGTTTTGATCCTGATGAACACCTGGTTTGTTTCTTTGGTGGTGGGGTAGGGGCAGGGAGACACAGAGGAATAGAAAGTACTGTACGGCTTCCCAGGAGAGAACTTTAAAGGCTACTTCTCTCACCCTGTGTCTTGTCATGTACAGAAACTGAGAAGCTTAAGTGACCAAACCCAAACTAACTAGTGGTTGCAAAAGGCAGTTGGCTCTGACTACAAAGGACCTGAGAGCTATTAGCCCAGAACGGAGCTGCAACACAGCAGCATGTAGCCAAAGATCTCCCACCCAAGATGTCCAATGGTGCTTGGTTTGCAAGGAAGAAGGGTGCAAAAAAGGAGCCTCATACTGTGGTGAGGACAGTCAGTCTGGACCGATGATGCCATCATATCTTCTCTGCTTCTGGAGAACTGACCAATTTCTTTCTTGTCTGGGTAAGATTAGCTGGTGATGTCTATCCCAGTGAAGAGTCATGCCAGAACAAAAGCACAAAGCATTCCTCTCTGCACAGCTCCCACCAAACTGCAGTATCCATGGCACACCTTGGCCACCAGTGCTTCTGCTGTCTCACCGCAGGAGGGCTGCAGTGCAAACAGGGAAGGTCTGGGTGCTATTGCAGGACAGTTTCTTTGCTGACAAGCGCTATAATAAATTCACTCCCTCCCTGGCTGTTCAATCTTCTCCAAATTCACCTCCCAGTTCACTGGTTACAAGGTTGAGGTATAAACGCATCCCTGAAATGATCTGATAAAAAATGATTCTCTCTAGGGGGAAATGCTTTACAAATGTGGACTGAATGATCCAGTTTGCAGTCCAGGTTCCTGAACAGGTTCACACTGTGCAGCGACTATGGAGCCTTTCTACACCCTCTGGTCCCTGCAGATGTCCAGGCAGACCTCTGCTTGGCAGCATCGCCAGCTCCCTCGATGCCTGGGAGCTGTTGGGGGGCTCTGCTCAGGGGCCCTCCCCAGCTCCTTATCCATCTGTTTTGAGCCTGTGATCCCCACACCACTTCCCTTTTGTCATTTCTTGCCCTCATAAATATCTCCTCAGATTTCCTCTTTCCTCTTGCTCTTTCCTTTCCTGGATAATGACCAAAGTGGGCAAAAAGGGTTCTCCAGGCAGGTGAAATCCTCAGTAATACCCTCACAACCTTCTCTGAGCCCAGGACTCTGCAATGATAAGCAAGATCTGGCCCTACCCGGAACTTTAGGCAGTAAATCTGCTGATGTTGCCCAAGAGGAGAGAAGACCCAAATCTTTCAGAGCTTTGCTGCACTATCAGGGAAAAAGAGCAAAGAAAGCAGCGTGCAGGAGTGCTGACTTGCAACGAACAAGGGAACACCATGTGCATGTCTGGAAACGCATCTGAAAGGCCATTTTTCTCATTTGAAAATTATTCTTTTAAGCTGTTCTTGAAAAGCAACCCATTGTACTGAAAAGAAAAAAAAAAAACGCACAGCCTGCTGGAGCAGATCCTTCTGCTGCCTGCAAAACACTGAGCCTGTCTTTTACAAGCATAAATGAATGAAACTGTTATGAACATGTGTGGAACTGGATTCTTTGTGTCAAGCACAGGTGGTTGAATCATTCAATAAATGTTCATTTCAAACTATGACGGACTTTCTCCAGCTACGCTGCTGTTTGCATTTTACTGAGGAAGGCAGTGAAAGCAGCTAATGAGATTTGGGATCAACTCAAGCTCAGTGTCTTGCTGTTTCAGCTGCAAAAACTACAGGAGATTATTCAAATGCAATAAAAAGGTGTTTACTTTACTAAAAAGGGAGGGGAAAGGGATGGGAATATATCAAGGCTGCCACCATAAAGTCACCACATAGCCAGTGCTGGTGCCCCATGATATATGAGACACTGTGGTCACTTCCAGTCTAAACATCTGAGAGGTGGCAGCGTGACAATCTCTTCTGCTCTCTCTTGATGCTGTTCATGCTTTAAGGGTGGCCACATTATTTATTAATTTTCAATTTTACAAACTATTTATTTGATGTATTTCGTAGGACGTAAATTGTGGGCTTAAACTACCATAAACTCTCAAAACGAGCACTAAAACCCCCTCAAACGATAGAAGCAGGGTTTGCAAAATACGGATCCCGGGGCAACAACACCCCAATAGTAACTGTGCATTTTGCCAGAAAAAATATTGTCTGTCCCAAAATGTGACAGCACACTAGCAGCATATATTAGCTCAGGGAAATGGCTACAGCATGATGTATTGAGTTCAGATGCAGTCATAGTCCACTGCAGCTAACTAAGCTTTGGACTATTTTTAAATTTGGGCTTTCTAATTTTATTTAGTTTTCATTTCTTGAAGTACTTGGTTTCAAGGAAAGTGGGGAAATGTCCATATGACTCATCCGACAGCCGTCACACCCCTCGGGGCTTATGGCAGGGTCTGGGAAACAGGGAGGAGAAGAATTTCATTCTCATTAAAATCTATCAGATTCCCAAACAAGGTGACTCACACATTATACTTTACAACATTTTTCTTTCCGGAACTAGAACATGATTAATTTTTACTCCAGGTTCTGTGGATATAAAAGAATTTGGAAATTATTTTTTTCTGTATTAATTTCCAGGACTTTCAACAGAAAGCTGTACCTGACATTTTCCATTGCACTAACGACGATCTTTGCCTTTTCTGTAACAGTTCCCCTTTACAAATCCTTGCATCCTTACCTTTCTAAAGGCGAATGAACTTTCTGAACAGTGAGACAAACCCTGGGATTCATTTTGACTGAAGTTAAGTGCCCCTGCTGAGAGCAAGTAAACAGAGAGCTGATCTATTTATCATAGAAACTGTTGTCTGTTACAAAGAGAAATGGACCATCAAATATTTACAAGGCTTGGAAAGGAATTTTGATCTGTTAAATATGCAAGATTCACTCCAGGCTCTGTAGTCTGGAGGCAGGACAGCTCATCGGTCTGGGGAAAGCTTGCCTGGACTCACATCTCTTCTGGGAAGCTTTGAAATGCAGACATCTTGAGCCAAACTGAGAGCAGGGTGAACAGGTACATCAGACCCGGTGGAGCGGCACCCACCAGCCCCACCAAGCCCTTCATGCAGTCTGCAGGATGGGGACTGCAAGACTGTGATTTCCATACGAGCCTGGGAGTCATTTTCTTGCCAGAAATCGGATACTGTGGGAGGAAGGTGGGCTACAAGGTAATGTGCAAGAGCTTACACACAGCCTTGTAAACCTGCAGGTTCAGCACGGGTGCAGGAATAGGTGTCTGCAGTGCCCCGTGCTGTGCTTGGGAAGCACAGGGTACGGAGGGGATCCAGACAACCAGCTCAGCGCAAAGCAACTCACTCCCAAAAGGCTGAGTTCAGTGAGATGAAGCCAATCGAGTCCACAGCCCTGCTGATTATTAGCTTGGGGCAGCAGGGATTTATGAGCCATTACCTGTGGTCTGAGCAGGAAGGAGGAGGAGATGATAAAAGTCACCATTTATTTGCATTGGTTATGCAAACACTTGGAGTAAACCTTTCCCCCCTTCACCTCTGCAAAGCAAGCGGATGAATGTGCAGGTGTGGGATGTTCCCCACCACTGGGTCCCTCTTTGCTCCAGGAAGGCTTCCAAGCCTGCCCATGGACTTACACACTCCACAACCACGCACCGTCCCTGCAGTTCAGCTGTAGGGGAGTACTGGTGTACATCTAATGCAGGAGAAAAGAGGTAGCGTCTGGGATTCTCCCGCTAGCTGGTGCAGTTCTGTGAGTAGGAGCACAAGGATCCTTCCTCAAACACACCACTATCCCAGCAAGACACCTTCCACCCCAGTCCTCCTCCTGGTGTCCTCAGCAACCCCTTGTCAAACACTTCAAGCACTGAGGCACCTGCACAAGTTATGGAGATGGAGAAAGCCCTGGTCTGCAATAGCATCAAAACCTGTGACCAGGACGGACCACATCAGCCACGGCACATGCCAGGACAGCACATGAAAAACAGCATTTTCCAGCTATTCCAGGAACAATTCGCCCTTTGATTTGCAAATCTGGTGATCACCAGATAGTGATTTGCAAATCACCAGGTTTGGTTTTCAGAGTGTGATCTCTCCCTGTATCTGTGGTCCTGAGATCTATTTAGCATCTTACCAATGCAGCGTGATCCATCGGGGCTGGTCATGAAACCACGTGGACATGTGCACACATAGCTGCCTGCTGTGTTGGTGCACTCGCCGCCATCACACACGCCAGAGATTGCGCCACACTCATCCACATCTAGAAAAGAACAAACCAACAGTGATTATGCTTCCCTGCAAACCATCTCTTTTCCTACCTGCAGTGTGGATCCAGGACCAGAGCTGGGATCACAGAGGACAGTAGCTGGTGTTCCAGGGTTGTCATAGGATGCTTGAGACCATAAGTGGCCTCCTAGCAGTGGATCAGTATGGAAAACAAGACTCCCCCAGAGGGTGATACAGAGGACTTCACGGAGTCCTCTGCTTATCTCTACTGACAGCATAGGTCTTTGGGTAGGCTGATCTATGATGTTGAGCTCCCTGGAGTACAAAGGAAGCTTCAGGACGGAAACATGTCTGTGCAGGTGCATGACTGGCTGGAGAGCCCGTCCCTCCGTGCGACTTGGAGGCCTCTCTGAAAGCAGAGATGCAACATCAGAGACAACATCATGTTTGTAAAAAGCACTGGGTTCATGCATTATTCACTAAATTTCTCCATATGGGAGGGATTTGGTTCAATTTTAAATACATTCAGGCATCTAAATCCAGGTGAAAAGGTCTCTGTACTATCACTTAGGTAAGGGGGGTCTGGACATATCACTCTATGGGTTCAGCTCCTCAATCAGCAGCCCTATTTTAGTGTGAACTGATTTGCATAACAATGCCAGGAGCATGCCATAGTTTGAACTATTTATCTTGTCACAGGGAAGATTAATGAGATAGAGATATACATTGAGTCCTTGGAGAGATCACACCTAATTATCCATGGCAATCAAAGATACACCATCCATGTTAGCAAGCCCTGCCACGCACTGCTTCTGCAGCAGCCTGCTTCTCCAGCAGCCCACTGCCATATCTGTGACAATACGACGTACCATCTCTGCGGATTTAAGAGCACGGAAAATAAGGACATTGCAACAAGATTTTGTCCAGGCGCAACAGTTGGACTCAAACATCAGAGGGACCAGGCAGCCTCAGTGCCCAGACATACGGTAACAATTGTAGAAAGGTTACAGAAGTACCAAAATTCGGAGACAATCTCTCCAGTTGTGTAGCTTCTGCCATTTGAACTTAGGATGTGCTCTACAAGCATCTGTCTAGTGTGGAGATACGGCAGACCCTCACCACGAGCTGAACATGGAGACTAGCCCCATTGCCAAGGTCCTGGATGCCTGGGTCTGGATCCTGAAACAGAGCATCTATATTTGAAATCTTGCTCACAGTTAGATTTTAATCCATGCTGGAAGAACTGCGCTGGAAAGATGAGACACTATAGGGTTTGCTTGAGAACTGTAGAGTTCTCCAAACTTTCCAGGCCATTTATATTACAACCTTGAGAAAATTCTTGAGTTAATTATTTCTTTGGCTCTTTTTATACCGAGTATTTAAAGAGCTTCATATCCTTGTGAAAGTTTTAGTTAACAACAGATGGGAAACCACACAGAAAGCCTGAAAGCTGCAGCTGAACAAAAGTCAAACTGCAACAGAAAGGGGTGAGGACAGAGCAGAAAATTCAAGTACCTATACAGATGACACAGAGAGAGACAGCCTATAACTTTTGTGTGCAGCTATGACTTGGGACCCGCAACTTGGAAAATCAAAGCGTGTGGCAAATCAGCTATTTTCAAAAGGGCAATCTGTTTTCAACAAATTTTGACCACAATGTCAATATAATTAAATGTACAGGGCCCAGCCATGCTTGTGGGGCACTCGACTCAAAGGACTTTTCTGGAAGCAGGGCTGTAGATTTTTTTTCTATTGCCAACTGAAACCTGTTTCAGAACCTGAGATGGAATTAGATCCAACTTCTAATTAATCCACCCAAAGCAGTTGGTTGGTGGTCATGGTCCAGGTGGTGGTGAAAGACAGAAGGAATATTTGCCCGATAGTTTTTACAGGGGCAGAAAAAAAAAAAACGTGTCTTGGCAATTGGCAAAATAAATTATTTCTGCTAAGCAACTTTATTTATTGTGTTTAAAATCTATCATGCTGTTGTGAATGGATAAGGGGATTTTTATATGCAATTCAGATGCTGCCTGGGGCTGGCAGGAAAGTAATGAAAAGGAACTGGTCAAAGTCTGCTCCTTCGAGGGGATTTTTCTGATGTGAACAGCATAACCGCCCTGCACAGCCTGATGGCATTAGCATGTGTGGAGGTTAGAGCTGCTGCAGGGCAAAGACTAATCCGCACAAAAAAAAAAAAAAGGCAGAACAGCAAAGACCTCTCACTGGGAGTGGGGATGGAGGATGTCTTTTGAAGAGCTCATCTAGCAGACTTCAGTGATGAAGGCAGCATACACACATGGGAAAGAGTTACCTGAACCCACCGCATCAGGGCAAGGGAGGGACCAGAAGAAATCTGTGCTGGGAGCCAGAAGACCTGGCTGTGATGATGGATATGAGCCACAGTGACAGATCTGAGAAATGGGCAAGAAATTTCTGTAAGAAATGGGTGTGGGCTACCCAGAGGGGTGGTGAGCTGTGTCCTGTCCAGTGTGAAACTGAGAAAATTTTGAGTTAGGAAGGAAAGGTCTGACTGCAATCTCACAGTGCCATGCAGTGGCTAGCGATGCTAGTGCAGCCCTGAAGATGTATGGGAGAAACACTGAGCAGAAGCAGGTAGGTGATGTTACCTCTTAACTAGGATCATTCCTGGATGCCACAGCAGTGTGTTGCCAGCTCTTACAAGAGGGTGTTAACAAAATGGAGGGGTTCAGAGTCTAGGGGGATGACTTAAAGCATGGAAAAACCTGCCTGGCATTAAGGCACTAGCAGGACTCAATTACATTTATCCAAGAAACTGTAAGGATGTGATGGGATCACAGAAAACAGACACACAAAGATGATATTGAGAGTGCAGTGCTCTGCGGTCTCAAAATGAGAAGATGAAAACTGAAGCTGAGACATTATAAATTCAGGCTGGAATGAAGTGGACAGGTTTACACCAATGGTAAATAATCTTTGGCCTATGTACCAGGGATAGGGGTAGTTCTCCAAGGCTTGGGATGGATTCAACTCACCTAACGATGTCTGTAAAAGGATTCCCTAGCATAGGCACAAAGCTAAGGGAGGGCAAGGGGGCGTGAAATCTGGCTGCACAGAGGTGACTCTCAAGGACTAACTGTTGTCCTCAGTCCTTCAGAAACATCCTCATAAACTTCATCCTTCTCTCTAAAATTAGAGAGGCTGCCAGGAGCCTTCTGCCATCACGTCCCAGGCACTGTGACCCCACTACACCAGCCTTTGGCTGCAGGGTGGGACGGCCATGGACATACGATGATGACAGTTAATTCTCACCACCAAAAAAACACCACCTTGCTCTGAGGGAAAAGAGGTATAAGAAGGTCTACACTGTTAGACTTCTAGAGGAAAAGACTGCAGAAATGATCTGGACAGTGGTGCATGTTGAGTTGTGGTCAGATGCGTTAGCTGGTTACAGAGCAGGCACCTCCATCAGAGTTCTTTCTAGATGCCATTTACACTCTGCAGAAAGAGATAATCTCATCCAGGCAGTAATTCATCACATCTGAATGGAAATGTCTAAACAGAGCAGAAGAGTTGTGCCCTAACAGCGATGATTTTTCCCCACAAAGTGAGACACAGTGAAATTCAACCCACTCAGTTTAGCGATAGACACTGACAACGTATGTGTTTAAGTAAGATGAGCCGAGCTGCCTTTTGAAGTGAGGCATGTAGTATGGACAGAGACCCCCCATGGGTGCTTCACGTGGTCAAAGAAATAGTCTTCAATCTCTCCTCCTTGCTCACACAACCTGTTACAAACACAATTATCTTCGGTTTTACTTTGGCTGCAACTCTGAGTCCGGAGGAATCAAGTGAAACCTTGATTTCAACATGCACAGAATTAAGCCCAAGTGCCTAGGGCAGGTTATACACTCATGTATCAAGGGGGGAAGATGCATTCCTGTTTGGCTTCTTAGGAACTCTAAAATTATGCTTTCAGCTAGCGAGAGATTCCAGCCGCCTTTTGCAAGCAGCAGAGATATCGCCTCTGTCCTTGCAGTGCTCCTTTAGCTCTTTGATGCTCAGAGCCCCTCCAACAGACTGGCATGACTTCAAACCTCGAAAGGCGGCAATGCAAATCTACAGAAAACACTTCCCCCACCTGGGCCCCTGCAGTGAAAGAGATTTTATCACTACAGCCTGCCCTGTCATTTAATTACAGGCCTGTGTTTGGTTACAATTTGCAGAACACTGGAAGGGAAAGAGCTTTATGAAGGAAAAGATGGTTGTACTATTAGAAATAACAGCTTAAAACTGCTGCATGTCTCTCCTGAAGTTTGCTGTATCAGAGGTCTGGAGGCCAGCTGACAGGCAGGCATCTTATTAGATCAATACTTATGACATAGCATCAGTCATCCAAGAAAAAGTGTACGTGTTTGTGGGGGCAGCGACTGCATTCCATTCTTAAGGAAAAACAGAGTTAATTCAAAAGGTTAAATCAAACGGCAACATTTTTTTCCCCTTGAAAATCCTAGCTCAGAAGAGAGCAGCATTAGCAACCCAAGAAGCAGAAAAAAAGCCAGGGCTCCTCAAGCCTACTTGCACATCCTGTACTTTGAGAAACTGAGCTCTGGGTTTTGTTGTTGTTTCAGTTCTTCCCTACCACATTTGCCTTCTTTATTTTCTCTTCGTAAAGCGTCTCATAGTTTTGATTCATTCAGAGCTGAAGTCGACGGAGAGCTTGACACAGTGGGATGGATATGTACACCTCTCATTAACACCCAGCTGCCAGCTCTGGGTAGGGAATTCTTCCAACTCCAACCTGGCTACTTCACGACTTTTCCAACTCTCTGTTAAAAATTAAAGCAATATTCTGTGCACTCTGCTCTTCAGACAATGGCAGAATTCAATGCAAACGTTGATTTTGGACCTGGTCTCCAACTCGCTGGGTTGGAGTTGGCCTGATCATTAAGGCTGAAAATGCTGGAAGCCAAAGGCTACAGAGCTTCAGAAAGAGAGTTGCAGTCTGCAAAGCCCATCCAACACGGATGCCCACAGACATGTTGAAACCCCAACCTTTCCATCTGCTAAAAAAACAGGACTTGATGGAGAAAACATCTCTGTGTCACGTAGCAGAGGTCATGCCTCATCAGCCCTCTCTCGTGCAGCACACGGGAGTCTCAGACCTTCCCTTCCAGAAAGCACAAAGAAACCACAGAGGAGAGTAATGGAACCCTCCAAACCACACCAAATCCATGGAAATGAGCTTTTAATGGATCCAAACAATGAGCTCTTCTGTAGACATTTTGTAAGAAAATTGAAAACACGCTAATAAAATGGCTATCGTGTTCCATTCGTGAGGAAAGTGGGCCCGCCTACCCGCTCTGCTCATGGGAAATGCAGGAAAGCTCCCTCCAATTCAGAAACATGAATAAGATTCAACAGAGTAAAAAATAGAGCCTTGTCTTCACTAGAAAATTTGGATTTTTGTGTGGTGGTGACGAAAGACTAGCCTGTAGGGACATAAGCAACATCTAGCATGTCACCCTACAAATGCTAAATAGAAACAGGCAAGTAAAAAGATGTGAGATTTGTAATTAAAGGATTTGTTCACCCTTGGCAGAATCTGTCTCCTGGAGGTGCCAAAGACTGTCAAGAAGGATCTGCCCCGGACAGATTTGAACAGAGCTTGTTGCACAAAGCATGCAGTGCCTTTCGCTCCCTTGCCTGGTGTTTCTCTGTGTACTTTTTTGTATGTTATCATTCTGGAACAATTTTGGATATGACACGCTTATTCCTTTCGGGGCATTGGAAAGCATCCTGGGTGAGGTACTGGCATTACATACTTCACTGATAACGGAGCTGGCTTAGCATTTTGTTACGCAGTAGAGGAAGGGCTATTAAGAAAAGAAGTTAAATTATTGGCAGAGAACCACTAACATTATGGAAGGAAAAGCTTCATTCAGTCAGTGATTCCACCCATAAGAACACGCCATGGAATTGCTCCCTTAAGTGTAATTTTTATGGCTGCTTCCAGGATAACTTAGAAATGTCACTCTGTGCAACAACCCCCCACTTCCCTACGATTTATTGATAAAGATCTTTGTAGCAGAAAGATGTGTCCGATTTCAGCTTTGATGTTTCCTTTCTTCATTTTGCACCATTATTGCCAGCGGTGCTTTCTTGTGTCCTCCTCAACACTTCTTCTCTTGCAGCAGGGTTAAGAAGTCAGCTGGATATAAGCACGCCCTTCTCTCAGTGCTCACACATTTCTCGTTCCCCTGCAGACCTCAACAGATCCTGCTCTTTTCCAGTTTCCCCATAAGCCAAGCATAGTATCTGTCAATTTAGCTTTAAGCCGGCAACATCCGCCCTCCTTGCTCATCTTTTCATACAAACACAATATAAATGCAATCCTTTGGCACTTGCAAAGCTGGCCTTGTCTCCAGTGTTGGTTAAGAGAGCAGCCTTCCCCTTCCGCACCCTCCGTCCCCCCCTTGCTCCATTGCTGTGTTTCATAGGCTGCCTCTATCTTTCAGAAAGTGAGCAGGCAACTCTCTGCGCCAGACATTTCTCATTATATGTTGCACAGCCCCAAGATCAGGCACTCTTGATCCCTCGAGCTCCCTCAGAACACAATGAACAAAGGCATGAAATCAGCCACTATTTGAAAGTGTCACATTCATTAGAGATGAGCTGCAGAAATAACTCTGGAACTGAGCAACGCTGCACTTGGAGGATATTTAGGTTCAAATCCAAACTTGATGTCATATGCACGTTTTCACATTTTGCAGATAGAAAGAGGACATCGTTTTCATTCTGGGGTTGATCAAAATTCGTCCAGTGTATCCAGCTGCAGCCCCTTTGCATGCTTGGGAGATCAGGGCCTGAGCTGGCCTCCATTATCAGCGCAGAACATCTTGCATAAGAAAAGCATCTTTATTCTTAAGGGATTCAGGGACTGAAAATGGAGCCTTGATTCCAGGTGCCATTTGTGTTAAGAGATAAGTATCGCTATGGGAAACGAACAACATTATCTCTACTTCTGCCTATTCCCACCAATAAACAGCCCAAAGAAGATTAGCGGTACACGCTGCTGCGTTAATGAGGGAGGCATCATTAATCAGCAGACACAGTGACACCAGCTCTGACCTTTGGCTCAAACGCAATCCCATCTGCTGACTTCACTCCCCAGGAGGAATCTTCTAAGCAGAAAATACAAGCTCCTAGGAACTAGGGAAGAATTTAACATAGACATTTAATCTAGTTTTAATATTTCCTGGATGCTAGGCTTGGAAAAGGAATCTGGAAACAAGAGGAAACTATCTCCTCTTCCTAAAGCAAGATGGTCTCAGTGAGAGCTGAGAAATCACTCCTTTCACCAGTTATAAAGTTAGCACAAACAGACTCAACAAGGGAACTCCTGCAGCTTTGAGATTTTAGGCCTGGAGCACAACTGGATAAATATCCTCTTATGGTTGTGGTTGTTATTTTGATTAAAATCCTTGGCGCGGTGCGGAGGTTGCTTGGACTGATACAGCTACTTTGGCAGTACAAGACATTTCAGCAAATCAGGCATCAGGTGCTCTATCAACTGTAACAAACAGTTTGCCCCGACATATCAAAGCATGCAGCAAGCTCCGAGACAGGGGCCAGATCTTCCCATGTTTACAAAGTGTTAGCATCAGATGAACCCCTTACAAGATGCTGGCTCTCTATTCCCCTATTCACACCATTTTAGTGATCCACATGGGGTACATGTCCCAGATGGGAGCAGCAATAACCCAGACAAAGGTATCCTCTTCACCTTCTGACTGCCTGGCGGGGACATGCCGGTGATTCACGTCTGGGAAACAAGCCCTCGAAAACAATCTCAACCCCATCAGTTTAGAGCATCCCTCATGTTTATGCCATTCTCACAGAAGGACCCCGAGGTCAGTAAATCATACCAAAGGAAAGCATCCTCTTTTGGTGGTCTCCTTAGCAATTGAGGCAAGATAAGTGATGGAACAGACACCGTGGATGCTGGAGATGGCTCTTTTTATGGCCATCCAGGAAGGAGAGTGAAAGGAAGCTGTTTATGGCCACATCATGCAGCTTTTGCAGGCGTTCTGGGAAGTGGGGACCCACGCAGAGGCCCCTCGCATCTGGATGACAGATTCAGACAACGGATTGTTTTTAATCTTGGTATATAGGAGATTCCAGCTAAACTGATTTCATACGTGCTTTGCCTGGTCTCCAGCCAGCACGGGTGAGGCAGACCAAGGCAAGAACAATTTTGTGCGTCCTGAGGTTGGGCCCATGGTTCTAGTGCAGGTCAGCCTTCGCCCATTGGCCAGCCAAATTGCATGGGACATCACTGAACTTGGGGAACTGGTTCTTCACCTGACATGCATGTAAAAGGGCTGTTTTGGATTTGACTGCTTCCAAGTCCTTGGATGCCAGAGCACTGCAAGAAACCCTTCTGTTAAAGTTTTGGGAAGTCTTGTGGCATCCTGCCAAGGAAGATCCACGGATGCAGATGTCTTCTCAACATAAAAGAACATCCATCCCCCACCAAAGGATTAACCTCTGTAGCTGGCGTCTCACTTTGCAAAAGTTTTTCTGAAGGGCTGCACCCAGGTCACACAGTGTGCACTGACACAGAGACTACTAGAGTTATACCAGCAAGGAAAATGTCTGGATTGCAGGAGGAGTATGGGAAGAGTCACCTGGAAGCAGTGATGCTCCTTTCCCTGAGAACTGACTGTTGGGAGAGACCCCATGGGACAACATCTGCTGTCAAGCCCACAGTGCCATGGAGGTGCTTTAATGCTCATATGGTGGCTGCTTTAAATGCTCTCTCTGTGGAATAGTTAGCTGCCTACAGTTCTGCCACTGTAAATAACTTTGCCACCTGGAAACAAATTCCAGGTTAAACATCTGGATTCTAGTGCATTCATCATCCCTTGTCTTGGTCACAACAGAGCCTTGGAGAGGAATGAAAGGGAGGTGGCATTCCTGAAGCCCAGCTAGGTGGGACGCAGTCACACCAGCACAACCAACACGTTTCATCCTTAAAAATGGCAAACACGGGCCAGCAGGGTTTCATTAGGGTATGCAGGAAAAAGCTTTAACAACCAAGGCAGGAAAAGTTTAATGCTGTTTTCATTTGCCAGATGTTTGGAAAACACAACAAATGTTTATTCCCCTACTTCTGAGGGGTGCAGCCGGCTTGGCAAGGTATTTGTCTGGCCCATGAGAACCACTGCAAGATGCCTGGGGAGAGCATGTCCTTCCTATAGAGGTCTGCAGACCTCTCAGAGGCATGCTGAGCAGTGATAAAGGAGATACTGAGACTGGACCTTAAGGAACTGAAGCCAGACTCTCATGAAGAGGGCTCAGAGCGGTGGCACTGTGAATGTTAATACACCGATTGCACCTAATCCTTGCCCGTGCTCCACATTTACGACAGAAGTATGTGCCTTATGGCATGGAACATGACATTGCCTCTCACTATCTAGGCGAGTCCTTCATTTAAGTAAGTAATACAGTGGACCAACTTATCCTGAGCCTGAGAGCAAAGAGCAGCTCCAGGGGCTTACCGAAGTAGGCAGAGTTCTTCCCTAACTACCACAACTGGTCTTAATGTTGTTAAACTTTCACACCCCAAATGAAATTAGTCCTCTGGTCTCAGGGTCAGTCATTTGGCCATTTCTAAGCAACTCCACTAACCACCTGGAAAGTATTTCCCTCGAAAATGGCAGAGCACTCTGCACCATCTTACCAGACCCTGCTGAGACTGATCCTTTGTTTCCTGCAGCCCTACCTCCAGACATGGGGATCTCACTGCCAAAACTGCAGATCAGCTTGCCCACATGTTCAGAGCAGAGTTGCACCTGCACATCTGGCCAAGGCATCTGGGCCCTCCACTGAGGTGTTTTTAGAAGGTAATTAATACTTAAATTCCTCCAACTTCCATGCTGAAGAAGAGGCAAAGAGAAGTTTCTGCAAAGTTCCCTTCCATCAGGTTGGGAACTTCTCCAGAGAGTTTGAAAGCTGACTGCGCTCCCCAGGCTGCCCGCAGCACCAGGCTAAGGCTGATGCTGAGAAGAGGCAGACTGCATTCCCCACTGCTTGGCTTCAAGCTACAGTAGCTCCATAGCTGCTGCTGCAGCAGTAATGCTTTAGAGTACCCCTAACTAAGCACAAACTATGCCTCTGAAGCACTGTACCATTTCCAAGAGAGATGCTGAGGCTGAAGAGGTCACTCCCATTTACAACTCAGCTGCAGATGAGCAAGGCACATCCCACAAAGTAACCAGAAAGACAGGAAAACCAGGCCCAGGAGGCAGGCTGTCTGCAGACAACCCTGGCTTGGCGGGGAGGTATGCTTCCCCTGTGGGGCTGGGACAGTATCAGGCCACTGGCTCAAAGGAGGGATGCTCACAGGCATGCTGCTGACTGGCATTTCATGCCTCTAAGGCCAAATGTTCATTTGTGCCTGCTTTGTACTCAAGGACAAGGTTCAGGTTCTGGCCAACATGTCAGTTTGGAATAATATCACCAAGCCAGTGAAGCAACACTGCATTTCCTTGCTCAATACCCTCATCTTATGGAATCCGACCTTCTAAGAGCCATGATGTTATTTCTGGTTGTCTTATCCCATCACCATCCTGGCTAATCAGACTCCACCTGCTTTGCCTTCCTCCCAGTTACTCTATCAAACTAGAGGCAACAAGTTGCAAGCTGCAAAAAGATAAATATCAAGTGGATATAAAGAAAATATTCCTCACCCCAACAGTGGTGCAACTCTGGGGCAAAAGCCCCAAAAGAAAAGGCTTTGAGTTTTCAAAGCTTGATCAAACTGAGCAACACGAGCAACCTGATCTAGCTTTGAAGCCAGCCCTGATCTAAGCAGGAGGTTGAACTAAAGCCCTCCAGAGGTCTCTTCTGTTAAATGAGTCTGTGTTGCCATTAAAATATTTTTCAGAAAACACCTACAAGAAATAAAAAAAAACTTTCTAGTTTAAGAGATCAGGCAAGCTCTATTCCTCATTTCCTTGCCTTGTACTGTAGAAAGCAGATAAACAGATCAAAAATTCATATTGCAGTACATTTTCTAACGCATCTTAATGCTTGCAGTACTTCCTCCTACTTGGAAGCCAGGATCAAGGCTGGCACAAGAGCTCTTTCACATCTCTGCTTTGACAGCCTTGGAGATGCCCTGTGAGCAGGGAGATTCTCAAGTTTTTGAACGCCCTTGTGCTCTCAGAGTCTATCTGGGAACCCAGTGCTGAGCAGTCGGGTGAAGCCGTGCCGAAGTCTGCAATCTTACCTTCACATCTGTGGCTGGTCTCACTTTGCTTGTGTCCCGCAGGGCATTTGCACTCATAAGAACCCACCGTGTTGATGCAGTTACCACCTTGACAGAGGCCGGGAATGGCTTGACACTCATCCACATCTACAGGAAGACGAGCAAAGACGTTAGAAAGTGCAGCCTTTGCAACATATGACTGCTCAATCGCAGCATGGTGGGAGTGCTAGGACAAAGAAGCAGCTTTGCTCCAAGTAGGTGGATTGACATTTCCTAACACAATTACCCATCAGATTACATTAGACATAAGGTGAAGGACATAAAATGGACATAAAGGTATTGCTGGCTTGTCTACACACGCAAGAGGGAGACAAACGTATAGTAATGTTTTCCAAAGCAAACATCAATGTGTCTACTCCCTTGTGGTTCATTCCAGGTTGGTAGCTGAGTTGAGGATGAGAGCTGGTTTGGTGGGATGTCCTCCTGCAGCCTTCAGAGAGCAACACCTGCTGCAGGGCATAGAGGGGAACTTATGGACTGCAAGATTTTGCTCTTCAGCCCCGTCCTGGGAAGGCTCATCCTGCAGCCATGGTCTCCTCATCTGTCAGGGGACGCTGTGCTTCCAAAGCACCTCAGGAAGGCCTCAGTACCCGCTGCTAGAACCAGCAGGCTCATGTGCTGCAGACATTTATACTCCTGTTCTGCTTGCAGTAACAGTGAGTGACAAATCTATTAAATAGGCCAAGCTCTCCCGAAGAGATTAGGGCCATAAAATGCAGATCACAATAGACAGCAAGAGAGTTCTCCTCTTCAGCCTTCCCAATTTTATCCTACAGACACTGGCCAATGTGGGATTTGGACTGTAATTTTGGCTTTTGATTGTGGCAGGTAAAGGCTGAAATTAGTTGCAGATGCAGAAAGGAATTCATGCAACTTTACACGGAGACCCCTGCAACCCATCAGTGGGAAGAAGCAACAGCAGCTCCAGAAAGGCCGCCAATGGGATCTGCTGATGGGAACTCAGTGGACCATTCTGCTACTTTTGCCTGGGTGTCCTCAACATTGAATGCAACCTCTAAGCACATGAATTACATACATTTTAATTGCTTGTGTGATCTCAAAGGAGTTATGGCTTCTGTTTTGAACCAATAATACAATTTACAGAGCACTAGTCACCTGATGCAAGTGCTGATCATGTTCCAGTGCTGGGACAGAAGCTCCAACAATAGCAGCATGACAGAATGAGGGTATATGGAAGGCTATAACTTAGTTTTAAACCTGGGGAAACACTAGCCTGATTCACTACATCTTGTGGGATGGAGGAACATCACCTGAGAACCACAGCATGGCCAGAATCTTTAAGCGAGCTAAGATGATCTTGGGTGATCCCATGAGAGACCCAAGGTCCACAGTGATGCTCTGGGATATACCATGACGGCTTTAGCAAAGTTTACACAGAGCACTGTTCCCTGTATTGGGGCTCCTGGCTGTCATTCATCACTTGGCCCTTTCAGTGCACATCAGGATGGATAAGGGAACATCCTTTAGATGTTCATGGCATTTACCTTGGCAGGCTCCGGTACGAATGTTGGGAATGAAACCTCGGCGGCAGGGATGAGGTTGGGCAGGGCACATCTCACATGGGTGACCCCAGGCCCGTCCAATGGTGGCACAACACATGGTCTTGGTGCAGACGATCCCACTGAGTTGGCCCTGGCACATCTGGTTATTTACTTGGCTAAAGCAGGGACCAGTACGATAGTCTGAGGGAGAACAAGAACATCCACAGGTTAGATCAAGACACAAACACAGGGTTTTCTGTCTAACACACAGAGTGCCTATTCCCCTTCCCACCAGCACAGCCATTCAGGTGCAAAGGCAACAAGTTCTGGAAAAAAAAAATCTGCAATCATGAAAAGAACAAAAATTTAAGACCAAGCTGGAGACCAGTACTGAAGGTGCTGACCTTCTTTCTGCTGTGCATTTCATGTGATCACCTAGAGGTGCTCCAAGCCAGCTCTTCCCAATCTCCCTCGGTCTCATCCCATGAACTATACTTATTCTATGCCTCGAGTCACTCCCTTTAAGTACTGGCCCTAGTACAAACTCAAAATACGAAGTCAGGCAAAGAGGCAATTTCAGGGCTGCAAGTTCACCTGTTCTGTGGAACTGCTGGGGTCAGCAAAGCAATCAAACTTCATTTTACTTAGGGGCAAATGTGCATATGGAGATGACATGGTACAAGAACCTCACAGACAGCCTTAGGGCCTGACAGTCCATGTAACAAACATGTAGGATGATGGAGATACCTTCCTGCCAGATCACTTCTGCTTGGCATGCAGAGGAAGAGTCCTAGATATCAATCACAAAACGTTCTGGAGGAGAATTTCCAAACCTTTCCTCATGATGTCTACTGTAAATCCCGCAAAGGGATTTCTGCGCTCTCTGACAGCCTCTGTAAAGGCAACCTCCTGCAGTAACACACATCATTGTGATTCATTTCTTCAGTTGAACTCTTAAAGGTTCCCTAGCAATTTTAACCAGATCTTTAAAGCCCAGATGCTGCAGAAACAACCAGCCTGTTCCTCATTCCCAACAAGAATCCTCCTATTCCTTAAAACCAAAAATATTTTGAAGGGCTTGTTTGCACTAAGGAATGTGGTTTTGCCACTGTCTGGGCTCTCATGACCCTTGATTAGGGATATTAGCACAGCAGGCATTCATCAGGAAACAAAATTCTTAAACAAGAGGTTTTTTTCCTGCTACTGGGAATAGATGATTGCATGCAACTGTTTGATCTGTGGCTGGAAAAAGGATCTTTAACCATGCTATTGTCAGACCAGAAAATTTCACATTAACTGTCTAAGGAAGTTAGGTGCTGGTCAAATAGCCATTATTTCAGATAGTCTAGCTGAGATTTGCAACGTTGCCTGTAGAATTTTGATGTTGGAGTGCCCAGTAATTAGTAATTGCCTGCGAACCCAAATCCCTGCATCCGTACCCGGATTAGCCTGCGGCTGTCTCTGCAGTGAAACATTTGGATTTGACATGTGAAGCAACAAAACACTTGTGTGGAAAGTGGTTATACCTAAATCATGAGGCATGGGCAGCACTGGCACCCACATCTAAAGACTAATAGTTCTGTTTCCAGAAACATCTTAGGATAATATAGACACTCAACAAAGCAAAGCTCATTGTCCATGCTCCATTTCTTGGCCTGCAAGTTCTCAGATGTAAGTCTTTCCACACACGATCTTTGCAATCAGCTCCTTTCTTTTTAAATCCTGACACACATGTGCAAAGAATAAAAAAGCAAGGAAAACCATTAAATCAACGGCTGAAGACAGAAAGCTTTCTCCCATAGGGTATGTTTGCATGACAGCCACATTGGCAGAACCTACATTTGCATGAAACCATGACAGAGTGCCTTTATCCTGGGCTGTAAAAGACCATCTGGAAATGCTGGTAAGTACTGCAGGCTTTAGACCGACCATGCCTGTGCTGGTGTGCCTTCCTCGCTTCTGTGGCTTGTGCTGAGTAAAAACACTGTGAGGTTCATCTATGTTATAATTATCCCACCTGGCATCAGGGTAAGCACAAGTTACACAGAAACTACACAACAAATCCTCCCCTGTCTCTGGGAAAGGATCAATTAGCACAATAATTTCTTATTTCCAGCTTAATGCTCCCTCTGAGTTGTATTTCTTGAGCAGCTGGGAGCACAGTCATACTTGAAAACTAAAAGTGTAAAAAAAAGTTTGGTCTGTGGATGTGACACAAGTAAACAGCAAGAGGGATTTGAGGGGGGGGGGGAAGGCAATGATTTTGAAGTTACATTGGTGTAAGGGTGACATAATCTCATAAAGATGCCTTTGCTTGCAAATCAGAACAGAAATATGTACTATGTTTGCAATGGTGAGTTACCAAATAATCATCTGCTGGGTTTTGACCCAAATTTTAACAAGATACCAAAGCACAAGGTCCTTATTCATGTCTCCTGCCATGCCAAATTTAATGCTTTAGTTTGTTCTAGTTTATTCCTAGAAAAGAAATCAGCAAAGTTTGAGTTGTTTTCTCACCCATGGTCTTTTTTTGTAAAACAGAGGGGCTCTTGCTCAAATTTTCAACCTTGAGGAAAAGGCCAAGGAGAGCTCTTTATAACCACACCAAGGAACAATTTAAATCTTCTCAACAATCAAACCCAAAGAACTATGAAAGAAATTGCTTTGTGATCCTATTTCACTAGAGAAATTAACTCAGTAACAGACAAAAAGGCTACACAGACTGTACTAAAGTATTAGGAAAGGACTAAAGAACGAAAGAGAGAGCACCATCACTAAACTCACAGTTTGCTTCCATCCTGAGTTCTTCCATCCTTGCAGTTCTAGCCCCCAACTCAGAAAGCAGCTAGCAGAATTGGGAAAGGATCAGAAAAGGGCAACCAAGGATAATCAAAGGTGTGGAAGGGCTTATATATGAGGAACAGCTGCACTGGTTAGCAGTCCTCAGCCTGAAAAAGAAACACCTGGAGGAAGACCTGATAGCAGGGTACAAAATCATGAGTGGCCTAAAGGGGAACAGATTTGCAGAGTCAGAACCAGGAGGCATCATAGAAGGATAAGAAGTGATGCTAGCTCAAGATAAATTGAGGAAAGTGGTTCTTCAGGCAACATATAAGTTAAGGGGAATTCTTCTAACAGAGGATGTTGTGAATTGTCAAAGATTGTGAGCTACAGGTGCCTGGAGCCCAGGAGTGCCTTACAGAGGAGGATCACGTAGGGTTGCCCTGTTCCTGTGCTGTTCCCCAGACGCTAGCTTATGGACAGTGCCAGAGCTTTGAGGCAGAAACTCATCTCGGCCAAGGGCCCTCAATCCACCCTCGTACCACTTTGTAAGCCATCTGGGCAGTTAAATTTTAGTGTTGGTTTTGGTTCAGCGTTGTGCTGCAGCATCATCGCAGGTGGAGCCTCTGTGTCAGATAACTGTGGTCAGGGGGGCTGCAGCTCTGTCTGAATGTGGCGGCGCCTATGTGCTTAGAGTGAAATATCGTACATTTTATGAGCGATTCGGAAGCCTCGTTAACCCTAGGACAATGCAGAAACACCTAATAAGGAGGGCTTGCTTTCCCCCTTTCCTAGTCAAAAGGAGCATGGAGAAGAACATGTGGCTGATGTCATTGTGGTGTGTACCTACAAAGGGCTCTGACTTAGAAAGTCAGATCACATAAATGTATAACCCAAAATCGACGCATGGCAGCGCTGTACGGAGAGGAAAGGGGTAAACTTGCACCTCCCGCATCACCTCGCTGAGGCGTGGCTGGATGCACTGCAGCAAGAATTCCTGGAGACTGATAACGAAAGCACGATTGTAAGGAGAACACCCCCTTTTAAACAAATAATTGACAAAAATAGATTTTCATATGTAGATTACTTCTTTGGAGGGAACGAAGCCAAGGAAATTGCAGTCTGGAGTCCAGAAAGCCTGGCTGCATTCCAGCTCCCATCTGTTGCTAATTTTAATGGTCAAATTATTAAATTTTTAATGAGGCACCAATCAAATTTTATTAAGGAAATATGCAAGCTTAGGAGATGTCTAAAGCCCTTTTACATTCTATGTACGAGATCCCATCTCCCAGGAACCCTGCCACAGGTAGTTGTCCTTCAGAAGTTTGGTCTTCGCTGATACGTTTCTTATAAAAACAGAGACGAGGTGCCTTCCTCGCCGAAAGCTGAGATTTCTTCCTGTTCCCTCTTTCGAGCCCACTCAGCCTTACAATAACAGTGTCCAGGGGTAGGATATGGACGAGTTCCACCTTTCCATCTGCAGGTAAAGTTCTCATTAAAGAGACTGCAAGAAATACTGGGTCAAGCTTTATCTTGGGAACCAGTCAGAATCTTTTGACTTCTACAGAAGAGACTTTTAACACAGCAGGGCCATGCATATCTGGGCCCTTACCAGTCACTTGTAGCTGCAAAAACCAACATGCCAGCTCCCTGCCTGACTTAACCTCTCCAAATACAGTTTTGCAAACAGGAAACACACAGCACAGGACCGACATCAGCTTCTCTCCCAGCATCTATCATCAGCCTCGTCCATGCACTCATCTCGTTTTTCTTTCTTGCCATATTAATTTCAAAGTAGACCATGCTCAGCACATTCAGCCTGTAGATTTCTTATCGCCGTAGAGTTAGATTAGGTTACAATTCATGCCTACCTGTCTTGAGCAGCCAGCAAGGAGAGAGAGCGCTCAAATTGCAAAAGGCACCATGGAATCAGAGTTGAAGCATCAATGTGTTTGCATTAACCACAAGAAATCTGACTCCTTGCTATGCTCTTTGTTTTCAAACCCTCACCACCCCCACCCCACCGAGGCTGTATGGCTTTGAAGCACCAGCTAGCCTGGACTAGGGACTTTTGCAGATGCTGCAGAGTCAGGCTGGGGCTACAGTGAGTCTTATCTATCCAATCCTGCAGCCAACACAGGCCCCAGATGTGCTCAGAAGAGGAAGCGTTAACAGGAATAGACCTCATTCCCCGTTTCCATGTTTGGCTGGTTGTCATGGAGATCGTTAGGAACCCCTATAGCTAATGAATGGTCATTCCTGACAATTCCAAGCCACAAACCCTTGGGGAGTTAATGGGTGGGATCTATGCTGTTACACATGCTCTTACACTGAGCCACGCTATTCCACTTGCAAACAGCTTCCTGAAAATACCCCTGTAGACATTTTTAACTTTCCTAATTAGTGTGTCTAGATGTCAGTGGAGGAACGATTCACGGTTGCTGTGGACATCGGCCTTCACCCATGTGCTGCATGGAGTCCTGCTGGAAGGGCTGGGACATTGAAGTGCAGTAAATGGGTTCGAGTACTTCTGATTCAGCCGAGCCAGCACACAAAACCTCATCGTTCCCCTGTTTCCAGCACCTGGGGTGCTGTGCTGCCCAGGGATGCTGCCCTGGCTTTGCCTACCCTACTTATCCCAAGTTCACCTTGCCAGAACCTGTCTCAGCTCCTACAAGAGGTAATAAAGAACAGCGCACTACCCTTTGCCAACCGTGGCTGTAATTTATGCCAGAAATGCAGCTTGGTCTTGTTAAAAAAGAATAATCAGTTTCAGACTATTTAAAATCACCACTCTGAGGCTATCAAACATTTATGTACAACAGTTGGAAGGCTCCTTCTCTATTGCTCAGTTTCCCCAATGCTAAATGAAGACAATGGAAATCTTTTGTAGGGAATGTTTCCCTGGGATATACGGCATAACTCAGTGCCATTATTTTGCAGGGAAATGTTAATTTCAGCGACTCAGACTGATTTCTTTGAAGGAGATCTCAAACTGAACACTTCCATAAACGAAGGCATTTGTCAAATGTTTTGTAACACATGAACTAAAACGGTATCTGAACCTGAAATATTTACAACTTGATTTCATACCTGATTTAAAGTACTGGTTTGCTGTGGGGGAAAAAAGAAGGCATTTAAAATTAACATTTTACTCCCTTTTAACTGGTTCTTACTATCCCTTTGGGGAAATCGGTAATTTTTGACAAAGCACGTTTGAAGAGAAGCATTTTGTTTGAAAATTTTCACAAGAAAAAGGATAGCTTTCCCCACTTCTATAACATCCATCTACCCAGCGGGGTGTCACCGAGGAAATTAATGCTTGCAATGGGAGTTCAGATCCCTGGGTAAAGATGCAAAAGCAGGAACAATTGCACTACTTTCGTTGCTATTTAAAACAGTCCTGGAAATACGAATATGCCTGACCCCAGCCGTGACAAGCAGATCTGCAGAGTCCAGACTAAAAGGAAGGTGAAGGAATTTAAGAGCTCTCCTCTGCACTCTCGCCCCATCTTTCAGCCTGTCCCTTCTCTGGCACCATTTGGCTGGAATCCCCTCATGAGACGGGCCATGGGCTGGGTGAATTCCTTCTTTACAAAATAAATAAATAGAGCAACAAGGAAGAAGAGATTTTTCTTTGCTAAAAATCAAATTCCTTCTCATAATAAACAATGCTTTCGCTGAAGGCTTTTTCTTAAAACAGTAAGGACAAACGTTGCCTGTAAGTAATCCCCAGGGAGCTACAGACCTTGCTGGGATGAGGTCACTCCAACACATGCCCCAGGCTTTGGCAGCCTTCCACGTTGCTTTCTAAAAGCTTCAGCAACCAAGTACAGGAGAGCAAGGAGAGGGGATATCAAGCCCAATGATACCTATTTTTCTCTTTTCAATGAATGATTTCCATCAGCTTGGTCCCCCAGGCCATGGGAGCACAGCCTTGCAATTCTTTCTGTCTGTAACCTTCTGGGCTTTTGGAGCAAGACAAACAGCCAGCTCTGGGAGCGAGCGGGAGCCGATGCAACCACGGCAAGGCACTAATCTGGCAGATCCCTCTGCAAGCTTCTACCCAAAGAGATTCCCACACAGACTCTGGCTGCTTGTGATGGGGCTGTTCCCTAGCGAGCCCATGGAGGAGGCTGGCTGTGCCCTCTGGGACCTGCCGGGAGAGCTGATAACTTACAAATTAAATGCTTAATGGAGCAATTCATGCCCTGCGCCCTGCTAGAGAGACCGTGAACGTATGGTAAAGTACACAGGGGAACAGCATCCAAAAGCTACCAGCCAAACAACCAACTGAAAGGAGCCAACCAAAAATCCTGCCATTATTTCTGTTGCACTAAATGTGAATGCAGAGATTTTACAACATTGATTGTAGGTCTCGGCACACAACGCAACTCTAAATATCTGCTAAGCCTCTCAGGCTGTGTCCGTACGTGACAGCTTTGGTGGGGGGGGGGGGGAGGGTGGATGCAGGGAGAACAGCGTGAGGGTCTCCGTAAAGGGCTCCTTTCTCATGGAATACTTTCTCCACCTAGTCATTTCCTTACCTCATACAAACACAGCCGCATTCCTGATGTTTAACTGTTTGGACTTCTGCAGAAAAGAAAAAGCTGGCTGGGGCAGTTTATAAGGCCAGACATTCCAAGTGCTGAAAAAACATATTCAAAGGAAATAGTAAAGGGAGAACTTTTTTAAGTTTTCCTGTCCTATTTTTACAGTTTCCTGTCAAAGTCTTAGCCTGATGAAACCTGAGATAGAGCTCCATGCACAACCCTCCTCCAAGGGCTCTCTGCTGCAGCAGCATCGGAGGCACAAAGCACACGCACGGCAACACGGGGCCAGCAGCTCCAGCAGTTGTAGAAATGTCTGGGAGGGTTGAAGCAGGGGGCTGGCACTGCCACGCTGTGTCCTCTGTCCTGGAAGAGACCACGGGGTCAGGACGTTGTGGGCTGTTGAATTGCTGCCTGGTCAGTTAGTGCAGAGATGGAGGTGCAGGAATGGAGGTGCTGGGGGTGGCATGGGGGTTTGATAGCTCCAGACTCTTCCCCACATGCACACTTGCCCCAGGTGGAAACTTTGCACCTCTCAGATTCCTTTGGCAGAGATCATGGCTACAGGCAGGCTCCTGGCTATCGGGGGAAAGAGTATATGGAGATGGTGGCTGGGCTGGGCTGAGCTGTGACTGAATTTGGGGGGATTCCTCCTGGACAGCCGATGGTGTGCTCCTGGTAGGACTGAGTAAGGGAAGGAGAAATTTGTGTCTGCCAGGTCGAAAGCATTTTTGGGCAGAGGTTTGTGGACTTTGCCTACCTTCCTTCTGGGACAATGAGCTGGGAGGAAGTGATGGCAAGGACACTACTGAGCAAGGACTTCCGAACAATGTGGATGGTTTTTCAGGTCTTGCCTGATTGTACTAATGCTACTGTGGATGAGGTGCAGTCATCTGTCCGTTGCTGCATTCAGCAAAGGTTTTGTATTTCAAAAGTGGCAATGCTAGGGAGGGCAAGGTGTTCTTTGGAAGAGGCTTATCCACAGCTAAGGAAGAAGTCTCAAAAATGACCAAGCAGACACAAATAGTATGTTATTAGATTCTTCTCAGGCTGAATTAATGCAAGTGGAAGCATTGTGCTCTCCTTAGCCTCTTCTTACCCCAGTACACTCTAGCAGGCTTTGTCTTTGCATTCAATGGGAAGTGTTCCAGTTCCCTGCCACAAATGGGGTGCGTGGACCCTGCTTGGCTGGACCAGACCTGGAGCTGCTGTCCCACCATGAGCTGAGTGCCCATTCCCAGAACTGCCCAAGGGCCTTGAGTAGCTGTGGACAAAACAGTGCCTCTCCTGCGTTCCTTCTCATCCATCTTCATGGGTTTGCAGAGAACAGAGCTGATGCACAGCCTGGTGCACAGTGCACCAGAACTGCAGACATTCACGCGTCTACCTCCAAACGTGCTGCACGGAGCCCGTGACTGTGATGTGGTGTCGCATCGCGCTCCTCACAGTCAGATGGCAGAGGGCTGCTTACAGCCCTTGCAGAGAGAATCGCCAGATTTGGGTGAAACATGACACCAGCCATTTATCTTCATGCCACTTTTCTCCCACAGGGATCAGCAGGTTCAGCAACAAGAGGAGACTCTTACTCATGGACACCCACATTCTCCACAGTGAGAATGAGAGAGAGAAAGCCACATGCCACTGCAAGAGCGATGAAGGGTCAGAAGATAAGACCGTCACCTTCCTCCCCAACCCAGAGCAGGCAATGAGGTGCTAGCTGCGGAGACAAGAAGGTCCCAACCCATGCTGGCCCAGCCTTCTTGGCTCACTCAGCTACAGCTGACTCAAATGCTCCTGTGTTTCTTAGCAGCAATGCAAATGGCTTGCCTATCGACAAGGTCAACTCATGTGTCTCCTTGTAAAGACCCTCTTTGCTATTACTTATATCTTTGCCAAATTATACCTATTCAGGCTGCAACAGGTTTGTACCAAGGCTAAGCAGTTTTGGAAAATTCCAGTCAAAATATTCCTGTCAGATTTAAAGATAAATCTTGGGAATGCTGTCTCCGTGAAGGTCTCTGGAGGAAATTAATTCTGATTCCAGAGGCTGGTTCCCATCGTGCACAGTGAACTGGCCTCTGAGCCACACGCTGAACACCAAGCAGCAAACAAAGGTATGAAGCAGCTGTGCTTTGGGAGTGCTGCCCACCCTCTGGCAGGGGGGAAACGTAGTATGTGATTGTCTCATTAAAGATTGTACCATAAAGCCCATGGGCATGCAGGAAAATTATATGTGCAGGATGCATCTACATCCCACCAGTACTCCCAGCAGACTATGACTGGCTTTCTGCAGAGATCAGAGGGAAATGTGGTTTCACAGAACTATAATTATTTTATCAAGTAAACCTGTATGCAGGAGGAAAATGGCAACCTACAATTGAGTACAGAGTTGAACTCCACTTATGGTGAAGTTTCTGCCAGACCTTTCTGCATAAATGCAAGTCGTAGCAATAGATGTCAGAGCAATCTCTACTCCTTGGACTACAGCTGGTTATCAAAATGCTTTTTCTACCACAATGTAGAGAAATGGGAGCTTATGTCTCACCTTTGGAGGCAGGCTGAGGAGAAGGAACTCTATCACATATCTCAGCTACGAGTTCTGCTTTATGTCTTAACATCTGGATTAGCAGAGCACTAGGAAAAATCAGCTGAACGCCTGGTTTCTAATGAGGATGAGAAATCTCTTTGTAAACAGAGTCTTTTATTAAAAAGCTCATCTGGGGGGGGGGGGGAAAAATCTTAACCACTGCCAATAGCATTCCTCCATGCGATTTCTGGCTGAAGTAATTTCAAGCTTAATCTGGAACTGATAGGAAGAGGGACTTGCCGAGTGTTGGGCAAACTCGGGTCTCGGCTGCGTGCTATACTCACACCACCCAGACGGCTTTGAGTGGGCATGACAGAAAGGAGCCACCGTCGCCAGTGCTCTCCCTTGTCTTTTTCCTACCCCAGCAAACTGAAACCCAAGAAATGAATAAGAGTTCGTGACACCCTGGAACAGCCTTGCAGCTCAGGGGATGCATGTGGAGGCCCAGGCAAAGCGAATTTCAGTTTGGTCTCAGGAGCCACATCCCGGCCCATGTTTCTGGGATGTCTCTGTTCCTCTGGGATTGTTGCTGTGTGTTGCTCTTCTTTCAGGAGAGCAGCTGGACTGGGGCTCAGTTTCACAACATGCATGGACCTCAGGCACAGCCAGATGTTGTACGGAGGAGATATTTTTGACAAACTGACATTTATTCCCAGAACAAAAATTCTATTGGGCAGCTCAAATTAATTAATTTGATGTATCCTCCCCTGAAATGCAAAAGCTGAGATCAAAGACCTTTCCGAGTTATCTCAGATATCATTGAATTTCCAAGAACTATTTGTGGTCCCTTTCTTGATAGCATGATATATGTTCTTGCATGCCTGGGCTTTGGGGGAGTTTCCAGCTAAAGGTATGAGATACGTACATCCCTACTGATTACTTCACTAGCAGCAGCATTTTGGAAGTTCAGGACTGTGACCTGAGTTAGACAGGAGTGAGCAAAGGGACCACGTTTACTGTTGGCTGCTACAGCTTTTGCACGCATGCATGGGGATGAGACACATCCTCTGTGGCTGCTTCGTTTCTCCTAAGCCTCCAAATTAGACTGAGAATTTAGAAATAAAAATCATTATGAAGAGGAAACAGAAAAGCTGAGACAAAGCCACTCTAAGTAACTCCTCTCAGGAGTGGGGGGTGGAGAGGCCTTACAAGAAAGAATAATGGGGTATTCTGCAATATTCCCACCATCTGGAAATCTGAGTGGATTAAAGTGCAGTTTATGCTGAGACACTCGCTAGAATCCATCTGTATGTTAGAAGATGGTGTTTTGGATCATGTATTCTGTTTATATATGGCCTGGGGTGTCTGTCACTAGAGAAGCTACGGCTGGAGGGAATGCTAGAGATCATTTTGGATTTCTTTTTCCCTTAGACAAGACTGACTACCAAAATTAGACCTAACCAATATTTGTATAACTTGCTCTTAAACACCTACAGATATGAAAATCCACAGCCTCCTTATGCAATTCTTCTAGTGCTTAAATACTTCAGGACAATGGATGAGCGGCAGTTAGACCGATAGAAATCAACTGAAATTACGAGGATGAGAGGAACTACTGTCCTATACAGTAAGGATCTTTGAGAAATTGATATAGCACATAAAAAAATGCTAATCTGAGGACTTGTGTTAGTCTGACTCGTTGTTACAGGAGATTTCTTCCAGGACTGGAATTGTATCAGTTATAAGGAACCCTGGGTTCACTACCACCCCCTCCCAAAAGACATCAAAATCCTTTTGAAACTTTGGAGAATCTGCAGACACAGACATGTTATGGAGACTCAGAAATCCTCCCTGAGTGCACATCAAAGGAGATTCTCATGTTATGTACATGCTAAAATACAAGAAGATGCATCTTGATATAAGCAGAATAATAGCGATTCAGGAAGAAAACAGGAGCAGATCAGCAACAGCTTTAAAGTAAAAGGTATTGAGTAGCAATTTAGATGCTATCTGTCCCTTTTCCTATATACTATATCTTGTTTACTAGGGGATTGTGGAACTTTGTTTCTGAAGCTGCCTGGGACCTGCTTTTACCCACTCTGGTTATATCCCAATGTCCTGATGCTTTACAGTGCTTTTGGAGAAGCACTGGACATGCAGAACATGATCTGCTCTTCACTGAGTGCTCCGTGGCTTCATCTGGAGACCTGCCACAAAGAGACCAACCAAGGCTCTGCCATGGGATGGGATCCAGCCCCAGACACAGACTCTCAGGCTTCCTCTTTGTCATGCGTTCAGCCCTTCTAAGCACGGCAATTTTTGAAAGACCATGTCCTCCTCACTCAATGGTTGACAGTCCTTGAGGTATTTGGAAAGAAATAGGAGAAATAAGAATCTCTTGAAAACAGCAGTGAAACATTGAAAGACATGGATTCTGTGGGTGAGAAGCTGCTGTTTGAGAGCATTTTCACTTCAATCCAACCCAGTCCTGGTTATGGTTTTGGAAAGAGAGCAGTCCTGCATTGAGGACTATGGAAGAACAGGAGATACTCACTGCCTTTTCCACAGATGTTGCATGTCTAGGACCTGCTGTGGCTCTAATCCTTGCTTTTTTTCACGTGTCCGAAACACTGTGTGCAACAATAGGGCTTTGTTTTCTTGCGCTGGCTAACAAAGAGCCAGAACTCAGACACTGGATGCCGGTTTTAAGTTTGCTATTATCTTTACATGGACACAATCGCTTCCGAGGCTCTTCATGGGATACAGGACTTGGGAACAACCATGCAAGGCTTCAAGAGCACAGCACGCTTTCAGCTCAGCCCAGAAGTGTTTGCACTGAAGGACACCACTCCACGAGTTGGTTGGTTAAACTCTTGGAAACCTTGCACCATTAAGAGGAGAGGACATGCAGACCTAGCAGAATTAGCAAGGGCCTTCTGAACTGGACAAATTATAGGAACCACAGATGGTCTCCGCAAAGATCAAGAATGTTACTGTAAAATCGTTTTTTCCAAAGTAAAAGAAGACGTTCTTTCACGAGAGGTAGCAACTGGCATCCATAGTGAAGACTTCAGCATTTGGATGGGAAAAAAACCAAATTAACTCTCATCTTTGGAACACAGGAGGAGCTTCCACACCTTCACCTGAGTCAAACGTTGTCACTTTTTACAACAATTTTTTTCCTACTTGAAGGAGGGTGAAATCAGAGACAAGACATTAAAACGTTTCATTTTTCTATAAAACTAGTAAAAAAAAATTGGCCTCTCTCCCCACAGATTCATTTTTTCTGTACTGCAGCTTCTCCTCCAACACTGATGTAATGTGAGTTCATGTTACCGAAGGCTGCTGGGGTTATACAATATATTCACTAGTTCTTCATCCCTGAAGATGTCAAGTAGAGGGAGGAAATGATGCTAAGATTCTCTGAGTACCTAGCTATTAAGGTATTTACCTCTGAAGTGGAGTATTTCCTGAATGAAGTGTGAAGGTAGTTAGATTGCTTCCATTACAAAGCAGCCTCTTACTGGAGCCCTAAGCTGTTGAACATGCAGCTTGTTGAGTGTACAGCAGCAGACGCTGTCGCTTAGCATTCAGAAACCCAGTCTATTATAGTTTAAAAGTAAAATTATCTCTTTTTATGGTTATAGCAAAATAAAATCAAATTAAAACCCTAAATAAATCTGTAATTAGATAGATTTGTGGGGTGTGAATGCCTTCTTTTCATCAACACAGATGGACACATTTTTCAGTACTTGCCAGTCTAAACTGATACCCCAAATCTGTAGGAAAGCACAGCTCCAGAGAGCAAAGGAACAGCTAATGACCACACTAGAAAAAACAGCAATTGTACGAAGTTAACAAGCCTTTCTGAGAATCCCGACTCCTCAGCACAGATATTGGCTGGACTAATGCAGCTCTGTGTTCTTTGAAACAAGTTAGTATCTTTGCGGGGTATTACCTTCTGTACATATAATAATCTGAGATCATGGCACCACGCTGTGCCTTGCAGCGGAGGGAAGTCTACAGACAACTATCTTTACACTGTTCAGGCATTTACAGATTTTAAATCTGTAAGGATGAATTGGTCTGAAGTCCAACATCAAACAAGCCAGTGCATGACAACCAGAGACTCTTGCCTAGACCCTACTATTGTTTATTTAACACTGTGGCTCCAGCCTGGATGTGGCTTATTTGGGAACACCAAGAAGAGCAAATGCACAGTTGACTGTATCTCAACACACAGTCCTACCTCAATCGTGCTCTTATCACTGTTAGCTGTCGATTTATGAGCTCTCCTGCAACCCTTTGGTGACTCCTCACAGTTCCCGTGCTGCAGCAAAATGGCTATTATTTTACAGAGAAACATAACCGGGTGATGTAATGAGCTGCCCAAACAAGCGCAAGCAGTGGGCCAGACTCAGGATGGAGCAGCAGAGCTCACACTGCTTTGTCCTATGCTTAGAACATAAAATCTCCACATTATCCAGCTATGATTCAAACCAACTGCCCCATTTCAGTAATGGGGCTGGAAGAGATGGAGCGATGTATCCTACAACACGTCCTCTCTTCTGCAGGCTGAGTGTGGTCTGATCTGCCAACCCAGATGGTTCCTATCAGTAGACATCTCACAGCACAGAACTGAGGGAAATGACTGTATGTATCTCATCTCTGCTTTCTTTCCTGAAAGGCAGTGAAAGCCAGCTTAAACTACCTGTCATTTTCTTCATGCTCTGTAGCCAGGACAGTCTCTCATTTTGTGCTCTGGAAGCAGCAGACACAATGATGCCAGAGTGCTGCATGTAGTAGTTGGCAACGGTTCCCCCATGAGAAACACCACGGTAGCTACTCTGTGTGGGAAGGAGGAAGGTGAATGATGCCTCACTAGACAGTAACTGGCATTAGTGGAAGCTCTCTGCCTGCGGAGATGCAGGCAGGAATCTGAGGAATGTCCAGAGGACTCAACCATGTACCCAGCTGTGCTCCGAGAGCATCACTATGGAGCCTCGGGCTGAAACCTGGACTTCCTACATATGAAGCCAGTGGGTCTCAGGCTCTGCTTTGAGCTAATCCTTCTTCAAAAAAATCTTTAGGACTCACAGCTACACTGAGAGCTAGGGATGATCCGTGTGGCCTCCAAGCCTGCTACTTGAGTCTCTTGTTACTAGAGACTCCCAAGGATCCTTGTAAACATGTCAAATACCACGGCTGCTTCAAATGGAGAAACTGAACAGAAATTCAACAGTGGTCATGTCTCCAGTTAAGCCTGGTGCTTAGGGACTTCATCTTAACAGGCCTAGTGATGGAGCAGGAATTCATTTGCTCCTTGGAAGGGTTAAGTTCTTTGCTGTCACACTAATTACTCTCAGTAGGTCAGTCACAACCACCTCACCTGGCTGCAAACTCACAGGCTGCCCAGCCAGGAGCCTCTTTGAAAAGTGTAACTTTTAACATCTCTCAGCAAAGCAAGCGCTCTGTTTGTCTTGGCAGGGAAGACCTGTGTATACACAGCTGGAGAGCTTGTTTTGTCTCTTAGTACAAGTCTGGACTAAACCAAATCTCTAAAGGCTTTGTAAAAATGCTCTCTTTATTTAAAGAATTTTATACATTACAAGATGTCTCCAAAGTCTGCCCCTGCTCAGACCCCTTCTTTCCCTGCCTCTCCAACTCTCTCTCCACTACCACGCATACAGAGTCAGGACAGTTGGATTTTTTCAGTCCCTCCTGGCATTGCTGTATCCAGAATTTTCTTTAAGAAACTTCCAGCTTTCTTTTCAAACACAGCCAATGTCCGTATCGATTTATGAATCTCAATACTTCAGATCCCTGTGAGCTAGAAAAGAAATCCACTCTACAGAAACAGTCCTGGAGCTCGGGTTTAGGGTTTTAGGGGAAGGAGTCTTGCAAGGTAGAGCCTTCAAAAGAGAAAGGCTGCTATCGTAATACCTTTCTATAACTAAAGCAATGCATATCTACACGTGTATGCGTTAGAAAAAGGCAGGGAGAGGGTGTGAAGAATATATAACTGCAGTGCTCGACGGATATACGTGTTTGCAGGAGAGTACAAAGAAGGAACAATGAATGGTTACTTCAGTAAATGTGTGTGGAGGCTTTTAAAGAGCTTTCCCTTCTCTGCATCCAATAAATGTGAGGCTCAAACCACAGCAGAGGCCTTTTATGGGGCACCTGCACCATTAGGTTCAGTAGATACTTTTGCAACCCAGGGAACGTTGCACAACTACGTTGAGTTCTGCGTATTTCTGCTGGCCACTGTTCAAGCAGGGCTGACTGATGCCTGGGCTACCGGAAACCAACTGTTATTCCTATCTCACCCTCTAAATCACTTTGCCAAGAACTTGGAAAAAAAACATTAAAGGCAAGAACAGTCCAATCCTTGGACATGGAGTTAAACAGAATTAGCTCGATCTCAGGAAAATGAGAGGCTAGAAAAGCAGAATATTTCCAGGATGCTTTGATCTTAATCCTGCAAGTTTGCACATTGGCTTCATGTTTCAGTTTCATTTCTGCTCTGTGCCACTCTGACCCTTGCCAAAAATCATATCAGAGCAGTTGTGAGATGTCCATCTAAGCCAACAGGAAAGGGAGAAATTTCACGTCTCAGCCAAAACCTCAGTCATACCCGCACTGCCCAAACGTAAATCTGATCTAGCCACTCAGCACACGCTGGCTGGATGAAATACAGCAAAGCCACATGTCACTAAGAGCCATATTCTTAGCTGGTGAAAACTGTGGTTCTTAGTGGAGATTCATACTGGATGAGCAGCTGGCATCAAACCGCATGAGGTTTACAATAAACCAGAGTTGGCTTATGTTTCCCTTCGAAACATTTTTACTAAAATAAGGTCTTTCACGGAAAACCTTAAGTTCTGGTCATAATTTTCAAAGTTTTTCAAGTAAATATAGTACTAAACCATAAAAATAATTTTGCAAAGGTTGCAATATTGACTTTTGGGGTTTCAGGTCCATCTTGATTTGAAAATTATTGGCTGTTAGCGTTGGTGACATCATTAGTTTTAATTTTAGATGGTACATGGTATTGACCTCCTTCACCCAAAAGTAACTGTCTCCTGAAGCACACAGGACAGGTCAAATTCAGGCAATAAATCGAGTCGCTCCAGGAATTTGATTCTGTATAGTGAGAGACGCAGGAGGCTGCAGAAATGGTCTTACTGATAGGGGAGCTGAGTGCTCGCCCAGTGAACTGCCGTCTACCCATGTCTGACGGAGTTCCTGTGCGAGCTGGCCAAGTCCTTAAACCAGCATTTTGCACGTGGTCCCTAACTGCGTGTGGTCCCTAACTCCTTAGACATCACTCCTCTGCAAGAGCTGCAGTGAGTTGCACTTACAGTGCTGAGCGGGATCAGTGAACGCTGAGAGTCCTGCAAGTCCAGCTCAGGGTAACTCAAGATAGGCACCAAAATTTGCTGGCTGTATTGGGTCTGACTGGGATGGAGTTAACTTTCCTCATCATGGTGCTGTGTTTTGCTTTTGTAGCTAAAACAGTGTGGGTAACACCCTGGTGTTCCGTCTGTTGCTGAACTGTGCTTGCACTACGTCAAGGCTTGCTCTCCAGCCCCAGTTCAATAGTCTGGGGCTGGGCAAGAGGCTGGGAGGGGACACAGCTGGGACAAGTGACCCAAAGCGATATTCCATGACTTATGACATCATGCTCAGCAATAAAACCTCAGGGAAAGAAGGAGGAAGGGGGGAATATAAGATGGTTACGATGTCTGTCTTCCCAAGCCACCATTACAGGTGCTGAGGTTCTCTTTCCCAGGAACTGGCTGGACATCTGCCCGCCGATGGGAAGTAGTGAATCAATTCCTTATTTTGCTTTGCAACTGCACACAGCTTTTGCTTTCCTTATTAAACTGACATAATCTCGATCCATGAGTCTTTTTGCCTTCCTTCTACCTTCTACCCATCCCAAAGGAGAGGGGAGTGAGTGAGACGTAGGATGGGTGTTTGGCTGCTGGCTGGGGTCAACCCACCACACTGGCACGTTTGAAAATTTTGGCTTACATTTCTTTTCCCTTCTCTCTTAGTGTTTAGGAAGGGACTGATGGTGTCACCTTCCCTTCCTGAGGATGCTGTGGTAAGGGGCTTCCTGGCATTTCTAAGCCACTCCCAGGTTATCAAGACAAGAAACAGGGAAATGCCCAAGAGAAAAATACCCTTTTTGTACTCAGCACAGGGGTTTATTGATATTTAACAGACAGCTACAAGGGGCCACATGTGGAGTGAGGAGGATCCAGAGACATCAAACAGCCATGCAGTCAGTAGGCACTTTGCATCCTGCACATGTAATAACCAGGGATGTCAGAGAGTGCTTTGGGCATGAGGTTGTCATTACAGGCTGTATCATCAGGCAGAGGAATTGAGCAGAAATTCACATCAAATTGAGGATCATCTTTAATACACTTGCTTACATATACAACTCCTGTGCTCTGTCAGTGATAACATCATGCAAATGTGTCCCTTACCTCTCTCACACTGGGGACCGGTGAATCCATAGACACAAGCACAACGGTTTGGTCCAATGCATCGACCTCCATTCTGACAGCCATTTTCACAGACGGCTGTTTTGAAATAGAAAGAGAAATCAGTGATTTCTGCTCTTAGTGAAACCACAGTCTGAGAAGTGTGGTGCTGGCAGGACTTGGAAAATCACCTACTTCGTGTTGTTCACCCGTCAGGGTGAACGTCTCCTCCATGCAGTGAACATACAGAGAAAAGTCTGATATTTTGTTCCTGGAAAATTACTTCCTGTTTATGAATGAAGCCATTTATAAAAAGGCCATAAACTCTTATTTCACTTGAGAGGATTTCCTGTGCTCTGGAATCCAGTTCATTCAAGTCAGCATTGGGATTTAAATGTCAAGGTCAAGATGAACTGATACAAACGAGAAACTGCATAAAGGCAAATGTTTAACGTATGACAAGAGTGGAACATGAGGAGAGGAGGCTTGTTTGCCACTTAATCCCACGTACCCAAAGCAAAGAAGAACCAGTCTGATCAGCACACAAGTATTCATTGACTTAAAATTGGACCTGCTACCCTCAGTTGAAAACCTGCGGTCAATAGTCTAGGACCGAAGTCAAAGGAGTAGGTTGCTGATTAGTTCCTGGGCTGAGGCTAAGCTAATTGAGCAGGATGTAGGAACACTTCTGCAGACGACATGAGCAATTGCTGGTTGTGACAGATGCCATTGACCTATTAAAATCTCAGCAGCTGTAACGACTAACAAGAGGAGTACTGTTATGACACTTCCTAAAGTTCCTATACGGAGCTTCACTCTCTGAGCTACCCAGTTGCCCAACACCACCAGCGCACTGAAGATGAGAAAAATATAATCTCATGAAAGGTGAGGTCCACGGCAATCTTGTATGATACCTCAGTGTGGCCCTCGCTGGTCTAGTGCCAAGCTCTGAGCTGCAGAGAGGCCAGGTACTGCTGCATTTCACAGCCTTCAAAGGCTACACCCATCTTAGAGCTGAGGAAGCCGAAATCTGCTCTGCTGGGACGCTGCCAGTGGGACTCTCCATTGTTCCCCACCCCGTCAGTGATGTCTTGCCAATATCTGAACCGTTATGAAAACTCTACTGAGGATATTATAGGTGGAGCTGGTAGCAGCACATAATTAAGGTTGCCTAGCGCGTTCCATTATAAGCCCCGGTTTGCTGTTACTTATAATTTTCCCAAGCTTTAGCTGTTCAGAATGAAATTTTCCATATGGTGTGTCTGCCTTTAGTTGAACTTTTTGGAAAGTTTCAGCAAAAATGAATCAGTTATAGCTGAGGATAAGTTTAGGGGAAATATGGTGTTTTGCCCATCTTTAAAAAAAATCTCTCATCAACTTCACTGAGAACTTTAGTGATTCTCATATTGATACAAGGATTTGAAATTTGCCTGGAACGTTCCATTTGATCAGAAATTCTTTCAAAACTATTGTTCATACTTGCTTACTAGACACTTATTAAAGTTGTTGTTTGGTTATTAATTCTACAATGTGCATGAGCAATGACTTAAAATTGCCAAATATCTTTCATGGGAAAGTAGAGGGAAAAATTAGATTTCTCCCTATGAAAGGTATAGGTGCTTTGACAAAATAGGAAACCAAGTCATGAAGCGCTGTAAAATTTCTTTCAATGACTATATTGAGGTTTCCCCATAGAAAGTCAGTGCTGTCAAATAAACAGAACTAAAAACTGAACCCACCCCAAATGTAACCAGGTGTAATTTATAATCAAAAAATGTTGGTTTGTTTCGGGTTTTTTTGTTTTTCTTCTTCTAATTGAAAGACGACTTCATTTGAGCTAAAATTAACGTTTCCCACAAACAGCCCATTCTCAGAGAATATGCTGTTTATCTAAAACTATTAACAGAGAAATGATATCTAATATGCATATATATTTGTATATATATTTCCATATATATATTTACAGTGAAATTATATCTGTATCTATACATAGATACAGATCTATACCCCCTAAGGACAGCAGGCTGAGATTCCACTGGAGAGGAGAATAACGTGATGACATCAAAGATCGCGAGTGTGTGCCAGGTGACCTAACTAGTCACGAGGCTGCATGGATCTAGCCTTGCCCTTCAGCTCACCGTATATACAGCAGGTTTTGCAGGTACTTACGCTGCCCACAGTATGTTCCAGTATAGCCTTTCTGGCAGAGGCAGGACTCCTCGTTGCAGCTCCCACCATTCATGCATCTCACATTGCAGGTTTGGACTGTGGAGAAGAGCAGGGAAATATTACACAAGGATGCAACAAATTGTCTGACAGGAGGTGAACACTTTCTTGGTCAAAACTTTCTTGTCTCGGTGCAGAATCTAAGGGTGATGTTAAGCGTCCAGTTCCTTCAAGTTCAACGGAGAGACTGCTGACTTGCATGGTAGGATTTGAGCCCGTGGTGTGGTTAAAGACTTGCACTTTTACTGAGGTATAATTACCCCAGAGCTGCTTACAAAACTAAATACCATAGTCTGTTCCCTAGACGTAAGACATTTTTATTATTCCTGTACCTGGTAGCATTGAACTGTTCAGATAGGGGAAAGCCACGAACATGATGGGCAGTGTGAAACTGGGAGCAATTTAGGGGACATGATCCTTCAAGTCCATCTCACGCAGGGCAAGGTATCATTGTTCTCTTATGGCAAACAGTTTTCAGAGTAAGATAAATAGACCTCATTCCACAGAAACCAAAGACACTCATCATTTTACTTTATTAAGGAACCTACCCCAATTAAACATTTGCAGCTTTGTCCTTTCTACAGGACGTCCTGCCAAGACTGCGAGTAAGGGCGTATTTCCTGATATCTCCCTTTCTTTGATAACTCTGTCATTCTAAACAATTCTTTCTTTTAGGATACTACACTTTTCAAATATTTGCACACCCTTTTTATTATTCTTTTAGATTATTGCTCCATTTTAAAAACACGCTTTTCACATTCTGGGCTGTCTAATCTTTAAAATGCCTTCGTATTAAAAGACGTATGAGATGTTTGGGGGGATAGAATTTCTTTGGTGGAGGAAAACCGTCAACTTTTAAGATATTTCTCTTCCTTTTACAACTACTATGGTGCCTTACTGGTGAGATTCATTTAATACAAGAGGGGTTTTTTAAGAAATCTGAAAAGAAAAGCACATATCTGTTCTGCTTTCTATGTTAGAGTCCAAATTTCACACTAGATTATGACACAGTGAATGTGACTAATGCACTGTAGGAAAACAATAGCAATAAATAAGAGTCGGGAAGTTTTATCCTGATGTAGACACAAAGCCAGTGTTGGCTTTAACTGTTTCATCACTATTCAATGTTTATGGAATGTGGTATTAAAGTAGAAGAGCCCCAAAGGGGAGGTTTACTGCTAAACACTGAGTTACAAATACAGGTCAAACAGCTTTCATTCTTCACTGAAGCTCCTGGAACAATGCATTCTTCCTTTGTAAGATGTGACAACTCAAATTGCAAGTGCCTGAGGTTATAGCAAGTTATGTGAAAACTGTTTTTCAGCATGTACACCACAGTTCATGTCTGCCAGGGATAGGAGGGGCTGTGACTTGGCAGCTTGAAGAAGGTGGGGCTGGAGAGTGCATATGTGAGTGGATGCTCAGCTGTGGCTTGTGTCTTCTCTGTGCAAGCAACATCAGTTCCAAGCAGGGAAGAGTTGGGGCCAGGGCAAGTGAAATGTCTGTCCAAAAGGTAGTAGGACTCCGAAGTGTCCAATAGGGATAATTATATGGTTGACGCCTTGTTCATAGGAAGCCTGAAAGGAAGGAGGAGTGGAATGGGAAGTCTCAGAGCTTTGCATTCAAAATGCTCGGCACATGTGCTGTACATTTAATCCATGCATCGCTGGTGTGGTTTGAATTAGTCATGATGTCTACTATTCTTCCTATTGCTCTATGGCCAGAGATCAGGCCAAATTTAGATGAAAGCTTAATCAGTAGGGAAACTAAGCTTGAGGCTTCAAAGCATTGCCCAGATTGTCAGACGTGAGACCAGTCTCTCTGGGAAAAGGCACTGTTTCCAGCACATGCTTACCCTACACCCCTCACTACAATTAATCAGCCCTGGGAAAGCAATTACACACAGCAATCTGGGAGGGCTGCCCAAAGACAGAGGTAGCAAGGAAGTGTCTGTCTGTCAGAGCTGTCCATCTGTCAGAGCTCTTCCCTATACAGCATCCTGAGCCTCGCATTCAATGCATTCAGCAAAGGGTAAGGTTTAGTGAAGTTGAGAAATTTTGGGAGTTTGGTCTGGACATAAGAAGAGTCCTGATGCTCATCCAGGTACTTTCCAACTAATTGGGAAAGACTATTCCTGGACCTGCACAGAGCAGGTCCCATTTCTTACTTCTGCCATGATCGCAAAAGCCCCGAGGTCCCATCACCATCTGACTGATCTCCAAGGCTGGCACTGTTAGAACCCCCTGCACATTTGGAGTGCAGAAGAACATCTTTCAACCAAGAATTTAAAGGCCTGTTACGCTTTGTCAGGATTTTCCAGGGTAGCAGAGACCAAAGTTCTAGGAAAGAGAGAATGACAGCTCGCCCTAGTTAACTTTTCCCATTATTGGATTGGATTAGTTCTACAATTTATTTTAAAGGATCAGTGGCTGCAGCTGTTCTGCCAGCCATCAGTAGTGGAGTTTGCAGGCAGGTTTTCTGTCTGCTTACTGACTACTACTATCTAAACAGTCACTTGCAAATTACTCCTAAAATATCTTTACTCCCCGAAGTAGGAAACCAACCTTTTTGTTATGACAGAGAGAGGCAGAGCGGCTTTTATTGCCTCTGGAATGCACAATTTGTCTGCTTTACCTCCCTGAAGCGTTCATGATAAATGCAGATCCAAACATCCCCACAATGAATGCCAGATTTGATGAAGCCCCTGCAGAGGAACCCACCCCCCTCGAGTGCATGCTGAAATCCACTCCAGGCTCAGGGGAATGCCAGGTCTGTGCCCAAATGTATATACTGCTTACAGCATTCCTTGCATTCCTCTGTGATTGCTAACATATGGACCCTCACTCCAGAAACTTGTGTGTCTCCAGGACCTTCCTCTCCGCAAAGCGTGGGGAAGGTCTGCGGAGCAGCGCACACATAGGCTCTGGTGCTGAGCCCTTGCTGGGGACATCTGCAGGGCTGTAGGACAACGTGGCACTTTGGAATCAGATTCTGGGAATTGCCTTCTTTGAGTCACACCCTGAATGTGGTTTTGAGGTTTGGGGGGGCTAGTTCTCTGGCCTTCAATCAGATGCTTGCAAGTCACTTTATTAACAATAGCTTGCCTACAGATGGGCAATAATGGAAAATAAATTTCTGGGTTGTCTCTAGCAATGGCCATCTAAGACCTAAAAAGACTCTATAAAATCCCATTAATTTCTGCATTTCACATAAGCCACTAGCAAAATCAGCCTTCTTAAAACAATACCGTGCCACAGCTCTGTTTCTTTGCTTGCAGGATTTTTTCTCGGCTGGTGTGTTCGTGTAGTGTCACCATGTAGGGGTGGACTGCTTATACAGTCAGGTGCAAATCGTCACCCAGTGTCATCGCCCACATTTCGAGATCTGGAGTGCAGGCCAGCCCCCATTCACACACTGTTCTCAATTTAGAAACAACTGAAGCCCTTTCGGGCAGACCTGTTGGCCTGTGCGTAGCCTGCACTGACCCAGGTGGGTCTCTGTGCTGGCTTACAGGGGCGTGGGTGGAAGGGCTTGCTGGATGTCTCCATCCAGCCTCCCCACAGATCAGGTTGGCTATGACTTTGTCTAGCTAAGTCTTCAAACACCCCAGGGAGGGCAATCCCCCACAGCTCTGGTTACCTGTCCCAGCACCGCACCACCCTCCAGCGTAAGAAAAATTTTCTTCATGCCTGAGGATCCCAAGCTTGAACATCCCAAGTGGCAACTTGTGGCCATCAACCTCTGGTACATGACTATTGACTCATATCCAGCCTGGTGTCTACCATAACTCCCAGGTTCTTTCCAGCAATACAACCCAGTGGAAAAGGGGGCACAGAGGAGCAGTAACTCCCTTCCAGAAAGCACACAAGACCATTCGCTATCAGGATTTAGACTCAAGCAAGAGGACTGTTTTCTGTGCAGAGCTATGTACTGCAGGGCAAAGGAGCGGTTGCAAGCAGGCTCTGGTCTTGAATACCTCCTGCAGGGATTACCAGAGGGATATGGGAATCGCTTTCTGGACTGTCACACTGCTGAGTCCTCCATAGTCTGTTTTTCAGAAACCTCAGCCACCCAGTCCTCTTCCCAGAGCTTTCCAGATTTTTGTCCTGAAGGTCTGAGATGGGAGAACAAAGCAGAAAAAGTGGCAATGCAGCTTCTGCATTCCCAGCTCTGCCAGTGTGCAACTTCATCGTGTCACTGCAGTTTGCTAAAAAAGCTGGGCAATTCTCCCCGACATCCAAATCACAGTCTAAGAAAAACTTAATTTCTCCATTGGAAAAAAAAATATTTGGTTAACAAAAGCAGTGACAGATTTAATTCCACTTCAAAGAACAGCCAGAGGTGGATGGACTCTTTGGCAGCAGCGTCGCTATTTGCTGCTGTGAGATGTGGTTTCTGAGCTGCATCCTGTAGGATTTCTCATACCAAAGTAGCAGAAATTGCAAGCAGGTTGCCAGTTTTCTCCAGGTATCAGGGGCAGGGAGGACCCTTAGTAAAAGCACCACAAGAAATGAAAGATTTCATGACTACTGCCCAATTCAGATTAGAACCTGGCTGCCAAAACGCAAAATATTTCAAAGATTTCCTTTCATTGTAACTGGGGAATTTTTAAGAGAGAACTACTCCGGAGGGAGGAGAATCACCAGCACTGTTCTCTTACCTCCAGCTGAGCCACAGTTGGGAGAAAGTTGTCCATTGGAGCATGTACACATGTTTGGCCGTGAACAAAATCCATCACCACAAGAATTCCTGCAAATTGCTGGAGGAAGAGAAGGACACAGTGATTAGCACAATGTGCTAGCCTGTGAACTTGCTCGCAGATGTGTTTTTGGCTGCTGAAAGGGTGTGAATTCATCTCTTTTAAGAATAATAACCTGGGGAGGAAGCTGGGGCACCTTTTGAGGACCCTGGCATGGGCAGTGCAACAGTGGGAAGGACCCACTTGTTCACAGGGAGTTCCTGGAGACATCTTCCTTTTATCAGACTGTGGCTGGTCCTGCTATCACATTGCATTTTCAGCAGCAGAGGACGGGGAAGGCACATTTCACTACTTTTGCCTGCTAAAAATGTTTCTCAGCAGAGACAAGTGACGTTCACACTGAGCCAGGTTGTTCTTTTCCTTAAAATTTTTCTGTTTCCATGGAGCATTTTGCAGTCCGTGGTCTGGCACTGAGGAAACTGGCTGTTACTGAGATGCATCTCCTGTTGAATGAGGGGCTGAGCCTGAGTCAGCCAGAGGTGCATCAGCAGGATGCCTTCATATCAGTCCCCATCCTTTCTTGCCTGGGACCCCTGCTAATCTTTTCCCCTTCCTGTGCCATGGGAGCCAAGAGCATAGCTGGCAGTATTGTTCCACCTGTGTAAGCACAGATTTTATTAGAACCCCATGAAAGTATCTCATCTCTGTGTGTTTTATAAATACAACACACGGTCCCCTGAGGACCTCCAGCCCAGATGGCATGTTTTACAGTTATGAGAAAAGTCAGCAGACAACCCTGAATGTCGCTAACCCCGCATGCCACTGAGCAGCTATTTGGCTGTGAGTTCCTTAACCCTTCGCTGCAGCCAGCATTAAACTCAAGCCTTGTATCCTTGGTGGGGCATCCACTGTCCATGGGATGGCGAGAGGGATTTTGTGCGTTTGCCTGTCTCTTCTCGTGGGGAAAGGAGAAGGCAGAGAACTCCAGGTCTTACCATCACCTGGGGTGAAGTCAGATGCATTTAACTCTTGAGTCATCATGCCTCTTTATTGCCCTTCTTAGTGAGTAAAATGCCATACTCTGGCACCAGTTCCTCATTGTGTGCAAGGACACATCAACTGGCCCCATCACTCATAATACAATAGACACCATTTCCTTTGAGAGGAAAATATTTGCAGCTTTGGGCTCAGTTTTGTACATTTGAAGTCCCAGACAGCTGTATATTAGGAAACACGAGGTGTTTCTCTCTAAGATGGCTGAGTTTTAGACTCTGAAGGTGGAATTACTTCTGAAATATGTGACCTGTATTATGTGGGAGATCCTGCCAGAGGAGCCCACTGTTTTCGTCAACTTGAAACCTCCCACTGTCAATTATTTTTAGGAAGCTTTGGAAAAGGGCATTCACATACAATTCCAAGTGTGCTCTAATGCAGAAGATTTATTCAGAAAGCTAAAATACCAGCAGATACAAGCATTCCATATCGCTGTCTATTTTGTATGTCCAGGTTACGGTTAATATCTCCAGGACACCATGTATTTACTGTGTTTCAGTATGAAGCATGAGCAAATGCAGGTACAATTACCCCTATTGTCTCCAATGAGAATCTCATTTATTTACTCCTGAGCCGACTTTCACTTCCCATGGGAGCGTCCTCCAAAGGGCAGGCTCCTTCATCTCCCTATAGTTCATGCCTTTAACCTACAACAATGCAAAACATCAGCTCCTTAATGGATTTTATAGGTGTATATCAGCACTTGAGAGTACAATAATGCTCTACTCCAAACAGGAAAGCTACCTGCCAAAACAGAGGTGTGATTTATCTAAATCAGCATCCTGCTTTGGACGGCCACTCAAAGAAAGATGCAAATTCCTGCCTGTAGACACTGTCTCATGACATCATGTTTGCAATGTCAGCATCTAGCTCGTGTTCTAGCAACTAAATTATTTCATCTAAACAAGCAGCTCTAAAATAACTTTCTCAGGAGTCACCAATAGCTTTCCTTTGAGGCTAATCTTCTAAAGCAGGCACACAAACTGTCGAGCAACAAGGAACACAGTGGCAATTTGGCAGAAGATAAAAGGCCATGCACTAAATGGGACCAGTTGCAACCACCCTGCTTTAATCAAGACTAGCAGAGATGAGAACTCCCAGCAATCGCTGCTCCTGTCCCAGTGGATTATGAAATGTTCTGTCATCTGCTGAAGTGCGAGATATGCATTCCTTCCCACACGGCAGTTAGTTCCCTGGTGCCCTTAACAGGAAAATGGATACTCACGGACAATGCACTGGTTCCCTCCGGGCAGCGTTTTCCAGCCGGGGCAGCAGTAGGAGTGGAACCTCGAGCCACAGACATTGGGTCTGAAAATTAAAAACAATTTTTTCCCTCTGTTTCTGTGCAGTGCCATTGGATAAATTCAGCATGTATCAGCACTGTAGGAGAGCAGCTGAATAACCTCTTGTGTGACAGTTCCCTGCCAAACTCCATTCCCTCACTGTGAGTTTGAGCAAGCCATGTTTAATTCCCACCGAAAGGAGCCACCATACGTTGTTTTAATAACAGACTTCTGACCTCCCTGTGCAGAACGCTTTGGGGCTCTGATCTTACAGTGACCCTCTTAGGACCACATGGAGAAGTGAGGAACTGAGGCACAGTCAGATCTACCCTGACATGAAGCCAGGGCGTGGGGCCATACCACAAGGTTAGACACAGCCAGCTGGAGACCTGCATTTCCATGTGAGGAGAGGGAGACCTCGATACCAGACAACCCTAGAGACCACAGGCAAGTGAATGTCTTGATAACCTCAGGAGGAGGAGGACAACTGTCCCTTGTGAACGTAGCTTAGCAGCGCTGTTTATGCATAAGGTGGACAAAGTCCTGCTCTTCCTTTCTGACTCCGCAATTAACAAATTCCTGCACACTCCGACTTGTCCCTCAGACAGGCTACCCATGGTTTTCTTTGTCTTCATTTGTTCGTTGGATGGCTTAATCAATGTCACATAGCAAAGACAACAGGAAACCCAGCCCCAACACATACCTCAGCATGGCATTTACGCCATGTGCCATGCTACACATCCACACATGAACTAACAGACTTTCCAAGAAAAATTTCTCCCCAAAACCCATGAAAACCACAAACCTATGTAATGTTCATACTCTTGTGACATTGTCAAGTGTGGAGTCATGAGAACGCAGCCCCTTGCAGAGATGCTGGGGCTCTAACACAGGATCAGACAGATGGGGGAAGGCAGTAGAGAGGTAAGTGTAGACAGAGAGTTTAGACCTTGCCTGGACCCTGGCCAGCAACCCTCCAACCTCTTCTTGGAGGTCTGCTGAGGGATCACATCTTTTAGAAAAGCATGACAATTTGAACTAAAATCACCAGCGAAAGAGCATACACTTCGGAGGTTTTCTACTGAGTAATAATCCCCACTGTTAAAACTATGCTTTATTTTGGGGTCTGAGTCTATCTAGCTTCTACTTTCAGCCATTGGATCTTGTTATATCTTTGCCTGCTGGACTGAAGAACCATTTGTTAACAGTCTTTTCACCCAGTAGACCTATGTAGGTTGTTACATCACCCTTTAATTTTCTCTTTGATAAGAGAAGGAAAATATCAGATTAGTTTGTCAGGATCTACTGTACAAAATTTCTATATCCTCATTCTAATTTTTACTAATTAAGTTTTACATCAACCACTTCAGCGGATTGCCTGGGGCTGGTGATCAGCTATCATCACCATTGCCCAGACAGGATGGGGTTATGTGAATGAATCAGATTTGGCATTTTCTGCTATGCAGTTTGGGATGTTTCTGAAACACAGGAGGTTCCACCTGAACATCAGGAAACACTTTTTCACTGCGCAGGTGAGTGGGCACTGGAACAGGTTGCCCAGAGAGGCTGTGGAGTCTCCATCCTCAGAGATATTCAAAAGCTGTCTGGACACGGACCTGGGTAACCAGCTCTGGGTGGCCCTGCTTGAGCAATGTGGTTGGAGCAGATGACCTCCAGAGGTCCCTTCCAACCTCAGCCGTGCTGTGATTCTGTAATTCTATGTTCACCGTAATTCATTTCAATGTGAAACACACCTCCACAACTGTCAGCATGTCACAGCTACCTGTAGAAATATCTCTAGCTATATGGCGCATGGGAGCAAATATATGGACTTGGCAAACTGGAGCAACAACAATATCTGATTTTTAAAACCTCCAGAAAGCATTGGTTGATTTGTTTTTTTCATTCTGAAAATGTGTTGATTAATCCCTGATCTTCAGCTAGATCAGCAAATTAATTTCATTTTCCAGGGAACAGTACCTTTTTATTTCTCTGTTATTCTGCCACCAGCAAGGAACACGCATAAGGCCAGTACTGTCTCAGCTTCCCTTCATTCCTTTAAAACAGCATCCCAACCATTGCCCGTGGCTGTGTAGAAACTGCTTTAACCACGGGTGTTTCTGCTTCCCTCCCATGTCATGAAGTGCTCACTGCAGAACTTGTCCTGCTTGGCCTTCCTCAAAACCCGAGGTCTCTGTTACAGTAGGTGTGCCATTAGTCTGTTTTCCTGAACTTGCCTTTCTTGCTGCCTGGAAATTTTACCTGAGCGGTGGGGGTTTTTTGAAGATTTTCTTCCTCTGGTTGCTGTTCTCAAGCTCCTGCGGCGAGCCAGGAGTGGGACGGCGGAGGGTGCTGGGATGGCTGCGCACCCTGGGCACAACGGCCAGTCTCGGTGGCACTCTGTAAGGCCCATCTACCAGATTCCAGTCTGGATTTTGGCAAGAACTTGCAGTGCTTTAGGGCAGCAGATTCCTTTTCTGGCTGGGAGAGGCTAGTGGATCCCAGAACACCTTAAATCAGTTACTCAGGCGTACACGAGTCTTCCACCTTCAGCGTGATTGCAGTAGGTGCACAGGAGATATGAGAAAGGTGAAGCACACATCCAACACGTGTGCAGAAAACACACAAACATGAAGCAGACACACAGCAGATATACAGAGGATGCACAGCAGATGTAACAAAAACACAGCGTATGTACAGCAGTGACACTGAAGACGTGCAGAACACATCCAGCAAACGCACAGCAGACACAAAACAGGGACACAGCAGAAGTGCAGCACATGTGCAGACATACACAGCAGATGTGCAGCAGACATGCAGCAGGCACGCAGCAGATGTGCAGCAGATACGCTGCAGGTGTACCTTTCCAAAGTGGAAGAAGTAGAATGCTTTCCCATGGAAAAAGGAACTGGGCAGTGTTTGCATTAATGACAAAAACACTGAGCTGGACTAAGAGCAAACTCTAAGGAACCTTCTAGTGAGCAATGATGTTCCCATGTAAAGGCAATCTCAGCTTCTACTCTTCGCGGTGACTAGGAGATCCCTGCATGGCACAGACCATGTTGAACAACTTTCTGTGCAATGAAGGGTGCTGCTCTGCTTCCCAGCTCTCATTTTCCCAGAGCACACAACGACCTGCGTAGAAGCTGTGGCAACTGTTTTTCTGTATGGGCTGCATTTGCCCAGTGCTATGTGGAGCCTCCTTCACCAGCCCAGCAAACACAGAGTCAAGGGCTCTGCTAAAATAATTTGGTGCTATGGTTGGAGGTGGAGAGTAAATCTGTATTTTAACTTCAAAAGCGCCTACATTTTCCAAAAGCCTGGGCATCTGTTGCTGCTTCTGTGCTCAGAAGTTAAAAGGAGACCTTGAATAGAATCATAGAATCGTTAAGGTTGGAAAAGACCTTTAAGATCATCGAGTCCAACCGCTAACCTATCACTGCCAAGCCCACCACTAAACCGTGTCCCTAAGCACCACATCTCCCCATCTTTTAAATCCCCCCAGGGATGGGGACTCAGCCCCTGCCCTGGGCAGCCTGGGCCAGGGCCTGACAGCCCTTTCGGGGAAGAAATTTTTCCTAATATCCAACCTAACCCTGCCCTGGCGCAGCTTGAGGCCGTTCCCTCTCGTCCCATCGCTTGTTACTGGGGAGAAGAGACCAACCCCCACCTCGCTACAACCTCCTTTCAGGCAGTTGTAGAGAGCAATAAGGTCTCCCCTCAGCCTCCTCTTCTCCAGACTAAACCACCCCAGCTCCCTCAGCCGCTCTTCACCAGACTTGTGCTCCAGACCCTTCCCCAACTTCGTTGCCCTTCTCCGGCCACGCTCCAGCCCCTCCACGTCCTTCTTGGAGTGAGGGGCCCAAAACTGAACTCAGTACTTGAGGTGCGGCCTCACCAGTGCCGAAATGCAGAGCTGTTTCTGCTGGTACGGATTAAGGTACCCTGCAGATGGGGGAACATCTTGGGTTGCAGTTCCTGGTTGCATTAGGTTGGATGAAACACAAAGCTAGTAGTACTGCCACTGATATTCAAGTGTAAATCTCCAGTTAGAAGTAGACATATGCCTGTGGTTGGCATAAGATAAGTTCACTCTGAGCAGATGGAGGTCCTGTAAAGCCTAAGCTTCAGCCCTCAGGTTCCCAGCATGCAGGATGGATGATCTTTTTTTGATATAGGATTCTCCATGCAATGTGTAGGCAGCCCAGACAACTCATAGCCAGGCACCAAATACTGCAATTTGACTTCTACATGAATCTGTTTGCTGGTCCCCCCTTTTCGACACATGGATGTGAACAGCTATGCAAGGAAGGTAGCCATTAACCTTAGTACACTAATGATCTTCACACCCTGGCCTCAGGCTACTTCAGCCTTGTTGAAGATTAAAGCATATTGTATAGGCATTTTATCAGGCAAAAGACTAAGATGTTTTTCGTGTCAAAATCAGTGAAGGAAGAGGTATCTGGCATCAGTCCCATAGACTAAGACAGAAGAAAGTGGAAGTTGAATGAAATTGATAATGAAGTGGGTATTTTTAACTATGGTGGCAAGTACCACCTCTTTCTAAAAGACAGTCAGCCAAGGATTTCACTGAGCTCTGTGCAGGGATCCTGGGAGAGGTCCTGGGCACACATTAAGCTAAACTACAAGATCACAATTGTTCCTCCAAAACTGAACCTTTATAAGCATATGCTAAAAATTAGCAGAGTTTCAAAACAAAACATGGGGAGAATCCATTTTGAATGGGTTGAAATTAATGGTGTCACAGAAATGACCTAGAGGGAGAATGAAATTAGATTCCAAAGCAATAACTCAATAAGGAGAATGCTGTTTTGTAAGAAAAAAAAAAACATCTTTAGCAAAGTTGTGACAAAATTGCTTTTTAAAATTAATACCAGTTATCTCGATCCTGGGAAATACAAGCTGGAAACCCATGTTCTCATCAGGAAGATGGTGAGGATAAAAGGCATGCCATTTAGTTTTTAAACAGAAAACTGCAACTATAGTTTGTGGTGAAGAGCTCCTAAGAATGGGATGGCCAAGGTTAGAGGAAAAAATCTTTTAAGTTCAATAAACTTGCCCACAACATTTTGATTGCTACTGATAATCCAAATCACAGACATTTCAGAACTATTAAGAAAACTCGTAACAATCAGTCCTAAATTAAAAATCAAGAGGGTTTTTTTTTTAACCCTACTCACTCTCAGCTTTGCCTTCTTGCTAGCCAGCAGTAGCAAGGGGGTCTTATCCAGACATGACGCAGCCCTGGAGAGACATAGTTGTACTGCTGAGATGGGGCTAATGCCCACGTGACTTTTCCTTTGGGCGTTAGAGCCATGGAGATAAGAGCTGACACATTTGTGCCAGTCCTTTCTAGCAATGCTTTCTGACAAAGGACCGCACTGCTGGTCCACCCCCATGGTTCAGCTGATGCAAAAATAGACCTGCCAATACGAGGCAGCTCTTCCCTTATCACCTTCTGTGCAGCCTAGGAAAAGGCTGAAAGAGCTCAGCTGCTAGAGAACTATTTTAATGAAAGTGAATATGGCCAAAAGAGCAATGCTAAGAAAGGACAGTGGGAAAAGCAATGCTGGCCATAGCATCTTCTTTGTCTGCTTTAAATAAACAATAGAATTACAGAGATAAGCTGGGACAAAGTAAGCATGAATTTCAATTGATGGCATGAAATGCTGCCTGCTGGCAGTGGCTCCATCTGAGAATTGGGAGATGCCAAGAAAAAACCACTGAAGCAGAGCAGAGCTGTGGCCATGTGATGTGAAAATGCATGGCTGTTAGCAAGAGAAGCCTTTCTCCCAAATCCACAACGGAGTCGGAGGCATGAGCAAGGACTGGGAGACAGTCCATACCACAAGACTGCCCACAGGCTTGGGGTGCCAGCCCGCCTGTGGGGACAGAACACAAGTGGCATCTGGCTGTTGCCGCAGCAGCCTGTTCCTGTGAGAAGCCTGGGAAAGACAGCCTAGAGCACTGAGTTGTTGCCTATTAGCTGAGCAAGCAGCTGAAGAGGACTCTGTCCTGCCAGTTATTGTCAGATGCCTAGTGTGACCCCAGCAGAATTGTACTCATTGTTAAAGGTAGGAGAGGGCAGACAGCACAGCGTGTGAAGTCCAGGCTGAGAATGCTTTGCAGACTCAGATGCTAGCCAAAAACTAAGTCAAGTCACCCTGAGCTTCCACAGAGCTACGTCCTCAATACACGCGCATGCACGCAGGTCTTTGTCCACTCCTTCGGCCATGGGCAAAAGAATACCCAGCTAGAATGAACTCTCCAAACCTTCTTCAGAAAGCTCTGCAACAGTCACTAAAGGGCTGATTTGTGTAATAACTGCAATGTCCTGCAAGGAGCATTTCTCCTGCCGTCCAGCAGGACCCACAGCTAATGAACCCTTGGCTACATGTAGTGTGTGCTTTCCAGACAGCAGGAACAGCAGCCCAGGATTTGTCTCCCCTGTCATAAGTAATCAGTGTACCTCAGTTGTCACTGGCCTTCAGAAGCGGTATTTCCATTCCTTAAATTAGAGGAAGACAGGAGTGAATGAAAATTGGTGTCTTGCCAGGGCTGGTGTAATCCTCAGAGATGCTCGGTCTGCACAGGGATTGCTCCCTGGCTGCTCACATGTTCTCCTTCTCGCTGGCCTCATCTGGGGGGGTTCAACATATTAATTCAGGAAGAATTCACTATAGTTCATTACTTTGGGCCAAATTCCTGCTCTTCTCACCAAGTGCAGACCTTTGTCCAGTGACTGAGACTCCCTGAGCTGCAGCTAGTCTGCTCTGGTGCACGCTCAGTGGTCCAGCAAATGCTTCTCCCAGGTCATCACTTTCTTTGTGTCTGCCTGGAAAAGTTTGGGCTGGGTATCTGCTGCCTGAGCACGGGGGCCCTTTTCCTTATTTATCACAGTCATTCTTTATTTCCCTCCTTGATACAACCTAAAGCTTCTTCCTGCTGGGTGAAAACAGGTCCTCAGTGCTGTGACTGTCTCCTGAACGCTACTTTCCAAGATATTCCCTGTTGAATGGGAAAAGGAGTCTGAGCTAAGAGAGTCGGTCCAGGATCTGCTGCACTGAGCAATGGTTCTCTGGACCGGTTTGAGTCTCCAGTGAGGGCAGAGATTCCAACACTTTACATCGCTTGCAGGTCATCTCTGCTCTCTTTAGGATGATGAGAACAAGTCAAGTTACAGAGTAGGTGCTCTCAGAAATTCATACTGCTTCGGTCTTTTGTAAACTAAGACTTTGTTAATAAAAGTATGGCTTGTACTTTTACCAGGTCCCAGATGTAAGTCAGGCAAGCGACCAAGCACGAATTCCTTTTTCTCTAAGTGTTTCAAACAAAACACTCAGTAAAAACCACCCTCCTGCCCTGCCAAAGTACAACTGTGCAGGCTAGTAGTAGGGCTGGAGCCCAGTGTTTTATAAAAGGGTGAGCAGCAACTTTCCCACCAGCACATGGGATCAACACCTGGTGATTTCAGGATGAGAAGCACCACAACTTAACTATCCAGCCACAAACCTAATGGTCAAGAGATAAGAGACTTCATCCATTCTACTGGTCCTCAAAATAGGTGGAATAGATTAATCACAGGAGAAATCCACAACAGCAGCAAACCACATCCTGGGATAGATCAGAAACACGGCCAGCAGGTCCAGGGGAGCGATTTCCCCCTCTTCAGAGCTTGAGCACAATCTCCTAATTTTAGGATTCTATTAACCTTACCCAATCTCAATTTTTCTTCTGTTCTTCTCTCTTTGTATTCTCTGGGTGTCTTGAGAGACATGAAAATCTCTCTTGTGCTCTGCACACACACAACCAGTTTGGGGAGCAGCAATTCTGACAACTCCCAGGGGATGAATGGAAACCCCTTGGCATGCTTACAGTCGCTACCTTCCCTGTCCCTTATTTTCAGGTTTTTTTCTGTCTTCAAGTTTCAGCTTAGAAATATTTATGGGGAAATCAAATCATCCAGCAACAGATTTGGCCAATTCTCAGTGCACTTCTGCTTGTTCAGCTTTAGGAATGGCCATCAGCCCAAATACCGCTCTAGATTTCCCCAAACCATTCAGAGTTACCCTTTGCTATAAATTCACCAATTCAGCGACAATCTAGCTAATTCCAGGCTAGTGAAGATTTCTGATTTGATACTGTGAAAATGAGAGCTGCCTGCTACACACAGAAGAGCTATTTTAGGGATAAGACACGGAAGTTTTCTTTTACATTATTTTCCCTCATGCAGCTTCTTCTCTTATAACGAAATTCATGCCTGTGCAAAGAATCAAGTAAGATGAATTTGAATCACTATCACCACCACATTCTCTAGTCTTATATGACTTCAGCATGTGGCTTTTCCAGGGACGATGATCCTACCTCTCCATCCAAGCTGGAAACTTTTCCTGTAATTCAAGATTCCTTTTGGTTTTGATCTTAGCCTGATTCTTTGCTGGGCCCCAGGGATCATCTCTCACAATAACCGGGGAGAACCATTGCAGGCATCAGCCACCCTTGGCCTCAGTGGAGATCACCAAAGGGGACAATAATTACTGCCAAATGTGATAGTGGTTTTTGGTCTTGCATCTCCCCACCCAGAGGGATTTGGGATTGTGTCATGGCATGAGAACAGATTTGAAACAATGCTGACTTTTGGATCCTTGGCCTAAAGGGGAGCACATTTGCATCCTCCTAGTTCTTGACTCACCAGATCCCTCAAATGTACTGCAAGTATTTATTTCAGTGATTTATCAGCTTTATGAGTCTATGTTCACTGCATACTTCCCCAGGCCTATATGTGCTCATGCAATGGATACAGTTCGATAAGTAATTTGCAAATGAGAAAGCAGAGCAACACCAGCGGAGAAGCCAGCTGTTCCTACCCAGGCAACCCCCCGTTTAGCATAAGGATATTGACTCAGTCCTGCAAAGGAGATGCTTAATTCCTCCCACCTGAACCATCATCCTCTTGTTCTGCAAAGCAGCCCAGCATCTGTTTAGCTTTTAGGAAGGAGTTCAAGTCCCAGTGATCTCTATTTTTGGTTCTAAGAATTCAGTTTTAAAGGTGCAGAGATGCTAACTTTCTGTTACCACCAGCAGAAGTCACACACCTTAAAACTGCTAACAGCTATTTTGCTGGGTAATATTGCAAATGCAAAAGTATTCAGAATTCAGCATGTCCTTAAGTTGTTTGTCAAGCTGAGCTATGGATCGCTTTCCTAAGGCTCTCAGCAATACCTGTAATACTTGACTCAGTAATGCATCTGTGGCAACAGAAACATTTTTCTCTGATCTCACCAAAGCCTGGGACTTACGGTGTCTCTCACATTCCTGCTGGAGATGCTTTACTTTCCCTAGCCCCTGGAGCACCCCTACCTCCCATCTGCAGGGATAAAGGTGGTGTGAACTGGTGCACAGCTCCCTCCTGAGCAAACCCTGGTAGCATTACTGAGCACCTCTCTCATCTGTGCTGGCCTCTCTGTCTGAGCCCAGACTGAGTAGCTGGGACTCAGAAGACCTTGACATAAGATGCTCAAAGCAAGCAGAGCCTTTCAAGCACCTGAATTCAGCTGTTGATCCCCCACTGCGGCTCTCCTTAAGAAAACGGGGAGGTCTGGGAAGAGGTGGAAGAGTGCACCACCAACTGCTCCTCCTCCCAGAACCAAGGAGGAGCTCTGGACAAGAAAGATTGATTTAAGTGAACAGAGACTAAGTTTTCTTGGTTATTTTAGTTAACAGAAAGGAAGCCTCAATTTAAGTAGCTATTTTAATCTCTGGGTTTCTGTTTATTTTTTTCCTAGAGAATGGATGATATGAAACTAAAGAGAGCTTTGACATCTAATTTAGCACTTTCTTTAATTAACCAGGAAAATGCATGATACCAAAATATATGCCTTTTAACTGAGCAATTATGTAGTTTCAAACAAAGTTACTCAGGTGTTTACTCTTTTCATTTTTATATTATTAGAAAACAGGGAGAAATTAACATATTTTTTCCAGATGGTTATTACATTTCTACCTCTAATACATATTAAATTGTCTTTGGATTGAAATGGAAACAGCATTATATGGGCCTTTTTAGTGTTTGATGGTACTTCTCCTGTCTCTGTGCCCACGGCTGAATTTCCTACCATAATTCAGAGCAAAGAGCAGCTTTGGGTGCCTTGGGGTCAGGCCATCTCAAATACAGAGATGCAGTCTTGAAAGATTACAGATCTCTGTATCTCAGCCCCGTTTCCTTCTCCCGCCGAGATGCAGCTATCAGTAAGGTCCTCAGTAAGGTGGTTGAGCAAGAGACTACAACGGAGGGAGGTCCCATCAGGGACCTCTGGATCCCCAGTACAAACTGCAGCTCTGACTCAAAAATCCTCCCTGCACTCAAGCAGAGGTCTCCCAGGACCCCTTCCACACATGGACCCCAGACACACATACGTAGACAGAAAGCCAAGCAGAGAAGGTTGCCTGGCTGCCACCAAGGTGACTAGCTCACACCAAAATAAATCTCTATGCTTACAACAAAGTACTGCCCAAGTTTAGGTGATCCAAGCCATGCAAAGCTGACTCCAGGGTAGACACCTGAATTTTAGCTAAAAAATTATGAAAAAAAAAAAACCAAAGAGAGAGGTGGAAATAATTTTTAAAAGATGCATGATAGGAATGAAGCAAAATGCAAGGAAAGACTTACAAAGACTATAGGTTTTGGATTCCATCTACTGAGGTTAATGCCAAGTTCAAGCCCAATAATGTTTGCAATATATATATTTTTTTTTTTTAACCAAAGGCAGTCTATAAAGTCTTTTGTTATACACCTTTTCTTTGTCAATAATACCATTTTTCCACCTTTATTTAGATCTTCACACATTTTGTATGAGTGACGGTAGGGAAAATCTTCCCTTATTCGTGCATAATCCTATAGATCAGCAAGGAACCACAGAGAAGACTTTCCTTTGAAAAAGACTAAAAATGCAACTGATTTCCAAGAACAGCTTAACACTTTCATTTGGAAAGCAGCATTACCAACTCTTCCATCTTTTTTTTTTTTTTCCCCTTAAATTCTGAAATAAATCAAAACTTCAAATCCAGTTCTTAAAACTTCCAAACAAAACCCGTATAACCTATTCACTTCTACGCCAGATAATCTTTTGCCATGCCAATACTTGCCTTCATGTTCCCAGCCAATAACAAGAGAAACCAGCCTGGGTCAGAAGTCCAAGATCAACCATTTCACGATATAAATCAAGACATAAGGAAAATTTAGGAACAAGAGTCTTAAGTCAGAAGTTTCCAGCTACCGCCTTAATTTTGTTCCTTCTGTTGTTTGTAATATTTAATCTCTGGCTTTATGAATAAATATCATGTGTGGAGTATGTGGACCTGGAAGCAGCCAAGATGTGCTCGAGAGGTGACTGGATCACAGCGACAGAAGCTCCAGTTGCACCTTTACTGAGATGATGCATGCTCAGTCTAAACTGGACTTTAGCAAGCCTTGGAGCACAGAGACTCACATCCCACCCAGGGCAGGAATGTGGTGGGAGAAGGCAAGAAAGCTTTCCTAGAGTTTGACCATGTTCTTCCTCATCATTTCCAAGTAGAGATGCCCCAAAGCTACCTCCTTGAAGACGGAGAGTCCTCTATCCATCCATGAACATGGATTTCACCATCTTGTAACGAAACCAGTATTTAGAATAGAATATTTCAGTTGGAAGGGACCTACAACAATCATCTAGTCCAACGGCAATGGCACATGGGCAACCACAAGCAGCACAGTCCATTTCAGACAGCAATTTTTAATAAGTACTGGAGTCCTGTTACTCTTCGGCTACACATGTGTATAGTTTCAGTTGTGTAGTTAGCGACATACCCGAAAAATTTGCTTTTTTAAGTATTTAAATCACCATAGTTACAGGGCCTTTTTCACAAACTACCCACACAATCAGTAGGACAGATTCTGGTTGCCCAAACTACAGGATTAAGTTAAGAAATGGGACATTTTAGCTTCCACTCTCTCTTAGTAGCACCTTAGTTCTTACTCAAAACAGGATTTCATTATCAAGGGAGTTTTCTACAACTTCAAGGTCAAGAAATCAATTTTTTTATAAGGAATAAAAGCTGAGCTTCTGCATTTAAAGGACTCCACTCTGGAACTTTGAGGAAATCAATACCTCTCACTAGATTTACAGTAGCAGCAGAGATGGTAACACTGCAGAAAAGATTTCCTGACTCCCACTTAGGGCTTATTCCTTCCAACGAAGTCAACTAAAACGTTATGCTTGAACTTGGCAGAGGCAGAATCAGGGCCTGAATTCATGAAACATCTGACAGTGCTGGTTGTGTTCTGGGCATCAGCTCATTTTAAAGGCACATGCTTCCGATAAACCTAAAGCGAGAGTGAAGAAAATTACAATTGCTGCTGGTCCTTTGTAAATCCTGTACGAAGATGCTGGTGGAACTGCAATGTCGGGGCTGGAGTTGGATTAAATGCTGATGGAAATCAGCTGCTCTCTGTGCACATCCCAGGGTGAACTGCGAAAGAGGTGAAGCTTGTCTTTGCTATGTCCAATCTCCCCTTGACATTAAAAGTCATCCCAGTGTCAGCTCCAGTTTAAACTGGTGCCATGTGGCCCAGAATCACAGCCCATGGCTTCCTCTCTCCACTGCATCTGAGCTTCCAAGCTTAGGGTGGTGGATGGAGAGTTCATCCACATTCCAGCAACTCCTCCGCTGCTGGTGCTTTGCAGCTGCAACATGCCTTTCCTCTCCATTCCCGAGTGACAAGCTGGAAACTAAGAAGGTGTCAAAAAAAAAAATCTACAGGAGAGCAGCTTGGAAACTCCTCATATTCCCATTCCCCACAATTAATTTAGACACCTCTCTGTCTTTTTGTATAAGTCAGAGCAAGGGAAGAAGTATGACAAATGCCGCCCCAAACATCCCCTCTGCATCCATCTTCTCAATTGCAGTGGCCATTTCATAATTAATAGGCTTGACATAATTAGTTGTATTTAAAGTCAGGCTATAGCTGAGCCTTTATTCTTACTTGAAAAAACAGGCAGCCATGAACTTACAGGAAACCATACTGCCAGCAAACAGCTCAGCTGGCTGCAGACTAATCATCTTTTCTTTCCCCTTTGTTAAACACATTCTTGCTCTTGGAAACTGTTCAATAGTTCATTAAACTAATAATCCCATTCAAATCCTGCCTCATAAATGGATTTGTCAGTGCTGTTCCTTTCAGGAGATGGTCATTTTAAATTGTCTCTACTTTAATGAGTTTAAGGACAGATTAAATCATGGCTTTGGCTGTGATTTATTGCTCCACATTATTAATTGTTATTTGTAAAAGCACTGGTGAATAACAGGCTTGTTTATTTTGCATTTATTTCATGCTTTGCATTTATTTCATACTTTTCCCTTTATTAAAGGAGACTGGCATGGGAACAGAGCTCCAAAGAAATATATTTCCAGCAGAAACATATATAACCTTTCCTCCTGCATGGCTGAAGCCTCTTTTCCCAACAAGACATCTACAACTGTCCTCATGCACAGCCAGCTCACTCCAGACATCAGCAAGGAGACCTTGTGTGGGTCACGCTGGAGTTACTAGAGAGCAGTTTCTCACTACGAGCTCTATAATATTAAATGATTCTGTGTGTTTCTATTAGTACTAGTGGACCAAGACTTCACGCAAAGTAACTTGCTACCAAAAGAGCAGATATCCTCTGCTACTTGGGCTTACTCAAGACTTTCCTGGGAAACCCACAGGAAGTTATTTGTGCTATGTGTAGGAGTAGAAGATATTTAAGAGAAAATGAAGGAAGAAGCACCGAATATGTTTGGGTATTTGATTCTTCCAGAAGTTGGTAAGAATTTCCCTATAAAGACATCTGGATCACGCTTCTCTGCAGTTCTGGTGGGATTCTATTTTCTTGTCCAAATTGATATAACACAATTTAGAGATGGAGGGAATCCGTGGTTCCACTCACCCAGGAGAAAAGGAGGCACATATACAGGAATAAATGGTAGAGCAAAAGCCCGATCTAGCTTGTCAAGATAGGGGGGCTGTACTTTAAGTCCTTTAATGTATCTGTCTGTCATATTCCACTTTGGGAGCAAAAGTATTTCTGCCATGGACAACGTGATCTGCAAATGGCATGTTAATGTTGTAAAAGGCTTTGAGATCTGGCAGGATAGACGGTCTCATGCATAGTGTATGAAAGGAAAACACTTACTAACTTGTGTTGGGAAAACAAGTTATTTCAAGGAACAAATAAGACAGGGCTACAGGCAGTCCAGAAGCCCTGAGCAGAAGGTTTCCACAAAGGAGAAGAGGAAGAAGTTAGGACTCTGCACTGCATCATCATTAGATCTAACCAGTGAAGCCTCAAAATCTGTTTGTCCGCTTCCTTCCATTCAGAAGGACATACACACTCTTGAACATTCTCACAGAAATCAGTGTTCAGGACGGTGGCTGGGGGTGGTGGCCCAGGGCTCACCAGGGAAGCTGCCAGTTCAGGCCCATGTGATGCAGCTAAGCTTTGCTGTATTTCAATTCCAGTTCTATTTAAATTCCTTTCATGCAAGCCTCAGAAGCAAAGAAAGTCTCAGAACCAAAGATATTTCAGATGAAAGTTGAAGAAATTGGTGTATCTCTCTGAAAAAGAAAGTTGTGGGTCTTGGAAAGACAATGCCAAAACAAATATTTGAAATGGTATCATAAACTATTAAAATAGACACCACAGATAAATGTGTTCAGAGGTTCAGATGTGTGTTTAGAGGTGTGGCATTATAGAATAGATGATTCTACAAATTGCAATAGTCAGGATAAGCCACCTGCATGCCCACGTTGTAAAATAACACCAAATTCAAAAAGACATCCCTACCTTCCTTTACATTTAAAGTTGCACCAAGAAAACTCACTGTTCATTCGTTTCTTTTGCTACTGCAGTGCTAGTTTGTGAGTAAACCAAACCTTAAATTATGACTTATCTGATTTTCCCAAAGAAGTGTATCAAACGGTTAAATTTCACAGCAGCAAAGAATCCTGACACCTTAAGGCAGCAAAATCCAGGTCAGAGATGATGTTGATCCACAACTGCAACTCTCCAGAAGTGTTTCAAGGCAGAGCACAGAGGATGAGGGACTAGCGCTGTTTGGGGAATCTACAACAAAAATTACTGGGTCTGTGGCTCTGCAGGAGATGGCTTTCACTGGCTGCCAGACCCATCTGCAGCATCGCAGCTGGTGACATCTGTAGCTGCTTTCTAAGCCCAGCAGAACATTATTTAAAACATCACTCTTCAATAGATTTCTCATCTCAAGTGGTTTTTACCTGCTTGTAAAACAGAGATTTTAAAGACAGAGATTGCTGAAGGGCTGGAAATCCCGAAGGAGAGATTTGGACACAAAACCTAGGAGACCATCAGGGTCACTTGACACAGAGCATGGGAAGCGCCTGGGGCAGCAGCTCCAGCCACTCTGAATTTTGCCAGCTTCCCCTGTGTTGCCCACCAAGATTCCCCCCCCTTGAAACAAGACTGTTGTCTCCCAAGGGCCAAGAAACAATGATTCTTCAGTTGTCTTAAATTATAGTTGCACAGACTTCCTTAAACAGACCTCGCACTTATCCCAGTGGGGTTTTTTCTTTTTCTACAGCAATTGCTTCAGAGGGCATGAGGAAAGCAGAAGAGAAAATGAAAGAGGTAGCAGTGTGGTCCTCAGCTCCCTGCAGGGGACTGGGAGCCAGACACTTCAGGCCTGATTCTGATCCTGCCTCGAACTTACTGTGTGGCCTTTAGGAACTTACACAACTGATAATTTGGTATTACTTTAATGTTGCTCCATGTCTGAGGCTTTAAAGTAGAGAAGGGTTTTCAGAAGTAATTTCTAACTTGGGAATCTGGGCTTCATTTTTAAAATGCACTTGGGATTTGGACCAAAAGTCAAAAGGATTTAAGCTGTTAATCATTTTTGAAAACAGGATCTGGTCACCTAAAATCACTGAGTGCTGTAAGACCACTGGACACCAGTGACCTTCTCTCAGGTCCCGGGGGAATGGAAATACTCGTTGTTTCCTTGCTCTGCCCTTCCTTTCTCTTCACAGGGCTACATGAGACAGGATTATCCATGCACATGTCAACTCCTTCCAATCCTTTCTATCCCCATTATGAGCATAGTAATCAATCACATACAGCCCTGGGCAGCCAGGCTGAACAAGAGTCTCTGGATCTGGTAGACTGTCATCCCATCCTTTTCAAGAAATGACCTTCATCCCCGTTAGTCATAAAGATTTGGGATGTTTTATCTGAGGGATGATGGACTCAAAGAGAGGAGCACGGCAGAAGTACTTATGGATCATACTGGAGGAGACACAGGGTGTCCCTACCCCGTGAGCGAGCTAATGGCTGCCTTTGGTAGCTAGTTTTGAGAAGACCAAACCCCCAGGACAGTTGCTTTCCATCTTTTCCAAATCCACCGTAGCAGGAGGGAGTGGCCATGCACATTTGAATTCCAAGAGCAGATGCCGCCAGCCCCACGGCCCTGCCCCTGGCAGCTCGACGGCCAGGCTCTGTGTTCCAGCTCCAGCCCAAACACAGCACATTTGACTGTCTGGGCTGAAAGCACGGCACTCCATCCCATTCAAGAAGCATTCCCCAGCAAGTGCCGGAGGACTCTGGCACAGCCCAGGCTTCGCGCGTGTATCACGTTCTGCTCTGATTCTGCCCACTGACACAGGAACACTTTCCAAGAACTACAGCCAGGCAGACTTAAAATAACCCAGAATCAATGCTGGGGCCAGGAACCATCTTGAGAGCATGCAAATACAGCTGAGCTCCAGCACAAGCTTCAGGATTTTCTAGCTGAGCCCTGTCTCCCTCCTCAGGTGGAAAACGCTCACAGGTCCAGCTCTCACACTGATTTGTCTATAGATGAGACCACAAGCCACAGCTATGCTGCACAACAAGGGACTTAGCGTGACGCCTTCCCATTAGCAACAATCATCATGTAAAAGCAGCCATCAGAGGCAATAACCTCTCAATACAGCCCAGAGCATTGACAGGTAGCAGAGAGCCAAAGACAACTCTAGGGTCAAGACCTGAGTTGACAGCATCCCCGCTAGCGATGGTGGAAAGCCCAGCCACAGCCATCCCTCCAGGTAAATGCCCAGCATCCCTCCCACAAACAGGTAGGGTGTGGATGGCTCTTCACAGCCCTGGCAGGTGAGCCCTAAGGTGCTGCGATCCACTGAACAAAGCAGCAGAGCTAGGTGCACAGCTCTCTGCTCGCATGGAGTCTGCTTGGTTGTCCCCTGTGGCAGGAGCTTTCCTCCTACCGTAGGTCTGCAGAGCAGATTCTTTCCTGAGCTCAAGGAAAGGACAGAAAAGGCAATTCCGTACACGTCTTTATGTGCTACGGTAATAAACCAAGTTCTGCTTTGTAAAATAGAAAAGAACATTAAACGTACCCTCGTAAAGTGTCTTGGCCTCTTCTTCTCACTCTGTTTGCTGGCTGTCTTTCCTCGTAGCCTGCAAATCTGTCTGTCTGCAAGTCCCCTTCATATTGACCCTGGGCTTGTTCCACGTACATAACTGCTGTACATCCCAGCATGAACCTGGCCAGCCATAATACCCCCATGATGGCACGGATTCCTCAATTCCCCCGGCTGCCCCGAAAGCTTCTTCCAGCTGGAGGGTCCCTGCTGCCTTGGTGGAGAATGGTTTTTGGCAGCAGCCCCTAAGTGCCAAGGTGCCGTCCTGCTGTTCCCTTTCTAGAAGCAAAGACAGAGGAAAGAGAAAGAAAGAGACACAAGTGTTCTTAAGGGCTTTCACATTTTTAAAATGATTGATCATCCCAGGCAGCCCCTTCCCAGAGTTAATAAAGTGGGGTCATACAGTCACACTGAGTTTGGCTCCTTGTACATGCAGCCAACATGTTCACACTGTCATTCCCTACCACAGCATTGCCAAACCGTTCTTTCCCAAGAGCTGGAAACCAAGAGAAGATCTGCAAGAGTGATGGTTCTGCCCTTGCATTTATTTTCCTGCCTTCCTGATAGAGAAACGAAGACTGACAAAAGCACATCTGTCCCGGGTCTGCCCATGGTGGTGGGTTACAATACCCTCAGCATAGCACCTTGGTTCAGAGGAGCAACAGGAGATGCAGGGCTATGAAGCAAGAGACCACCAGAACTTCAAGAAAGAGCAGATCTTATTTATGGACCATCTTCCCAGGTCCCACAGCTCTATCTTACTGCATCGTACTCCAGACAGGCCATGGCACAGAGATCAGTTGCTGGAAAACAACCTCCCAGATACGTGATAATTTTAGTTGGCCGAGGGGAGCGGTCTGTTGGCAAACCCATCAGAGGGACATGGACACCAGTGCTGCGGTAGGCAAAAGGGTCATCGTGGGCTGGAGTGAGATGGAAGACTGTGGGCTGGGGCTAAAGCATGAAGACATGGTGCATTTAGCTAAGCCTGGCTTCCATGGAGGGTGAAGGGACAAAGGAGAAGGTGGAGGGCTGGGCATGCTGGAGGGGTGTAGAAGGAGAGCCGGTGAGCTGGGACAGGCAGCCAAGCACAAGAGGCCATGGGGAGGGGGATGATGTGGGGTCCAAAGCCTCTGTGGAGGAGGGGATTGGGCCAATGGAGGCAGCAACGAGACCCCTCAAACCTCTGGTTGTGGACACACCTTGGGGCAAGCACAGCATGGCCAGCTCTCCGGGGCTGGGGCTGGCAACTGAGCCTGTGAGATGGCCACAGCTGGGCAGGGGCCAGATCCAGGGTTTGGCCCTGAATCACACCCGGGCAGGTTCTCAGCCCCCAGAGACTTTCTGCCCTGAGCAAGCCCATCCTGATGAACAAGGCCCCTTCCTGGGAAAAAAAGGCACGAGCCCTGCTTGTCCCAGGGGTAGGTGACATGGCGGAGGGGTCCCGTGGGCCCTGCCTGGGGCCAGCACGAGCAGAGGGAAGCTGGGGGTCAGCCCATGCCATGGGGCGCTGAGGGGAGAAGGACCCCACAGCGGTCTCTGGAGCAGCTTTACTTTAGTCCTTACGGCCGTCCTGGGTCTGAGAGGCTGCAGGCACTGGGGGGCAAAGGAAAACAGCCCTGGGCGAGGGGGACGGACCCCAGCACAACACAGACCCCCGGGAGTCGTGGTGCCACGCAGTGCCTGCCGTGATGAAGCAGACGGCCTCAGCCTGAGGGTGCTAATATGGGGTGCCAGGAGCAGGCAGGGCTGTGAGGCCGGGCTCAGGGCGGGAGACCACGGAGGCGATGAGAAAGCCCGATGAAAAGGCTCTGTAAAACAGATCGCAGAGGAACGTACTCCACAGACTGTACCCCCTTCTCCTGCTCCCTCTTCTTCCTCCCCCAAAACCCCACTTTGCACCCCCAGTCCCCAAATCTCCCAGCCCTGCCTCTGAAAGCAGGGCTGGGGAGCCCTTCCTTCCTCCTCCTGACCGGCGGAGGGTCAGAAAGCATCTCTCACCTCGAGACCCCCAAAAGTTTGTTCCTTCAGGGAGGAATCCTCACGGGTCTCCCCTCTCCACCCCAGAGTGGAAATAATCTGCCGCTTCTGCGAGAGGCACGGGCTGCGAGTCCGCTCCCGCGGGCAGGCACAGGGCCCCCGAGCCTCCCCTAACTGTCCCCCTTGCTTTCCCACAGCAGCACTTTCCCGTTCCAGCCCAGCCCCAAAGCAGGCAAAAAATCAACCCAGACAAGGCAGAAAATGTGTCTGAACCAAAAAAAAAAAAAAGAAAAAGAATTTAAAAAAAAAAAACCAAACCACTGCTCCCTGTGTCCCAGCTGGGAATCTCTCAGCTCTTGAGGGCATGCATTTTTCAGGCTCTAATATTTCAAATGCAGTGAATGAGAAAGACAGAGTGGGAAGGAAAAAGGCAGGGCTGGGAGCAGAGGCAGAGACAAAGAAACTGCCCTTCCTGCAGCCTAAGAGCTCTGCTACTTCGCTACACACGCCTGTCTGCTGAAGGCTGGGATATGATTATCTTCAGCGAGACAAAAGGGAGAGGGTTTCCTCTGCTCCCAGAGCTCCCGAGGTAGAGCACAGATGGAAAAAGAAGTCATAAAAAGCAGAAAGTTTTGCACTTCGGGAGATTTCCAGCCTTCATGCAGAAATTTAAACTGAAGAAAGTCCAGATGCATCCATTTCCTCACGGAGAAATTAGAAGCGTGACAAATGATCGATACACAGGCACGTACTCTGAGAGCGTTCACACAAGTCTTACTAAGAGAGTATGGAAAAGTCATTTAAACCATCAAAAGAGAGTTAAAAAAAAGGCTCAAAAATTTTTTTCATCTCTGAGAAATTCCATCAAACACCACTTGTAAGAAATACACTGACAAAGCAAAGAGAATCAATCACTAAATCAGATTTTAAACTGATTTGCAAGTTTGGAGGGTATCAGGAAAGATGTTTCAAAACCATGCCTTTGAGTGTGCAAATTAAATCAATCAATTAAAAAATGTGCAAAACACAATAAAATACAATTAGGCAGACAAACAATTAGGCAGATAAAGAGAAAGAAATCAGCTCTTAGCTATGCAGCTCTGGATTTAGTCTGAAACTGTTTAAATACCTTTACGTCCTGGAACTGGTGATGTGCCCAGAGCTCCTTTGTTTAGTGGAGATCTGGGCAGAAAAGAAGGGAATAAAACCCTCACTCTTGAAGGAGAGAAGAAAAGGTACAGCCTCATCCAAATTGGACAGGGGGAGGGCCTTGCGGCGGAGAAAGGGGTGCAGGAGGAGTGGGAGTAGCGAGAGGACAACCCTACCGCATTCTTCAGCCAAAAGTTTTTAACTTCAAGGAGGGGCTGGGGGAGAGGTTGGGTTTAGCAAGAGACGTCTGAATGCAGACATGATTATCACCTAGCCATTCCTTCTGAGCCGAGGACTCGTTTGGTTCAGTTAATTAGGGAATGCTTTCAGTTCAGCTGGATGCAGTGACTGCTTGTCCCAAATTTAGGTTGGAGCTGCAGGAGGCAGGAGGGCATTAGTAACAGTGACTTCACATCAAAAGAGTTGGTGAAAAATAATTCGTTTTCAATTTGGGACTTATTCTTCATTTCTTTTTTTTTTTTGAAAGATGATGGTGTGTTAACAGTAGCAAAAAAAAAATTCAAGTAAAAGGCACTTTTCTTTTTGATCATTTTCCTGTACTTAATACAACTAACGTGAAACCATTAAGGAAAGACAGATGGCTTGAAGGATAGGTGATCCAGTCCAGGACCTTCACACTCAAAAGTTACCTCAGCTCCAGAAAAATCTTTGAAGTTACAAGTATTTTCTCAAAATAAATAAATACATATTTTTTTAAAAGTGTTGGTTGTATTATGTCTTTCTTCTAAGGAAGAATTTTGTCTGAATGTCAGCTCTGAGTCTAATTCCACTCTTTTGCTCCATGCAAAAAAATCTTTCCTCTGCCTCTTGCTTTAGGAACCATTACTGATGGCTTTTCTTTAAATAATATATAATAAAATGCACATGGCCCTCCTCCTCTCTGAGCTCCCTCTGCTCTGTGCCACTGCACACCCACAACTCTTCCAGGAGGTGGAAGTCCCCCAGCGCGGACGGATGGACAGCGTGCCAGCAGCCTCCCCGGAAAGCCCAAATCAAGCTGCTTTTCAGGTCAAAGAGCTTCAGAGAAGTTTCTGCACCAAACGGAACCCAAACGGCTGTGCACGACGCACCCGGTGAGGTGAACGCCTCCTTATTATCCCACCATCTGGCTTCGAGCTCAGTTACCTCTTTACACCCAGCGGATGAGGGTTCAAATGCAGCTATCGGATCAGTTCACAGAGGTGCAGAAATTCCAGGGCAAGCCCCAAGCTGACAGGGAGACTGTCATCTCTTCTCCTCCTGCCTCTCTTTGAAATGTCTTCGCTGCCTTCTTTGTTCTTTTCACTCTTCCTAATCAACCCCCTACCAGCTTTATACAAGTCAGAATGATGCTCAGCCTAATTAACAGCAAACTTGTGGAGACTAACAGGGAAAAGGCAGAGCTCATTTTCACAGGCAGCCAATAATGGAGCATTGCAAGGAATGCAGCTCTGTCAACACGTCTGCAGAGCTCTGCAGAGCTCAACGAGATACAAAAACTATTTCCTGGGCCTGATCCTGCCATACCTATTTCAGATTAAAATAAACGTGGACTTTACCTGGTTGAGAATGGCAGAACTGGGACATCGTACAGGGCAGAACAGGAATGAAAGCACAAGAAACTACATTTCCCTCCCTCTCAAGGGCACAGCAAGTTGGTGACAACTGCTGAGGCAAAAGATTCCCTTTCCAGTCTAGTCTAGTTTAATCCTTGATAACTGCTATATTGTGATCATCACGCTGTTTATGTGGATAGTTAAAGGTATTCCGACACCTAAAAATGCACACAAGGTCTTTGTTATATTTGCAGAAGCTCCCAGAAACCTATCTGTGACTTTTGACCACCAAATATTTTAAAAAGCAGACTTTCAAGTGCCCAAAGCAGGTGATATTACATAAATGGAGACGTTTTCTTATTTCTTTTCCAGGTGCTAAATCAACGACAGATCTTTACTTTTGGGAAGCATTTGTAACACCAGTTAGATTTTTTTGGGGGTCGACAGTCTAGGGTTCTGGGCTAGCGAAGCCTGTTCTTTGTGCTTAGAATAGATGCTATCCTGTGCCTCACCTCTGGCACGATCCTGCTCAACCCGCTCCCCCTGTTAATTCCCACAGAACAGATCTCGGAGAACACGTGTAATTAAGGTTTCCTGGGCGCATTTGCTCTCCTCTCTCTGCAGCCTGTCTATGAGGGCTGCAGTGGGACACAGCCCTACAAATGACTGGCACACGAGGGAAATATACTCTTTTTTTTTTCCCCCCCCTGCATTCCACTTTGGAGGGTTAAGAAGCATTTTAATCCCTCCAACATATGCAAACCTCTATGAACACGATGCTTTTAGCTCCCTCCCTGATTTTCTAGAGCAGGGCTTTTCAGCACAGCTGCATGTGATTAGGGCATAGCAAGCCCCAGGATCCAGGCATCCCAGCAAGATCTCCTTCAAACTCTCATTCAAGCCTCCAACCAGTTCTTTATTTCCCTGCCATCAGACGCTTGTTGCTGGCCACAGGGAGGGACAAACACTTGTATACGTTTGTCTGGCTCCCCATCTGTTTTCCCCCTGGGTGGCTGGGTGTTTTGGCGTTGCTTTTGTGCACAATAATACATTCACCCCAATCATTCCTGGGTCTACCTGCTCCCAGGCAGTGCAGAGAAGGCAACTAAATCCCTGTAGAGCATGTAACCTACCTCTGGTGCCTGCATCCAGCATAACTTCATAGCAGACCTCAAGTTGGGGGTGGGAGCGGGAGCTGGAGGAAAGACTTCTTTCTTTCAGGCAACACTGGTGTGCACATCAGCCCAAGAAACAAGAAGTGGTGGAACAGTTGATGTTTCTCAGCTGGATTGCTTCATGGTCCAGAAAACTCTGCAAGGGAAAAGCTCTGAAGTCTGGGGAAAAACCCTGAAGTGTGAGGAGCAGTAGGGTGGCTCAATACCCTCCCAATCAGCCCACGTAAAATTACCCTAAATAAAAAGCAGCTGCCCTTCTTTAAGAGTCAAAGGGAGAATCCCTGTTTGTAGAAATAAAGGCAGATAGGCATCACTCACATGACAGATCCGTCTGGAGCAAAGTTTGCTATAGGACAGGAACAGTAACCACTATTTTAACTAAGCCTGCCCAACTGACAAACATAATTAAATTAGAGACATTTTCTTAACTTGGCCTTTGTAGCTTCCAAATTGTACCCAAAGAAAACTCCGAGGGCCCGAACTTTTTTGAAAGCGCATGAACTGCTGTAAAATTAATATCATAGAAAAAAATCAGTTGCCAGCCTCTCAAAATTAGCAAATATTTTTTCGTGCCAACTGCACTGCGTTTAAGGTCCCTGCCTGTAAAACAGGATAACGCCTGGCCTCAGTTCACAGGGCTGTCATGAAGATAAACTACTTGTGAAGTGTTTCAGTTTTAATATGTGAAGCACAGTGGAAAAATGCTTGTAATTAATTACTATTATTAATTATGTGCTTAGAATAGAGCTGTACAAGTAATTGATTTTTTTGGTGCACTGGACAAACTGAAAAATAAAGGAAGAGAAAGGAAGAGTCATTATGGGGTGATCTGATGAACGTTTTAGCTTGACAAGAACATATAATTTGACTTTAAACAATGTACTTACTTTTGGTTTTGGAGGGGTTTTTAATTAATTTTAAATTATTATATTTATTCAAACTCCTAAAATGTGGTTTTGAAAGGAAAAAGTACAGCATATAATTTTACGATTAGTGAAATGAAAGATTTGCAAATAATTAATTATCTGTCAAAACTATTTGACAAACTCAGTGGAGATTTACAAGTTTTTCATAGTATTGGTCCAGCAATTTTTGCCATGTCTCTTGTGCGCTTAGACTGAACTGTGGCAATAAATAATGCGTATGACCATCTGACAGGGTAGAAAAAAAGATCCCATCCCTTCATTTTGGTGAGTTCCAGGGATCACATGCACTGCACGTGACGTTCCTATGGAAAAATAGCATGAGATCCTCATTAATTCATGTCATTATAATCATGAAAATGCACAGGGGAGGACGTTTAAAGTTACCTAGACAGTTGTTAACTTCAACATTTTCTTTTTAATGCTGGACTTGGCTATCTCATGGCTCTTTCTCTGGGCAATACGTGCTATCAGGATCTTAATGAATATAAGTATGATGAGAGATGGGAATTTGGCTTTTTCTGTCTCTCTCACCAGTGTCAGTTCTGATGTTACACCTCTTTCCTATATTTCTGCACAGAAGTGTAGATGATGTCTTCAGTCATAGAATCATAGAATCATAGAATCGTCAAGGTTGGAAAAGACCCTTAAGATCATCGAGTCCAACCGTCAACCTATCACTGCCAAGTCCATCTATACCATGTCTTCAAGCACCGTATCTATCCGTTCTTTAAATACCTCCAGGGATGGAGACTCAACCACTTCCCTGGGCAGCCTGTTCCAATGCTTGACCACCCTCTCGGTGAAGAAGTTTTTCCTAATATCTAACCTAAACCTCCCCTGGCGCAGCTTGAGGCCGTTCCCTCTCGTCCTATCAGTCGTTACTAGGGAGAAGAGACCGACCCCTACCTCGCTACAACCTCCTTTCAGGCAGTTGTAGAGAGCAATAAGGTCTCCCCTCAGCCTCCTCTTCTCCAGACTAAACCACCCCAGCTCCCCCAGCTGCTCTTCACCAGACTTGTGCTCCAGACCCTTCACCGCGTTCGTTGCCCTTCTCCGGCCACGCTCCAGCCCCTCCACGTCCTTCTTGGAGTGAGGGGCCCAAAACTGAACACAGGACTCGAGGTGTGGCCTCACCAGTGCCCAGTACAGGGGCACTATCACCTCCCTGCTCCTGCTGGCCACACTATTCCTGATACAAGCCAGGATGCCATTGGCCCTCTTGGCCACCTGGGCACACTGCTGGCTCATGTTCAGGCGGCTGTCAACCAACACCCCCAGGTCCTTTTCCGCCAGACAGCTCTCCAGTCTCTCCTCCCCCATATCGGTGACTCCTCCCCAGTCATAGTGGTGACTGTCAGAAACACATAACAAAGCTGAGTTAAAGTAGCTTTAACTTTTCCATTTCTGACTTCATTGAGTGTAATCTAAAAAATGCATTCACTAAAATTAGCACATGTTGCTTCTTGCAAGATGACACAATTGCTGTCAAGACAGCAACAGTTCTTAATCGTGATGTCATTTTAAAAAAAAAAATCAAGATCAGGCTCTTGTGTTCAGACTCTTGCTGAGAGCTGAGGTCAGGGAATGTGGGATTTACGCTGCTGCTCCAAGTTCCCTGCAAGGCTGTGTCCTGGCAAGCCCACAGCTGCTCGCTCCAGCTTTCAAACTAAGAAATTAAGAGATTTTATTTAAAGGGAATGGTGTAAAATGGCCTGAGGAGGATGCGGTGAAGTGCACATGGCTGATAAACCTGAGAGCTTTGTGGTGCCAGGGCGTGGGATGTTGCCAATGGGCAGAGCTGTGATCACGAGGATCAGCTACTCAGATGATGGTGATGGAGGAGGCCAGGAGAAGGATCCTAAGAAGCCAGATAGCCGTGCCTGTGCAAAGGTGACTGTGGGCTCCATTCCTCCTTGGTAGGGAGCCAAAGATGCTCTGTCCTGGATGGAGCTGTGACCCCTGGCCTCCTCCTGAAAGATGGGTGGATGTTCCTTGGGCCCAGAGCAACCTGCAGAGCATCCCTCCCTCCTGCAGCCGCTCCAGAGTGGCAGAGTGTGGCCAGAGTCCTGTCCCTCTAAGAACAGGACTTGTCCAGAGATAAGCCAGGCTCAGATAAGCTGGGTAATGGAATGGGAAAACACATCCCCTGAATCTTCTTCACTGCAAGCTAACAGAGCTCCAGGGTTGATTCCCAGGCTGGGTTTGCCGGCAGTACAAACCAGTAACCCTGCAATTCAGGCTCTGCCATGGCAGGAGCCATGCGGCCATGCACGCAGGGACCCATGTCCCAGTAAACCTGGCAAGGCAGCAGAATGTCTGATAGTCCGGGCAGATGGCCTGTGGGCAGTCGGCAAGGCAGGCACATGGCAAGGGACCTGGGCTTCTCCTGTAGCAAAAGGCTTCTCAGCATACCCCAAGAGAGCCACATAATCTTAATATTACCTAGCCAATATGCTTTTGGTGCTGTTTCTGGGTGTTCTACAATATAAGCGATTTTTGTAAGATGAAGACAGAGCCCAAGAGACAATTCCGTCTTTCTTCATGTCTGCTGAAGGACAATCATGATATCTCTCTGTGCGTCAGCTTCCGTGCCCCCAGATGGGGGCATGATGCCATCTTCCTTTGAAACATGCTTCTGCGCTGAATAGGAGTCAAAAACAGATGCAGGGAATTTCCAGAAACTTCTCATCAAATTTCATAACTTATTTAAGATCAAAAGTGGAAGCCAGCAGCACCACATGAAGCATTTAAAGGCAGTCAGGAACAAATTCAGACAAAGGTTTCCTCAGGGAAATTGTTCTACAACATTAACTGTTTCACTTGCTTTCCAGTTTAGCATACAGTCTAGCACAATCAACAGGTTTTTAACATCAAACCAGAGTGTTTTATCACCTTATCTGACATTCTAAATAATGCAGCCCAGACCATTTTGCTGCCTCACCTTTTGCTGAGTCCAGTAACATTTGTTCGCCTAAAACACATAGTAAAAAAGGTCCTGTGTGGACACCAAGGCACTAGGATTCATGGCATGACCTCTCTACTCACGCAGCCAGTGGAAAGGAACGGATGAGCCCAGGGAATAGGTGATTCCCGTCTAAGGTTTAAAACAGCTGGACAAGCTGTGCTGTGCGCTGCTGCCCACAGTTAAGGCCAGAGCAGCGTAGCCTGCGAGTGGAAGGGTTAAGTGATGTTCCAGTACCTTGCCTTTGTCATGAAAATGTGACTCTCTGATCTCCGCAGCAGAGAATCTACTGCCTCCCCCAGAAATGTTCTCCCTCATTAATCACCCTCTGATCTGGTGGACAGTTAATAGGAGGCAGCCATCTCCGTAGGTCACGGACAGCTGATGCCCCAAAAAGGATGTAAGTCAGCCCGTCTACTGACAATGGGAAACAGCAGTGGCTTTCGCCTCCTAGAGTACTGCATATCTCCACTCCTGCGCATTGGCTAGACACCCTTTAAAATTCACCAAAAAAACCCCAAACCCAAAACCTTAAAACATCCCAAGGGCTTACCCTATGGCTGATACCTAAAATAACCCAGGTGCATTGCACCCTGGCATGAAACAGCACTGTAAAGTCTCCAGATCCAACCATCACTGCCTGGGGTGAGCCCTGGAGGAGCTGCCCTCACAAAAGCAAGTTTGGTGGGTTTTTTCTGAAAAAAATGCTCTTCAATAAGATCTTCTCCAAGTAAGGTAAGAGGGTCTATGGCAGGATTTACGGGAGGAGGGGAATCTGTTGTTGCAGATGTCCCTGGGCACACTTTACCATTAATCATTGTAATTCTAGAAAGCCGAAGTTTGCTTGTTGTGTTGCAAGGGAAGCCCCAGGCATGAGGACGGGCATTTGACTCCCAGCACAGCAAGTGACAGGCAGCAGAAGGACAGGGGAAGGGACCAGCAGCTGCCTTCTGCTGCCCTGAGCAACCCAGACGCCTGGGGCATTGGTGGGGGGTGTTATTGCAGGTGCTGGAAGCTGTGGGAGATGGGGGGAGAGGAGTCAAACCTGAGGAGAAAGGTTAGGGCACTAGCAGGAGAGACGCAGGACAGCCATGTGTTAACTACAGCTCGCAGCCATCAGCCTTGCTGTTGCTCACGGTTCCCAGAGCGGGATGTGAAGAGTTCTGCTGCTGCTCATGCAGAAAACAAGAGCATTTTAATAGTTAAAGTGGTCTTTTGTTTCATAGACTTCCAAAAGCAGAAAGGCCTGATAAAACCAGAGTTGCTGAAATGCCAAACACAGAGCAGGGGATGGCACTTACTTATTTTCTTTGTTCTTTGGGTCATATTGTCCAGATCTTATACTTATTCATGATGGACAGAAAAGATTGAGGTCAGGCAGAAAAGGGCATCTGCCTTCTTGACATCCAGAGCAGGAGCAATTCTCTGGTCTCTGCTCACGCTGTCAGCGCTCAGTTCCAAGCTGGCAGAGGAACCACCACTATTTTGGGTGGCCCACAGACACCAATGGAGCCTGGAGTGGCCTTGCCCTTGCAGGAGGGCTGGCCTCACTCAGGTCCTGCTGGAGTCATTCCAGAGAAGAGCCCAAGCTTCCCTCTGCAACAGGACGGGATCCCACCGGGGGAGTGCGTTCTGGCTGGCAGGAGACAGCCCTGTGCTCTGGATGCCGGGGCAGATGATGCTTGCCAACTGCTTCCTTCCCAGGGTTTTCCTGGTTTGCTGCAGCAGAAGCCTGTGACACCCGGAGGAACAGAGCCATAGGGCAGCGGACATGCTAGTACTGCTGTCACACTGCTTTGGAAGCCTATTCGCACAACCCCAAGGAGTAGCATTACCTCTTTGGTGGGAATGAGGTTCTCATTACCAGTCCACCTCTCCACCAGCGCCCTGTGTGAGGCCAGCCTACCTGAATCAGCCTTCTGGGGCGGATGGAGGAAAGCTGGGTCCAGCTGGGCTGTGAGCCACTGCCCGAGCACCAGCAAGATGCATTCTGGGCTCTATCAGCTTTGCCTGAGTTCAGCGTGGATTAACGTGGATGACAGTCTGTATGCCATCCTGAGACTTCAGTCAGGGGCGTTCAGACAGCACCCGGGCAGATCCAGGTCCTGATGCCACTGGAAGTCACGGGAAGATCTGAGTTGACCTCAGGGATGGGGCCAAGGGGCCAACAGCGGCGATCAGATCCTCGCTGCTTTCTGCCTTTCCCAGGGCTGTAGAAATATTTCCTAATTTTGCACACACATGTGAGGCATTATGTTCCTGTGGGAATTGGGATGCGTACTGAACCGGGCAGACCCGTCTGCTTCGCTGGAGCCAACGGCAAGGATCGAACCCAAGGTACCCACTCATGATAAGCTGCTATCAGTGTCCTGCTCAAGCCAGGGCTGCCGTCTGTAAGATTTTGCAGTCTTAGAGCTTGTGACCACGGTTGCAACATTCCTTTTGTTTTCTAGGAATTCGACTCCACCAAGGAGGGAAACCACAGGGAAATTGTTTCAGTGTGCGCTCTGGATTGGGAGAGAAGGGATGGGGCCGAGGCATGATGTATAACACACAACTCAACAGCCAAGATGTTTAAAAAAACACACTTTTATTTAAACCTAAGGAAAGTAACTTTTTTCTCTTTAGCTTGGCAGGCAGCAGCAGCCGTGCTGAGCCCAGGCAAGTGTAGATCAAAGCCAGGCAAGTCTGCTGCGAAAAATCAAGCACTGGACATTTATTAAGATTTTATTCATAAAAAGCCATGCAGTGAGTGCAGTGGGATTTCACTGTGGAACTTTCGACATGGGAGCTGCCTTATTTAGAATGAAAATTGCCTCTTTCTGCTGCCAGGAGTAAGGCGATCCCTCCATTTCCTGTGAAATTCAAATCAGGGATACAAACACCTTTCTTGTTGCCCTCAGGTGGGCTGGAGTCTGCATCCAGCCCTTGCTCGTGGGGGTGGGGAGCCTCACAGCCATGGAGTGGTCATGTCCAGGCAGATGTGAAGTCTCCCCACCACAGCTGCCTGCTCTAGCCCCAAAGAGGCCCACGTTACTCTCTTTTCCCTTGGTTAAATTCAAAAAGTTCCCCATTTTCAAACCTTTTTTTTCATTCGTAGCTCTTTTCTCCCCTTTGTGCAATCTGTAGCACAGAAGTTTAACTTGGCAACAGTGCTGGAACAGATGGAGAACACTGGACCAACTCCCCAGATCCCAGGAACTTCTGCTCAATGCCGTATGCAGGATTTCCAGCCACTTACTGCTTAGATCTGCCAAGGCAAAGCCTAGAAACAATTTTCAGATAGAGAAGCTGGAATTTTTTTTAGGACATCAGCAATCCACAAGTCACCACATGAGCGTACTTCCCCAGTGGAAGGTCCAAAGCCTGCAAATTCCGTGTGAACTAATTTCAAGTGAAAACAAGAGGATAATTTTAGGCAAAGCTGTAATATCCCTTCCTACGACTCACTTCATAGAAGTATCGATGTGGTGAAATCCACAACTAGCTTATCTTGAAGACGAAGAGCAGGCAGAGCTCTGTGCCTGCCTTTCAAGCACATCCACACACTTCTGAGCCCAGCCGTGAGCAAGGCACAGGTTGGAGTCATTCCTCAGGGGAGAGAACGTCCTTCTTTTTCCTTTGAGAGCAAACAAATGAGTAAAAAACACATTCGTGCTCATGCACGATCCAAGCCCAGAGCAGGCAGTTGGCGCAAAGAGACAGAGCAAAGGAATGAACCCACAGGGACTAGAGAGGTTGAGGAGGGGAACGGAGGGCAAGAGCTCCCTCCTTTCAATTGTAAGGTGGTTACTTCGTCTTTTTACAACATGCAGCAAAGGACAGATTAGTTAAAATTACAATAAGCACAACCTCGTAAAGTTGACAAACAAATCTGAAATGGTGATGGGTAGAATTTTCCTGTGGAAAGCAAATTTTCTAAAAGAAATATTGTTTGAAGTTCTGGAATCATCCGCAAATTCTTTCAGTCAAAACAAAGAAGGACATATATTGTTTGGAAAGTGAGAACGTCAAGTTTTCATATTTCTTAGACTTTTTTTTTCTTTTTCAAAACAAAAATGCGCAGGGGACCAGATGGGATGCATCTGAAGGTGCTGATGGCACTGGCTGAAGTCATCGTGAGGCTGTTCTCCATCATCTTTGAAAGACCAACCACATCCTGGGCTGTATCAGCACGAGTGCAGCCAGCAGGTCATGGGCAGTGATTATTCCCCTCTATTCGGCACTTGTGAGACCACATCTGGACACTGCCTCCAGTTGCTGGCTCCCCAGTACAAGGAAGACACTGATGTACTGGAGTATGTCCAGCAGAGGCCAACGAGATGGTCACGGGGTTGGAGTACATGATGTATGAGGAGAGGCTGTGGAAAATGAGTTTGTTCGATGAGAAGAGAAGGCAGAGGGAGGAGGATCGTGTTACTGTCTACAGCTACCTAACACGAGCGTACAGAGAAGGCAGAGACAGGTTTTCTCAGAGGTGCACAATGAAAGGCCAAGATGCAATGGACACAAGTTGGAGCAAGAGAAATTCTGCTTAGGTATAAGAAAAACCTTTTTTTACAAAGACTGGTCAAACATTGTGGAGAGGCACAGAGGGATGATGGAATCTCCATTCTTGGAGATAGCTCCCACTTGACATGGACTGACAAGGTGCTCAAAGTGGACTTGCTTTGGGCAAGTGGTTGACTAGACATCTCTGGAAGTCCCTTCCAACCTACACCAGCCTCTGGTTTTAAGATTAAAATGACAGCTCCATCTCAAATTCTGCCGGTCTTATTTAGGGTTGATAAAATATAATGTGAAAACAAATGCATTATTTCATTTTAGGTCAAAGCGTAAATTTCAGGTTGACCTAAAGTAAAACTTAGGGTCAATAAAAAAGTAATCAAAAATGTATGTGTTATGAATCAAAATGAATGCATTTGTTCTATTTTGCAGAAAAACTCCCTGGTGTGGGTGGACTCTGAACTACTGAAGGGTCTGAAAGATCACCCAGCAAAACCTGGGTAAGAGTGTGTGATGAAGACATAGATAATGGCCAAGAATGATAGTTCAGTATTACTCATGAGGACAGGAGAGAGGATACCTGGCATCTTCCCATAGCCCTCAGCTGAGAAGGGCCCAGTGATGAAGTAAAAATGAGAAAAGTAAGCAAAAATGTTGGAGAAAACATTGTTTCTTGTGTGCAAGAGTCCTTGCTTTCAAACACAGAGAAGCTGGTTTTATATTTCATTAATTCAAGCAGGAAGGTGAACACGGAAACATTATGGAAAGACAAGACATACTGGACCCTCCATATGAAAAAGCTGCTGGGTTTTTAAGCAGGACGGGTAGCTTGGGAGATCAACTGGTGACCAAAGGCTGAAGAGCCACTGGCGGTTTTGGGGGAAGGATTAAATGAGAAGTCTTGACCGAACCATGTGTCCTGTCAGAGTTCTTGGGGTCTGGATAAAACTGCTCTGCGAGCTGGGCCTGGGTCCAGTCCACCACTGTGTAATGGTGACCTGTGATGTAGAGCAGAGATTGTTCTGACATCCCTGTCATGAACATCACCCATGTCAGAGAGGCAGGATTTTAGATACTTCAGGACCTTTGTGGTATGGGGGAGTTCTCACCTGTCTGCAGTCCTGAAGGCACCTGCTGGAGGGTGTCTCACAGACATCTCAGTACTGAGCAAGAGTAGAGCAGCGAGAACCACAGATTCAGAAGGTCTGTGCATGTCCTGAGCCAGGTGCTCCTCTCCCCACTGGCTTTCAAGGCACCATCAGTTTGTGTGACTAACGAGTGTTTTCCAAATGAGGTGCCTCCTCACACATTGTCCAATCCCACTTCCAGACTGAACTCACCTCCTCATGGATTGCAGAGAGGCAAATAACAAGCATCCCATTATGTAAAGGTGAAAGCACATTGGTTAATTAGCTATTTATTTGGAGAATAAGAGCTGTCCTGTGTATGATTTTTTTTTTCAGATGGAAAAGACCTGTGAGGTCATCTGTTGTGTTCTCTGCCAATGCATGATGTCATATTATATTTTGTTTTCCTTTCTCAGTAGACAAAACAATTCCACTTGGTTGAGACCATTGAGCTCTGAAGTTTTGTTCTTCAAAACCTGTCTCTGGTACCTCACCGTTCAAACAAGTGATTCTTCAGGACTCCCAAAAGCAGGAGCAGAGTATGAACCGTGCAATGTGAATGACAAGCCATGAGGGGTGCTCCCACCATCCTTCTTTGGACTGGCAATGGGTGTTTCAAATGCAGACATTGTCAACCCATCTCAACCTAGTAAATTCTGGAAATGTCACTGAAAAGAAGGTGTTCTAACACTCTGACCAAGCACTAGAGCTTTCAGCTGACTAGCAGGCCGAGGTCTGTAAAGGGCTTTAAAAGCAAATACGAAGCACAGTATATTTATGTTTATTAATTTTTGCAGTTATGCAGAACACTGTGTTAAAGCAGCATTGTTCTTCCTTGAACAGATCCCGCCCTGTAACACCGACTCTTTCTTGGGACCTCTACTCACTCTCAAGCAAAGGCAGGATGCCTTTTAATAATTTTCTTTCATGTGGTGCCTTCTCGAACTCTGTACAAGCTCTACTCAAAGCAGAGAGTTTTAAAGAAACCATTTTTGGAGCTCTATGTCTGCACAGGGATGCGCACTAGGTGAATCTCCGGGTAGAGATGTGGATGTCCTGTGAAGGTTTTACACAGTGCTTCCTACCTGTCCACACGTGGAGAAGTCCCCATGTGCCTATGTTCTGTCTTGGTTTGTCTTCAGTCCTGCCCAGAGAAGATGGGAAATCCTGTGTGTTTTCATTCAAGTCTTCCCATCTCTGAGCAAATTATTTATAACAGAGACTTCAGCTCCCTGACCATGGCAAGCTAAATAAAATCATACTTGTAAACTTCCATTGCACATATGGCCACCAGGCTCCCACATACCACCAAGACTGTCAAAACATGTTAAGAGTCATTCTCCTGTACCCACCAGGCAGTCAGTTTTCAGCAGCATAAGCACTGTTGACCAGTCATACTAAGAGTGGCCTAACCACAATCCAATTTTGCTATGAGCACCTGCTTTTTTCCCAAGCACTTCTTTCTGCATCTGCTTCTAAAACTGAAGGCAATGATCCATGCTGTCAAATAACTGCAGTCTTCTGCTTCAGAGCTGACTGTATTTTAAGGTCAGATTAAAGTATTTTTGCATACTGCATGGGGCAGTGAAAAGCACTGCAGCCAAGCACTAAATGTGTGAGCCTATTCTTTGAAAAAGCACAAGGAAAGACTCATCCTGAACTATCAAATATTTGGTCCAAAGACTTCATCTAACGATGTACAGATGGAATGGGATCATCTCTGGTTTTGTTAGGTGACCTTTTGTTTTCACCAGCTGAACTATCATAGCATCTCAGCAGCTTACAGCTACAGAATACAAAAGGTGGGCCCTTCCATAACCTTCTTGAATAATTAGAAAATCGAGAGACACATCGAAGTGGAAGTACGGCTGGGTTATCCTCCCCAGGTCTGATGGGAGCAGGTTTAACCGTCTAGCGAGGAAACGCAGGAGAGCAGAAGGGCAGTGGCCAAGTTTTGCATGGCATTTCAGTGATTGAATTCAGCTGCAGTGCATTTACTTTATGTGGAGAAGGACTAATCCAGAAGTTTCCATGTGAAATTTGTCAGTTATTTCTTGCAACTGGAAATTGTATATAAGTTCTCAGAGGCTATGTCTATATTAGCAACTAAATAGACTAGGCACTATACTTTGGCCCCAAGGCTAAGTGGCTTGTCATGGCTTGTGTCGAGCACTCTATTTCCAAAAACTGTGTGGCTGCATCCAAAGGACCTGTTGGAAAGGTTGCTGGACAAGTCAGCCCTGCTGAGGAGCACGGTATGTTCATTCTGGTGGAGCCCTGCACTGAAATGCTCACTGGGCTTCCCATATGTAGGAGGGCCTGTAGTGACAGGACAAGGGGTAATGGTTTTAAACTAAAAGAGGGGAGATTCAGACTGGATAGAAGGAAGAAATTCTTTATGACGAGGGTGGTGAAACATGGGAACAGGTTGCCCAGAGAGGTGGTGGATGCCCCATCACTGGAAACACTCAAGGTCAGGCTGTACAGGGCTCTGAGCAACCTGATCTGGTTGAAGATGTCCCTGCTCATGGCAGGTCCTTTCCAACCCAAACTACTCTATGATTCTATGATATCCCAGTCAGCTCGTTCATCGCCGACTGAGGCAGCATGCATGGCTTCATGCAGCTGCGTTGCCCTGGATGGATCCTCTTTAATTCTTCTCCAGTGACATGTCATCTGTAATACGGTGGTTGGGTTGTTCCGTTCAAAGGAGATCCACAGATTTTGCTTTGTCTGCCTGTGCAGAATCAGTTGGTAAATGCAAACTTCTCTTAGGTTTTATACTTCCCGGGCATTCCTTTCTTCACTTCTTGTCCCAAGATTTGCCTCCACAGAAGGTGCTACACAAAACTGCATCTGTATTGTGAATATTTCCAGACCACACAGGCAATGTTGGAGCTGGAACAGTACAGCGTGTACTGGAACAGTCTTACCATCGCATAGCTGCAGTCCAGTGCCACAGACAACAAACCATCCCAAGCAGCAAATTCAGCCCTGTATTCTCGCTGCAAGAAACTGCAATACTTTAAATGCTTGAGCAAAGCCCAATTCTTCCACCCACAAGTCATGTTATACCAAAAGAAGAGGGAAGCAGCTCCATTCAAATTAGTATAACAGGGACTGTTCTCCAGCCCTGAAAACAACTATGGCATCATGGATCATGTCCAGACCCTTAAACTCTCTTCCTGCTCCAGAACAAGGCAGTGACCTCTAGACTGGACCATGACCTCGCTTATTCCCTGAACAGTGCATGGTAATTGGCTGGAAGACTCTTCACTGGCTTGCTCCAAACCTGGGTACTAGTGTCTTATCAGCTTGGACTATCACAGACGGATGGTCAGCCCCATGCAAGGGTCTCTGGTTACTCGTCTAACCCTGTTGTCTACGAAGAATCCAAAATCTTCAGGATACATTTGAAATTAGTTACTGAAAACCACAGAAAGACCAAAAGTGATGAGAACAAATTTGTGTCCACCAGTCACTCAGTTACAATGGCCATTTACAAATGGCTAGCAGCCCAAGGACACAGGATTCCTGTGTTAAATTATGAGATCAGTGCAGCCTTTAGCATCCTCATAAGAAACACGCGCAGCAGACGTCTTTGTGTCTTGGGCTGTCTGGCAGAAGATCATTCTGTGTCTCTTGGGAGTTGCATCATTATTTTGCCCTCTTGCAAATATTATTAATATTTCAAGGTCTGGGGAAATAGATTTTCCTTTTTATACTTTTGGCTCATTAACAGACTCTGCTTGTCAGGGTCATGCGCGAGTCACCATCACCCTCTGCTATGAGTTAGTCTATCAGCTGATGTCATTGTTTGGCCATAGTAACCTGAATGTCTTTAGTCCGTCGCCTGCAGGGTCTTTTTTCCAGTTCGGTGTAATGAGAGAATAAACCAAGAGCCAGCAGCAAATCTGTTTCCTTTTAACATATATAGATTCGAGCTAATAGTTTAGCTCTTACTTCCTTGCCTTCCCTGGGAGGTGCAAAACACCCTGTTTCTTTTCAGCTCTCTCTGCCTGGTGCCAGCGGTGAACTAACAGTAGAAGCAAATTTTCCTCAGTGCCAACACCTACATGACTTATTCATTTGAAAAAGGCAGTTCGTGGCTGACGTCTGACATGGTGCAGGCGGTGGACGTTGGCCTCGGAGGGCTGGTGCAGCTGGTGGAGGGGGCAGGAACTCTGCCAGGAAAGGTGCTGGTGTGCGCTGTCACCCCTCCCATGAGTCCTTATTTTTGGTACATGTTCAAGACTTTCACCGAGAAGAGGAATTAAAAGCCTGAAGGAATAGAATGACAACCAAATTTGACTTCCTGAATAACACAGGCTTAACTGTATGGCCGGTGTTGCTCCCTATACTGTCTATAATAAAAATCTGTGGGAGTAATTTAATGGTAAGTTAAAACCTAGTGGTTCAGCTAATATCCGTCCATAAGGCTGAAGACTGCTGGACTAGTAAAGTTTCATAAACAAGTTTGATTAAAGGACGGTGTGGATGTAACAGGGAAGACGCTGCCAGAGCAGATACTGCACAAACAGCATCGGTAGGGCATGTACTCAACAGATTAAGGGTTGTTTAAGACAGTCATCGATATGGACCATGAGCATGCAATAATATTTATGGCCCTGTGACCTTTCATGCTTTCATCAGAGACACAGAAATAAATGTAAAAGTACTGCTAGGAACATTTGCAGACCCCAAATTGGGCAAGTTTTCAACAAGGATAAGGACAGGGCCATCAAAGGGAGTGAGCTGAGCCACAGTGGCTGTAAAACAGAGCTACAAAAGTGATCAAAGGCCTGAAGAAAGTTCCTGGCCACATGGCTGAGAAGGCTGATCTACTTGGTTTATCAAAACAAAAGGAAGTTGGAGGGATAAATTGGTTGCCATGCATGAATATCACTGGGGGAAGGGGAGAATGCGGGATAGAAGAGAGTTCTTTACTATTGGGGAAAAAAAACATAATCAGCTGGATGCCAAGGTTGGATGATTACAAATTAGAAACAAGGAAAGCATTTTTAATAGTAATGGTGATTTGCCATTGCAACAAGCTGCCAAGGAAGTCGTGGATTCCCCTGTCCTTGATGCCTCTGGAGCAAGTCTGGATGTCTTGCAGGAGGAAACATTTCAGCACAGAGGTCTGAGATACTTCCAAAGCTGCCACCTACGTGGTCCATCACACCTGGCCTCAGCAAAAAGCTGAAGTCTGAACCTCCCTGATGCAGCTTTGAGCCCTTCCCACGCGTCCTATGACTGGATCCCAGGCAGAGGAGAGCAGCATCTCCCTCTCCATGTCCTCTCCTCAGGAAGCTGCAGAGCGCGATGTGGTCGCCCCTCAGCCTCTTTTTCTCCAAAGGAGACAAACCCAGAGTGCTCATCCATTCCTCATAGGACATGCCTTCCAGCCCTGTCACCAGCTGTCTTGCCCTCCTCTGGACACCTAATGGGTGGTGGAGACCCCAGAGACCTGCTGACTCTCCTGTGAGTCCCAGCAGAAGGCGCAGGTGATGTGCTTAAGCCTAAACATACATAGCTAGTGGCCCAAGCCATCTCTATGCCTCCCTGGATGAACCCATACCGGACAGGATTGCTCTAGATTGACCTGAGCCTTAGGGGACATCTCCAGGGAAGATTCTCAATCCAGAGCTTGAATTCACACTTTCTGCAATGAGCCAGAGGACAATTTTCTCCTCTTTTTTCACCCTGCAGTCTTCTCTTTCCCCGTTTCCTTTCAGTCCTTGGCTGTTTCTGCAGGGACACAAGCAAGGCCATTCTGCAGGAAGGTTGTGTCTTTCCTGCAGCTGCATATCACCCAGTGTGCGCAGGGTTTCCTGGTCCTGCTCGCTGGAGACATGAGTTCATTCAGGCTCCCTCCTGCTAATCACTAACAGGCATGGAAAAAACCCCTCACACACCAGAGGAGAACATAAACATCAGTGTGATGTGCACAAGCTTATGAAGACGGGACTATGTGAAACACATGGTTCCATTTTAATAAATACTCTTACATTTCCAGTGCTCTTTTTTTTTATGGCTTGTTACTGAGCTGTGAATAGCAGTGCTTGTTTTGTTGTTATTGTTGTGTTTGATGAGGACAATATGATGTCCATAGCCGCAGACATCAGATATTTTGGTGGGGAAGATAAGCTTCCGGCAAGAGGTCTTGGCTCCTGCCCAGGTCTTGGTTAACTCCTTCTGGGATTGCTCAGGGTCTGACAGCCAGGGATGGGCAAGAATGGAGTGGTCAAGAAGCTCCATATGCTCTGAAATGTTTTATCTAATCTTCCTTCTCAAACAATTTCAGCCCCTACCGTTGGATTCTTCAAAGTCCTTCAGGCTTTCTTTGTGCTCACAAGCAATTTCCTGAGAGCCGCTGGTGTGCAGGGAAGAGGCTTGTCCGCCCGGCTGAGACAAAAGAAGGTGGACGTGTGTAGCATAAAGGCCGATATAGCTCCGAAATCTCTGTGAGCACCTCCCTCACTGAAATAGTGTTTGACCAAATGTGAGTGTGGATGGGGGAAAGTAACAGGGAAAAGATAAATCTTTCTCCGTATACCAACATATGTAACTGCATCAACAGCCTCTGTAGCTACAGGGCTGAAGTTTGGAAGGGCAAACTGACAGAAGGCAGGACCAGACGTGCGGGCAGGACTCAGCCTGCCTGAGCTTCGGCATGGTGCCTCCAGGTGGGAGAGTGGTTCTGCTCTCGTGTTCAGCACACCCCTCCAACACAGCACCCAAGGCCTTCCTCCTCTACGGGTGTCGCAAAGTTTATTGCAGGCATGGGCTGGGACCAGGTTCCTCCGAGTTCACTCCTGGATACTGGGAGACAGTGCTGGGAAAGGGAAGATGGCAGGAACATGGGCAGAGGCCAGTTCAGTGAGCTGGATGAGAGATGTGCCAGAGCCCCCAGCAAGGCAGCTAGACACAGTCCTGCTTGGCTTGTCCCAGTAAACCTCGATCACAAGGCTCAGGATGATCAAGCCTCTTCTTCTCCAAAGAAGAGGAGACGCACCTTGTAGCGCCTCTGTCAGGGAGCCCAGGCTGTCTATTTTCAGGTCATTTGCTTTATCAGGATGTAAACTCTAGGTGACACAAATGTATGGACTGTTTTTTGGGGGGGACGGGAACTCAGCACGCTGAAGTTCAGGACGGCTACTTGGGTACAAAGTCATGGGACTGGCCTCTTCCTCCTCCTCCTCCTCCTCCTCCTCCTCCTCCTCCTCCTCCCACACGTCTGGCCATTCTGTGTTTGCCAACCTCCTCCATCACAGCAGCATTGTTTCCACTTCAAAAGCCCCACCAAATACAATCCAGCCTGCATGGGCCCTGGTCTACAGCAGAGTGTAAACAGGCAGACCTCCTTCCTGGCAGGGCCAGGAGGCCAATTTGTGAAGACATCCCAGGGATAAGGAATCCTGGCTGAGGGCTAAAGCATCCACGGCTGGAGGGGTGGAACCCCAGAAAAGTCACATTCTCTGAAATGCGGTATGAATTGTCGTTGCTTTTAACACTGGGGCATGAAATATTGTATTTCTGGGTTGAGATTAGACAAGAGTTTGCACATAAAGACCAAATGGAGAAAGCGGTTATACTCAGTGGAGTAGGACCGTGGGACAGAGGGTCAGTAGCTTTACAAAGGTAAAAAGGTGATCAGACACATCACCAGCACAGCAGAAGAGGACATATGCAGGGTGCAGAGAGCCTGGCATACGCCTGATTACAGATTCCTGAATATCCCTCCTTGCCATTTCTTATTTAGCAGCCAGCCTCCTACCGGGTGCCTGGGATTCCAGCTGCTTGGTGAAGTGGATGAGCGTGGGCGTTCAGCAGAAAGCAAGCAGTAAAATTCAAACTAGATCTAATCCCGCTGCTTCAGGACTGTCTGAATCAGCTCTGCCAAGGGTTTTTAGAGGACCATGGGTTGCTTCTTCATCGTAAAGGCTAAATCCACTTTGCAAACCGTTTATTTTGTGTATATATATTGCTTGGGGAAAGGAATCAAATTAGGCAAAAAGCAAATATAACAGCATGATTTTAATCTTTCCCAGTGGGTGGATGAAACCTGGACTAACACAGAGAGAATATTCAGATGCCCAGAATATTCTTGGAGATTTCTGCACGCTGCCATTCCACTGCACGCATCTTCTGCAAGACCTTTCACCCCCCAACCCGCCTCTTTTTCTGCTTTCTGTTTTATTCCTGTTACATTTTCTTGTTCATAAGTAGGGAAATGAATCTGCTCTAATTGCTTATGTTTTCCCGATCGCTAAAAAGAAGTGCCCTGGAATAAAACCCAAATGCTCAGCACTGACCATATAGTGCGTCTGCCCAAGTAAAAAGGGAGAGAAATCCCTCAATAAACTCTCCTAAGGCTGTAGGAGCTAGAAAAGGACTCGTGTCTCAGCTCTGCTGACTCCTTTGGTATTTTACTGTGCCGCACCACCTCCAGCACTCGCGAGGCTGGGATATGCAGCCCTCTCCTACTGTGCTCCTCTTACAACTGAGCCCCATGCTCTCCCCCTTCTCTCTTCCCTCCCATGTTGGACAGTACTGTGTTTATTTTGGTATTAACTAGAAAAGACCGTTTTCTGCCGGCTGCAGGGAAAGAGGCTTGGTTAAATGAGAGGGAAGGGGATAAAAAGAGGAAAGCGCACAGGTTAAGCAGGGGGCAGTGGGTCTCCTAGCCCTAAACATCATCCAAACGTCGTGGGCTGCTGTGCCACACTGGCATTCTGAGAGACCGCAGGCTATCTCAAGGGGAAATCAGGCTTTTCCAGCTTTCACCAAAATCAGTAGGATTCTGCCCACTTCCTAGAACATTCCTGGAACTGAGGATTGCAGAGGTGCAGTTCTCCAAAGCCGTCACGTTCCATGTGGACAGCTGCCACGGCGCTGAGCTCAGGGCTGCGCTCCGCTCAGGCTGAGGGCTGGGGCCCAGGACCGCTTCCAAGCTCTTGGCCACTTCCCCACTCCACTCATTAGGATCTGCTGGGGTTAGTCTAAGCATTTCTCCCTCACCGCTAGGGAGAAAACACAGAAGTCCTGATTTTTTTTTCCAACGGGCCACTGCGACACGGCAAACCAGCGGTGCACAGCAAGTCCCTTCGCAGCTCAGGTGGAGAACAGCCTGTTGTGGCTCAAGGAGCAGCAGCCACAGGTATTGCCGCCTTGCAATTACGCTACACAAGCTCTGCAGTGGTGCACGCACACAATCGAGATGGCTGTTACTGATCCGTCGTGACTTCGATGTAAAATAACCCTGTCTTTAATAATTCACACAAGGAGAACTCATCCTGTTGCACATATTGGGAATCTGAGAAATATGACAAATATAAATTACAGTCTGACACATCAAGATGCGTTCTGCATTTCAGTTGCTCTATCAACACCACACTGCTCCAGTGGTAGAAAATGGGCAGATAGGGAATTCGTTCTGTGCCAGTCTGGGGTGCAGAAGGACTTGTTGCATCTATCCAAAGCGTTACAAGCTGCTGAAAAAATATTATAGGGTTGATCTCTCACTGCCTTTGCCACGTCCACATCTCCTGCATTACTGCCTCCGTTTTCAGCTGATTTCAGCTTCCGTTTGAGCAGGCTCTGGCAGGCCGTTTACACCCAGCCACTGCACTGTCTCCTTTTTTTACCTTAAGTCACCTGATGGGAAGTTTCCAGTGTTAATTCTGGGCACCTCTGCCAACCTTGCCTATAAGGCAACAAGAACATTTACCAGCCAGGGATAACCGCAGCCCTGGGCAGGAGCAGAGCATACTAGAAAATCATAGAATCATAGAATCGTCAAGGTTGGAGAAGACCCTTAAGATCATCGAGTCCAACCGTTAACCTGACAACTATACCCTTAACAAAGCAAAGGAGGCTTTAGAAGAACATGAGGGAATAGGGGCCCATGAAAACCACCCTGACAAAGCAGTTTAATTGCCTTCATTCACAGTGTAAAAGCTTAGAAGAGACAAAATGCACTGGGAGTCATATCTCTCCACTTTATTAGAGCATTTGATACGGTTCATAGCCTTGGAGAGAAACCAGAGAAATATCTAGCTACTGTAGGATGGATACAAAAGAAATTAAAAGAGTGAACACAAAGCACTTGTGAATGGGTCAGTGTGATGCCAGGAGAGGGAGTCGGGACAATCCCACTGCTGGAGGGATCAGAGCATCTCGAGAGTTTCAGGTTCACATGCGATAGAGCAACCAAAATCCAGTTGGGTTTAGCGACTGGCTTGGACATCTCCCAGGAATCTCTGGTTTCCGGCAAGTTGGAAATAAAACAAACCACTCTCATGGTATTTAGCCTCTGCGTTCAGACAAATCTAAGCAGAAAGGGAGCCTGAATTTGCTATTTGCATAGCGAGTGAGCAGAAGTTTTTCACAGCCCAAGAGTGCTGCATTTCTGGTCAAAGCTTATGCCAGCTTTTGGACTATTTATTCTGATGCAATCTATTCCAGCTACCGTGCTGACAGACTCAGTTATTCCCTAGAAGGAAGGGCTGGAATCAAACTCCGGCTGACCCATGGAGGCGGTACTAACACAAGAAAAACACAAAACCCCACTGCATTCAGTACAGCTGAGGCATGCCAGAGAAACGGGAGAAGCTGGAGTCCAGGAAAACTGGGTAAGTCATGCCCACTGACCAGGAATATCCCTATGAAAATAAACCTGAAAGTAGCTACTAGCCATGTGGCCAGGACTGCCAGAAACCACCAACTGGCCACGTCTTGCCACTGCACAAAGTAGCTGCCAGATCTGGAAGAAGCGATAACGTGAGCAACACATCTCTTCTGCCTGAAGTGTTGCCTTGCTTCCTCCTCAGTTCAAGGTCATCTTTTGATTGACTACTTATACTGGTTTGGGCTGGGATAAAGTTAATTTTCTTGCAGTAGCTCACTTATGTTTTGGATTTGTGACTAAAACAGTGTTGATAACACACCAATGTTTTAGTTATTGCTGAACAGTGCTTACCCAGCATCAAGGATGGATTTTTTTTTTTTGTACGTGATAACCAGCCATGAGCACTGCTTGGTTCTTCACTTACCCTGGAATTTCTACAACACTGAATCTGTCCAGTTGCTCTCCTAATCTCTTAACAGGACAAATTTTGAAAGTGGCATGATTTGGGGAATGGGGATAAGATCATCTCCGTAAAGCTGGATTTCACTTGGTTAATCTATGACTGTGGCCTTTCTTTTACTTCTAGTGTCACTGGTTCTGGTATCAACTGGCTCACAATGTGAAGCTAACAAGTGTTGGGTTTGCTCTCAAGCTGATGGTCTTGCAGTTTCTGATGGTACATTTTTCTTATGAAAAGTCACTCTTCCAAACTTCTCCTGCCTGTGATCCATGCTGTGCACACCTGCATATCCCAAAGTTACACAAGCCATTGGAGTTCCCGCGTATTTGCAAACGTACTTTGTCTGGCACTGTCAGCCACAGCATGATCCATCTGCTATTGACTTTGACTCACTAATGGTTTTGGTGTCATACCGCTTTTTCCTACTATACTTGAGTTACCCATCATGTAAAGCAGAGTGCTGCCCACTCTTTTGAACCCTTAATGCCCATTGCAGAGTTCCCTTTGCATCAATTCTAATGGCTCTATTAAATGTCCTCCAGCAGTCACCATGTCTAAGGTTCAAGTCATCGCATAAATTTCCTGCCATCGTCCTTCACCGTCCCTAGACTGCGGTTCTGGCAATGCTTCTATCCATTGCCCCTCTTGACCTAGAGCACTGCTCTAAGTTGCTTCTAATTAAAGAGAGTTGTGTTTAATTCAGCAATTGCTCAGCACCTGACAGGGTTGCTCCATTCCATATCTAGGCTCCAGCTCATCTTCATCATGTTTCATGGGTCACTTCACCCCCTAACGACCTGTTTCCAGCCAGAGAGCACCCGCCCTCCTCGAAGGCCAGCTGCAGGGTGGGAGGCTGCAGGGTAATGTGCCCAGACAGTCCGACAAGATGAGGAAATGGTGCTCCCAAGAGGCTCGGATGAGACACACCTTCAGAAATATGTATGAGCAAGACTAAGGTCATGATAAATTGTACACCTTAGCAAAAGGCCGATGAAGGAAATTCTTGGCTCATACTTAAGACACTTTTTCCAAAGTGTTTGTCACTGGCACTCCCATCAACACATATCCAGGGTGGAAAATCTGTCCAACATACAAAACAACACTGCATCCTCTCTCTGTGTTTGTTGTTACGTTGTTCTGCTTTGGTCTAGCCCTTAAATAATCTCCTCCAGTGAGAGAAGCTTTTATTCAGCTTCTCTTATGTACAGAGACCTCTATTCCAAGTGGAGTCCAGATCTTTCAGAAGGGAGAACTCATATTTGACTAACTTGTTTGGAAAAAAAGTAAAAGCTATAACAGCCTTGGAAATTCTGAAATGCAATCACCACCCACACACATACACAGATGAACACACACTCTGAACCTCCAATCTGGAGGAAAATAAAGACATTTTGGAAATAGCACTGGCACTTCCCTGGTGTCTTCAGCAAAAGCACAATTTTGTTTGAACCCGGCAAAAAGAAGAAGAAGAAATAAAGAGATCTGAAAACCCAAGAGTTACAGGTACACAAAAATGACCCCACTGAAATCCACCAAGATCCTCCTGCTGATGGTGAACAGATGCCACAGAGAAAGTGCAATCAGAAGGATGAAACACGACGTCTCCTCAGTGCGTCACCCATTAGAGCTCTAGAAAGAGTTAAATCCATTCATGGGCCCTCTGAATCTGTAGGTTACACTATTTCTTTACTAAAATGAGAAACAGCCTCATCCCATGCCCCAGTCCTGTTTTCAGAGCAGTCACCTCTAAATTGACTAACAGATGCAATCAAAAACTGCTCAGAAATTATTTTCCAAAGTCTCAGCTAAGCGACGGTTACTAATGGCGAAAAGAAACTCAACAGAAATTCTTTACTGGCATCACTCTACATTCAACCAGATCCTAGCTCACATATAGAAGGTTGCAGCAACTTGTAATCACAAAGAACAATTACATCTCCGAGACACTCTAAACTAAACAAATTTAATGATGCCTCCTGCATGTCCCCACTGCAAGAACATCTGTTTCCTATGAAGCGGGGAGATATCCTACGATCTAATAGGTTTTGGAAGATTAGAAGGATAATAGAAGACACTTGCAATTTCTGAGTTTCCTAAAACTTTACATTTTAGCTTCAGGAAGCCTGAAAGGAAGGGGTTGAATTTAAGTATGAACGTGTGCTGCGTGCAATAAAATTGGGCTAAAGAAAGATCACCAGGAATCACAGAAAAGCAGAAATAATTTACATATTCCTTATCAGTTGGAAGATACTGCATAATCTGGACCTTTCTTGACACCATCATTAGCTTTGATCCAAAGTTTATGCACAAGGAGAGGTGAGCTCAAATGTCACTGCATGTCTTGGAAATCATAACAGTTCATGAAACATAAAGTGAAGAACCAAAAGTTGGGAGACTTGCCACCAATTTGTGCAAATTCAATCTAGGTATCAGTCTCTAACCACAGCCCCCGGCAGGAAACATTCAGCCTAAATTTGGAGATGTCCTGGCAACATCCACCCCCGTCCTTCCCTAGCTGACTCTTGAGCGCTCGCATCTCCACATCTCCTGTCCTCCCACATCTGATCACAGAAGTCAAATATAAAAAAAATGGCCCCTTGAGAACTCCAGAAGGGGCTCTGTGAGGAACAGATGTCTCACTAACTAGAAGGCAGGGTCTCCCCAGATCCCAGCCCAAACTGCCAGTTGCAGGAGGACACAGCTCAATGGATCACTGGAAGCTACCCCCTCACCCAAGAAGGACACGGAGGGGCTGGAGCGTGGCCAGAGCAGGGCAGTGAGGCTGGGGCAGGGGCTGGAGCCCAAGGCTGGGGAGGAGCGGCTGGGGGAGCTGGGGGGGCTCAGCCTGGAGAAGAGGAGGCTGAGGGGAGCCCTCATCGCTCTCTGCAGCGGCCTGAAAGGAGGCTGGAGCCGGGGGGGTCGGTCTCTTCTCCCCAGGAACAAGCGATGGGACGAGAAGGAACAGCCTCAAGCTGCTCTAGGGCAGGTTTGGGTTGGGTATTAGGAAAAATTTCTTCCCCAAAGGGCTGTCAGGCCCTGGCCCAGGCTGCCCAGGGAAGTGGTGGAGTCCCCATCCCTGGGGGTATCTAAAAGCCAGGGAGATGTGGTGTGTGGGGACACGGTTTAGTGGTGGCCTTGGCAGTGCTGGGTTAACGGTTGGACTTGATGATCTTAAAGGTCTTTTCCAACCTAAACGATTCTATGATTCTAAGCTAGAAACTCGCTCAGACCTGCAGTGCTTGTAGACAGCCAAAACTTGGCTGTAAGGGCAATCATTTCTGTTGCTTCTGACACGCTGAAGGATCAGAGCTCCTGGAGGGGGGGGGGGGGCCGTCATACTGTGTGGTCACAGGGCTTCCAGCTCTCTTTGGAAGATGGGTGATGGTATGCAGACAGAAGATCCTTACCTTTCTTAGGGCTCCTTGGACTCTTTGTGCATTTCACAACAATCTTAAGGGTCTTTTCCAACCTAAACGATTCTATGATTCTCCTCATCTTAGAAGAGGAGAAAGAAGCTGGGAATGGAGGAGAGATCAATGAAGTGGCAGTTGGTGAAGAGAGAGTGGTCTTTTTGTCCTTTAAGCGATCGAGGCTGCCACTAGAGAAGGGAAAGTTCAGCTCAGAGGATGCCCAGACTGAAGCTGGGTGTTGTCAACTATTTCTCTGCTGAACCCCTTTCCAGAGACATCTGTGCAGGTGAAGTGGGTCCTAAAGAGCTGTTAGCTCTGCTTATTCTCTGGTGGAACATTCTGTGTTCTTCCCATCCATCTTCCCTATTTTTCTGCCTTTTAATAAGTAGATGAGCTAATTTCTGCACGAGAAGGAAAAGCCTGGGTGGAAACCTTGCGTCAGAGAGCTCTGAACAGAGCAGGAAGGGATGTGGCGTCATTCTTGCTGGTGCTGGACACCAGTCTGACTTCATGGAGCTGTCCATGTGTCGGAGAAGACTCTGGTTGTTCACTCTAATTCCTCTCTAAATATCAAAACCAGATTAAACAAGCGAAGTCTCATGGCATCCATAAACCTAATCTTGTGAAGGCTGCAGAGTTCTCCCGCTGCCCCAGGCAAGGGGCTCCAGGTCTGATGAGCCCAGTCTACTGCCCAAAATGCGCACCAGAATGAATTGAGTCCCAAGACATTCATCCCCCATCGAGGCTGGGGCAATGTCGCCTTATGTTTCCATGTGCTGGGTTCAATGCAGCAAGGAAAGTATGCTGCTAAAGCCACACAGCCCTTCTGCTCCTTTTGGGACTGAACCAAAAATGTACCTCCCCTCCCCCTGCATTTCCCCCCGACACACCTTTCCTTCCACTGGAACATAACCCCAAATAAGATGTTGGCCTGACATTAAAGCAAAATGTATAAATATTTTTAAAAAGAGAAGAATTCCTGCCTCTCTAACAGTTTGCTCCAACTAATAGGTTTCAGATGTCTCACATACTTCATTCATTCAGCCCCATTCAGTCTCCTAGGAGCCCCCGCTGTATTTATTAAACACAGCAATTGTGGAATGTTCAGCACTTACAGAATAAAACACACCATTTTTTTTTCCAAAAAAGCGTAATTAGAAAGCTTTGTGAGTGACCTAAAACTGTCATTCTGGTTCCAATCCCAGTGCCCACTCCAGCATTCTGCAGCTGTCGAAAATGCTGTGCCACAGCTTAACCCTTTCTGCATTGTGCAAGCCGCCAAGAACACACATTTTTCTTTCACCCTTAGCAGGATCGTTTGCTGCCTTCCCAGAGCGCCTCCTTTTCACTGTATTATTATTAAGCGTGTACTTTTGGACACTTGGCTCTCAAATACATCTTGTCTCTGCAGTCTCAGTAACTCTTCCCACTGCTAGATGCAAGAGTCAGGCCCTGAAATCCTGCAGGATGCCAGTGCTAATTTCAGCAGCAAAGAGCTGGAGAACACGAGATCTTTCCTAGAGGGATTCGAATGGAAGCAGACATAATAGAAGAGCCATTTTTCATTACAATGCTGGCAGCAAGAGCAGAGGAGGATGTCTGGACTAGAAGCATTGTAGAGGGGCAAGAGATGGAGTTTGTTCCAGCAAAAGTAACCTGCCAGCACTGGGTGACTGGTCAGAACGGTTTGCTGGAGTCTGGCGTTGTCCCAGCCCTTCTTTGGGGAGAGACACATGAAAAGCAGATCTTAAAGGGTATATGAGGCCCTGAGTGAGGGCTGGGAAGATCTGGCAGGAGCCAGCAGTGGAGAAATGGCCTTTCCTTAAGGCCACATCCAGTTTGCGTGACCGACGCATTTCTGTCAGGGTCTTGAAGTGCAGTGATAGGACTTAATGGCTCCCAACCAGCCTCACCTGGGGCCCCGGGGCCAGGAGCTCCACTTCAGCTCAGTCCTGCCTGAGCTACGCCCAAAGTGAGCCTGTCTCCAGCTCTGTCACTGGTGGTCTGGACACTGGTGTCCAGCTCCATCTGGGCCCAGACAGCTGTGTTGTCCTTCTCACCTACCAGCTCTCTGTACCTCAGGGAGCCACCAACCCTCTCCCAAACAATTTGGAGGTGCAGAGCAGGCAGCCTGAATGGGCACTGCAAGAACCAGGACACGGGAAAGCTGGCGTCTAGGAGTCAGCAGGGCTGGGATGGAGCAAAGCACTCGGCTGACACTCACTAGACCTGGGAAGGCATCAGCAGTGACGAGGGGGCTGTAGGCACTGCCCTAGGAAAGACTCATGGCTATGCAGCGTCTGACCCCAGTCTGCAAGTTGCTGCCTACGAATGTCCTTGCAGAACTGTGGAAAGTGCCTCTCTGCTGTCCTTCTTTGTGTGACTGGAAGAGACTTCTTCATCCCCTCCACCTCGCCTTTTATGAGCTCTGATCACCACATACTGTGCCACTGCTCTGGGCTTTTTCTTCAGCAGTATTGCAGTAACAGCCAAGCCCTAAACAAACACATCATGGGAAGACTGACCTCTCCCCAGAGGTGTCATGATTCATTTTTCACCCTTTTTTGGCTGAAGAGCTCCACACCCATGCCCACATGGGAGACCCCCTAGTTCATGGGAACTGCACTGGTGTCACTGTTTCCACATTACTGCCCGCTTCAAAGACCCCAGAATAAGTCTTGTCCCAGACATGTTCCCGAGGGAGTCGTTGGTTTAGAGTCAGGATCCTTGATTATTAGTCCCACTGCAGGAGGTTATACAGGAATAGATGAATACTAGTGTGCTATAAAATGCACCAAATGTGCCGAGAGTCACTTCAGAGCAATCTTAATCCTTCATTACAGCACTCTCTATGGAAAGTACATCTGTCACAGCTCTCTGTTTGGGTAGGAGGACAACTCCTTGCTCTGACCACTTCCAGGGGTTTCCCATCTTTGCTATACTCTTCACCATCTAATTGTACAGAAGGCAAAACACCCCGGGGAGCCCTGGTTCCTGGAGTATTGCAAATGCTCTGGCTTGCTCTCTGTCCATCTATTCTGTTTTAGCACTGCCTGGTAGCATCATACCAGCAAACCCTTCATTTCCCCTCAACCCATCCCCTTCACATCATCTTGGAGTGTTCCTGTGCCTACATTTCACATAAGTCAGATCTCACCTAGCCACCATGTGCAGTCAACATAAAGGAACTAGCAATTCAGATTAATTCTCTGGTGGGTTCAGACCCTTCCAGAGGCACCCATTTCTACGAATACAGAGTGTCTATACACATACAGATGCCTAGCTAAGACTGGGACATCTCAGGTAGTCCATGTATCCTGCTCTTCCCATCAGTATTCTTACCCCCATCGGACACTGTCTCCTTTCTTCAGGGCTTTGCCTATTTGCAAATAACTCCCACTCCAGTGGGAGTTACGGTGTAACCTGAGGCAACTCGGTGTAGCTTTATGTGAGTGTAGCCAACGCTACACGCTCACATTAAACTCAGTCAGCTCATGCTCTGAAAGATGGAAGTAGTGCCACTAATAACTCTAAGAAGTGCCACAGAAACTAAGCCCTGGAAGAATAAGCTAGGGCTTAAAGAGGTTAAGCAAGCCATAGAGTGCAACATCACTCTGAGATCCCTGAGTGACAAGGATGGAAACACGCAGCTTGTGACCTGTTGCGTGTTACAGGGAAGAAGCAGTAGGAGTCAGGGAGACGTTCTTGGGGGAGAGGGGTGGCCTGGGGATACACCAAGGCAGGATCATGGGGCTCAGAAGTGTTTTCCTCTGGAGAGTGGATGAGGCAGGAGAGTAGAGGCTTGGCTCTTCACAGCTCAAGCCAAAGCAGGGAAGATGTTGCAGACAGGGTCCTTTTTTAAAGTCAGCTCTTCAGGGACCCTCTTATCTCAGCAGTCTCTCCTCCCATGCTGAGATAACAACTGTGTGCAGGGAAGAGGGTGGCACAGTTCATAGGGCGGTTGGTTCACAGACAGGTGAGATGCACAGATAAGACTGGGAATAGTTCCCAGCCTCCTCCAGTCTTGCATTTTCCCTTCCCAGCTGCCCCTCAGCTCTGCTTCACTGCCACCATGACTTTGGAGTCCAGCCCCTTCCCACAAAACGGACTGGAAAACATCAGTCTTCCAAGTCAAAGATTCCCACACTCAGCTCGCAGAACACAGTTCTCCAGAGATCTTCTGGGGTTTCCACTGAAATTCGGGGCCTTCTTAGCTTCCCAGAAGTGCACTTGGCAGACAGCTCCAAGGATCTCTTGCCACAGAGCACACAGGCGTCTGTCAGAGCCTCCATGCCTGGGGCTCCAAAACCTTTAGGAAACCCCAGACTAGCTCAGGGATCTGAGAGTCTCAATTCAAGGATCTGGAACAGAAACCCATGGAGCAACCCAAACTTTCAGCTCCCCATTTCAAAGTTGCTCCATCTTGAATTGTTCCCCAATACTTCAGTGTCAGTCATCTATGTGCTCATGGCATATTTACAGATTTTCTGGAGAGGTGCCCAGTCCATGAGCTTGAACCAGTGCCCCAGTCCGACCATCTGACCATGTATTGGAAAAACACCTAAGGAAGATTCCTGCTCATTCCTGAAACTTGGTTCCTCTGGGACAACAATACTCCCTGTCCCATTATGGGTTTCCAGCCTGTTTTGTGGGCTGGCTAAGCATCTGCTGGTGATTAAGGGTTTTGTCATTTGGAAAGAGCTGACAATTACCTCTAATTATTCAAACTGGGTCAGGTTCTTCAGCACAAGTTTATGTGATGACTGTTGGCTGGAAATTAGGCTTTCAAACCCCAGTGGTCACTGGAGAGCAGAATCCACCTCTCTCACATTCAGGAAAAAATTTCCCATAAATAACAGGTTCTGGTCTCACAGCACTTGACCCGCATGTGGACCTGACCTCCCGAGTTGAGTTACCAACCACGCTTTTGTACAAACCTTTCAGGCGTTTTGGAGTTTACCTGTAGAATTACTGGTGCGAACAGATGACAGGCAGCGGGACCCAACAGATGGACAAAGAGCACATCCTTCCTCATCAATGTCCAAATACCTGGAGAGATTATGCATAGCCTGGGCAGTCAGGACAGCAGGTTTCTGCCCAATTTGCTGAATGACTACATGTATTGGGTCTGGCTGGGATGGAGTTAACTCTCTGCGTAGCAGCCCTCATAGTGCTGCGCTTTGTATTTGTAGGGAGAAGGGTGTTGGTAACACACGATTTTTTGGCAATGCTGAGCAGTGCTCCCAGGATCAAGGCTATCCCTCCAACCCCCCTCGAGGCCCAGGAGGCTGGGGGTGGGCAAGAGGCTGGGAGGGGCCATAGCCAGGACAGTTGACCCCAAATGACCAAAGAGATATTCCATACCACACGACATCATGCTCAGCAATAAAAGCTAAGAGAAAGGAGAAGGAGGGGACACTTGTTATTAAGGTGTTTGTCTCCTGAAGCAATTGCTACGCGTACTGAGGCCCTGCTTCCCAGGCAGTGGCTGGACATCGCCTGCTGATGGGAAGTAGAGAATACCTGGGGTTTGTTTCTTCTGCTTCTGTGCACGGCCTTTGTTTTTCTTTATTAAACTGCCTTTATCTCGACCCACGAGTTTTTCATCTTATGTTCTTCCCCCTGTCCCACTGAGGAAGGGAGTGATAAAGCGGTTTGGTAGGCAGCTGGGGCCAGCCAAGGTCAACCCATCACACTGCAGAAGCTGCAAACAGATCAGTCTTCACCCTCTGAGCACAGGAAAATCCTGGAGAAAATTTCTGCTGCACCCCTTCATTGGGCAGCCTTTGTTACATGTCATTTATCTGCAAGGGAGTCCTGAACCCCAGCATTTCAGACATTTGTATGTCTGAGATGACCACTGTGGGGACGAGTGCGTGTGCCATGCAGATGTGACTCCGAAGGCTCTGCACCGGGACACAGGACATGGACGCTCCATTCTAAAGGCAAATCAGTTGATCGCACAAAAGAATGCTATCTGTGCAGTGCTCTGTGCATGCTCACATCTTCATGTGAAATTCAGTACCTGGGGCCACAGGAGAATCATGGAATCATTTAGGCTGGAAAAGACCTTTAAGATCATTGATCCAACCATTCATCCATGAAAGAATCCATGAAGAATCATTCACAAAGAATTCATCCTGGCATTGCCTGTGCCAGGCTCTCTCCGTTCTGTCGCTGACCAAGGAAAAAGAGCGATAACCGATAACCAATAACCAGGTGCCAGTGCTGAACGCGAGGGAAACTCGTTGAGCCATTTACTAACTGTCGTATGTGTGTGATGTTGATTATCCTGCTTGACTGAAAAGGTTTTACTCCATCTTGCTTTGAGACATGAACAAAGTTCTTCCCAGAAAGGGTATGGCCATTAACTGATCACGGTGTAGTCTCTGACTCTTTCCTCCAAGAACTGTAGCAGCCCCAGGGAAGTATAGGAGTTCCTTATAGGCTCACTCCCCTCAAAAGTCAAGCCAGCGATGCCGTTGGGCATAACTGCAGGAACAGTCCCGCACAGGTACCTCATATCCACGTCCCAGCCAGTTTTTAGACAGGTTTTTGGCAGTGCTGTCTACAGAGAAGATTCCTTTGAAGACAGGAGCAAGACACACATACCCCAACACGAAGCACAACCCCAGTTAATGAGATAGTTAAAATGGTACAAACACAACTGGAAAATATGCTGCACTGAAAGGCCAGTATATTCAAATTCCTTCTCTCTAATTACATGTGATTGCTTTTTGGCAAGCGCTCAACCTGCCAGAGCAGTGAGGTTTTACAAACATTCACATAGGCATTAGATCATTGTTTGAATGAGTTATTGGCAGCCCAAATCTGAAGTAAAAACATAGTTTAAAGAAGACCATATTGAACAGGGTGAAGCTGTCTGCTTTCATGTCTCCTGATTGTCTCTGCACACCCAAGATCCCCTCTAGCTTCATGTCACTCACATCACAACAGCATTCATGGGTACGGATGTCATGCTTTTGTGGTGTTCTGACACAGACTTGTCCCTCGCGCAAACAACAGGCCACAGATGGATTCCTTTGCCTTGCTGTAGAGTGGAAATGGCAGGTTTGAAATTTATGTGGTGTTCGGGGAGGACGCCGTGCGCACCCAGTACTTGAGATGGCTCAGAGCACAAGCGGCTACGGACAGCAACTATAAGCGCATGCCGATGTACGCTGGTGATCTTCGCCGATCTGCCCATGTGCACTTGCATTATCCCAGTGGTATGACCATATTAACACTTAAGTCTTCTCCGTATCACTAAATATGATGACGCGCGTGTCCTCCAACATCACGCACCACTTTGAGGAGGATGATAGTGCCTCATGTGAAATATCACTGAAATCAAATGTCATTGTTGGGAAACCAGATTTCTCTATATCAGACCTTTCCACACCCAAACATTGCCACACATTTTGAAAGAGGCCTTTTCCCTCTGTATTTTAATAGAGACTGTTTGCTTTGCTGTAGTGAAACACATCCTTGCTGGAACAGTTTGACAACAAGGGATCAAAGTGTCTGAGCTCTGGAGAATTATGTCATCCTCTAGCAAAACCTTTGAGAGAAAGCAGGTGGTAGCTCAGCCCCATGGCAAAGGACAAATGGGAACTAACGTGGAATCCACCGGTCCCTCAGGTCAGTACCAACGCCTTGAGAAAGCCACCTGCGGCAAGAGGATGGAGGACCCACAGAGGAAGGAGACTGCAGATCCAGGGGACCAGACTGAACAGGGTAAGCTGACATGGTACCAGAGCTGGCACCAGAAGGGCTTTGTAGCACAAGGCTTGGGCTCGAGCCTTTTTGTTTGCAATGTCCGGTCTGTTCCGCTACCAGTGCCTGCTGCTGGCCGCTGCCATCAGGGAGTCCCTGCACCACTCAGGAAGAATTAATGCCTGTCCTCCACAACACTCAGGTGGTGCAGAGCTTGAGGAGAGCCTCTTGCAGCTTGGCTGGTGGATAGAAATGCTCTGAGCTCTGGCAGCCGACCAGCCTGGAGTACTGCATGGTGCGGCTTCCACCCCAGAGGCCCTTGCAGGACACCCTTGCCTTACATGCGCCTCCTAAATTAGATCTCCTGAGACCAACGTTGGCTTTTTAAGAGGGAGGTGAGCTTGTTAGTAACCAACATTATCCATTAAACGGGAATCAGCAGCTTTTATTAGACTTCGAAGTGCTGTAAAAGGAAAAGAGGGAGGGTACAACATCATGAACCCACTCACCTCCCCAGTGGAGCCCCTTTGCCTGGCACAGAGGGGTTTTCAGTCAGGCATTCTTGCAGGTTACTGTAATTGTTAAGTTACCTAATGCTGCTAAGTTACATCAAGCCCCAGACTAAACACAGGAGCCTTGTGAAGGTGCAAGAAGATAGAGAGAAGGTTTGTAAAGGGCAGCTCCCCAGTGGGCCCCTTCTCCTGAGGCCAAAGAGAAAGAAAAACCCAAGCTGGAGAGGAACTGTCTGAGGACTGCCAAGCTCTCCACCCAGGAAAGTCAGGGTATGCAGGCTCCTTTCTTACCAAATCACAGTTTTAGTTACACACTCCCTGTCTGCCACCAGCTGGGTTGCTGGCGTACAAACCCCCAGCTAAATCGCGTTATGACATAGCAGCAAAAAAGCACATGTGCTGTCACAGTGACCCTAGCGATTCCCTTTGTGCAGCTCCCTTCCAGAACACAGCCAATCTCTACCTGTTGGAAAAGGTTCTCATGAAACTTTGGTCCATGGTTTCATTGACTAAGAGGGCTGGTCTTGTAGTTGTATGTTCTCACGTGCCCAGTGAGCTACTGTTCCAGCTAGGGAGATACGATAACCGAGCACACACCAACTGCCTCAGGTCGCTGCCTCGTATTCCAAAAACTCAGCTTCCACAAAGAAATTAATAAAGTGGTGTATTTTGGTTACAGAGAAACCTGCAGAAATAGAATGTGAATGTAAATGATGGAGAAACATCTGTGAAAGTTGAGAGAGCTGCCAGGCAACAATAAAAAATTGTCCTGCCAAGGACATTTTTTAATCAGAATCCAAATTCAAAGATTTCTTATTAAGAAGGTATGAAGAGAAAGCAAACAAAAACTACACATGATGTTCAGATGACAGGAACCATCCTGTAAAAGCTCTCACAAAGTTGCCATCACATTTTAGAATGAATGTGGAGTTTATGCTGTTTTAAACTGATTTTAGAAAGCAAACCTTGTGTTGCAAGCAATGGCTTTATTAAAATCTGAATCAACAAAAAGCTTAAAGATCTTTTTGGATATTAACTAGTTCCACTCCAGCATCCTGTGAGGTTTTAGTTATTATCGTCATCCTAAAGATATGGAAATTTTGCAGCAAAGCTGATGTCCTTCCTAAGGTCACACATTGATGCAAGTAACAGAGACAGGAAGAAAAAATAATTGGTCCTGGCTTTTAAGTATTAAGCAACTCTGCCTCCCTGAAATAAGTAATATAAATATTTTTTTTTCGTCCCCAAACAGCAGAATCCACGAAATGCAAAGAAAATCAGGAGGGGGACTTTCGTCCCCGTATGTATAATCAACTGTTGCCATTGCAAGACCTTGTAAACGTGCATTCCTAACCTACGCACGTTACTGAGCCATTCGTTGCTCTAAACTGCACAGGCTCCCATCCCAGAGACGCGATTTCACTCCGTACACCACAATATTAACTCAAAGGCTGTTTGGCTTATACAACTGCACCAGGCAAGCCCAGGTGTTCAGCCCAGCCGGTTTGGAGTCCCTCATAGTGTGCTTTGGATCACCGATGGACACACAATGGCCGATTGTCAGCATGAGGCCAAAGGGAGCTGACACTTTCCCAGAGAAAAATGCCTTTGCTGTGTGTTTGGAAGGTTACACAGCTGTAAGTCAGACACAGAAGGAGCTGAAACCCTGGAGGGATTATTGCCTCAAACACACATGTGCTATGGAAGGAAGCTCTCCTGTGGACTGACATACCATTAACTCCTGCTGGTGGGAGCCCATTCCTATGGCTGGAAGTCCTTTACAGCCTCAAACTGCTGGTTGCTTGTCCTGCAGATAACTCTTGTCTCATCTCTGACCTAGTGACTTGGCCTGGGTTGTATTTATTTTCTCATTTTATAAGAAACAGGCTCTTCTCTGAACTCATTATTGGTGGGAATACTGGCGTGGTGCGAGGCTGAGACCCACGCTGTACAATATCAAATACTCGAGCAGGAGAACTGGGACTTTGTCCAATATGCCGTCTATCTTCCTGGGAAAAATCTCTGCTCTACACGCTCCCAATCGTGCCATCAGCTGGAGCAAGGTGGAACTTCACTGCATGAGTTGAACGAGCCCTTTTCCCAAACGCCCTTTAAGGACAGCAAGCGCTGCCCGGGCCCAGGCAAAGCCCAGTGAAGGCACTGGGGCTCTCTGGAGGGCAGAAGGACACTGCCCAGGCCCCTCCAAAGGCTGGCGAAGGTGCCAAGAAAATCTGGAGGGCAGGAGAGCCCTGCCCCAGCTTTGGCAAAAGATGGAAAAGGACCCAGGGAATTCTGGAGAAAAGCAGGGCTCCTTGCAGGTATCAGCAAAGCCCAGCAAAGGCCCTGGGGCACTCTGGAGGGAAGCACAGCCCTGCCCGTGCCCTGGCAAAGCCCAGGAAAAGCCCAGGGGAACACTGGAGGCCAGCAGGGCCTCTTGAGCAAAGGGCTGTCTGGGGTGAGGTGCTCGTGGGGCTCTGCGCTTGCTCTGCCACCTAATCCTCACCCTCGCCTACCCCCTCACCCTCGCCAGAGCCTGGGTCCAAAACGCAGACCCACCACCGAGGGCTCCCACACAGAAGCGTGCAAGTGTATAAATGTGCAGAGGACACCCAGCTGGGCGGGAGCGTTGATCTGCTGGAGGGCAGGGAGGCTCTGCAGAGGGACCCAGCCAGGCTGGGTCGATCGGCCAAGGCCACTGGGTGAGGGTCACCAAGGCTCAGGGCCGGGTCCTGCACTTGGGGCACAACAACCCCAGGCACCGCTGCAGGCGTGGGGAGGAGCGGCTGGGAGCTGCCCGGCGGGAAAGGGCCTGGGGGTGGTGGTCGACAGCGGCTGAACATGAGCCAGCAGTGTGCCCAGGTGGCCAAGAGGGCCAGTGGCATCCTGGCTTGTATCAGGAACAGTGTGGCCAGCAGGAGCAGGGCCGGGATCGTCCCCCTGTGCTGGGCACTGGGGAGGCCGCCCCTCGAATGCTGTGCTCAGGCTGGGCCCCTCACCCCAAGAAGGACACGGAGGGGCTGGAGCGTGGCCAGAGCAGGGCAGCGAGGCTGGGGCAGGGGCTGGAGCCCAAGGCTGGGGAGGAGCAGCTGGGGGAGCTGGGGGGGCTCAGCCTGGAGAAGAGGAGGCTGAGGGGAGCCCTCATCACTCTCTGCAGCGGCCTGAAAGGAGGCTGGAGCCAGGGGGGTCGGTCTCTTCTCCCCAGGAACAAGCGATGGGACGAGAGGGAACGGCCTCAAGCTGCGCCAGGGCAGGTTTGGGTTGGGTATTGGGAAAAGCTTCTTCCCCAAAGGGCTGTCAGGCCCTGGCCCAGGCTGCCCAGGGCAGGGGCTGAGTCCCCATCGCTGGGGGGATTTAAAAGATGGGGAGATGTGGTGCTTGGGGACATGGTTTAGTGGTGGCCTTGGCAGTGCTGGGTTAACGGTTGGACTTGATGATCTTAAGGGTCTTTTCCAACCTAAACGGTTCTGTGATTCTGTGATTCCATGATTCCAGGTGGCCAGGACGGGAAACTGTTGGTGGCCCTCACCTTTCCTCGCTTGGGGAAACAACGAGCTCGAGATGGCATCCAAGCAGAGCATAGACGCCATTGGAGAGCCCAGGGCTGAACAGAGCCATCCCAGAGAGCACAGGGGACAGGAACTGCTCTGGGGCACACAACGGAACACAGGAGGGGTCCTCAGGGAACAAGACAGAGCCGAAGGGAGCTACAGAGATACAAGATGGCTGTGGGGCACAGGGAAGAGCTCGGCAGGCATCGTGGTGGGAGCAGGGAGGTCCTGAAGGGGCCAGAGAGACAAAGGAAGGCTCAGAGCAAAAAATGAGGGCCTCGGGAGGGAACGGAGGGAACCAGAGGAGTGCGATGAGGGCTACGGCTCCCGACAGAGCGCCAATGCCCTGGGCCGGCGCCGGGCGGCCGCAGCTCCGGGCTGCGGAGGAGCCGAGGGCGGCCCCGCACCGCGCATGCGGGCCCTGAGGGAGCCGTCAGCGGGGAGGGGGCCGCCCTGCGCGTGCGCACAGCCCCGCCGCCCAACGGCGGGAAAGCGGCGGCCGGCGCGGCCCTGGCCCTGCGCCTGCGCGAGCAGCGCCCCCTGGCGGCACCGCCGCGTCACACCACGGGGGGGCAGCACCGGGACCCGCAGGGACCCGCGGCTTGGGCCGGGCTTAGCCGGGGTCCCAAGCTGCCCTCCAGAGAGCCCCGGGGCTTGGGCCGGGCTTAGCCGCGGTCCCAGGCTGCCCTCCAGAGAGCCCCGGGGCTTGGGCCGGGCTTAGCCGCGGTCCCAAGCTGCCCTCCAGAGAGCCCCGGGGCTTGGGCCGGGCTTAGCCGCGGTCCCAGGCTGCCCTCCAGAGAGCCCCGGGGCTTGGGCCGGGCTTAGCCGCGGTCCCAAGCTGCCCTGCTGCCCTCCAGAGAGCCCCGGGGCTTGGGCCGGGCTTAGCCGGGGTCCAGGCAAGACCCTCCTGCGCTCCAGAGTTCCCCAGGGCCTCAGCCGGGTTTGAAGGGGACTGGGCAGGGCGCTGCAGCCCTCCACAGCGCCCCACGGGTTTTTTTGCCAGGGATTGTTTCTTTCTTCCTCTTCCCTCTCCTTCGGCATTGTCTTCTCCTCTTCCTCCAAGATCTTCTCAGCTTGCAGGTCGGAGTGGCTCTGTGCTCCACAGCGTTCAAGATCTAAGGAAAACGCAGGACACCAACGTGATTGTATTGGGACAATTCGGCTCCAGCCACCCTGTCACCACTTCCATAGCTCCAGGCGAACGTTTCCCAGTTCCGTTCACATCACAGGGCAGCCGGACACCCACGTCCCTTCGCTCTCCTCCAGCTGCTGCTCCCTGCCCACGGATGGGCAAGACATTTTAGCACTACGAACTGCCGCGAAAAGGGAAGAGACACCGAAAAGCACACGCTCAGCGTCTGTCTTTGCTGGGATGCCTCTCTCCCATGAGGTACGGGCAGACCCCCTACTTCCAGCGCTGAGCGGGGTCTGCAGACTGTGCAGGCTCCCCAGGAAACACAGAACATACTTGACCTCAGCAGCGATCTCTGCCAGGCAGGGCAGAAGGGGAAGACGGGAAGTCCCAAGGACACCTCATTCTGAACGGTCTCCTTACAGGCATTTCTCCACCTTACAGATGCATTCACCATGTGTCTTGCAACTAAAAAAGAAGAGAGAGAAGTCCATAACACATCAAAAGAAACAAACAAAAAGACCAATAAAAGTCCAACTGATTTTCAGGCTGTGTCAGCCCAGGTTTTGAGCAATTATTAGTTTTGCCTTTGGAAATTCGGTGCCTACTCTTCAAATAACCCCCAAATCACCCACAGCATCTCTTCCCTCTCTCTTATCCCTTTTCTTCTGGTCTGTGTCACCTTTTAATGGCTGACTAGAACTGAATGATTCCCAGGCAAACTCCCCTCGCCGACAGCCGCGTCCTCCTGGCCAGCACAGCCGCTCCTACCGCCCGCTGAAGGGGGCCACGAGCACCACACGCTGCACGTACCCGGGGAGTTTTGAGTTTGGGACTTAGCAGGATCACAGCCTGGCACAGTATTTGTGCAGGGGCCCGTGTGTCCCCAGAGTGTGACCCATGGCAGGCAGGCCCCACTTGCCTCAGGCATCAGCTCCACACAGCAGGAGCCAGCGCGCCCCTGCTAACCAGCTAGGCTCTCAGGGGCCCACCGCCCCGTCCACCCCTCCCTGTCAGCCATCAGGAACCCCTCCAGCCTGGGAAGCGCCAAAGATCCCCCTCAGCCTGGAGACCCCGCCACAGCGATGCGGGAACCCCCGCCCAGCAACCTCCCGCCCCGACATGGCGGCTCAGCCCCGCTGCGCCTCACCGCCCGCCACTTCCGGGAAGCAGCCCCGCCCCTCCCCGCCGCTCATTGGTGAAACGGGCCGATACCCGGCGGATCCTCGCTTGCTACTGGCTGTTTCTGCCGTCCGTCAGCGAGCTGTGCCGCCGCCAAGAGCCCGCCCGAAAGGCGGTTCCGGGGGCGAGGGGCGGGCCCTGGGAGGTCGCCGCGGGGGCGGCCGGGCCCTGGAGGCCGGTCTGGGGTCGGTGTGGGCCCTGGAGGCCACCTCAGACCATGGAGAGGGGCCACGGGGACCGTGCAGGCCTGGCGGGGGGCAGTTTGGGCCATGGTGGGGTCACAGGGACCAGCTGAGGCCACAGGGACCAGCCAAGGCCTTGCGGGGGGCAAAGTGACCGGTCTGGACCCTCCACAGGGACCAGTCCGGGCCATATGGACCAGTTGGGGCGATCGGGGCCGGTTGGAGCCTGCGTCCTCCCCTCTGCCCATGGCCAGGGCTGGCCTGGCCCCATCCAGCCTCCCAGCCAGCAAAGGGAGCGTCCCCAGGGGCAGCGCAGCTGCTTCATGGAGAGCATCACAAAAGCGGGACGGGATCAGAGCCTCAGGCTGGTTTATTGCCGGCTTCTGGCAGGTCCCTCCAGTCCTGGTGGCTCCACGCTGCTGGGGACATGGGGACAGAGAGCGGCTGGGGCCTGTGAGGTCCCTCGGTGGGACAAGGGCGAGGAGCAGGGTGGGGAAGGGGACGCCGGCCCTGCTCTGCCTGTCATGGCTCCATCCAGGGCGTCCCCGAGGCCGGCAGGCTCCAGGCGCTGAGCTCCCCGGAGTCTGTGAAATCCTTGGCGGCCACCTGGATGTGGTGGAGGGTCCCGGGTCGCACACCCGTCAGGGTGTAAGATGTCTGCTCGTATGGCCCGATCTAGGGGTAGAGCGGGGTTAGGGGCACCCATGGGCTGGGGGGCCAGGACACAGCCTTGCTCGGGGATGCAGCCTGCAGCTGTGCCTCAGTTTACCGGGTGTGGGAGGGTAGGGGATGCAGTGGGGGGTGGACAGTACCGTTTTGGTGACAGAGCCCTCCTCCCGGGCATAGCGGATGCAATACTTCAGCGGGAAGTACTCCGGGAAGGGCCAGGACCCTGGCGGGCTCCACTCCAGCAGCAGCTTCTTGGTCTCCCCGGGGATGGGTGAGACCCGCAGGTCCTCAGGGGGGTCCGGCTTTACTAATGAAGCAGGGAGACAACGGAGGTGTGAGGTGCTGGCCAGGGGATCCGGCACGGGGCCTCTGGGGACAGTGACGCCATGTCCACTGGCCCCATTGACTGAGCTGTGCAATCCAGGCTGGTCTGAGACCCAGCAAATCATTGCCCTGATGTTTCCGCATCCCAAGCAGGGGAGCAAACTGGAGGGGAAAGACCCAGAGGAAGCCCCTGGGCTGGATTAGACCCAGGCACACTGCTTGGGAGGTGGCGGGGTTAAGTGCGAGGGGTCTGCGGGGACCTGGGCATCCAGGCGGGTCCCAGTAGCACTCACTGATGTTCTCCAGGAGGAAGGGCAGGAGTCTGGAGGCGGCGCCCAGGGGGTTCACGGCCGTCACGTTCACCACGTAGGGGATGAGGGAGAACATCTGCACGTCCCCAAAGGAGCAGCTCCGCGGCCCCGTGCGGACGCACTCGCCCGTCTCTGTGGCCCCCCACGAGCCGTGCCTGGCAGGGCAGAGCGGGGAGCTGGGCGAGGCGTGGGCTGCCCTGCCTGCAGCCCCACCTGAGACGCAGGCACCGGGGGGAGCTCAGCCGGGGCTCAGGGCCCCCCACTGACCTGTACGTGGCCACGAAGTCAGTGTCCAGCAGCGGCTCGGGGGCCAGGACCCAGGAGCAGTTCACTGCCTGCGGGTAGCTGATGGCCCAGCACTCGACGGCAGGTGGTGCAGGGGGATCTGGGGCAGGGGACAGTCATCACCCCGCTGCTGTCCTCCCCAGGGGACCCCCAGCCAGCAGCGGGGGGCTACGGGGGGGCCAGGGTCACTCACAGCCCAGCCGCAGGCAGACAGTGGCCCACGTCTCGCCGGTGCCAGGGTGGTGGCAGCTGTAGTGGCCCTCGTGGGCCAGGGTGGCGTTGGGGAGGGCCAGCCCCGGTGCAGGATACGTTCCCAGGACAGTCCCCCCCCGGCGCCACTCAGCCGGCCCCCCCGCTGCAGCTGGGCACTGCAGCAGCACCTCGGTGCCCAGGGTGCCGTGCTGCAGGGTGCAGCGGCCTGGGGGAGAGGGCAGTGGGCATGGGCTGCACCCCCCGGCACGATGCCCCCATCTCCCCGCTGTGGTCCCCGGCAGGAGGGTCAAGGGGACACGCCACGGCAGGGACAGGGAGTGGTAGGGGGTGACATGGGGTCAGGAAGGGTCTGTGCCTCCCTGGGCCCCCCAACTCTGTTCCCAGCACCCCTCTGCCCCTCCCTCTCCAATGCCCCCAGCCCCTGTGCCTCTGTCCTTGGTCCCCTTGTGTCCCCAGACGCCCAGTGTCCCTACTCCTCCATCACCAGTCCTCCAATGTCCCCAATCCCTCCCATGTCCCTACACCTTTATCCTTAGACGCCCTGTAATTCTGGCCTCGGTCCCCTCAGTGTCCCCAGTCCCATCGATGCCCCTATACCTCCATCCCTGCTCCCTCCATCTCCATCCCCAGCTCTCCCAGTCTGCCCAGTCCTGCTGTCTCCTCCCCATCCCACTCCCCCCAACCTCCATCCCAGCCCCCCCAGTCCCTCCCCAGTCCCGCATGCCCCCATACCTCTGTCCCCATTGTCTCTGTCCCCCCATACCTCCATCCCCAGCGCTGCCTGCCGTGGTGTTGTAGGGAACGGTGCAGGCAGGTGCCACAAAAGCCACCACCCAAAGCCACTTCATGTCAGGGAGACTCAGCGGAGCTGCCTGGTTCCAGGGACCTGTGGGGGCAGGCAGGACGGTCAGACCCCGGGGCAGGGGACAGCAGGGACACCACAGCCACAGGTCCCCAGCTGGTCCAGGGACATCACTCTAAAGCTGGGGGTTCAAACCCATCTCTAGGCCACCCCACAGTGCCGTCCCTCCGTTTCCCCCCAGCCTTGCCGCATGCCCTGGGGACAGGGGATGGTTTCTTGCTGCAGTGGCCGGATCCTGCTGCCAGGCAGGAGGAGGGGATAGAGGCAGGAGTGAAAACACCCTGTGTGACCTGGGTTTCCCATGGGGACCTGCAGCCACCCCTGTGGTCCCATGCCTGGAATCAAGATTCCGGGTCACTCCAGGCCTTGACCAGGGAAGGGGCCAGCGCACTCGGATGGCCCCCACCTCCCAGGGCATCTGGGGACGGACTGTCCCTCACAGGGACCCCCCCAAAACCCACCCTGGGGACTGAGCTGAGTTCCCTGCTGTGACCAAGCCCAGAACCCCAGGGATGGATCCTGCCCTTGTCATCGCCCGCCCTGGCCGCAGGCTGGCTCAGCCCCGGCAGCAGGACATGCCTCACTTTCCCCGTATCACGGACAAGGGGCTCCCCATGGCGCCCCCCCCCCCCAGCCCCCGACATCCCCCTATGCCCCCAGCCCCATGGGGAGCCCTGTACCCCATCACGCTCACCGCAGCAGGGCCAGGTATCTGGGACCAGAGGCTCCGTCACCACTGGTGCGGAAAGCCGCAGCCCTGGCCGGCCTCAGCCCACTTCCTCGTGCAGGAAACGCCGTCCCCAGTGGGGACCCGCCGCCCAGCGCGGCTCCACAGGGATCCCCCGCACATGGGGCCTCTGCCTGCCCCAGACCTGCCGGAAAGCAGTTTCGGCTCTGGCCAAGAGAGTTTCAACCCTTCCCATGCCACCACCCCGCTTCCTTCATGGTCACCCGCTCCCGTCTGGGGACATTGGGGCTGGAGGAGATGACAGCACCGATCCCCTACCATCCCCAGCTCCGCCAGCCTCCCCCAGAGCCCCCCGTACCCGTGTCCCTGTGCCCACCCTTGTCCCCCCCAGAGATGAGCTGTCCCATTGGCGTGAGTATAAATACTTTATTGCTGCTGTGCTGGGGTGCGTGGGGCATGGGGGGGGCTGGCACAGCCAGGTGGGTGTGCGGGTGCGTGTGCCAGTGACAGGGTGCTGCCCGGAGAAGCAAAGGGGCACAGAGGGCGCTGTCACGGGCCTGGCCCCCCAGCCGTGTCACTGGCTGTGCCACCGACCCCTGCGGCACTGCCGTGCTGGCAGGGGCTCATCTGCCCTGCTCCTGCAGCCGCTGCATCCTCAGGATCTGGCACAGGAGTCTCTGCACGTCCTCGTCCATGTGGCCCTGGGGTGGAAGGGACATTGGTGGGGACATCGGAGGGGACATCAGGGAGTCTCTGTGCGTGGCCCACGCGCCCCTGGGCTGGCAGTCCCTGGATCCAGCCCCTTGCTGCCTCCCACATGCGTGCGGGCACCAAGGTGTGGCTGGCTGGTGCCCCGCTCCCCCATACCGGTGTCCCCAATTCCCCCACAGCCACGTCCCCACCTCACCTGCACTGCGTAGAGCAGGTGGCTCCGGTACAGTGTCACCACCTTGCTGTGCTGCATTTCGGTCTCCTGCAAGACAGCGAGCGGGTTTGAGCACGGGGCTGGGGGCTTGCGGACGCCCAAAACCCACCAGGGGATGGCCACAAGCCCCCTGGTACCCACCGCCAGCTTATCCTCTAGCGCACGGATCCTGGCCTGGAGTGTGGCAGCGTCGGGGGGTGACTGCGGTGGTCCCCGGGACTCAGGGAGGGCATTCAGGGCTTCCTTCAGCCTGAAGACCTCCTTAGAGAGCTCAGTGATCTGCACAGCGCATGGAGGTTACAGGGACCCAGAGACCCCTCAGCCCTGACTCCCCTGGGGTCTACCCACGGCCATGCCTGCTGCCACCCCTGGGTGCCCCCATGCCCGGGCAGGGGCAGAGCTGGGACCTTCCCATCCCACCCCTTCTGCCCCCAGTTTCAGTCTCGGCTCAAGGGGGGAAAAAAGGGGAACACCAGGGGTGCACATGTGTCCGTGTGTGCACTTACGTGTGCCCACCTGAGCAGCGCCCAGGGCCACCATTTCCCCTCCCAGGAGCCCCTCGCCACCCCCCAACACCTCCTCCCTGTCCCCTACCTTCCTGTCCCTGTCCCTGACCAGCCGGGCCGAGTCCTCAGCGTGGCCATGGAGCTCCCGCAGCCGCCGTGCCTCGTCCTGTGCCTCCGCCAGCTGCTTCTGCGTGGCGGCCAGGCGCTCCTCCGCCGCCTGACGCTCGCTCTTCATGAAGAGCGCCTGCCGCTGCACCCGGAACACCTCCTCGCACGTCTTCTCATGCCGCCGCGACAGCTCGTCCAGCCGCTGGGCCAGCGCCGCCGCCTCGGCCCGCAGCCCCGCTTGCGCCGCCTCGTGCTCTCCCCGTGGCACCGCCGCTGCCAGCTCGGCCTCCAGCCGGGCGGCCTCGCGCCCCTTGGCCTCCGCCGCCGCCTCCAGCTGGGCCGCCCGCTCCCGCAGCGCCTGCGCCTGCTCCTCCAGCGCCGCTGTGGCGCGGGCATGCTCTTCCCGCGGCACCCGGCCCTCTGCCTCCGCCTGCACCTGCCGCAGCCGCGCCAGGGCCTCCTCGTGCTCCCGCTGCCCCACCGGCCGGGTGGCCAGCTGCTCCCGCAGGGTGCCCAGCTCGGCCTCCCTGCGACCCAGCGTCTCCCGCAGCTGCCCCAGCTGGGCCGTCACCTCCTCGTGCTGCCGCACCAGCTCTGCCACCCGTCGCTCCAGCACCTCCGGCTCAGGGCCGCCTGCCGCCCGCCAGTCCCGCGTCTTGGCCTCCAGCTCCTGCCGCAGGGCCTCCGCCTCCGCCTCTGCCCGGCCGCAGCGCTCCAGCAAGGCCTCCTTCTCCCTCGATGCCTCCTCCAGGGAGGCTCCCAGGGAGGCCGTCGCCTCCACGGCCTCCGCACCAGCCTCCAAACGGGCCTGCAGCTCCTTCACCTGCTGCTCCCGCTCCTCCAGTGCCGCCTGCGCCTGCCGCAGGGCTGCCCGGGCCTCCGCCAGCTCAGCACCGGCCTCCCGCTCGGCTGCGGAGGAGGAGGTCTGCGTGCGTGGCACCTGCAGCTCGCCCAGCGCCGCCTTGCACTCGCCCCAGGTCCAGGCTGGCTCCTCGGCGAGCTGCTGCACCACATTCCCCTCCCCAATTTGCTCTGGGGTTTGCTCCGAGGCACCGGTCTGCCCCTCCGGCTGCCCACCAGCCTCGTCCCTCGCATCCGTGCCCCGCGGTGGCTCCAAGCGCTGCGCCCGCAACTGCTCCAGCTCACGTTGGAGAGCATTGTAGAGGCTGGCGGGCACGAAGTCCCCTGGGGTGGATGGGTTGCTCTCATCCCGCTCGTAGTTCTCCAGCACCTGCGAGGAGACGGTGAGGCCACCAGGGGCCAGGGGCCAGAGGCAGGGAGGGACAGACTTTTCCAAGCTGAGGACTTGCCTGTATTTTCTCCCTCAGCTCCTTGTTCTGCACAGTGAGGGACTGCACCTGCCCCTGCAGCGTGGCCAGCAGCTCCTCGGCTGAGGGGCTCAGCGTCTTCTTGGAGAGCAGCAGCTCTGCCCCTGTGGGATGTAGGGACTCCAGTGCCATGCGCACCCATGTCCCCGCTCCCTGCCACGGGGTGCCACCTCCCCGAGGGATGTCCAGCCCCACAGGGGCCTTGGGAGGCAGGCAGGGCCCTACCTGGGAACTCCAGTGCGTCTCCCTCCTCGTCCTGCAGTGTCTCGATGTCATAGCTTGTGTTCTCCTTCTCATTCTGGGGGTGCAGAGTGGCAGGCGTCAGCCCCCGCGCACCCCAGCCCCTGGCACCGCCAGCTGCTACCTGCACCTACCTCCAGCGAGGACAAGCGGCTCCAGAGAGCCTCCACCTCCTTGCCCAGCCGCTCCTTCTCACCATCCCGCTCCGCCAGCCGCTCCTCCAGCTCCTGGATCTGTGGAGCAGGACACGGGCATGGGGTCCCCTTCGCTCCCACCAGAGTGCCGATGGCATCCCCAGCACCAGGACCCCTCAGAGAGCTGAGGCCACCCATGACCTCTTTGCCAGCCTCACCTGCTTCTCCATGGAGCGCCGGGAGCCCTCATCCAGCTCTGCCTGCTAGCAGGACACAGAGAGAAAACAGGGAGGGATAAACGCCTTCTCCATCCCTCCCATCCCCTCTTCTCCCTAGGGACATGGTGGCATCTCCCCCACGACTCTGTGGCTCGCTGGTACCTCCCGTCTCTTCTTCTCCTGCTGCTCCAAGCCCCGGATCTTCTGCAAGAACTGGGCCCGCTCCTGCCGCAGCCGTACAATCTCCTCGTAAGCGTCCCGGTCCTCCTGCAGATGAGCAGCCACCTGCCAAGCCTCAGTGCCGGGCACTGCCAGCCCCCTCCCCACTGTCGGCCCCCTCCTGCCCATCCTCACCAGGGGGGCTGCGGCAGGCTGAGCCCAGCCAGGCTCAGTGGTGGCTCTCAGCCACCACGTGCCCCCATCAGTGAGCCACGCTTCAGGGTGTGCAGGGTGCTTTTTGACACCGGAGAGGGAAGGGAAGGCTCTGGCAGGACATGACCCCCCCAACACCAGCACAGCCCCCTGGGCGAGGGGTGTTTTGGACCCGTGGCATGGAGAGAAAGGGGCCGATAGCCCCTGCCCTGCCGACAGCAGGGGCTCAGGGCGTGGGGTGCTGCATGCACCCCAGGAGTGGGGACGAAGCCTTTGTTGCAGCTCAGGCCAGCCCTTGAGCATTGCCTCCACTGCAGGGAGGAGGGCCCCTGCACAGCCCCCGGGGCGGGCAAAGCTGGAGAAGTTTGCCTGAGCAGGCCACAGTTCGGCTACCCTGCGCCTGCCAAGCTGGGTGCAGCCGTGGAGCTAAGGGGGACCCCTCCCTCACCTGGCCGGGGGTGCCCAGGGGAGGCAGAGGGGCTTTCCTCTTCCTTGGGGTGCTGTTCTTCTCCCTGACGGACGACTGGCTGGGCGAAGACGTCTGCGGAGACACCAGGGCAGAAGGGACATCACATCTAAAGTGGCCTCCCTCCTTCCTGACCCGTCGCCACCTTGGAGATCCCCAGGGCTCCTGCCGACCCCCACGCAGGGGCTGGGGCCAGCCCCGGTAAGAGGTGGGCAGCCAGGCAGGCCCTTACCTGGGACGTCTGCTCAGTCGACTCCTCTTCTGCGGGGCAGAGCAGAAGGAAAGAGAAATTGGGGAAGTTTAGGAGATCGTAGGGGTGGGCACAGCAGGCAGAGCCCACGCGGCTGCAGGGGAACCTCTGAATGTGCTCGTACAGGGGTGGGCACTCAGGGGGCACACACACACACACACATGTGTACGCAGGGGGGCACGTGTGCGTAGACACGCAGACAGACAAATATGGGATATACGTGGATGTGTAATTGCAGGGATGCACACACGTGTGCAGACATGGGGAGACACGCCCACACAGACGTGTACAAACACGCTTGCTGATACACACGTGCATTTACACCCCCATGCTTGCAAACACGTGTGAACATGTGCGTGCAACGTGTTCAGACACTGAGATGGGCAACCGAGGCTCAGCACCACCTCCCAGCCCTCGGTTGGTGACAGCATAGGCGAAGGCACCCACAGCGCGTGGGCAAAGGGGGCACGTCCCCCCAACCTTGCTCGGCCTCTTCCAGCCACGGGTTAGACAGCCCTGCCCCAAAGCACCCTGCAGGGTGACAACACCCTCGTGGGTCCCTGCCCTGTGGACAAGGAGCACCAGGGCGGCGCGGCTGCCTTACCGCTGGCCCAGGACCGGCGCTGAGCAGCCTCTTGCAGGAAGTGCTGGATGAGAGCGTTGCCCGTGGCCAGGCTGTAGTGCGCAGCATCGTGACCTGTGGAGTCCACCACGGCCACCCGGGCACCGGCGCTGACGAGCACCTCCACCGTCTCCACGCTGCCGTTCTCGCAGGCCAGCATCAAGGCTGTCCTGAGCAGAGTGGGGAGAGGAGAGGTGAGGGGGGCCATTCCCTCTGTCTCCCCGTCCGCCCCCAGTCCCCACCAGTACAGACTCACCTCCCCTGCAGGTCCCGGCTGTTGACAGCCGCACCGCGGTGCAGCAGGTACCGGCACAGCTCTGAGTGGCTCATCTTGGCAGCAAGGATCAGCGGCGTGGAGCCATCCTGGGCAGGGTCAGGTTGGGTGAGGCTGCGCAGACGAGGCTCAGATCTCCCCATGGGGCACCCCACTCCCGTCATCTCCCGGATTTCCACGTCCCACTTCATGGTGTGTTTTCACCCCAGGGACCCCAGGTACTGCCCGCTGCTGCGTTCCACCCCAGAAGCTGCTGCATTTCAGAGGCAGCGCCAGCCTGGCCCCTTGCTGCTCTGCACAGCGTGGCGGGGCAAGGAGCAGAGGGATCTCACCTTGTCCTTGATGTTCAAGGGAGCCTTGAAATCACAGAGGATCTCCAAGCATGAGATGCAGCCGCTGACCGCTGGGGAGAAGGACAGAGGCTGAGCACTGTGCCTCCCACGGGGACGTGAGCAGGGCTGGGCTGGCACTGTCCCCACTCACCTGCGTGGTGCAGCGCTGTTCGGCCACTGCCGTCGGCCACGTCCACAGGGCAGGAAGCCTGAGGGAGAGAGCCTGGGTTACAGGAGGACAGGGGACAGACAGACAGACTGCTGGAGTGGACGTGGCTCCTTGGCATGGTGGAGGACTGAGCAGGTGCCAGGCAGCACCACACAGCACCAGGCAGAGCCGGGAACCACCATGCCAACCAACACCACTGGTGAGGGAAGGGAGTTCAAGGACAGAGAGGACACTTGGCTGGCACAGCACCCTCCCTCCCTCGCAGCACTGTGCTCCCAGTCCCAGTACCTGCAACAGCTTGCTGACGCACTGTGGATGGCCATGCTTGGATGCCAGGTGCAGGGCAGTGTAACCTGGGGAGAGGGACAGACAGACGGGTCAGAGAACAGACAATGGGTCTGTGGCAGAGGGGACCGGTTGGGTGACAGACGGATGGATGGGCACACAGGAGGATCTGCTGGACTGGGGCTGAATGGGAATGGGACATCCCCAGGAGCACCATCGGTCAGTGGTTGAGTCCCTGTAGGAAGCTGGGACAATTTACAGCCCCCACAGGTGTGGCCGTCACCTCTGTCCCCTCAGCCTCAACACCCGCGGCAGGGTGGGAACAACCAGGGAGTGTTGGTGGCCCCGGCCGGTCCATGGCATCAGCCGGGGGCACGTGGTGGCCATGCCCTCACCTGAGCTGTCCTTCGTCATGGCATCCACACCATGAGCCAGCATGGCTTCCAGGCAGTCCACGTTCCCCCGCATGGCGGCCAGGTGGAACCTGCAGCGAGACCGGGGGCTGTCGGACTCACAGCCCTGGCCCCCAGCCCTGCGTCCCCGGTGTCCTGGGGACGTGGGTCAGCACTTACGCAGATTTGCCCTCCGAGTCCAGCTTGGTGGGGACCAGGCCCTTGCGGACGAGAAGAGATGTCACCCTCCCGGCATCGTTGTAGTCCACAGCTTGCAGGAGTTTCTCATCATTCTTAGTCCAGTCCTGGCTCTGCAATGAAGCCAAGAGGAGGCTGTGATGGGTGTGCCGTCCCCAGAGACGGGCAGGGTGCTGGGCTGGGCTCGGGTGCCTGTCCTCATCCCCATCCCTGCTGTCTTCCACCCATCCCTATCCCCTTGGCGTGGCCATCTCTGGGCCAACCCCTTTCCTGGGTGCTGTGGTGTCTGGCCCCCAGGTGTGGAGGGTTTAGCTGGGACAGCTGACTGGGATGAGGATCCCCTTCAGCCCCCACCCAGTCTGCAGCTCACAGACCAGGAGATTTACAGAGCTGCCCCAGTTTAGCTGTCGATGGGCCAGGCTGTGACCAGCTAGGATTTGGGAGTGAGCCGACACTGCCCGGTTGCCCCTGCCCCAGGGTTTGCCCCTGCCACCCCAGTGACCCCAATGCTAAATACAGCCAGCACCCACGAGGTGCCTGAGCCCCATCCCTGCCCAGGTCTCCCCACTGAGCCTGTTCCCAGCCCTGCTGTGCTCCCCGACAAGGAAGGGACAAAGTCAGCGTGAGCACAGCTGGCAGCGAGAGCATGTCCCCGGGGATACACGGGGCACAATCCTGCGCAAGATTGGGACTGGATGGGGGCTTGCTGACCCAGTGGTCCTGCACGTCCCCATCCTGAGGGAGGGACCCACAGCAGGACAGGACCAGCACGGGAAGCCCTGGGTTCACCCTGCAGCCCGTGACGACAAACCAGAGCTCGCTGCGGTCACGGCAGCAGGAAATGGATGTCACCTTTCGGGAGCTGCTTGCATCCCGCCCCTCGCTAGCCTGGTGCCCACTGCCAGGCATGGGGCCATGCCGCTGCACCCGCTTGGTGCCCCTGCCAGCCCCTCCAGCCCCGCGGGGCCAGGGGACCCTCTCTGGGGAATAAACCAGTCTCCCAGGGTTACTGGGCAAACTGGGAGGGTGGTGCCCGTTCCCCCCTCCCACTGCTTGTCATGCAAGGACAAAGCAGGTTGGAGAGGACGCAGCGGAGCCCCGGGACAGGGATGGGGATGGAGGGGGTCCAGGTGGGGTGGGAGGGACATGGCTTACCCTGGAGGATGGGACCAAAGGGGACCGGAGATGGAGGACAGGGACGTACCGCAAAGGAGGCAGCGGCACAGAGGCAGATCTGCTTCATGGTGTTGAGGAGGAGGCAGCGGGCAGCCATGCATCCCCTGC